>NW_020954596.1:33602507-33721612 GCF_900497805.2 Vombatus ursinus
GAAACCATTGAAGGGCTGATGTCATTTACTCTTAAACAGTTTCTTTTCTTGAGAGAAGAGAGAAAAAGATCTTCAGGGACCCTTAGGGGACAGTAAGGCAGAGGGGGCAGAAGTCAGGCTAAAGAACAAGGGAAAAACTTGAGCCACTTTATTTATATAGCATTTGATTTTGTGGGTAAGAGACTGTTAAATTGAAATAGGGACTTATGGCTGGTGACTCAATTGTGTCTTATTTTGAGTCCTGAAACTCCGTAAATAAATACAGATCCCCAGAGAGCATTTTCCTTTGCTCAAATGTGTATTCCTGGTGAGCTGCAGTAATCCCCCTGTACTGGCCCTGGGCCTTCTACAGACTAAATTTAGAAAAATTAAATTACAACCCAGCACCATAGCTCTTGAAATGAAACATATATAGCAGAGCAGCTGGAGACACTAGGGAAAATGCCAAGAAAACAGAAGTGCCAAGACCAGGTGATCAATCTC
Organism: Vombatus ursinus; assembly: GCF_900497805.2. Taxonomy (NCBI): domain Eukaryota; kingdom Metazoa; phylum Chordata; class Mammalia; order Diprotodontia; family Vombatidae; genus Vombatus; species Vombatus ursinus. The sequence goes on from NW_020954596.1 coordinate 33,602,991, forward strand.
ATGCTTTTGAAATAAAAAAAAGACAAGGATCCTGTTCACTGGGGAAGAAATGGGATTGGATGAACAAATTTAGATGGTCAGAACAATGATATGGGGGAAGAAGCAGACCTCTAATTATGGCTCTGAGCTCCAACCAGGCATGAAAGAAATCAGAGCAAACCTAATTTCAGAGAAAGTCATTCCCAAATGTGGTCATGTCCAATGTCTTGTGCATAGTGAAGACCAGTGAGTCAGCAAGTAAAGAAAAAGAAAAACAAAAAAACTTCTGTTGCTAATGAGTTATTGTAGAAGGAATGCTGGATTCGGAATCCTAACTCTGCTACTTACTAGACCTTAGGCAAATCCCTTCCTTTCTCTGGCCTCAATTTCCTCATTTCTGAAGTCCCTTTCAGCTTTCATTCTTATGGTACAATGCAGCAAGGTGCTGCTCATATATTGTCTGCTTGTGTAGTCATTTCAGTTGTGTCTTACTCTTCATGACCCCATTTGGGTTTTCTGGGCAAAAACACTGGAGTGGTTTGCCATTTCCTTCTCCAGCTCATTTTACAGATGAGGAAACTGAGGCAAACAGGGTTAAGTGATTTGCTCAGGGTCACACAGCTATCTTGTAAGTTTCTAAGGCCAGATTTGAACTCAGGAAGATGAGTCTTCCTTCCTGGAGGCCTGGCATTCGGGGCACTGTGGTGCCACTTAGCTGTCCCTCATGTACTGTACTTAACACAAAAAGTTGGTAGTCTCCAGAACAATCATAAGGTCATAGAATTAGAGCTACAAAGGACAGACTTTTTTCTAGTTCAACCCATGCTTAGATAACAAGTGACTGGTTTACCCTAAAGCAAAGGACTTACCCATTTATGTCTAAAGAAACCATCCTGAGAAACTAGTTGCTAAGTGATACTTTGTCACTTATCTACCAGAAGGTTTATTCTGTGACAGCTTATTTTAAAAAACAATTGACATTTACCAAGTGCTTTCAAATTTGCAAATAGGTTTAGATAACATTATATCATTTGAGTCTTGCAGCCACTCTTGTGAGAAAAGGAGGTATTATCATCATTTTACAGATGAGAAAACTGAAGTTCAAATGTATTAAATGACTTGCCCAGGGTCACATAGCTAGCAAGTGCCTGAGGCTGGATTTGAACACAGGTCTTCCTGACTCCAAGCACAGTAGTCTCTCCTTGGCTTTGTTCTGCATCTGATATTGTCTATACTACTCAACATTTCCGTACGATGGAAAGTAATAATACCTATTTAGTTTTTCCATTTTGGGTAAGGTTTTATACTTTCTGTTCCAGGCTGTTGTCTTTCTAAATCTTTCTTCCGTAACATTCACTCTTTTTGCACTTTTTCCTTTAGTGCTCTCATTTGGTTTAAAATATAATTTTTAGCTCCCCCCCCCCCACTTTTGCTTCATCTCTTTACAGGAATTCTTGGAGTTGTCCCCAGTCTGTGTTTTTCTTTGGGGTTTGCTTAGAGATTTTTTGAAGTCATTCTCTTCTTTCTGGTTTGTATATTGGGCACCCCAGTTACCATAATAGCTCTTCATGGTGGGGCTCTTTGTTGTTGTTGTTGTTGACTTCCAGTCTATTTCAGGACTTTAGAAATTTATAAGGGCTGTCTTCTGTGAACTTCTTCAGAGAATTCTGAACTAGGCTTTAGTCCCCTGGGGGCCTTCTGCCGCTTTCTTGGAGTATTGAGCATTACGCTAGTCCAGGATCTCAGGGGCAGTTCAGGCCAGGAACCTGCAAGTTTTCAGTGATCTGATCCAAGGCAAAGTCTAATCACTGCCCTCTTTGTCTGAGCTCTGAAAGTTCTTGATCTGGGTTTGGGCCTATGCAAAACTCCTATGGACTTGTTCCTGGGTGGAAATTGCAGTAGATTGCTGTTGGATTCAGCTGCTATCAGATAGTTAGAAAGTTTTGCAGGTTCCAAATGAGAGACCTGTAGGGTCTTCTTTGGTCTGGGATTTCTGCCCTGGTTTTTCTCCCACAGGCTGCAAACTGGACCAGAGGCTGGAGCTAAGACCCTGCTTAGCTTCTGGGGTCAAAGCCAAGCAACTACTTTTGACTTCTGCACTTATTTCTAGCTCAGTACACAGCCTAGGGCCTGTGACCACTCTTCACCTTGGAATACCACCCCTGGGCATTCTCCTCAGTCCATCCTGGATGTGTGACCTAAGTAATGAACAACAAAGCTACTAGTTGGCACCTGTGCCTGCACCCTTCAAAAGGCTGAGGTGGTCTTGTATGGGTCTTTTTTTTTTCCTGGGCACAGCCTTGATCCTCTTTTACCTCCTGCCCACTGAACTGCTCTGCACCTGTCCACCTCATCTCCAGGGTCCACACACTTCTCTGCCTGTCTCTCTATGTTGACCTGAGCTGGAAATATGATTCTCTGTGATATTTTTCTTGGATTTCTTGATCATTCTGGTGTGTTTTCTAGATCTTTTTGAAAGAGTTGTGTTGGGGAGCTAAATCATCTTTTTCTACTACTCCGCCACGTTGGTTCTTTCTCATCTATTTTAAAATACATTGTAGGTCATGGACTGGAGGTTTTAAAGACAGTTTGAAAATCCTCTAAAGGTTTACTCAGTACTTAGTATTCTTCTCTTGAGAAACTCATGAGCATAATGGCAAAATTTTGTGAAAAACAGAAAATGCTTCTTACTGAATTCAGAAAATGGCACCATGCTTATAATTTCTTCTGTGTTCTCTTCAGTGTCTAACATAATCCTGAGGTAAAATAGTTCAGCAGAAAGTAGACTGAATTTGGAGGCAGAAGGAGCTGAGTTTGAATACTAGTTCTGCCTTTATGCATCCTTGAATAAATGACAACTACTCTGGGCCTCAGTTTCCTCATCTTCAAAATGACAGGATTAGACTAAATGATCTTTGAGGTTCCTCCCAGTGCTAAGCCTATGATCCAATGAATGAGTGAATGAAAAAAGTATGAAGTGCTTACTACATGCCAGACATGGGGGACACAAATACAAAAGCAAAGACAACCCCTGACCTCAAGCAGCTTATATTCTAATAGGGGAACAATTTACACATGTGAGTGGTGGCCTCAGCAGGATATTAATATTTATAGTTAAAAATCAGAGGGATAACTTGTTCTTGAAAATTACCAGGATGGTGATGGTAAGTAGAGCCATAGGGGAATGGATTGGTATATTCCATCCAGGCACAATAGTAGAGTTGTTTTGATTGTTATTCATGGTCCCAGAACTGGTGGAGGTGGGGAATGGTTGGAGGGAGGTGAACAAAGGTATAGTCACAATTGGAACTTTCATGAAATAGTGCTTCTGGAGAGGCAGTCACCAATAAGAAGAGCGAGGCCCCAGAATAGAAGTTTCTCCAGGAAATGGTCTCTAGTGGATGAATGATTGATAGCTGCTTAAAGGTTGCTTCCTCAGTCACTTAGTAAATAACTTAAAAAGCTTTAGTTAACCTCTAATGACCAGTGAAGTTCAATTAAGTGGTGCCGGGAGAAAGAGCCTGCCCTATGCATCATTTATGGATCCTAAAGGCAGACTGGAAGAAAACTGGAAAATATGAATCAAGGAATCTAGGAATTTGGCAATCATTAGGAAGAATTATATTTCTTTTTTTTTTTTTTTTGGCTACTAAGCATATACTCAGTTGCATTAGAGCAAAGAAACTATATTGTTAAATTGGTAGTTTTTTTTTTTTTAAATTAAGACTCTGCTAAAGTACAAACAAGTATCATCTTTTGGCTCAGGTTTATAATTTCCAGACATTTTAGCTGTTGGTTTTTGCTCAGTATCACATTACTAAGTAAATTAGTATCATATTATTTATCATATTACTAACTAGATAACTAGGTGGCATTAAGTGCTGGACTTGAAGTTAGGAAGGACTGAGTTCAAATCCTGTCTCATACTTGATATATCTATGACTCTGGGCAAATCCCTTAATCTCTCTCTATTTCACCTTCTTCATCTGTAAAATGTGTGGATAATAATAGCACCTACCTCACAGTACTCTTGTGAGGATTAAATGAGATAATATATGTAAAGTACTTTGCAAAACTTAAAGTGCTATATATGCATGTTGGCTAATAGAATTAGCAATAGTGAGTAATATTTCTGAACATTAAGAATTTGCATTTACAATCTCTCCCCAGCTTACATTTAAAAAATAAGACTCTTATAGGATCAAAGTTATTTTTCCATCTAGACTAAGCACCCACTACCAGAGCTTCCAATGCCATCATGTGGGGGAGGAGGGAAGATTCTATGTGTTATCTCTGAGTACTGAGTGAGCAGGCTGGCAAATATATATTGCCTTTGGAAGAGAATGGAAAACAGTAAAATGCTTTTTTTTTTGTTTTTTGTTTTTTGGTGAGGCAATTGGGGTTAAGTGACTTGCCCAGGGTCACGCAGCTAGTAAGTGTTGTGTATCTGAGATCAGATTTGAACTCAGTTCTTCCTGACTCCAGGGCTGGTGCTCTATCCACTGTGCCACCTAGCTGCCCCCAAATACTTTCTTCAGAAAAGAGTAAAGGGCTTACTTTTCAATATTTCTCCTTGTAACCTTAGCTGATTGTTTTGAGGCTCAAATGAGAGAAAATTTGTAAAGGGCTGAGTACTATGCCTGATACATAGTAGGCACTTTATAAATGCTTGTTCCCTTCCTTTCCTCTAATGTTTGAGTCAATCTCAGGTTTTCTTCCTCCAGATCCAGTTTTCTTCTCTCTACAGTAGGCTCATTCTTATCCTTCATTTTATCTTTTTACATTATTTATAATCTGCTTGCCAAGATAGCCTTCAAAGGGAAAAAATATTAATCTTCTTGCCCATGTACCCATTGTTTCAGGGAGACAAACTAATTTACTACTGTAATGAAAGAGTAAAAACAGTACTTCTGCTGCCCAGCACATGCCATCAGAGTCTATAAGGCTTATACCAAGGGATAAAGAATGTTTATTGCCAACACTAGGAGGTACAGCTAAATGGCTAATACATTGACTTAGTCCACCAGTATGTGGGATGGAATCATCACTGTAGACGGACAGCGAGATGAGCCCAGAACTGAACAGAAAGAAGAGCCAACTGGATCGCATTTGTCCCATTAAAAAGCACTTTCAACAATCCCAAGCTGCTCTTAGCTTCATGACTTTAATATTCTCCCAAGGATGCTTCATGATGACAAAAACCTGGGACACAAAGATCTTGGAAGATCAAAATTATGGTTCACTCAAAGGATGATGGAGATTCACATACTGGGCATAAATGGTCTATAGCATATTGCCAATGATAACTTACATGCAAGAAGGGGTATAGAAGATATCCTGGGGGGAAATAAAGAATATAGTAAGAGAAAGTTTGCCTGTCACACAGGCAGAGTTACGACAGCAGATGGAGAGCCCTAGAACTACATTAATATCCACAAAATGTTAAAAGACATGGAAGAAGCTTCCCTGAGCACTAAATACTCGATGTAGTATTTAGGGGAGGATACAGACAAGAATGATATAGCATGGGGAGGTGTTGGAAGGAGCACACATGTTGATAAGATCATGACTCCATTGAGGTACAGGGTGCCTCAAAAGTCTTCAGTCGGCTCTAAGTTACTAAAGCTTCAAAAAGACTTTGGGGACACCCTGCATTCAGAATTTATGAATCCCTTCCCTCACAATCCTTTGAAGTAGGTAGTGCTAATATTGCCATTCCTGTTTTACAGATAAGGAAACTGAGGCTTGGAGAGTGTTTAAATGACTATCCTGTGAATTTTTTTTTTCAAAATATACTCTCCTTGTTAGGCTGAGTATGCTGCCAGTTTTTCCTGGTGGCACCTTTAATGGATGGAGTTCTCCCTACCTTCCTTTTAGGTAGGTAACTAAATTTCAATAGAATCACAACTGCTATTCTTCTATTTTGCCTTAAAAGCCCTACATATGCTTATGCTAGATGAGCCATTGAAGAGCTGGATTTTTAACACCAGACTTTTTGTGGCATTCAGGTATTTCGTATGCACTCATATCTTTCCCTCTCTGAATTCTGAATTGTTTCATCTTACTGACACCATCTGTTTCCTCTGCCTAAGCCAATTTGTAATGCATTTCCTAAGTTGTCTTCTATAGTTTGCTTCCTGACCTTGTAAATCAGTCTCCCATACAGCACAATAACAACTGCTTTCTCCAAGTCTGGATAAATTATGTCAACTATTTCCCCTTTATCAATTCAGTAAAGCACCGAAATAATCCCAACCCACTTTCCATACCCGATCTTCCTTTACTGAATCCTTCCCTGCTGCCCCTACTAAATCATCAATCTCAAACTGAGACTATTATCTCAAGAATGCTTCCTTGCCCATCTTCCCTTCCATTAAAACCTGGTCAGCAGTTGCCTGGATCTCCCTAGCAGCCCTTCCTAAAATATTGGGAATACTAAAAATTCTCCACCACCAATCTTATGAGTTTCATATAAAAATGCAAAATGCTACCCTTAAAAATTAAAAAGCCAGGGAAGTGCCTTCCTGAGGTTCAATCAGAGTTTAGAAAATTCATTACAATGAAAAGGGAAGAAAGAAGGTTTTTTTTAATTTTTTATTGCTGGTAGTTACTGGCATTGATGGATCGTGGCATAGCCATCCGCAATATGGCCAAATAATTTCACTGTATAGGATTTTATATAGCTACAGCTAAAATTCAATGAACTGATTCAGAAGACTCAGTATAAAATATAACAATGACTTAGAGTGCCAAATCAATTTGGGGGTTTGAAGGAATAGGGAGACTGGTTCATTCCCTCCTCCTTCGGGGACATGACTTTAACCAGGATTGTAAATCCAAAGACGTCAGAGTGGTGGGGCAGGGGGTTACAGAAGGTGATTTAAGAGACCGATCCTGAAAACCAGCAAGTGGTTGCAGACACCAATATTAGAAACAGAATGTGAAGAGTGATGTCCATCTCGAAAAGTTAGGATATTTTTGAAAGTGAACACTGCATTTGGAGTCAGGAAACTTGGTTCTAATCCTGACTTGCCAACTAATAAGCTGTGTGACCTCGAGTAAGTCCCATCACCTCTCTGATCTAGTTGCCTCATCTGTAAACTGAGAAGTTTAGATTGCATAATCTCTAAGGTCTCTTACAAACTGAATGTTCTAGTTCTCCTTTGACATTTTCTGCTCCATGCTTCAGACAGATATGTTGAAAAAGTAAAGATTTTTGCGTGAATAAGAGCAAGGTCAGCACCTAAAGAGAAAAGCTACCTTGTGTTTGTATAATAGTTATAGCTAGCACTTATATAGAATTTTAAGGTTTGCAAAATGCTTTACAAACATTTCATTTTTATCTTCACACCAACCCTGGGATGTAGGTACTATCATCATTCCACTTTATAGATGATGAAACTGATTGAAGTAGACAGAGATTAAGTGACTTGTCCAGGGTCACACAGTTAATAAGGTTGGATTTGAATGTAGGTCTTCTTGACTCCAGATCCAGCGCTCTGTCCACTGCACCACCTAACTGCCTCATGGTGTGATGTTTTCCTGGCTTTTTCTTTCCAAGGTACACTTGTAAATTTTGAAAATTTTTGTGTCATAGATGAACAAAAAAAGGAAAGAATTCACAGTGATTAGAATTATTGTTGAGTCATTTCAGTCAAGTCCAGCTCTTCACGACCCCATTTGGTGTTTTCTTGGGAAAGATATTGGGGGAGGGTTGCCATTTCCTTCTCCAGCTCATCTTAGAGATAAGGGACTGAGGCAAACAGGGTTAAGCAACTTGTCCAGGGTCGCACAGCTAGGAAGTGTCTGAGGACAGATTTGAACTTAGATCCTCTTGACTTCAGGGCTGGTGCTCTATCCACTGCAGCACCTAGCCGCCCACTCAGAATTATTAGCATAACAGACTCTATAGATAAAGGGAAAGGAGAGATCTTTGAACAGAATACATTTGAAGGAGAAGAGTGGAGTTTGAGGAGCCTTAATAACTCCAAAATTTTATTGCCATGGAAGGTCTCCAATTAGATGTTGCCTATCACTCAAATTCAAAGCAAGCTATATACAGTGCTCCATATGAAAAGGGAGGAAGGAAGACATGTGCCAATGAATACAAAGGAGAAAGGGAAAATGTATTAAAGAAAATTACAACAGTAGGATAGTGAGGTCCTCTGGAGGCTCACATCTTCAAATGGCATTGTGCTGGTTGCATCAAGCCCTGGAGCACTTTATACTAAAGAGTCTCCTAAATGAGATGTGTAATCACTCAGTTTGCCTAACCATCCACACAAGAAAAACTAAGTGGATAGAGAATGATAATTGTTTAGTCTATGATATGCGATTGGATGGACAGCCCATGGAGTTAGCTTATCAGTAGATACACACACATACATACATATATGCATATGTATGTGTATATATATATATACATACACACATATCTTTTACAGCCTTTTCAGATAAGCAATAAATTGTAAATGTCCAAAACTGAACAGAAGGAAAGAGTGGGTTTGATGTCTTTTAGGAAATTGTGCAGGGCTTTTAATGATAGCATGTACCCACTTGACATAAACCCTCTATTTTTTTTTTAGGCAATTGGGGTTAAGTGACTTGCCCAGGGTCACACAGCTAGTAAGTGTCAAATGTTTGGTCTGAGGCCAGATTTGAACTCAGGTCCTCCTGACTTCAGGTCCGGTGCTCTATCCACTGCACCACCTAGCTGCCCCATAAACCCTATATTTTTAAGAATAGTATCTTCCAGTGATCCTCTCTGTTAGCAAATCATGGCATATCATACCCCTGAAGAGTCAAAATTGTAAGTCACACAAAGTCAATGGAGAGACGTTTGTGTAAACAAACTATACCATATTATCAATAAAGAAATATATACAAGAAGTAATTTAAAGGATGTCATCAAAGAGATACTTGACCAGAAAAGCAAGTGGGCAAGTCATATATTGAGAATGAAAGATAACTGATGTGTGATTTCTATGCGCTTCTTTGGTAGTAATGCAATGTCATGAGGCCTAGAAGAGGTGCCCCAGCCTGTAAAGGAATTTATGGAAAGAGACAAAAGAAGAGTTGCATAGGCTGAGAAAGTATGACTGGGTTGTGATTTGTACCATCAGAAGGAACACTCACATTGATGAGAGCACAGGTGCCTTCAAGAATAGGAATGTGTATGTAAGCACACCTACTTTGAAAATCTGGATAGTCCATCTTGGAGACATCACCATCCTATTCACCTTTCAAGGCTTAGTTTAAATTTTTTTTGGTAAATTTTTAAATTTTATTTTAAACTTAAAAACAAAATGAGGGGAAAATATTGCCATGTACACAGCAGAACATAAAAGAAGACTCAATATAAAACAATAAATTTCCATTTCAAGAAAACCTACATAACAGCTTCTACAAATTGTTTCCAAAACTGGCCAGCTTTTCTTTGCTTCCTTGTAGGTTTTCTTTTGTGCTCTGCTGTGCACTTTTTACTTTTTCCTTTCTTCTCCCAAAAGAAGGCTACAATTAAACATGGAGACACACACACACACACACACACAGATCTATAAACATATGCATACACACACACACACGCACGCACGCATGCATTTATATGTAAGACCGTACTATGCTTATTTCCACTTGTCATGTTTCTCTGATGATAGATAGCATCATTTTTCATAAGTCCAAGTCTTTCCATGTTTTTCTAAACTAACTGCTCCTCATTTCCTACACCACAGCAACATTCCAACTCAATCACAACCTATCTGAGAGATTGTCTATCTCTATGGCTACATAGGTTTTATTTATACAAGAAAATTTTAATTTTAAAATAATCAAAAATTATCAAATTTACACTTCAGCAATGCTGTCACCCTAGAAAATAGTTTAAGGTCTGATACTGCTGAATCTACTTCCTTTACATCTTTTTCCCTGGTTTCTTTGACGTTTCTGGCCTTTTTTTCTTCCAAATGAACTTTGTTATTTTTTTTCTAACTCAATAAGTTTTTTTTAGTAATTTGATTAGGATGACCTTGAATAAATAGATCAGTTAGCTAAAATTGTCTTTTTAAACTTATATTGGCTTTACCTGCCAATAAACAATAAAGGTTACTTCAATTATTTAGATCTGACTTTATTTGTATAAAGAAATTTTCTATTTGTGTTCAAATAGTTCCTGTGCCTGTTTTGGCAGGTGTGCACTCAAGTATTTTATACTGTCTAGTTATTTTAAATGGTCTAAAATAATATTGAATAATATTGTTGACTTATAGTGTAATTTCTCTATTTTTCTCTTTTGATTAAATCTATTTTAACTTTAACTTTGTCTAAAATCATGATTACTACTCCTACTTTTTTTAACATAATAAATTCTGCTCCTGTCCTTCATTTTATCTTTGTATGTATCTCTCATTTTTATAATGTTTCCTGAAAGCAACATATTGCTGAATTCAAATTTTTAATCTGCTGTCCATTTCCATTTTATGGGTAAATGTATCCCATTCACATTCTAGGCTACAATTACTTACGTGTACTTTTCTCCTTCCTATTTTTCCTCATTATCCTTCTCACCCTATTGACCCTATCCCTCCTCACTCCTCTGCTTTACTTCTACCCACTACCTTGCCCTTCTATTCCTTTACCTACCCACCTCTCTTATCCTCTCCCCCAACCTTATCCTCTTGCCCTCTAATTTCTTTCTGAATCTAGGAGACTTTTTTACTTTTCTAGATAAATATATGTTGTTCCCTCTTTAACCCATTCCCAATGAGAGTAAGTTTCCAGCACTACACACTCTCCCCCTGCTAGCTTCTTCTGTATCAATTCTTCCTTTCATGCCTCATTTGTATGAGGTAATTACTCCTTTTTATCTCTCCCTACACCATTTTATTTTTTAGAATCACACCATCAGACTCTGCTCAGCCTAAGCCTTTCTTTCAACTATCCAGATAATGATGGCAGTCATAAGAGTACTACTAATACTTTCACATATAAGTAAACAATTTGACCTCATTGAGTCCCTTATAATTGGTCTTTAATATTTATCTTATATTTCTCCTGGATGTTATGTGTTGAATTTTCCCTTAAGTTCTGGTGGTTTTGTCACAAAAACCTGAAAGTCTTTCAGTTTGTTAAACATCCATTTTTCTTCATTCAGGATTATACTCAACTGTGCTGGGTAAGTTACCCTTGGTTGTAACCCCAGCTCTTTTGCTCTACAGAATATAGTATTCCAAGATCTTTGGCATAGTAGCTGCTAGGTCTTGTGTAATTCTTATTGTAGTTCCATGATATTTAAATTGTTTTTTCTTGTTGCTTTCAATGTTTTCTCCTTAACCTGGGAGCTTTGAAACTTGGCTATGATACTCCTGTAGGTTTTCCTTCTGGGATCTCTTTCAGGTGGTGATGGGTGGATTTTTTTTTTCCATTTTAGCTTTGCCTTCTTGTTCTCGAACCTCAGGGCAATTTTCCTTGATAATTTCTTGTAATATTGTATCAAGATTCTTTTTTTTAATTGTAATTTTCAGGTGTCCAACTATTCTTATATTATTTCTCCTCAATCTGTTCTCCAGATCAGTTGTTTTTCTGATGAGATGTTTCACTTTCTCTTCTAGTTTTTCATTCTTTTGATTTGGTTTTATTATTTCTTGGCATCTTCAAACGTCATTAGTTTCCCCTTACCCAATTCTAGTTTTCAAGGAATTATTTTCTTCCTTAAGTTTTTGACTCTCGATTTCAAGTTGATTGACTTTCTTTTCATAATTTTCTTGATTTTCTTAGATTGTTCTTTTTTTCTAATTATTCATCGATCTCTCTTATTTGATTTTTAAAGTTCTGTTTTAGTTCTCCCAAGATTTTTTTTATGTTTGGGACCATTTGACACTTCTCCTTGAAAAAGGAGTGGTGACTTGCGGTGCCAAGATGGCAGAGTGAGGAAGGAGCCTTTGGAATCACTCCCAAAGTCCCCTCCAAACAACTATAAAACTGCCTCAGGATTGGTCTAGGGGCAGGGAAGCAGCTTACCAGCACAGCAGGAAAGGTTTGTCTCACTGGGGTGGGAGGGGAGCAGGTCCAAGAGCAGCAGCAGCCAGTCTCACAGCAGGGGGCCTGCAGCAGGGCTCCAAGCCTGGGGCAATCCCACCAGCGAGGCCCCACCCTCTCACAAACCTTCAAACCCCTAGACAAGTGAGCAGTCTCTGCAGTGTAGCAAGGTCCCACCCCAGTGACCCCACCCCTTGCACAAGCCATCAACTAGGCCTTGACCCCACTGCTAACCAGGTGGGACCTACAAGCAGAGAGACTCTGTTTTCATAACAATCTAGCAACAGGCCCCCATCCCTGGGGCAGACCAGCAGCTAAACCTCATACCCAGAGGAGACCAACAGGGAGGCCCTACTGCCCCACCCCAGTACAAGCCAGAAAGGAAGCCTACTCTCCCGAGAAGGCAAGCAGCTAAGCTTTGAAGTCCAGTGAAAGACCCAGAGTCCCAGCACAAAAAAGGTTGTTTCAGTGCAAGACCAGAGCCCAACTCTCACATAAAAACACCAAGTCACAAAGAAAGGCAGAAAAAAAATGAGCAAAAAAAGAACTTGACTATCAAAAATTACTATGGTGAAAGGGAGGATCAAGGCATAAATTTAGAAGAGGACAATAGTGTCAAAATAGCTACATGTGAAGCCTGAAAAAAAAATGTAATTTGGTCTCAGGCCTAGAAGAATTCCTAGAAGAGCTTAAAAATAATTTTAAAAAGCAAATTAGAGAAGTAGAAGAAAAATTGGGAAAAGAAATGAGAGCAATGCAAGAGAATCATTAAAAAATAGTCAATAGCATGGGGAAGGATTTACAAAAATTTATCAAGGAAAATAACTCCCCAAAAATTTGAATTGGCCAGATGGAAAAGGAAGTACAAAAGCTCATTGAAGAAAATAATTCTTTAAAAATTAGAATTGAACAAGTAAAAACAAATGACTCTATGAGACATCAAGATACAATAAAATAAAATTAAAAAGTAAAAAAAAAAAATAGAAGAAAATGTCTTCTCATTGGAAAAACAACTGACCTAGAAAATAGATCCAGGATAGATAATATAAAAATTATTAGGCTACCTAAAAGTCATAATTTTTTTTTAAAAGCCTGGATAATATCTTTCGAGAAATTATCAAAGAAATAAAAATTGAAAGAATCTATCAATCACCTTCTGAAAGAGATCCCAAAATGAAAACTCTCAGGAACATCATAGATAAATTTCAGAGTTTGTGGGTCAAGAAGAAAGTATTGCAAGAAGCCAAAAAAGAAACAATTCAAATATCATGGAGCTACAGTCAGGATTACACAGGATCTGGCAGCTTCCACATTGAAGAAACGGAGGGCTTGGAATGTGATAGGCAAAGGAGTTAGAATTATAACTAAGAATCACCTGCCCAGCAAAACTGACTATATGCTTTTTTTGGGGGGGGGGGAATGAACATTTAATGAAAAAGAGGACTTTCAAACATTTCTAATTAAAAGACCAGGGTTGAATAAAAAAATTTGACCTCCAAATACAAGACTCAAGAGAAACATAAAAAGGTGAAAAAGAAACAAGAAAGAGAAAACATAAGAAATTTAATGAGGTTAAACTGTTTGTATTTCTATTTGGTAAGATAATATTTGTAACTCTTAAATTTATTACTATAAGAATAATTAGAAGGAGTATATGTAGACAGAGGGTATAGATATAAGGTGACTTTTATGGGATGATATGGCAAAAAAACAAAATAAAGAAGTAAGAAAGAAATTGCATTACAAGAAGAGGGGGGAGATTGAATGGGGTAAAATATCCCACATGATAGAGGCATTAAAAAGCTATTATAATGGAGGAGAAGATGGGGGGGCAAAGCTTAAACCTTATTCTCATCAAAATTGGCTCAAAGAGGAAATAACATACACACTCATTTGGATATAGACATCTATTTTATCCTATAAGGAAGTAAAAAGGGAAAGGGATAATATAAGGGGGAGAGGGAACTGATAAAAGGAACGATATATTGGGGAAGGCAGTGATCAGAAATAAAACACTTGTGAGGAGGAATACACTAATAGCTGCTAACAAAACAAACTAAAACAAAAAATAAAGAAATAAAAATGGATAAGCAAAAGAGAAAGAACATAACCATAGATAGCTACTATGGGGATAGAGAAGATCTGGGTTCATATTCAAAGGAAGGTAATGGAGCTAACAAAGCCACTACTTTTTTTTTAAAAAAAAATCTTTTAACATTTTTATTTATAGTTTTGAATTCTCAATTCTATCCCTTCCTCCCTTCCCTCCCCACTCCCTAAGATGGAAAACGATCAGATACAAGTTATACATGTGCAATTATATAAAGCATTTCCATATTAGTCATTTCCTATAAGAAGACTTGAATAAAAGGGAAAAAAAGAAAGTGAAAATAGCATACTTCAGTCTGTATTAAAACAATATCAGTTCTTTCTCTGGAGGCCCATAATATGATTCATCATTAGTACTTTGGGCTTGTCTTGGACCATTGTGTTGCTGAGAATAGCTAAATCATTCACAATTCTTCATCACACAATATTGCTGTTACTGTGTACAAAGTTCTGGTTCTGTTCACTTCACTATGCATCAGTTCATGTAAGTCTTTCCAGGTTTTTCTGAAACCATCCTGCTTGTCATTTCTTATAGCACAATAATATTCCATTTCAATTACATTCCCCACTTAATGAGAATTTCAATTGCATTCCCCACTTAATGAGAATCCCTTTGATTTCCAATTCTTAGCCACTACAAAAAGAGCTGCTATAAATATTTTTGTACAAATAGATCCTTTCCCCCTTTTATGGATGTCTTTGGGACATAGACCTAGCAGTGGTATTGCTGGATTAAAGGGTATGCACAGTTCTATAGCCCTTTGGGCGTAGTTCCAAATTGCTTTCCAGAAAGGCTGGATCAGTTCACAACTCCACCAACAGTGCCTTAGTATCCCAGTTTTCCCACATCCCCTCCAACATCCAACATTTTCCTTTTTTGTCATATTAGCTACTCTGATAGGTGTGAAGTAGTACCTCAGAGCTGTTTTAATTTGCATTTCTCTAATCAATAGTGATTAGAGTATTTTTATATGACTACAGATAGCTTCGATTTCTTTGTCTGAAAATTACCTGTTTATGTTGTTTGACCATTTATCAATT
Organism: Vombatus ursinus; assembly: GCF_900497805.2. NCBI lineage: Eukaryota > Metazoa > Chordata > Mammalia > Diprotodontia > Vombatidae > Vombatus > Vombatus ursinus. The sequence continues at coordinate 33,618,153 of NW_020954596.1, forward strand.
GAGGAATGACTTGAATTTTTATAAATTTTACTCAATTCTTTACATATTTGAGAAATGAGGCCTTTATCAGAGATACTTGTTGCAAAAAATTTTTCCTTATTGCATTAGTTTGCATTAGTTTGGTTTGTGCAAAAACTTTTTAATTTTATATAATTAAAATTATCTAGTTTACATTCTGTAATACTCTCTATATCTTCTTCGGTCCTAAATTCTTCCTTTATCCATACATCTAACAGATAAACTATTTCATGCTCTCTTAATTTGCTTATGGTATCACCCTTTATGTTTAAATCATGTATCCATTTTGACATTATCTTGGTATATAGTGTGAGATGTTGGTCTATACCTAGCTTCTGCCATACTGTTTTCAAGTTTTCCCAGTAGCTTTTGTTCCAGAAGCTTGGATTTTTGGTTTTATCGTTCACTAGATTACTATGGTCATTTACTATAATGTAATTTGTACCTAATCTATCCCACTGATCCACCACTCTATTTCCTTCCAGTGGCTGCAAACTACAGCTGTCCTCTCTGCCCCGGAACTGAAACAAGGGCCTCTGCTCTCTGGCAAGTGCCCACAACCAACAGGATCCCCGCCCCTGGCTACTGCACTCACCAGGTGTGTGCTAGCTAGCTCCTTCTCCCCCCAGCCACAGCCTGGGAAGCATCTGGTCAGCACCGCTGTGCTTGGCATCCCCTCGGCAGTGGAAGGCCCTTCAATCTTCTCTTACTCAGCTATCAGACCCCGACAGTGTGAGATGAAAGTTTCTAAAGCTGAGGCTGCCTCTCAACCCAGCATTCCCCAGGGCTTGTTGTTTGTTGATTCAGCAGAGTTGGCCTAGAGGTGTTTGCACTTCACTGAGACCTAAGCTCCGCCCTTGGAGGTCTTTCCAGTCGTCTTCTCAAATTGTCTTAGGGGGACAACTGCTTTACCCCACATTTAATTCTGCTGCTCTGAGGCCATGTTATGTCTTTTTTTATGGAAGAAATTTGGAGAGGCGAAAGTTATCTGACCTACTACACCATCTTCCCAGAATTCTCTCCAGTTCAAATTTGCCCTCCTCCTTAAAGCCTACCCAGATTCCTGCAGCTGGATCAATCTTCCTTTCTTCTGATCTCACAGCATTTTGTATTCTTCTGTTCTGATCATTTTAAAATTTGTATTTTTTTTCATCAATATGTGTGGTTTGTCATTTCTACAAGATTATACACTCTTTGAGGGCAGGGACCAGGGATTATTTTAGTTTTGTACTTTTTCCCAAGGGGACGTGGTGACTTGAACCTGATAGCTTACTAATAAATGTTCATTAGATGAACTGACCATAGGCAAAACTTAAATTAGAGACCTAGAGGTACCTAAAAGAGAATGCACGTGAAATAAAGGTAGAACAGGTATGAACAGGGCTATATCAAGTATCTGGAGAATGGATCTCATTTTTTGGATGCCCAATTCAAGGGAGTATCATACTACTCTCATTCAAAACTGCTGCTTCTTGCTCCTACTTGCTCCTACTTGCTCCTTAAGCAGCTAGGTGGCACAGTAGATAGAGTACTAGGCCTGGAGTCAGGAAAACTCATCTTCCTGAGTTCAAATCTGGCCTCAGACATTTACTAGCTGTGTGACCCTGGCCAAGTCACTTAACTCATGTTTGCCTCAGTTTCCTCATCTGTAAAATGACCTAGAGAAGGAAATGGCAAACCACTCCAGGATCTTTGCCAAGAAAACCCCAAATGGGGTCATGGAGAGTCAGAGATGACTGAAAAATAACTGAACAATAACAACAACAACAACTCTCTCCTCAGCCACAGAGAGTAAGTCTCCTCCAAAAAAGACATAAAGGTAATATTTAAAAAAAAAAAAAGCTCATGGTGGTAGCTGTGTTGTAAGTGCCCCTTGATGAAAGATATAAGCAAATACAAAATTTTATTGCTAAGTTACAGATGGCAGACGTCATTTTTAAAACAGCAGGGAACTGCATTAAGAATGTGGATTTTTTGTTCTCCCAAGATCTTTCATAATATGCAGGTACACAGATAGCAGCATGTCATTATCCAGAATGGTGGAGGGTTTGGATGGGCAACAAAAGGTTAGAATCATGGAATTTTAGAATAGAAAGGAACCTTAGGAATGACCTAGAGAAAGGCTTCTTAATCTTTTCTGTGAAATAGACCCCTTTGGCTGTCTAATAAAGCACATGGATCCCTTGCCAGAAAAAAAATGTTATTAAAGGCATAAAATAAAAGATAGAGGATCATAAAGGAAGCCAATTATGTTGAGATAATTATTTTAAAAAATTTTTTAAGTTCACAGACCCTTAGTTACGAACCCTTGATGTAGTCTAACTCTTCCATTTAACAGCTGGAAAAACCAAGTCTCCAAAAGATGAATTGACTTGCCTAAGAAGTGACATGAGGCAGAAACCCTGAAATCCTGCTTCCCTCAGCCCAAGTATTACTTCCCTGTTCCCAGATAGGCAACTTAGAAGATCAAGCCCAGAGGTGGTTACACCAAAGGGATCACCAGCATCCCAGTCTAGGAAGTTATATGGAAAGGAATCCCAATGAATAGGCAAGTAAGGCTTTTAAACTCATACTGCTCCTATTCCCACCCTGCAATTATGGGTAATGTATATGTGTATGTATGTATCCACACACATACATACATATATACATATATGTATACACACATATATATACACACACATATATATATACATAAGTATATGTATATATATATATGAATCAAGACTCCTGCTTGGGCTGAAAGAAGCTTTTCTCTGATGGGGAATATAGTCATGTATTGATGATGATGATGATGATGATGACATGTGTGTGAGGGTGTGTGTGCATGCATGCACACACACACAATAAATTGCTGTCTTGGGTAGGTGGTTCCCCACCATTAGTACCGTTGCTTCTGATGGCTATTACTAGGGCTGCAGGCAGCAAGTGTCATCTTAGCTGCATGCTTCTGCATTTAAATGCTCCCCTATAGCCCAGATTCCCCTATTCTGAGGGAGGTTTCAGGCCAGGCTATCCCAAATGTTTTCATTCAGAATGATGCATCCCAGCTCATTTTGAAAGCTTTTAAACTTCAGGGTGGACAGCATGGCCCTTGGGAATGTGCTTTCATGCACCAGGAGTTGATTTTAAACAGCAAAATATGCCGCAGTCAGTCATAGAGGGAAATAATAATATGACTTCAAAAGAACAGAGCCCAAAAGAAAGGGTGTTATTAATGGAAAAAAATTTTAAAGTCATATTAAAGAGCCTCAAGTGTAGTGGAAAAAGCCAGGAAATGGGAACAAAATTAGCATTATTATAGCTTTTCATGGTAACTTACTTGGGGTTTTTTATGGTGGCTTAAAAAAAGAGAAAGAGAAAGAAAGAAGAAAAAAAGGGAGAGCCAAGCTGATAACAATTTATCCTACCAAATACATTACGCATCCAGAATGTACCTGAGATAGCAACTGTATTTAAAATGTTTTCTTTTTATATCTGCTTTATGGATGTTTATACCTCACAGGGGTTATTGGGAGGGAGAAAGCAGCATTTTGTGAGGAATAGTAAATAGCAAGGCACTTCTAAGTCTTTCAGAGAAAGGTGCCGTTTAAGTACGCAGTATTATGATTATTAATTTGCAGTTTAATATTCCAAACAAGTCCAGGTCTTAACAAAAGCCCACATTGCTGAGGTGGGGCAAACACCTCTCCAGAGCATTGCTGCCCCGTGAGGAGGGTGAGTCACACATCTGGCAAGCGCAGGTGGGAGAGTTCAAAAACGGGTGAGCCATTCATCCTGTACTTGTCATGTCTTCACACACGGGTTTTCATGACTGCCTGTTATTGTTTTCAGTAATATCTCCTGAACTTCCCCCCCTCCAAGTCCTCTGCTTTTGTTCTGAAACCCCCCCCCCTTCTTCCCACACCTAAATCCTTCCTCTTCTCCGGCACCCAGGACAAATTTAGTTGTGGGGTCGGAACAAGGTAGAGGGTGAGGAAGGAGTTTAAGATCTGACTACTCCAGTAAGGTAAAAGTAGCCTGGAGGCAAAGCTTATGGGAGGAAACTGAGGAACTGGGAGACCAGAGTGTTCAAAAGAGTGAAGATGTAGGGAGGAAGACCAAGGGCCAGTACTGAACTTACTAGGTAGGAGGAAGAATGACCCACAGGTCCAGATCAACAAGGAGCTGAATGAGCTGAACTTTTTTTTCCCTCCTAATTAATAAGCACTTCTTTTTTTCTCCCTCCTACATCCCCCCCCACCTTGAACAATGACAAAAAAGGAAAGAATAACAAAAATCTCACAACAAGTATTCATAGTCAAGCAAAGTAAATCCCCACGTCAGCCATATCAAAAAACATATGTCTCATTTTGCCTCTTGGGTTCGTCACCGACTGTCTCTGGTGGGTAGTCTGCTTCATTTGGACTTCAAAGAGGTAGAGGTAATTGCTGAGTACTGATGACAAATCTCCTCCTGTATCAGGAGGACCTTCTAGGTCCTTGGGTGTGGCCCTTTGACTGAATCCAAACTTCACAGAACAAATCCCCTTAATGAAAGGATTTGTTCTATAAAACTTAGACTCAGTCAAAGGGCCACACCCAAGGACCTAGAAGGCCACATGTGGCCTTGAGGCCACAGGTTCCCCGCCCCTGTCTAGACCTTCATATACTTACATTATACTTCATATGACCATCACATGGAAGAGTTCTTGTCTCCAAAGGGCAGAATGAGGAGTATTGGGTAGAAGTTACCAATATAGAGATTTCAGCTCCATATAAGAAAGAATCTCATTATAACTATATCTAACTTAAAGCTGGATGGGCTCTTGAGATATGGTTGGTCCCTCTTCACTAGAGCTCTTTACATACAAAAGTCTGGATAAACATTTATAGAGTATTCTGTAGAGGAGATTTTTGTTCTGGTCCACACTTGACTCAAAGGACTTTAAGGTCCCTTCTAACTCAGGTTCCGTGATTTGTGAATGAATGAAAAGACACAGACACAGAGCACATAGGATGAGAAGACATGCATGGGGTGTGGTCTATATTGGGGAGGAAGTATTACTTCCAAAAGAAATCACAAATCACCTGAAGAATCCACATACACATGGAGAAATAAATTATGACAAAAGGGTTGTAATGAATCCTACCCATCTTTTTACTACATGAATAATGTACTGCTTCTATTATCCTAAGGGTCCGATATTTCTCAGCATAATGAGTTGGAAAAAGAACATATATGTACCTTCATTCAACAGATATTTGAGTGCCTACTATATGAGGAACAGCTGTGGAAGGTACAAAAAATGAGTAGCACATAGTCTCTGCCCTCAAGGAGCTTACATTCTAGTTTTTAGGTTTTAGAGCTGAAAGGAACTTTAAAGATCATCTAAAACAACCATCTCATTTCATAGATGAAGAATCTGAGGCTCAAAGAAATTAAGTGGCTTAACCAAGGTCGTAGCACTAATAAACAACAGAGTCCTCTGACTCCAAATCTGGTAATCATTCCACTATATCATAGGGAGAGTTGTGACAGGCATATAGGAAAAGATAATGAGTAATATATGCTATCTATATCTAGTTGGGAAATGAGACCTTTATGTATGAAGATAACTAAGGTTATATGCTATCTCCAATCTCTAATTCTGAACCCTCACTTCTACCCCTCTCCTAACTGTTTACTCCCTCCACCAAGCTATTTCTCACAGCTTTTCTATTGACTAATCTAGACTTCTGGCAGTTTTTTGATTTTGTTTTGTTTTATTTACTTTCCCATCCCGTGCTTCTATGAAGTAAGGCCTTCTTTTTTCTGTGTCCTAGGTCAATCCATTGGTGCTAGATCCAAGCTGTCACCCACATTGAGCAATTCTCTTGGATTCTGTCCATCAGTTTCCCCTAAATTAGACCTTCCTTTTCTTGGTCCACAACCCAGTACAAACCTCTAACAGAGACTTCTTTGTTTCCTTTAATCTTCCTCTTTTTGTTTTCTGAACCCAATTTCTTTAGAAGTCTCCAACTCCATCAAAATTCCATCTTTACCACATGTTACCAACCCACTGGAGTGGTACAACATTCCCATTGCCTTTTCCAAATCTCCCCATGAGCAAGTCACTTAACTTCTCTGGGCCCAAATAAAAAGAACACTATTCCCCGTCCTGCACTCTACAATCCAGTCAAATGAGGAAATGAGACTAAATAATCTCTAAAGATACTTTTTACCTCTAATATTATGCATTTCTATATTTACAAATGTTAATATGATCAAATCTCCATCGCATTTAGATTATTTCAGCCTAGGCAGACTCAAGTTCCTCTTAATACACGTATATAAGAGAAAATTTGTTCTATTGTGATGGTAGTTATGGTTTTGCCACAGATAGATATATACAGGCAAGAATGTTATGCTTTGAAGTTGCAGATTTCTAGCTTGCCATTTTCTATACAATCGGTAAATTCAGGGGATTTCTGGGAAGGGTGATACCACTGGACTTGTTTACTGGGCTATTACATGGAGAGTCATGGTCAGTTGCATATCTGCTTCTGGGGAGTATTTTTAGTGGCAAAATGGAAGGGTTTGCAAAGAAACAAGCATTTGGAACCAATCCTGAAGAGGAGAGCTCCAGTGTGAGACCCACTGTCAAACTAGGTCAGCCTCGGGCACAACTACTTTTGACAATTTGCTCCCAAAGGTGACCTGCATGTGTGCAATACTTTGCCCACAAATAAGCCATCTGTGATTTTAGAATCACAGGGCTCAAAGGAACCTTGAGAGGTCATCTAGTCCATCCCCCTGCCTGCAGGTAGGCCCATATCCAATCTAACACAGAAGAATGAAAATCTCTCCACTTTTGTAAAGATCTCCTGTAAAAGAGATTCAATGTTTCTTATTATTCATTTCAGTATGGGCTGAATTCATTTTGAAGTACTAAGTTTGCTCATTCAAGGTGGTTATGTGGAGAAAAAATAAACCCAAGTGCCCCTGTTTCCACCCAGACTCCTAAATGGGGGTTCTGATTCCCTCGCCTTTAGGGCTTAGGGTATCTCTGATTATTTAGGACTTTGGTTCATTGCTAGTAGCCTTGCCCTTGCCACCTGGATCAAAGACCATGCCCACAGACTGTTCCCCCATCATTCTTCTGCCCCCACCCCACAGTCTCCCCTCCTCTGTTCTATCCTTCGCTACCATGAAGTTAGCAGCTGCTAATCTTTGTTGTGGGGTCAGCGTTGCCTATAAGACAAGATATTGCACAGAGAAAATGGGTTAAAGAACTGTTTCTCAAACTTTTTGGTCTCAGGACCCCTTTACACTCTTAAAAATTGTAGAGGACTCCAAAGAACTTTTGTCTCTGTGGATTATTTCTATTATTAGTTACCATATTAGAAATTAAAAGTCTTAGTAGTACCATGAAAATAGTTTTGACCTCACAGACCAGATTCCCTGAAAGGGTCTCAAGGAGACTTTGAGAATTGCTGGTTTGAATACATAGCAAATGGGATAGAGCGGAAGTCTTAAGAAAATCAGAGGAAACATCCAGCCCCTATTATGAGGGAAAATCATAAATCTAGGAGCCCTACTCAGTCAGCTCAAGGTGATAAGCAGAAGTAATAACCAGAGAAAGACTTGTAACTTAAAGCAGAATTTTTTAAAAAATTCCCTAGACTAGTCAAGAAGACAAGCCCCTTGGAAGAGATGTGAGCCAGCCCAGGATGAAGGGAAAGAAGGCTTTGTCTTCTGTGGGCACTGTGTGAATTTCATTTCGGATTCTTTTGTCAATGTATATATTGTTGCTCTCCCATATCTTTCTCCCATTTAAGCAGCTTTATAATTCATGAGAATATCTGCAGAGGAAAAGATTCCTCTCAATTTTTTCATTCATTCCCCACTATCCTTAACCTTAATCTTACTTAATTTTGGGGACTCCACTAATTTTCACTTAGCTATTTAAAAGTCTGTTCTAACCATAGGAGAAGAATACTCATATGAAAAGAATTCACATCCCTGCTTAGGGGGGATAGCCCCTGAGACTTTATGTCTCTGAGGAATTCAGAGAAGGAAGTGACCAAAAGAAAACTTCTGCCCAAAAGAATTGTGTCTTTAGACTGTTGGTTCTGATTTTTGTTTTAAATGCTCTAAGCACAAAATACTTAACCACGAAATTGACCCCATCCTCTCCTCCCAGAACTAAATTTAAGTGGACAGTGCCTTCTTATTTAATCCTCAGTAGGAGGCAAAGCTGGGGTTTGATGTGGAGGAGTGATGAGACACTGAATACATCCCCACAGATACAGCATTCACTTTTCCTATAGTTTACTTGGCTCTGTACTTTGGCACAGAATCATACACCTGAAAAGCAATCCAATGGGCAAATCAGTAGGTTTAGTTTTTCCTTTCTGGAATTCCTGGGCAATGTGAACTTGTGCCACACAGCACCATGCCCCTACCATGCAAACAGAATGGACTTTCAAATGGATTCTAGTAATCTTGTGTGGATGCAAAATCTAAGATTCCCCATACTGTTTGGTCTCCCCACCCATAACCAGAACTTTTAAAATCTCTGCTCTAAATCCAATGATCTCTTAGGATCACTGACTATGGCTTTCAGGCTTACACATAAGAATTGCTGGCTCACTGGCTCGTCATCTTCTTTCTTTAAAATTGAGGTGCAAAGGTGAAACAGGGTGATCTACTTTGTACAGAAAAATTTAAAAATTAAATTAATTACAGTATGATTTGTCAAACACTAACTTCTGATACATGAGCCTTTTAAGCTAAATGCAGACCTGACATTGTTTAGGATGTACTCAAATCTCCCTAGGAAAACAAAACAAAACAAAATAAATCTCTGTTTTGAACTTAACTGTTTATGGTTATTGCCCTATTGCTTACTATTTGTCCAAAATGTATTTGTTATTGCAAAGCATCTTACTTTGAAGGGTAAAAGAAATTGGTTTTTGTTTTTTGACACCTCAGTAGATAAAGGAAGAAGGAAATAGCCGTAGAATAAATAGGATCATAGGATTTTGCACTGGGGGGATCTTAGAGACCAGCTAGTCCAAGCTCCTTATTTTTCAAATGAGGACACTGAGTCCCAGAGCTGGGAAGGGACTTGCCAGAGGTCACAGAGATTTAGAAAGAGAAACATCTTTTGAAATTCACATCTTTTCAAATAATCTCTGGCTTTGGATAATAACCTCAGGGTGCCAGACAATTTTTGAGTTCTTCTCAATCCCAAGTGCAGAAGGAAACAGATAGAAATTTGAGAGTTCTCAAAGTCCTGGATATTTTCCATACTAGGGATATACCAGTTCCTTCTGACTACTGATCACCAGGGTTTTGCTTGGGGGGAAAAAATCAAAAAGCAGGCTATTCACTTATAGAAATAGCCACAAGAGGGAGCTGCCAGGGTCCCATGCACTACAAAGGGAAGAAGGGGAAAAAAACCCCACTATATACACAGTACATTGAAGCTGACAAAGAAAACTTGATTTACAAGGCCCACTATTGTTAGTGGTGCCTCTTATCTGACCCATCGAAACTTGCTTCTGCACCATTAACTTGAATTCCTCTCTGGAATTGGAATTTCAGGTCTATCAGAGTGAGCTCATTGGTTTTTAGCATCAGTTTATCTGGGGGAACAGCTCCCCATTTCCTAAGGCAAAGAGAAGAGATTCAGAATAAACAAAATTAGAAATTCAGAAAGTGTGTAAAGTTAACAGGAACCTCAGACCCTCCTAAATGGAGGTGGGGACCTGGATGGCAACTGATTATTTCAAAGCACCAATCCTCATTTCACAACTGTTTCCAGAGAATGCTGTTATCTGTGTATTCCATGACATATGTCTGGGTCTTTTCAAGCTATGTTTGAATTGCTTCTTCGTTTTTTTTTTCTCCAAACATTTTGCTAGGGACTTTGGATCATTATGAGATTGTGGGTAATGATAGACTATAATTAAGCTTAAAGCAGATTTTCTTTAGGAGTAAAAAAACTCTGATCTAGTTGAGAATCCAGATTTTTCAGGCTATAATTTGTGGCTCTGTCACAAAATGGGTACTTTTTCAGCATGGAGCCCAGTGATGAGGAAGGAAGCATATTGGAGGGATGCAGAGCTCTCCCTGCACACAGTATTCCTTCCATGGGAGTGGAATGGACTCTTAAATAGCTAAGTACAGCTTGGGCTGATTACAGGCCAGATACTGCTATTGTACATCATCAGTTATCATTGTCAAGGCTGCAATTTCATTGGGGTGTTTCTCTTTGTCGACTACTCACAGCTCATTTGAGTACAGTAGTAAAGCTGTATGATAAGCCCAGGGCTCCTTTCTGATAAGACCCATGTCCCTATCATATCACCCAATGAGCTTTCAACCAGTCTATGGATTTGGAAAGCTTTTGCCTCTAAAATGTTGTTTCATTCATAAATCTTAACTCTAAAAGCCTAAAGTGCTGGCACTGTACTGAAGTTCAGGATAAAACTGAAGGAAGACCCAGAGACAACTAGTCAACTAGAAAAGGGTACGCTGAATAAATGGGGAGTGCTAGGAAGAAAGCTGGATATTTAGCTTGTTGACCCCAAGGATGAGGAACAATCTTAGCCATAAGTGGAATATGTTGTTTACACAATGAAATCTAAGTGGTGCTGAAAGGCCTTATCTCCCAACTGACCTACCATAGTATCTGAAATGGCATCAAAAAGCATTCTAAAATATGAATTCTAACCATGGAATCCTAGAGTTAGAGAGAAATTTACATGTTATCTAGTCCAAGCTCTTTTTACAGATGAGGTAACTGAGGACCAGAGAGGTAGGTTATGCAAGTTTACAAAAATGGAATGGCCTTTTAGAGATATATCTGGAGGTAGCAGATGTTTTCAAGCACTAGCTACATTGGCTTCTTGGAAAGGTCATCCAGTTTCATTTCTTTAAGTGGCACTGAAATTGTCCTGAGCTTGAGACTGGGAAGACAGTTTGTTCTCAGTTTTTCAAGGTAAATTGAGTGAGCTGGGGTGAGGGGATAGGATGAAGGCTGGATAGGGAAGGCTGGGGGGAGGCTGTAGAACTGGCTAGTTGGGCAACTAGCCTTTTTTATATAAATAGTATTTTTTCCCAATTTCATGTAAAGATAGTTTTCAACATTCTTTTTTTTATATAAGATTTTGAATTCCAAAGTTTTCTCCCTCTGGTTCCCCCTCCCTGAGAGGGCAAGCAAATATAACTTATACGTGTGCAATCATGTTAAACATATTTTCACAGTAATCATGCTGTGAGAGAAGAAACAGAACAAAAAGAAAAAAAACACGAAATAAAAGAAAGTTAAAGTAGTATACTTTGATCTGCATTCAGACTGCATGGGTTCTTTCTTTGGATGTGGATAGCATCTTCCGTCATGAGTCTTTTGGAACTGTCTTAGATCATTGTGTTACTGAGAAAAGCTAAGTCTATCACAGTTGATCATTGCACAATGTTGCTGTTAGTGTGTATCTCCTGGTTCTGCTCACTTACTTCACTCAGCATCAGTTCATATAGGTCTTTTCAGGTTTTTCTGAAATTTGCCTGCTCATCATTTCTTATAGCACAACAACATTTATATACCACAACTTGCAATTGGCATTTTGAGTAGCTACCTGTACCATTGCTTCCACCTGTTGGAACCCTGATGGGTGTGGCTGAACTCTTCCTCCAAAACCTCAAAATGCCAGGCTTTCTCCCGCTTCAGGCAAATACATATGGAGATAACCTCAATGTTTTGATTTTTATTAATAGTTCTTATGAAGTCCCCAATAGCTAAGGAAAATTAAGCCACATTAATCTGGATCCAAAATAACACAATGACCTAGGGATAACAGATTTAAGTAGTGGGAGGAGGCTCAGTAAAAAGTTCGATGGGGCAGTGGATATAGTGTCAGACCTAGAGTCCAGAAGACCTGAGTTCTAATCTGGTCTCAGATACTTACTAGCTGTGTGATCTTGGGCAAGTCCCTTAAGCCCATTTGCCTCAGTTTCCTCATTTGTAAAATGAGCTGGAGAAAGAAATGGTACACCATTTCAGTATCTTTGCCAAGAAAACCACAAAAGGGGTCACAAAGAGTCTGAAACAACTGAAAACAACCAAACAACAAAAACAACCTCCGATCAAGAGAGGTTCAGTGGCTTGCCTAGGGTAACAAAATCATGACATAAACCATGGTCTTCTTTAAAACCTACTTTTTTACTAGCTCAGTGTGTAACCTTGGGCAAATCTCTTCCCTTTTATAGTCCCAAATTTCCTTATTTGTAAAATTTGGACTTTTGACTAGATGATTCCTACCAATGCTAATCATCTATGGTTCAATTATTAATATAAACTAAAACCACATTAGATTATTCATTTTTTCTGATTAGTTTACCCTTTTAAGAGACTCCTATTAAAATCTAAACATGCCCAGGATAGATCACACCTTCATCTGTTATAATGCAGCTGCCGAATTTATATTCCTAAGGCACAGATCTAACCATGGGACTGACTCTTCCATTCAAGAAACTTTGGTGACCCCACCCCCAACCCTCCCCAGTTACCTCTAGGATAAAACACAATCTCCTCTACCCAGCATTTAAAGTTCTTCATAATCTGCCTCCTTTGCACAGATTGTCCTCCATGCCTAGAATGTCTTCCTTCCTCACCTGCATCTCTCGTACCCCTTATCTCCCATCATGGCTCATTGCAAGTACCATCTCCTCCACACAATCTTTCCTGGTTCTCCTTTGTTGGTACTTCTAACCCCTCACCCCAACTCCCCCCAATCATTTTGCATTTATTTTGCATGTGTGTTGTATTTCCTTATCTGTGAACCTTCTGTAGCCCTCTTCCACAGTAGACCAAAATATAAACTCCTTGAGGGCAAGAGCTATCCTGTTTTTGTATTTGTATCCCCAATGCCTAGTACAAAGCAGGTGCTTCACAAGTGCTTATATTGTGGTATAACAGAAAGGTTATTGCACCAAGAACCAGGAAACTTACATAAGGTTGTTTTGAGGATAAAATGAAATAGTGCTTTACAAATATAAAGGTGGTGTTGATGGACTCACCCAATCATATCATCCCACCCCACTCAAAGTAAGTGATAAAATACCCAATTGAACACTATCAATCCTAGACTTTAGACTAAGTAAGAAAAGTACATGGAATTAGAGTTAAGTTGCCTAAGAAGAAGGGTTCAGATAGATCAAGGAAATCTGGTCACACTCCAGCTATCATCTATAAACAAACAAGCTGGTTTAGGACTGGAGTCATTCAAGAGGTTGGAACAATAAAACTTAAGGATGAGCCACCTGGAGGATGAATGAGAGGTCACTGCTTCAGCCTTGCCCTAGATCTCCTTCCCTGCCACCTCTATTGGCTGGAGGAGGACTGGACAAGCTTCAAAGAGTCTTGCCATCAGCATCCCTATTCTAGAAGCATTCCCAGACCAGCTAGTGACACTGTCTGCGTGGGGAGCCAAGGAAAGACTGGGGTATAAATTCATAAGGAGCCAACAAAGAAACTACCCCGTGCCTAAGGGGGAACATTGTGACTACCCCAAAAATGGGGGGAAAGGGCATCCAGCAACCAGGAGTTACCCTTTGCCATATGGGTTCTCTAAGCTTGACGCCGACTTTTCCCTGGACTCTGCGTGTATTTGTTGGAGTCCGTATCACAGACTTTTGGGAGTATGTTTTATACCAGCTTCTTACTGTACAACCTTAGCAAATACTTGTTTATGAAAACTACTTCAAGCTAGTTGGCTTATAATCTTGGGGAGAAGCACCCTGATGGGGTCTGAAGCCGATCGTGTTAGAGTCCTTGCACTCCTCGGGGGTATCCCTAGGACCCTAAGGGCCAGATGTAACTTTGCTCTGGGACCTGAGATTCACCTAGGAGAGTGGGAGTTGGGATAAGGATCTTCAGAGCTTACATGGGTTACATAAACTTTAAAGCACTACATAAATGTGAATGTTTATTAGTTTTTGTCCTCACGACCCTTTATCATCCAGATTGTGGAGGCAAGCAGGATTTTCAAGGCCAGCAAGAGATCCTGCTAACCCTGGCCAGGGCTCTGTGACACGAAGATGTCCTGGGGCTTCTGGGCTCCCTGTGGCATCAGCAGGCAGACTGTTCTCTCATCTCTGTGTTGTTCCTCATCCCTTGCTGCCAATGCCTGGTGTGATCATGTTCTCTCTCATCCCAGCCTTGCTCCTATTTGGTACTGCAGTGACCCACATTGAGTAGAATCCTGCCAATGGATCCTGACAGCAAGTACCTTAGAGCCATTTGTTAATGAGCCAAGCTGTCTTCTCAGATTGCTAGACCTCATCCCAGGATTGTTTTGGTCCTGTGATTGAGAACATCCTCATGGCAGTCTCCACCTATGGGGTCCTTGGGACCTGAGCTCCAGGCTCAGTTCTGCCACTCTGTGGGGAAGTCACCTCCTTTCCCAATGTCTTGGTTTCCTCAAGTGTAAGATGAGAAGATTTGGCAAAGTCATCTCAAAAATCCCTTCTGGTTTTAAAATTTTGTGATTCTCCAAGCCAGTGAACTAAAGCAATTGTGTTATTGGTAACAGTGGGAGTCTGGCTGTGATTACAAGAGTTTTCAAGAAGAGTCCTGGATTTGAAAGCAAAAGCCTTGGGTTTGAATCCTAACTATACTACTAATTTAACTTCCCTCCTCCCTTAACTATAAAATGAAGAAGTGGGGCTAGCTGATCACTAAGGTTTTCTAGCGCTAAATCTATGTTCCTAGAATTCCTCTGAGGAGGTAAGTGTATGGGGATAGCAGAGTTGGCATCAGGAACTCTTGTGTTCAAATCCCCTTTCAAACACTTACTTGCTGTGTAACCCCGGGCAATTAACTTAGCCTCTCTAGTTTCCTTATCTGAGCCAGGAGATTATGAGGCCCCAAGGAGAAGTGCCTCTCTCACTGTCTTGTTGTGAGATTCAAATGAAATAATGTATATAAAGTACTTTGCAAACCTTAAAATGTTATCTGACTGTCAGATATTATTATTTATGAAGGAATTGAGCTGCGAGCCCTTCAGAAGGCTGCTGCAGGGAAGAAGGGTTGGCTCAGGCCACCTGATGAATAGTCCATTCACTTAGCATTGTCCCCTCTGAGCCATATTGCTAATGTGCCTGTTTCCCCTGCTCCCCGGCTCCAGCTGGCTCCTGTGGCCAGTTAGAGGAGCCATGCTTAGCAATAGGAACAGCTTGGATCAATATTTGGAGACCTTGTTTTTGTTTTGTTTTTTAATTTATTATTTACTTCATCCCTCATTATTTACTTTACCCACATGCCATAATCCATATACTCATTCTCTCCCCTGACTTGTTAAAGACGCCGGGCTACTTACTGGTTCTATTTGTTGAGTCTGCAAGCTGGTGAGGATGTTGAATGTTCAGAATAGCTGTGAAGGCTCTAATCACTGTGGCAGACTGTCACTGACCTTGCATCGGGTCAGTCTCCTAGGTGTGAACCTGTTCTGACTATGCACTACCCCTTCCCCCTCCCATATTCCAAGAAATGCCTCAGGTTAGAGCAGAGCTCAAAGGATTGCAGAACTGGAAGGGATCTTGGAAATCATGTAGCCTGGGAGGGGAGGCTGGGCTGAAAAATCAAGAAGCTCTGAATTTAAATTCTGACCCTGACATTCTCCAGCTGTGTGGCCCTGGACAAGTCACTTAACCCTTTTTAGCCTCAGTTTTCCCATTTCTAAAATGAGGGGGTTGTATTACATAGCTTCTAAGGTTCTTTCCACCTCTAAATCTAAGATCCTATGATTCCCAAGATCACACTTGCACTTAGTAACAGATTTGTGATGCAAACCCAGGACAGGACCTCTGAGTCCAAATCTTGTACTAAGACACTGATTCCTGGTACTCCAGATAGGAAAGAAGAAAGGAAGGAAGGAAGGAAGGTAGGTAGGTAGGTTGGTTCTTATATACCTACCTGTCTTTTAGTGGTTCAAGTTACATTTCCCTACTAGATGTACTTACTTTCTGTACCATTCATTTAACAACTCATCATTCACCACTTTGTGACATCTTTTCTGTTGTTAGATTGAACTGTTCTTTATATATTTTCCTGTTGTTTAATTTTTGACATGTTCATGCCTGTTTCCCTGAACAAACTTAATATCCTTAAGGTGTCTAAGCCCTGTTTTTATCCCCCACAATGCCTAGCTTCTTCATTTGATCTCAGAGCACTCTTAATCAAGCCAATCCAACAAGCATTTCAGTGCTGATTGCCCAGTGAGAGACAATTTCTGCTTCCACACAGCTTCCTGGAGGATGAGGATGTGATCTTTGATATGATTCTCCTATGGCTAAAAGGACTAAGAAAGCCCAAGTCTTACCATGTTTGCCAGGTTAGACTTGTAAGTCACACAAGGTGTTCCAGTTTTAAGTATATATTAACATGTGCTTAAGAGTTTTTGTTTGTTTGTTCTAACATTTTAAACTTTTCTTTTGTGTTCTCCAGCCTCTATTTCCGTCTGGAACTGACAGTCCCACCCCTGCAATCCTGAGCTCTGATCGGTGACCATTTCACCTTAACTTGATTGGTCGAAGGCCCATCATGCCACTTTCCTCACATTTCCATGCCGTGCCAGTAAGGGCATGCCCTTTTCCTCCCCCTACCACCATCCTTCTCCCCGCCCAAAAAAACCCAACTCCCTACCATTCCTAGCAAGAACATCTCAATCAATTGCCCTATTAATTCAAACACCATTCTGATTCCTCTCTCCAATACTCCTCCCTGGCTACCACACTCCTACACGTGATGTCTTCCCTATGAGGATATGAGTTCTTTGTGGGCAAGAACTATGTTGTTTGCTTGTATTTGATCGTCCCCTCCCCCTTCCACATTTAGCAGAGTGCTTGGCACATAGTAGATTAGACAGTAGGCCTCTGATTTCATTTGCAAGGTGAGTGTTCCCATGCTGCACCAAAGAAAGTCAGTAGCTTCTCTTCTAGCATTAAAGAATTGCCTAGAACAGAGGTGTCAAACTCAGGGGCTACAAAACTGCTGTGAGGAGGGAACAATATTAAAATGTAACTGGAAAAATCTTGAACAAAATAAAGAAAAACACAACTTAGATAAGATTAATTTGTGGTTTTCCAAGTCAAAAATATCTACAGGGATCCATTTCTATTTGCATTTGACCCCACTGGGCTCTAGCAGTGAAAGGTTAAGTGATTTGTCCATGCAGGGTCACACAGCTCATATGTGTCAGAGATAGGCCTTAAATCCAGATACTCCTGCCTTGGAGGCCTGCTCTGTATCTACCATATCATGAGTTTCTTGGTGGTACATAATAAGTGCTTCAGCTTTTTCATTAATTTGAGAAGGAAAAAATAGCCAACCTACACCTGATAGCAACTACTTTGTACAGAATGCCTTTCTAGAAGAAACTCTGGAAAAGTTAACAACCTTTAAACTGGTTTCCTCATCTGTAAAATGGTGATTATTATTTGCACCACCAATTTTACGGCGTTGTTGGGAGGAAAGCACATAGTAAATCTTAAGTATGAGTTTGTTAACCAGATGATGGATAAATAATTGCTATGTATTTCCCAGACTTTCCTTCGGGTAACTGACAAAACTAACCAAAAAGTATGCTAGATGCTAGAGCCTGAGACTCTTTCTTAACGAAAGTCCTACACATTGAGCTCCTGCATTCTACTGAGAGATACGACTGCAGGCAGAATCAAACCATCCAAACTGACTTTGTGCCTGTGACCATCTGCCAAGTCTGGAGTTCTCTTGCTCAGGAGACTTGAGAACTTTGAAAGGCACCCTCTACAGACTCAGCTCAGGAACTGCTTTAATTTGAAAACTCTTCAATGAGTTGACTGAAAATGAGTATCTGTTTCAGATATTGGAAGGATACTGATATTTATATAATACTTTATATTTGTATAGCACTGCATAGGTATTATTGAGCACCATAACAACCCTATGAAATAGGTACTACCAGTATCATTATAATCCCCATTTTACAGAGGAGGAAACTGAGGTTCAGAGTGGCTGAATCATTTGCCTTTGGTCACACAACTAATATATATCAGAGACAGAATTTGAACTAAAGTCTTCTTAACTCCAACCGCAGCACCCCATCCACCACGGTTCTGTCCAACATTCACTGTCAAAGCTACAAAGGAATGTTGAGAGGAGAGGAAAGGAACCAGATTAAAATGTAATTGGGAAATATTTAACAAACTGAAATAATTATAGAATAACACATGCAACAGAACACAGATACTGTTAATATGTAGCTTTTTAATGCAGCCCAGACATCTTTACGTGCGGTTTAGCTAGTGGCTCCATTTCTAGGTGAATTTGACACTCCTGCACTATAGCGAGCTGCTCAAGGTGACTCTAAAGAGACTCACCTCCTGATAGAAGAATGGCTAGGCTTCAAAGGCTAATGGGCTCCTGGACCAGTTTCATCATCAGCTGTTTCACTTTGGACAAATCACTTACCCTCTCTGAGCCTCAATGTCCTCACGTGCAGAATGAGGAGGCTACATTCCATGACCTCTACTCTCTCTCCCCAGTCTACCCCAGTCAGCCCTTGCAGATGGGAGGTGGATTTCAGTGGAAAGGCTTCCTTTATGTGTCACATCATCTCAGGGTGGGTCTTCAGCTCTACATTCAATTAGACTAGTAAGCAAACCAGATTAATCATGTGCTGCTTTTTATTCATATTTTTAAGGGTACATGGATTTAAGAAGCAGATAATTCATTGAATCTATTTACCAAAAAGAGCTAAATTTATACAACCTTAAAATGCATTCATTGTAGCCTGCATACTGTAAAATGTACTTTCATATATAAACTACTGTTATTATACCCAAGTTATGCATTTAAAATACATAAAATACATAAAAACTGTACCAAATGGCATATTGGCCTATTTTATCACAGTCCTGATACATTCCTGATAGTCAAAGGACATTGATAGGGGATGCATAGTTTACTACTAGAAAAGAGTTAGATTATACTCTAACAAGCCATAGAAACAGAATGGGGTTATTCTCGTGGACAGAAGGAAAAAGCTAAACTTCCATTTGGATTAGGACCTTTACAATGGAATCCCCCTTTTAACACTGTATCTTCTTGTTCTCACTTAGGCTGTTTCTCTACATTAATAACTGGGATGCTACTTTCTTGCTCAGCTCTCTCCTAGGCGATTCTGACAGTCTCAGGCAAAGGAAAACCTTTCAGTCTCTAATGCTGTGTGTTCTCCCTCTTTTCCTCTACCTCCTACCTTCCCCAAGCTCCCAGAGCTCCTCCTATCCCTGTTCTCCTTAATGTCCTCCCACACTCTGCACCATCGGGCTCCTTCCATTAACACCTCCATCTTGCCTTTGTACTGTTTGCCTGAAATCTCCAGTCAGCCATCTTTTAATGGAGGAATCATCCCAGAAGCTGCCAGTGTGTGTGTGTGGGCGGGGGGGGGGTTGCTAATCTTGCAACAGAAGAGTCTATTTCCCTTGCTAACATGATTTTCTTCAGAGGGTATGTAAATAAACTCCCCTCCTACAGACCTTCATTTCTCTTTCGTGATACCCACAGTGGAAGAAATTTCCATCGTGACTGCTCATAGCAGCCAAATTTCTAGCATCCCACGCTGATTTCTTTCCTAAAAATAAACAGTCTCTCACTCTGCAGGAGAATACCACGGTGTCTTTTCTACTGCCCTATTCCCCAAGAGTGACGACAGCCTGGGAGTCATTTTCTAGCATCCTCGGTACTCCTGAGTTTTTTTCCATTTTCCCCCCCAGAAAGCCTTTCCCATCTGCCTTGCATTGAGTGCCCCACCAGCCTTGACACTTAGTACTTTCTCCCTCCCTTCTTCCCCCTTTCAAGAAGAAGAATGGGTTGGGTGAGGCAGGACTGTTCTTTAGAAAGTAGAAGGAACTTCTTGAAGAGTTTGTCACTGCTCACTGCTTGGTAACAGTTCCTTCCATAACAGGGGGCTTCGTTGGTATGGGGTCCAGGGGCCAATGCTGCCTCCATGATAGGAGAAAACAAACATACAAAACCAGTCTGCTACAGAGGAAGGAAAAAGCACTGGCAAGAACCCAGGGGACTAGTTCCAGTTTGTCACCTTTCTGGTTCTTTGTTTCCTAATCTTAAAAATGAAGGGATAGACTAGGTGATCTCCAAAGGCATAGGAGAGATGGGAAGATTATCTAGTCCAATCCCCTCATTTGACAAATGAGAAAAATCGAGACCTTAAGTGGGGAAGTATTTTGTCCAAGATCACAAATGTCCCTTTACATTCTGGACTTGGGAGTCAAAAGACCTGGGTTCAAATCCCACCTCAGACATTTAGTAGCAGTTTGACCTTGGGAAAGTCACTTAACTTCTTTGTCCCTCAGTTTCCTCATTTGTAAAATAAGTTGGTTGGACTTTCTAAGGCCCCTTCTAGCTCTAAACCTATGATCTTATGAATTTATGATTCTAAGTCATCCCCATTCTTTATGTTTTTTCATCTGCAAAAAAGAGACAACAATACCTGCTTCCACCTAAACTGGAAAAAAAAAACCCTATGATGAATATCAAAGGAGAGAAACCAGGTAAAAGAGCTCTGACTGAGCAGGAGGTATTGTTGTAAAGGCATTATTATTATTTGCAGCCCCAGAAAACAATGAGGAACTCAAATAAATGGTTTGTACCTGACATCCATCCTCTACCCTGTGAGATTTTAAAGTCCCTCTGGGCTTTAAGGTAGGTAGACCAGTATACCTAACTGCTCAGAGGGTCTCAAAATAAGAAGCCAGGACCAAGAGAAAATTAAGGGATTGGATGTGAGCAAAGAGAAATATCAGAGGTCTTGGCCTAAAGACAGGAACAGCCACTAATAATGCTAACCTCCAACAGGGGATGGGCTCAAATATTTCGCTGGTCTGTTGGTGCTCTATAAGTTGCTTACAGAGAGTTTCCTGTGGCAAAAGTCATCCACAGTATGAGGTCTTAACCAGTTGCTGCTAGAATGTTTCCTGCTTCTTTAAAGATAATGACTAGACAAATTATTTCCCCAAGGGGTTCAATATATCAGAGGTCCACAGGATCTTGCTATCTCTTAAAAACAAAAAAGAGAAAAAAAACCCTCTCCCCCCAAACCCAAATGAGTTGGAGCTAAAGGGGAGTTTGCTTTTTCTATCTTTGATCACATTCTTTTAAAACAAAGATGATAATAATAGCCAACATTTATAGAACACTTTTGGGTTTGCAAAGCACTTTACACATTAGCTTATCAGATCCTCACAACTCTGTGAGGTAGGTCCTCTTATTATCCCCATTTTACATATAAGGAAACTGAGCCTGAGAGGTTAAGTGACTGGCCCAGGGTTACACAGCTAGGATGTATCTTAGGCAGGATTTTGAACTCATCTTCCTCTTCTTGATTCCAAGTCCAGCACTCTATTCACTGTCCCACCTAGGTGACTTACAATTATTTTCCCTTAGTCACTAAAGCCCACCTGTTCTCAAGAAAATCAGCATTTCTGTGCTTCCTGGTGATCCCCATTGTGTGCAAAATTTACACCCCTATTTTCTGCTATCAGAAAAGGAACTGGGGAACCAGTCAGTTGAGAGCTGGCGTACAGAATACTGGAGTGAACTGGGCTGGGGCATGGAGTGGTTTTTTTTAAAAACTTTGCCTATGCTACTTGTCCAGTTTGCAACATGAGTTGGACAGAGTGGTGTCCAGAGTTAAGAAGTGTTCACTAGCCATCTTCACAGCTAGTGAGAGAGCTGTAGGGTGGTCCAGGTACTCCTACCTCCCAGCGTCAGGGGAGATGTGGAAGCCTCTGGGGCTTGCATCATCATTTCAAATAAAGCACAGAAAATAAACCCTAAGCAGGAAAAAAAAAAGAAATCTAAAATATGCTTGGGGAAAAAATGAAAGCGGACTTCATCTTGTGCATCAATTTAGCGCTAGACTGGAAATAAATGTCAAAGTGGTAACACTTCTGGTTATATGTGGGCTGGTTCATTAGATCCACTCATCTTCTGGGCTAGAAACTCTTTGCCTGCAGTCTCATAGTGCACCCAAGGGTGCTGCTAGAACATCATGGCATCACCCTCCTAAGGGCTGCTGCCTACAGATCGTTCTGTTTATAAGCAGTAAACACTCATATTTGTAGCTAGGTTGCTACCTACCCATGACTTGGCAAATGGACTTTAAAAAAACCTGATGCAATAATATTGTGCTAACTTCACTGCTGGAACAGAGGTGGTTGGTTTCCCTTTATATAGGCAGTCTTAAAAAATCTTGCCTGACATATTTCAAAGAAAACTAGAGTCATAAACACTGTTAACCATGCAAAGCATCCAGTGAGAATCCTCCACAAAACTGAGGCCAGAGGACAGAAAAGAAAAACTTCATTATGAGTCAAAAAAAAAAAAAAGGCTTATTTTGATCAGGGACAACTTGGTCCTATGAATCATGGAACAGGTCTCTGTGACTCAGCTCATCTGGCTCGATATGCAGTCACTTGTGATAAGCCTAAGGGCCCCATGCTCCCTTCCTCCCTCACTGATCTGGAGGTGGATCAACCTGTGGGCACTCGCTAGCCCCAGAAGTTAGTTGTTGTTGGGTTGTGATTGTTAAGCATTGCTGTTACTAAACCAGGAAAGAACTCTGCTCCTTGAGGGGATCCAGGACTTTCACAGTCTGGCACCTGCAGTACTTTATGTCAGGGGCCAGTGGGGGTGGAGAGAAGCAGAAGAGATGAGTCAGCAGCTCACTGTGTTGCTAATAGCGGCATTACCAAACTCCAGGCAGAACTACAGATAAGTGGCAGATACATGTGGGTATGCATACATATATTATATAGGTACATTGTCTGGTAGGGGGAGAGAGAAGCATGCAAAAACCAAAGGACTGCCTGTGGCTTTCTAAGCAAACTGTCTTTCATGAAGGATCCCCTATGACTTTACAGGATTCTCTAAGGACAAATCTCTTTTAGAAAAAAATCTACAGAATGATCAACAGCAGTAGACGGAGGTACCTGCCTCCCCAGGACTCATCTCTCTGAGGGCCAAGTATATGGCATCATTCAATCTTTGGTCTGTCAACTGGGTTACCCAACAAACTCAAGGGATGATTTGGGGTAAGCAGATACTAGGAATTCAACAATTTTAGCTCACACAAACTACCATTAAACACTTATGGTCTCTATGTAGGCCAATTTTGAAGCTCTAATGAAAGGCAGAAAGACCCTTAATGCTGCTGCCAAGACTAACATATCCAGGACTCTAAGATGTTTATCATTTTTTTTTCTTGAGTAGTGGACAAAAAAATTTCAAATACTGTAGAGTTAATATCCCTAGCATGTCACATCAGTGTGAATTAAAACAATATCCTTCATTTTATTCAAAGAAGGACAAAAGAAGGCTGGACATCAATTTCATGAAATCAAGATGGCCCAAAATAGCTTTGCTGAGTGTTGACATTATAAGATTTTATACTAATCATCAGCAAATGTTTTTTAGCTGACTTTTGCTTTAAGCATTCTTACTGAAACAATCACTAAGGTAGAATGGATAGTTCCTAAATTTTAGTTATCAGAGCTGTCCCATATGATCCAATTTTCTCTTCCTTTATTTAAAAAAAAAACACATTTCCTTTCTTGATGGTAAGAGCTAATGCTGATAGGCTTCAAGCTTTTCTCAATAATTACAGGCTTTCAAATGTCTCTTAAAATGAGAGTGAACATGTCATGCAGTTAGCCAAGTAAATGCAATCCCTGATTAAAATGTGAGTTCTAAAAGTTCTGAAAACTTCTAACAACTTTCCCAGTCAGAGCTGTGGCTCTGTTCTCCTTTTCTCTTAAGAGCCAATGTCACTGTAATTCATTCCTTAAGCCTTTCACAAGCTCAAATCCACAATTATATGTTCAAATATTTGTGTTTTTCCTTTGAAGCTGGAGGCAAAAAAAAAATCTCTTCTGTCTGTGGATACAGCTGTGAATGAACGAGGTGCCTGCACATAGATCTCTTTAAACTTTCTGAAGGTCTGCTTCTCCTTATCCCACTGGTATATCTGGGAGAAGGTATAGTCACTTCCCAGTGCTAGGTAGTGATTATCCTTAAAGGAAAAAGGCTGAAGGGTCATAGCGCCCCGGGATGGGAGAGCCTGGATCTCCACAAACTGCTTACTATTCCATTTCATGACTCTGGAGTCCCCAATGAACCGTGTAAGGGAAATGTATAGGCTGTTCTGCATTCTAAAGCTTTTCACGGCCAATACATCTTCCATATTGGGAATGTCACCATGTGGGACAAACTTCTTAGAACTTTTATTCCATTGCAGTATGATGGGGACCTGTGAGCGACTGGAGAGGATTAAATGGGATTTTCCATCTATGTCAACAAACTCAGCATCTGTGTCCCTGAACCATTCATGCAGAGATTGGTAAGAGTAGAATCCTTTGCTATTCCATTTATAAACGGTTGACAAACCAGCTTTAGAGCTATCTGCGATGACAAAGAACCTTTCATCGTCGATCTGAAACAGCTCTATATCGTTGGGCTTTGAAATCCGGGAAACTTCAATGTCCTGGAATTTGACAAATTTGGTCCAGCTCTCATCATACTTGTATATGTGTGAGCCACCAAAAAGCTGTGCCACCACCACAAAGACCTGGTCCTCGATCAGGATTGCCTTACATCCCACTATGGACTGACCTGTTCCCCAAGACAAAAAGGAAGGAAGGGTGTTAGTGCAGCTACAATCCAACTCCATCACCTAAGATAGCCAAAGAAATTCTTTTTCAAGTACTTTGAGGTCCCTCAGAGAAAAAGAGCTCGTTAGTAAAACTTAGCAATTAAAACAAAACAAAACAAAACAAAACAAGTGGTTTTCACGTTGTTCCTTTGTCTTCACTCATAAAAAACTGTGGCAGTGAAAGAAGTCCCAGCTATATTCACTATGGGATAGGAGGGGAAGCACAGGATTTGTTTTCTGTAAAGATGCAGAAAGGAAAACAAAAGAACCAATAGCTTTAGAGATATTAGAGTCCTCAGTATAAGTCTCACCAGTCAAAAAAAATCCAAGTGGAAAATTGTGTTAACTATCCTGATAAATGAAAAAAAAAATCCCTCTCCCTCTCACACCCTCCCAAAAGCTGCTCTTAATGCCTTTTATTTAAAACTACTTTGGTCTTGACCCTTTGGTGCCATGATTATTGAATAAATGGATTGATGGATGACAAGAGATGAGTTATCTAGCACCTGTTATAAATGTTATAGCTTACAAAGGACTTTAGATATGTTCTCTCATTTGTTCCTTTCCTAAACTGTGTGAGGTAATTATGACTGGAATTCTTATCCCCACTTTATAGATGAGAATGTTGAGGGTGGCAAGAGACGTTCATGACTTTTTTATGTGGTCAGGCATAGCATAGAAGTGTTAAAGGTGGGATTCAAACCCAGGCCTCTATTGTCTGAAAAGAGATCTGGCCTTCTTTCTAGTAATCATGAGTGAGTGAGTGAATGACTGACTGACTGAATGAATGAATGAATGAATGAACAAATTATCTGAATTATTTATATCAAACACTGACAATCTACAGTGCAGCAGGATGGAACATGAGATGATTTTCCAAGGCAGACTTGGTGGTTGCCACATATTCTGGGCCACCACCGCCTCCTAATCATACCCCTCCTTCCATCCCATGGTTACTTCCACTTCTAGACCTCTGTTCAGTAAGCAAAGAAGCAACTGTCTTCTGAAAAGTTTTGAATTGTGTTGCATCTAATTAGGAGTATATCCTCTGAAGCCAAGCCAATAGCCCTTTCCTGGTTTGTGTTCCCATTTTCCCAGCTGACTTTGTGATGTTTCTAGAGATACAAGGTCAATTAGGGCAGGCCAGGAGTCATTTCTTTTGTTATCTAACTACTCTAGACAATCTTGATTGACTCTAGTTGATTCTAGAAACATAGAGAAAGCAGTGAAGAGAGGCAGACATGGAGATATTCCAGGGGTTCCAAGACACATTAGGGGGTAAGGAATGCACCATACTGGATTAATCCCATACTCTTCTGTGTCTTCCATCTTGGAGAATATCAGCACCCACTGAGCTAAAAATCTAAAAGATTTTTTAGATCAAAAGACTTTTGATCTAGGAAATTCAATGAGTATGTTTTCCTCAATTCCCTAGGCAATTTGGACGAAAGTGATCTTTGTTCTTGGAAGTTGCAGAAACTCTTCCTTGACTTTTCCTTTTGGCTTTCTGTTGGAAGCCCAGGCCTAGTGCTGTTACTTCCTAGGAGCACTCCTTCAAAGTCTTTTCTTTTACTCTTCTGCTTTGCTTCACCTTAATTCAACAGCCCGCTTCACCTAGGTCCCCATAGTTCAGAAGCAGCAGAGAGAAATGCCAGGCTCAGCTGATCAGAAGGACAGCCTGAGCCAGCACTTAACCAAGTGGAAAGCTGCTTTCTCCAGCTTCTCCCAGGAAAACACTACTTTTGTGGAGTCATTAGCAATCCCAGCTACTTTCACTTTAAGGAAGGAGTTCTTAACCATGAACTTGGTTTTTTAAACATATATATTTTGATAATTGCATTTCAACATAATTGTTTTCTTTGTAATACTGAGCATTTTATTTTACGTGCTAAAAACATTATTCTGAGAAGGGGTCCATAGGCTTTGCCAAGTTGCCAAAAAGGGCCACAGTACACCCACAAAAAAAGCTAAGAACCCTGTTTTAAAGCATTAAATGGAAGAAGGAAAAGAAATAGAACAACCTACCATGAGAAATCAAAGAAGGTGGAAGTGTGCACAGATATAGGGAAGATGAACTGATTTTTTTTTTTAAATCAGGATAGTTACTCCATTTATCCACTTAGCTTTGCTTTAGTTGAAGGGATTTGGACTGAGAACTCAGTTAACTAAATCCTATAATCCTCATTAGTATTTTCCTCTCTGCTTTTCTTGAAGCCTCTCCTGCCAATGGAAAGTGCTGCTGTTTTTCTGCAGAGGCTGGTTGGGCTGGGGGCAGGGGAAGTCAATAACTAAGGTGAACTTGAACATCTCTTCAAAATAAATCATTTTAAAAACATGAACAAAACTGTCACCAACTCAATAGGCAGAAAATGTGGGCACCACACAGGCAGACAGAGTAATGAGGGCAGAGAATGCACCATAAGTGAATAATGTCTAGGAATAATGTGGACATTATAGGTAAATAAGGTCTGAGAAAGATGCAAATTTGCCCTGCTTCACTTGAGTCCTATACAAAAGGAACTGAGAATCCCATCGGAGTCATGGAAGCTCAGCTTCAGCTCCTGTTGTCAGCACATCAAGTTGGGGGGGGAGGGTTGGGGACTCCCCGACACAGCCAGGGATCAACCCATAGTCATCGAGGTGATAATCAGGACAAGCACCGCTCAGGGAGGAGAGACTGGCCCACTTTCACCTCCTTTGTTTTCAGCAACTTATTAGTTGCTCCTTTTCTTTATTCATTTCTCATTGTCATCACTACTGCTGTTCTGCATTTTATCAACTGCAGTTTCTCTCCAGGGATGGAAGGCCATACTCTTCACCATCCATCATGCTGTCCCTATGACGCAGGTGATCCTTGGGTTTATTTATAAAACATTTGAAGAGACGTAGATAAAATCATAGAAAAGTCCAGACTTCCCGTTTGCACTAGGGAAAGCAGGCAGGACCCAGGACGGGGTCCTCTTGTCCATTCCCAGATCCTTCTCTTGGTTTCTTGTCAGAGTTATGTGACTTCCAGAGTATTTTCTGTTCTTTTGAAAACCAAGGGAACATCACATGAGGAATTCAAACGTTAAGTATAATTCTGAAAAATAAGTTGAAGCACTATCCACCCTATGGTCTAATCCCAGATTCCCATGAACACATAATAGAAGGAAAACTTATGAAGGAGACACTAGGCAAAAATAGGTGGGAAACTGATTTCTGCCTCCTCAAATAGAGAACAGCTGCAATGGTACAAACTGTACAGATTTTGCTTCATCAGAGGTGGTAAAGAAGGGATGGGTAACAATCAAAGTAATTAATGCAAAATCCTCTGATCCCTGCATGTTTAACAGAATTGAAAACAGGGAGGTGACAAACTCTGGCCACTTGTCCCTACTGCCTCTCCTTTTTTTTTTTTTTTTTTTTTTTTGCTGTTTGCACTTTTAAAATTTATTAGGTAAAGTTCTTAGGACAGCCAGGCTCTCTCATTAGATTCACCTGCCCTAGAGTGTGCTGAATTTGCATTTCCAGAGTGGAGCCGTTGTTTCCAGGAATGTTAGTTCAGCACTAAGAGACCAGATGGCCTGACAACAAACATAGAAGCCTTATTTGAAATGGCATCTTCGGAGCATCAGGATGTGTCTCTCGCAGACCTCTCAATATTGTGAGATTAGGCTAATTAGCAGCCCTTCTTCCTGAGGGGGTGAAATGACATTCTCTGGGAGCCCTGATGTCCCTGCATTTACTAGGAAGCCAGTTCATTCCTGAGAAATTCCTAGGAGTCTCCTATGCTGAAATGCTAGCAAGAAGGGTCTCTAATTGTAACTCTAAGGTCTTGCTCCTAAAGAAATCTGTTAAATGAGAGTTGGACTAGACCATTTTATGTCTCTTTCAGCTCCAGACCCGTGCATCTCTAAGCACCAACATGACATCACCACCTGGATGTCACACCAACACCTCTATTTCAACATACTCCAAACTAAGTTTACTGTGTTTCTCTGTAAACCTTTTCCTCATCTGACTTCACTTTTTTCTGACTATAGTAACCACCATTCAGCCCAAATTTTGTTGTTATCTTTGAGTCTTATCTCTCCCTCACTGCTCCACTGGCTAAACTAGTCATTCAATAAATTATCGAGTCCTGGAGAGACTTCCTCTATAAAAGCTTTCCAATTCACCCCCTCTGTATTCCCATTGTCACCCCCCTGCTACAGTCGCATTATCCACCTGAACTACCAAATTCCTTTTATGAAATGAATATGATATTGATACCTAAACCAGGAAGAGTAAAAACAGAAAAAGAAAATTATGAATTGCAGAATCCTAAGAAGTTTTCCTGACTTTACTCTCTGTCTCTCTTTCCAATCAGTCCTTTCTATGTTGACAGAACCATCTTCCTAATTCATAGTTCTGTTCATATCACTCCTCTGCTTAAAAAAAAAGTTCGGCAGTTTCTTACTACCTACCAGGTAAAGTTCAAGATTTCTCTGCCTGCCATTCAAAGATATTCAAAATCTGGTCCCATCCTCATTTTCCAGTTTTATCTTATGCTACTTAATTCCTTTAATTTATTCTATGCTCCAACCAAACTCCTGAACATGCTCTAAACTTTTTTCATCTCGGTTATCTTCACTCACACAATTCCCTACACTTGAAATAGTCTTCTTTGGCTTATATAATCCCTACCCAGCCAGGGGCAATGAATAAAGCAGTAGCCCTAGAGCCAGGAAGATTTGAGTTCCAATCCAACCTCAGACTCTTCCAGCTGCATGACCCAGGGCAAATTACCTAACCTTTGTCTGCCTTGATTTCTTCTTTTGTAAAATAGGATTAGAATAGCACCTACCTTCCAGAGTTGTTGTGAAGATAAAATGTGGTGTCTGTAAATTGCTTTACAAATCTTAAAGCACTATATAAATGCTAGCTATTATTTTTACTACTCAGCCTTTAAAACTCAACTAAAATGCCAAGTCCCTTATAAAGCCATCCTGTTTCCCTCCAGTTATCTACCTTAAGGGGTTTTGATAAGGATAAAATGAGATATTTGTAAAGTGCTTAGTCCAGTACCTAGGACACACATAGTAGGTGCTATATTAATTCGAATTCTCTTCTTCTTCCCTTTCCTTGGCCCTCAGATAGCACTCTGGCTTTAATGCACTTAGAATATATTCTTTCAAATTACAGTTATCTGTGGTTTTGTCATTTCCCCCATAAAACTCTAAGCTTCATGAGGGCAAGGAACATCTTTCCTTGGAATTAGCACAGTGCTTTGTTCACAATGGGCACTTAAATGATTGTTGAATTAAATGGACATTCAGCTCTAAAAGTCTATGTTTTTTATGAAATTATCCTCATAGGAAAATAGCCCATGCTTCTTTGCCTCTTCATAACATTAATGTTAGTAACAGTTTTCTTACTAATCATCAAGAAAGCTCATAAAATACAGTGATTGGACACCATCTCACTAATAAGAAACAAGGAAAAAAAAAACCAAGAAGACTGCTGGATTTTAAGAGAAACAAGACATCAAGATCCCATTCGGAATACTGGAAGAGATAAACTAGCAAATCTGGCTCCAGGGGCCTGAATGTTGTGATCCCCTTATTCCTATCTTACAATAGGATGGTTCTGATAACATATGAAAATAACCCAAAAGGCAGTTGAGCTCAGCTGAACTGTTCTAAAGAATAGATGATTAAATGTGTATTATATATGTATATGCAAATATATGTATGTATGTGCATACACACATATACACACATGCATGTAGGTACCCTCTTGGTAGAGATGTAGGGTGACCACGAGCATGGAGTGCTGGGCATATCATCATATGGAGTTGCTTTATCAGCTTTGCTCAATTCTTTTCTTTGTGGCAAAAGCAGAGTCATAATGTGTGTGTGTGTGTGTGTGTGTGTGTTTGTGTTATAGGGAGGGAAGGGATACTGAGAAATGACTGATGTAAATGAAGGCATTAATAATAGTCCTTGCAGAAGCAGCCGACTGAATAGAACAATCCTGCCCAGTCTATTCTTTTTTACAGCAAATAGCCTCAAGGTATATTTATCTGCAATTAGATAATTAGGTGTTTTTTTAAAATATCCTGCTTCATAAACAGGGATCCAAAATAAAATTAATGTAGCTATGGAACTCAGTGCCATAATCATAATATTACAATAACCATAATAGAATCATAGTGTTGAAATGAACCTCAAAGACCATTTAGTCCAACTTTCTACATCATAATAGCTTTGGAAAGGGCTTCATATATATGTATGTTTATACATACATATAGATGCACATATGCATACATGTGTTTTGTGTGATCATATATAAATATATGTATGCATATATAAGTATTGTAAATATATTATATATATATAATCTCCTTTGGCTATTATTAGTCCCATTTTATGGATGAAGAATCTGAAGATGGGAGAAGTTAAGTCACATGGATAGTTATCTAAAGTAGGATTCACATTCAGGTCTTGCTAGGTTCAAGACCAACACTCTACTTGACAATCTAACACAATAAGCTTAAATACCCCATTTAGAAAAGTTGGACTCCATGGGATTCAAATGTGTTATAAATAAATCATGTCAATACTCCATTCATGACTAGGATTAGTTAGTTCATTTGGTTAGAAATCTGTGCTATGGACTCCAAGGTCATAGGTTCAATCCCTATGTGGGCTAGTTGATTTCATTCCATTATATGACCATAGCTATATACCCTTAGCCTGTGTTTTTCTCCCAAAATACTTTCCCTTGGACATAACAATGTGTGAAGAGGCCAATGCAAATCCATCACACAACTTAGATAACAACATTAAGATGCCCTATTGATGCGAGATCTCTAAAATTATCTTTACAAGAGAGAAACTTCTTAATGGCCCTCAAAACTCAAAATTATATGGATTCAGTTGCTTTAAAATACGGGGGGGGGGAGCATAAACTGTCTTGGGGAGTAGGGAGAATTAAGTTCAGCCACCTTAGGGAGACTGATGGTGTGAAGAAACCTGTTTTCTCATGACTGTTAAATGACTAACTTTACATATAACATATGTTGTTGCCTTTTCAAAATCACTGCGTCCTTTTAAGAAGCCAGCATGCCAAATCATTCATCCAGCTTTAACTTGAAGGGTCTAATTGAAATCAGCTGAGCACAGTGACATCGCCACAGGCAATGTGAAAAAGAAAAAGGGGAAAAAAAAGGCAGTTCCACAGAAACTTGTCTCAGCTCAGGAGAGGGAACTCCTGAGGACAGTGGTTCCAAACTGGTTCTTGTTGCCTAAACAAGAGTAAATCCCCATTGCACGGAACCACTCAACAGACTGCCAAGAAATTTCATGAAGTCCAATTTAGGTGCTTAGGTCAGGGTCAGGTAGCCTGGATGCTAAGGGAACTGGCTCTATTACTAGACAGCTTAGGTTAACTGTAAGTAAGGTGAATTTTAGTGTGTGTAAAGTGGATTTTTTATTATTCTTTCTTAGAGTTTTCTTCCCAGGATCCATAGCCATAACAATCTCTACTTCCCAGGTGTTAGATATGAGTTCTCACGATCATGGTTTGAAACAGTTTCTACCATGCTTTCATAGTAGATATAGGGATGAAGTGATATAAAATTGTGAGGCTATTGCTGGCAATGTGCCTTCTTTGTCTATTGCCCTATAAAGCAAGTGGGCACTAGTCAGTAACTGGGGATCCCCACAGGAGTGAATGTGCAGACTGAATGCTGTGCATACCTTGATCAGCCCCTATCAAGGCTTGGGAGGGGGAAATCTGTGTGTTTGCCTCAACTGGCCCCCATTGAGGCTTGAGGGGATTTAGGGGAGAGCACAAGTTGTGCTGGTCTCAACTGACCCCATTGAGACGAGGGGTAGTTGCCCTCCCCTTCACGAAGGATTGTTAGAGAATGCTGTAGGAGTTGGTGTTCCCAATATCAGCAAACTCTCTTTGAGAAGACCAGAATAAAGTAAGCTTATTTAACCTCTTACTATGACTCCATTCCTCTCTTCCTGTCTGACCGAATCAAAGTGAACCTGCTAGTGAGATAGGTGCTAGAAGACCTCCTGTGTCTCTTTCCTAAGAAATGGCATAGTCGGTGTGTTTATTTGTTCAACAGTAACCTTTCACAATTTTATTAGGGTAAAGAGGATCTCCATTTTTCCACAGAAAAAAAAAGCTATGGGGTAAAGTGGTAATCGAATCACATTTAGAATCAAAAGAAGTAGCCCTGCCATTCGCTGCTGAGTGATCTTTGTACAGTAGGGGGTTGGGGAGAAGGGGGAGGAATGCTGGACCTGGAGTCAGTGAACATCTGAGACTAGGTGTTCTCGAAGGTCCTTTTCACCTCTAGTATTCTACAACTACGAGGATGTCTGTGTGATGGCATAACCAAACCATCAATGTGGAAAAGGAGGTGGGTCTACATCAGGAGTTGGAAAAAGAAGAGTTTTAAGTGGGCTGATTTTTCCCAGAAGCAATAATACTAATAATACCAAAAAACAATGGCTACAGTTTAGATTAGCTATATGATCAGAAAACTGTGACTGCTGGAATAATAAAAGCTCAGTGGGTGCTGATATTCTCCAAGATGGAAGACACAGAAGAGTATGGGATTAATCCAGTATGGTGCATTCCTTACCCCCTAATGTGTCTTGGAACCCCTGGAATATCTCCATGTCTGCCTCTCTTCACTGCTTTCTCTATGTTTCTAGAATCAACTAGAGTCAATCAAGATTGTCTAGAGTAGTTAGATAACAAAAGAAATGACTCCTGGCCTGCCCTAATTGACCTTGTATCTCTAGAAACATCACAAAGTCAGCTGGGAAAATGGGGACACAAACCAGGAAAGGGCTATTGGCTTGGCTTCAGAGGATATACTCCTAATTAGATGCAACACAATTAGGCATTGCCCAGTTAGCCAAAACCTGGAACCAAAACTTCAAGGACAAGGAGGAAGATCAAGGCAAGAGACTTCGGATGATTTTATCACCTATTACTGCTCCTGGAAATTTAATTTAAACACATATCCTACCAATAGCAGTTGGTAATATTTTTTAAAATGATACATTTCCTTTTCTTCTCTCCCCAAGCTCATTTGATTAGAGTCACCAGAGAATATCTTCGTCATTCCAGGCAGAAAGGACAACATGAAGCAAAAGCAAGAGAGAAAATGTGTGCTGTGTGTACGCTAGGATGCACAGTCTAGCACCCAAGATGTCCCTTTATGACCGAGAACATTTCTTCTTTCATAGGCCTTAGACAATGCTGAATGTTGGTAGATAAAACCGATTAGGACCATAAACGTACCTGTAATGTTGTCATAGCTTCTGAAATTCATTTCAATGTGGTCCCACTCCAAGACCATACAGTTTTCCATACTGGGTTGTGCAATGGCCACAAAAACATCATTCTTAGAGTTGAATGTATCCACAGAAACAGACTGGTAGGGCAAAGTCTGATGCACCACAAAATCTAAAACCAGAAATTAAAAAAACAAATAAACAATGACCATAAAAATCACCAGCTGGAAATACCCACAGTCACTTATTTCCCGCCTCATTTATCAATAGTACTGCCAGAATGGGGGGAAAACAAGGGAAAGAGAACATGTTTAGACTCATTAAAAGCATCAAAATATAATTCACGGTAGGGGATCCTGGAAAGATCATGGTCTGCACAGGATTTGCAGCCTATATTACCCCTCCTATTAAGTTTCCCTCCAGGTGAGTGGCTTCAGAAGTAAGTTAAGGGATTTCAAATCTTTCTAATAAAATTGGCAGGAACAGCTTTTAAAGTTGTGGGAAAGAGGCTACATGCCACAGAGGCCGCACGTCAAAAAACTCAACTGGAGAAGCGGATGCAAACCTTGTGCCTTCAGATTTTGAAATGGAATCACGTCCTCAAGCCTCAGGTGTAGTCTATTGTTTTTGTTCAACAGATGAATTTCTGTGAAGTCAAGAACTAAGAAAGGCAGCCTGACATACCTGTTCTCTCAGATCCTGGGCTTCTGACGGGAAAACTGTGGCTAATTAGTGGAAAACAATAGTACAGAAAATACTGAAAAGGGAGGCTGTCAAGCTTAGGCTGCAAAACCTGACCTGTCTTATAAGAATCAGGCAATAGCAGTGACTATGGCATCTCAGAGGCATTTCTTTTCTATTTAGGCCTCTTCAAGAGCCATTCTAGTGACCTGCAGTTTAATCTATGATGAGGAGTGGGGAAATAACCTGAATTTGGTTACTAACTGACTCCCTGATTCTATAGAGAAGGTGGAGGGTTACTGTGGGATTTGGGTAGCCACAGATGATTATTTCTCATTAGCAAATTCTTAGTGCATTTGGTGGCAACTCAATCTTCCTCCTTATAGTCCTCTACAAAAGATACTTAGCATGGCACTGAAAAGCTGGCATGCCTGTCTAACTGTGTGAGGATTAAGTGAATATTTTCTAAGAAGTGATGCTGGATAGTAGTTATGTGACCTAGAGAAATCTGGGGCTGGGAGAATCTCCAAAAAGCTATCAAATAATAAATACTAGTGATTAGCCTACAAAATAAATGGACAAAATTTACCCAGATACTTTCAGGGGATAGGGATTATTTATTTTAATTATTTGTATTTATTTGTATATATAATATATAAAAATTATATATTTAATTATTAGAATAATTTCATTTATTTAGAAATTCCCAGGTAAAGAAACTCCCTCTACCAATGAAGATTGGTTTCTCTGCAACCTTTGGTCTTAGAGAACTATCTGGGGGCACTAGTGACTTGCCCAGTGTCAGGCAACCAGTTAGTATCAGAGATGGAACTTGAGCCCAGGACTTCTTGGATTTAAAGTCAATTCTCTATCCACTATGCCACACTGCCTTGCTGCTGTCAATAGGGCCCAGGTTAAATATTGGCTCACTTCTAAGCATTATAGATTGGTGGCATAATGGTAAGTGATTTATGCCAGGAATGGACCTCTTTCCTGTCTCCTATACTTCTCCATAAATCAGAATCATATTGATTTTTTAAGATCTGGCACAAGAACCGAATCTTCCACAAAGCTTTCTGTGACCACCGTAATCAAGCATTCTCTCACTTCAAAACTCCTGGAACTTACTGTCTGTACTACTTGTTGAGTGTGTATTATATACTCTCTTTGTTTTAAGCTATTACATCGGTTACTAATTTTTGTATGTTTATGCCTTATCTCCTCCAGTAGATAGGGAGATATTTGAAGGAATTACTCAGTTTTATGCTTTTATTCCCCTTACTGCTCTTGCATACAGTAGGCATTCAATAAAACACTTGTTAATTTTATTTTTGCTTGGATTGCCTCACTAAAGTCACTTCAGTTGATAAGGGACAAGTTGGAGGGAAGGAAGAGGAAGGTATTTAGGGAAGAGTTAGGGAAACTGGGAGGGAGATGGGGGGAGAGAGACAGAGAAAAACAGAGAGAGGCAGAGACAGAGAGAGACAGAGAGTGAGAGAGAGAGACAGAGAGAGAGATGAGACTGAGGGATTGCACCTGACGAAAAAAGGTAAAGGAAAGATGAAAGAAGTGGCATAGAAAATGAGGGAGAAGTTAACTAGATGAGAAAAGAAGTGTTG
Organism: Vombatus ursinus; assembly: GCF_900497805.2. NCBI lineage: Eukaryota > Metazoa > Chordata > Mammalia > Diprotodontia > Vombatidae > Vombatus > Vombatus ursinus. The sequence continues at coordinate 33,654,495 of NW_020954596.1, forward strand.
AAGAGGGCAGGAAATGGGAAATAAGCAGCTGAAGAGATATGGTTGGGCTGAGTAGAATAGGAGTTCCAGGCAAGGAGGCAGAGGTAAGGGATGAAAAGAGCAGGAGACTCTTCATCAAATGGAAAAAATGAAGGCATGAGTCTAAGAAAGGATGCTCACTTCACTTGTCACCCCCTTTGTTTCAGTCACAATTAAACTCACATTCTGCTGGTAGTGATAGTTTTAAAATGCTAGCCCTTTTTGCCAACCACACTTTTTTGAGTGTGTGGACAATACCTTCTTCCTTTCTACCCTCCATGCTCCTAGCACTAGGACCACAGGACATATTCAATAAATCAAGTTTCAGTCTCTTTGTGACACCATTTGGGGTTTTCTTGGTAGAGATACTGTGTGGTTTGCTGTTTCCTTCTTTTTACAGATGAGGAAACTGAGGCAAACTGGGTTAAGTGACTTGCCCCAGGGTCACACAGTTAGTAAGTGTCTGAGGCCAGATTTGAACTCAGGAAGATGACTCTTCCAGACTCCAAGCCCAGTGCTCTATGCACTATGGCGCCACCTAGTGGCCCACTCAATAAATTCTTGTTGGCTTAATGAGTGTTGACTCCTTATTGCATAGATTTCTCAGTAAAACTTGGGCATCTCAGAAAAAAAAAACAGTAGAGGCTCCTGTCATCACTTTAGTCCGTCGAAAGCTATCGCTGTCAATAGGCCCCAGGTGAATGAATTGATGCTGGCAGGGAAGAGAATGGCTGAAGCAGAAAGGATATTGCTTCAATCTATGATAGACAGGAGATGATTGTGATGGTCTAGGCACAGGAGGTGGGAAGAAACAAAAAAAAGGGATCAGGGTGATGGTAGAGTAAGTTGTCCATCAACAGAAAGGAAGACAACACTAATAAAATTTGGAATTGAGATAATTAGGCTTTGCTACAGCTACCCAGCAATGAGTAAAACCAGGCTTCCTCAACCTGGGTTGGTCTTGCTTTTGCTGACACTCATGAAAAAAGAAGAACAAGGCTTTGCCAATTTTCTTGTAAATATAAAGATGACAAATGAAAAAGGGGGAGGGAGGGGGAGTTGGTGACAGTTACATGTTCACTGTTATAAGGATGTGTAGAAGGATACAAAGAATGCAGCTGTGTTCTTCTAATTACAAAAGAGATGACTTTCAACTTTCTTTATTGGGTTTCCTGTTTTATAAGTATAACCCAAATCTGCCAAGAGTGTCAAACAAGTCCCATCTTACTCATAACTCACAACTCTTCCTAGTTCACATTAGTCTCCTAACTGCACCCTTAATTCTCAGATACATTAATGTTCCATTAAATATGTGACTCTTTTAAATTGTCAAGTTTTGTAATTCAGCAGCAGTTTTAGTCTTTAAAGAGTCATGAAATGAGCAGTTATAACTGCAAAAAGAGGAAGATAATTCAAAAAACAAATTCTAGAAACTCTATCCTTTACTGGTTCCATTAAGCCCTCCTGTTGCTGAATCCTTTTTGTAAAAGTGTTTGCATATACTTTATATATACTGAATATCTGGCATATCAAAATCAGTTAATGGCTGGAACCAGGAGTCTAATTCTTAATGGGAGACATTTAGACAAAAGGGAAGGATGAAAGGAAAAGGTGTGTGGGGGATTGAAGACATTTACATAAAATCCCTCATTTACCATTAAATAGCAGTTAGCAGAAGCATAATCATCCTGAAACCCTCTCAAAGACTGCATATATTGGCATGACATCAACGCGTAAGTGATAAAGTATTAATAGGATTCTCTGGAATCAGAGCTGCCACTTCTGTTCTTGTTGGATCAAGTTCATGATGTCAGTGGGGCTGTTGCAATTTAAATCTGACTCCCATTGGAATCAACAGAATTTCATGTGACTATTTATAGCACACTTACTAAATAAATTATACATGATACAAATCCTATTGGGAGAGAAACTGCACATTAATGCATCACTTCTGTTTGCATTTTCATTAGCCCCTGAAACAAGGGAGATAACGGGGCAATTATGATGCAAAATTCACTCCCGCAAGGAATCTGGTGACTTCACCTTACACAGGTAATACTATAAGATAGCTAAAATTAGGCTGAAGCTGGGGGAGGGAGAGGAAGGGGAAATGGAGCTGTGAGCTCAATATGCATGGGTGAAACTTCACAGCAGTGACTTGTGCTGTTAATGGCTTCTGTGGCTTTGCTATAGGACAGTAGAAACAACAGCCCACCTCTCCTCCATAGGGGCAAACAGGGATGGCATGCTTAAATGCTCCATTTCTGAAAGTGTGACTTGGGAGGAACATTACATACTACAAAAGAGATCCCTTTTCAAATACTTAGCATAGGCTCTAGCTTTGGGCTTTCTGTTTTTCTTGGTATTGTTCCTCAAGATAGCTTGAGCCTTTATTAAAGCAGCAGAGGGGACAAAGTAGGGTCTGAGCAAAAAAGGGAAAGCCAATAACTCATAATTTCTTGACCTAGTTTTTGCAATGCAGTGTTTCTATGGTCTAGGCAGGTCATAATTTTTCTGTGCCAATTTCATTGCAAGGGAAGAAACCGATGACTAGGTGGTTGGTTCCTGTTACAGGAGGGGAAAAAACAAAGCCGAAGATTGCTATTTTTTCCTTTTGTCAGGAAGTTTTATGACAACATGCTCCCAAAACCAGTCAAGTGCTGACTAATTCATGTTAACTAATGAAAAGCCACTGATTGTGCATGGTTTAAAATCCATTATCAGGCCTCAGTTACCCCATGCATTCCAGGTTTACAGCAGTTTTCAGGTGCTGACCACTTTGCATCAAGCCACTTCCTCATTCCCATGCCACTTCAATGATAATAGCTATCACTTATATAGTTTCTACTATGTGTCAGGCACTATGCTAAGTGCTATATAAATGTTATCTCATTTGAGTCTCAAAAAAGCCCTGAAAGGGAAGTGCTATTAATATCCCCATTTTATAGCTGAGGAAAATGAGGTAAACAGAAGTTAAGTGAGTTGCTCAAGATGACATGGCTAGTAAGTGTCTGAAGGCAGATTTGAATTCAGATCCTGTACTTTTTTAGGTGATGCTTCATGGGATTCTACTTCAGGAACATCCCCTAATATAGATTCTTTTCAGGCACCCAGATCTCCCCTCTGCCCCAAGGAGTCAGGAAGACATCATCCTTCCAGACCATTAGAACATTAGAACCCTAATGTTCTAAAGTTGACAAGTTGTTCATATTCCAGGACACACGGAGAGAAAAAGAAGTGAATAGGGAAGAAGGATGGGGTGCACCAGGCCAAGTTAATTACTCAGAGCATATCTCTCTACTGAAGAGCAGAGATGGGGAAAGGAGAGAGGATGAAAAACTGGAGGTCAGACAAAAGGTCCAGTGGAGGGGCGGGGGAATATTTGGCATAAATATCAATGGTTGATGGGTTTCTCATAGATAAAAATGCTAGTAGTTGGCAAAGGATTAAAGCACATTCACATTTAATCTCAAAGGATCTAGGCACACAAAGAAGTCCCTGTTCAGACATGAATAACAAGATGGGGACAGAATTTCAGGGTCTTCCTGAAATTCCAGGTTTTCCATTAGACCAAAACATTGCTTGCATGGCCACCTATTTACAAAGGTCAAATTCTAAAAAAAAAAATCATTTTCACCTTGTGGTTGGTTTGTTTTTTTTTTTTTTTTCATTGAATGGACCCTGAAATAACAAATGCCAGAATATGGTACAGTGGAAAAAGCTCTGACTGGGTATGAATCTAGAAAATGGGTCCGAGTACTGGCTCTGCCTCTCACTATGTGAATCTGGGCAAATCACCTTCCCTTTTCTGAGCCTCAGTCTCCTCCTGTGCATAATTTCCAGATGATCCCCAGGGAAGTCTCTAACATTCTGTTGTATGATTTTGGCTCTGACTACCTAGTTTCACTTTTTTTCCCCTTGAATTTGCATTCCTCATTCTCATGGCTTCTCCTTTAGCATGCCCTGGGGCTTTGGAGATATCAACTATCATTCTGAATGATTATTTTTACATATTTGGTAAGCAACTTTCATAGCATTCCTTTATTGATTCACTTTATCTTTAAAGCTTGCCTTAAAAGAGGCAAAAACTCAGATCTTTTCATCTTGAAGACATATAACTGATATTTTGTTGTGTTATTCCATGCAGTTAATATTTTAATTTTGTTATCTGACAGCCTTCAAAAAAACATAAACTGGAACCTTGAGGCTGTTCTCAGGATATTACTTTTGGGGAAAAAATCAAATTGTCATTTAAAAAAAAATTTCCCCCTGGATATACAAACATTCATTGTTGATCTACTTTCTATTTTAACACTCATTGCAATTTACCTAGCCATACCCTTTCACAAAGAGCTGCCTTATTGATTTATTGAGTTAAAGGGCTGACTAATGAAATAGGAATCATAGGGCAGATCATGATTAGACCTAGTGGAATTTTAATTCCCTGGCTCTTTTAATATTCTTTCAGAATAAAAATTCACCTCCAATTCTTTTTCCTTACCCTATTGTGTTAACTTCATCTAGAATTGTGAATTCTTCCTAAATAGTTTTAATAGAACGTCTCCCCTTTGAAGCTTCTCTTCCACTCCCCATAGACATTCTAGCAGAGAATAAAAAAAGAAATGGTTCTAAATATGAATCTTCAATCATTTATGGTGTGGTTAAAAAGATACATTCTGAATACCTGTAGTGGTGCATTCATAATCAAAACTGGCCACATCATTTAACTTCTTTTCCTGATATTCTGGTGGACCAATACATAGGACATCAGAAACAGTGGAATTTGTCATCTTTAACCACAAATACAACCACTTGGCTTTGCAGTCACACTCAAACTTATTGCCCCTTAAATCTCTAAAAAAACACACAGAAATAGACATGTTTGAAATGGTTGGTAGTAATGCAAAACAGTAGCACTGTTAGTACCCTAATATATTTAATTCCCCAAGACATTGGACCTGGTTTTTGAAATTTCCCAATCATTGCAACCTACTTCTTTTCACTTGTCACAACAATTTTATTTAAAGGTCTTCTGGGCTCAGGATTTTAGTTTTATGGTAAAGAGAGAGCACTTGTTGCTCACTGAAAAACTCAATCGGGATGATGTATCACTCTCTCTTCAAACACTGTTGAAATCGTCACTGTTCCATGCAAAACAAGTTTGGTATAAGAATCCTATTGACACAGGTTCTTACCCACTCAAACAGGACATAACAGGAAAATATTTCACAAGCACAACTGAAACATTGAGTTGTCTAAACCAAACCTGGCCAAAAACAAAAACTGACAAACACCATAAAATAGATAATAGCCAATAACCGTAGCGGTGGGGAGTTAGAGAAGAAGGGCCCACCTTTAGAGTCTAACTTAATCTTCATAAAAAATGCATTTGAAAACTACAAAAGCTAACACAATGTACACTGTACTCACAATATACATACGAGTAACACAATATACTCTAGTTTTATTACAGATTTCAGCAAGAATGCAAACAAAAGAGTAGAGGGGAAAACATTTAAAGTGCACAATTAAATGGACCATAATGGCAAGCAAATATAAATGTGGTTTGCATTACTTACAGTTCAATCAATGAATCTAAATCACTGAAGACATCCCTTGGAAGTGTTTTTATGTGGTTATTGGCCAAAGAACTGGAAGAAGAAAGTTACATTTCAATATGGTTATTAACTTTATTCTTCTTCATTCTAAAGTCACTTAAATAAAGCTAATGATGTAAAATAAAGACCTAATGCCTTCAACTCAGAAATATTCATCTTTGTCAGTGGATGCTGGGGTTAGGAAATTAGTTAGTTACACACAGACAAAGCACATACATACAGACCGTATTTTAGAGTCTGGATTCTTAGGACAATAATTCACAATTATATGATAATATATGACTGAAATCTTTAAGCAATATCAGACATCTGCCTCTTTCATTCAAGAACAATGTATAAAGTATTTCATCTGTTAAAAAAAATCTATAAAATGACAGACTGGAATACATAACCTCTAAGGTCCTTTCCAACACTAATATTCTATGATTATATGACATCATTCCATCCTTCAAGGAATTATACATGGTCCATCCATAATCATTTTAATACTTGAGAATAGATACAAGAAAGGACTTTGAGAAAGGACTCAGTAAGGTACCTGGTTGCAAAGTCAATTTTATGTCTTGGTTTCTAAGGTTTGCATGTGTAAAGAAACTAAATCTTAGTAGACACCCAATGACCTGGGCTCTTCAGAGAATGGCCTGTTGTAGGCAATTATTTTCTCATTAACCAAAAGTTGATTCTTAGCATGGGAAATAGAAGGAATCTGGGAAGTTGTACAGTGCTTTTACTAACCCCAAGCTTCTCTCTGAAACAAAAATTTATCTTTTCAACACCAAAAAGTGAGTCCTCCAGTAAGACTATAGGACTACAAATAATCTTTGAAGAATCAAAACTGGGTGTGACCCAAAGGACAGTGGAAAGATAAGTGGACTATAACTTATAACCAACAATGGTTTGCGTAGAAGAAGAGATATCATCCAAAAGTCATCCAGTCATTCCGTGACTGGAAAAGGAAATGGGTCAGTCATGTAGTGAGAGTGAAGTACACCAAATGGACAGCCTGAGGACTGCACTGATACCTGTGTGAAGGAGTTCCAGCCCCCCGTCCACCCAGCACACTTGGTGGACCCTTTTCTGAAGATTTATGGGAGGGCATGGAAAAAAGTCAATCAGAACAAAAAAGATGTGAAGGTGTAGGTTAGATCCCACATTGGTGGGATCATGGAACCTTTGAAAAATTGAAGTAGCCAGGATTAAATGGATATCCTTTCTTTTTCAACTCATTGTTTAAAAAAAAAATCTTCTAGACACCGCCCCTCATTACTAAGGTGAGAGGGAGGGTCCACAATGTGGAACATTGTATATATTGTCATTTTTTTTTATGTATTGACCATTTTGCTGATTTTTTTCTTCTTCATCTTGTTTTTTCTTTTTTTTTTAAATTTGTTATATGGGATAGCTCTCTGGAATGGGGGAAGTTTTTACATTGCCTAAATTTCTCCTTATATTACTGCATCCTTGTAAGGATATAGGATAAAATTTAGGCAACATCAAAAAAAAGATATCAATAAAAGTTTATTTTTTTAAAAATCTTTCTAAACTATGCTAATGTACTCACTTCAGGCAGGGCTATGAATTGATCCAAACTTTTTTTTGGGGGGGGAATGAAATTATGAAAAAAGTTACTAAATGGTTTGTATTTGATAAACCCTCTATTGGGGTTGTACCTCCAAGGAGGTCACTGACAGTAAGAAAAGACCCATTTGTATGAAAATATTCATAGCAGCACTATTTGTTAATATCAAAAAAGCAAGAAACAAATCATGAGTATGAATATTAGAGGCTAACTGAACCAAGTGTAGGCTCTATGAATATAATGGGATAATTCTGGGCCATGGGGAACAAGAAATATGTAAAAGTCAATGAAATGTGAGAACCCTTAGATGAAGTGAGTAAAGAAAGCAAAACCAAATGCAGAATACATACAATGATAACAATGTAAATGAAGACTTGACCCAACAGCCACAAAACTCAAGTTGAACAATGGATGATGCTGGCATCAAATTATTAAAGCTGAAGCAGGCATCCTTCCTTTCTGCTACGTAAATTACAAAAGTGGAAATCCACATATGCTGTCGATTTCAATCATTCTTTTTGGGTGGTTTCCACTTAATACTTTTCAAAGAATGTACTTTGCCTGGGGTAGGGGTTCATAGGTTTGCTAGGATATAGCTACTGTATCAACACCAAAAGTATTAAAATTTTAAAATATAAACAAATTGAAATTTATTACTTCATTTTCCAACCTGAGTAAATAATCTGTAACAGCCAGAGCTGGTTCTTTTTCTCATGATTCAGGATCTCTAAGCAACTCAGTATCATTCTGAACACAAAAGACTAGCCCTATAGGTAGAAAGTAGAAAGTTTAGGAGACTATGATAAACACAAGGAAAAGAGAAGAATAGGAAGGGTACCTGGACTGGGAACCTAAAAACAAGTTATTGGTGTTCCCATCTTCTCTTCTCTTCCTGTTCCTTCTTCCCCATTAGAATATAAGCTATCTGGGGACAGGGACTGTCTTATTTCATCTTCACTCCTCAGCTCATCTAACTCTACCTGTCCTTCAGACCCAGCTAAAGTCCCACTTCTTCCATAAAGCTCTAATCTAACCTTCACTGAGCTCTCTCTTCCCTGAATTCCTCTATCACACATACAGTCTAAACCACACCATTAGTTGCCAATTACAGACTGCCTTGCAGTTTTTTGTTTTTTGTTTTTTGTTTTTTGTTTTCTCTCTTTCATGTGTGTTAGCCTTGCCCATTACCTAGGAAGTAAATTCTTTAAGGATGAGGACCGTGTCTAATTATATTTCTTTATCTTTCACTGTGTCTAGCAAAGTGATGAGCATGTGCTCAATAAATTCATGTTGGTTCATTGATTGTTGAACGAAGTATCCCCAGTTGCAAACTATTCCCTGGGGAAGTTAGGTGCCCTTGGAAGCTATGTTTTCTATGCTGGAAACTACACTTAGTAAAGAAAGAATTTAGTGCATCCTTTGTGAAGTACCTAACCAACCCCCAGTTAAACACTGGAAAATTATAGGAGCATGGACGCCAAAGAGACAACAAGCTTCTCTCTGTTTCACACATACACACAAACACACACACACACACAAATGCATGTATGCACGCACACTTTCTCTACAGGCTCATTTCACACTGTCTAAACACCAGAACTTGTACTTACAGGCCATATAAGTGAGTCAATAGGTAACTGGGTCAACTAGACTTTTCAGTCTGGCCCAAACACCCAAAAGATGCTTTTTAAACACCTAAATCCCTTATATGGACAACTTTCCCAGGGTGGTAATTGCTCTCTCTCTCTTGAAAGTAAAAGTACTCAGGGCTTGGGAAATTCAGCTGACTGAAGGTAGGGCTAAGTTGGGTTCCAGTTGAGGTTTCATAGCCCTACGATAATAAGAACATTCTGAGAAGCTAAGGTCAAACCAAAACAGCAACTACCCCATGTATCTGGTAATATAACCAGCCCTATTGCCAATCCAATTGCCTACCTCGATCAAATCCAAAGCTAGAGGAGACCTCAGAAATCACTTAATTCACATTAAAGGTTAGAAAGGAAAAAACAATTTGTCCAGTAAGTCACTGGCTCTCCATTTCAACTGAAAATCATGTTGTTTATTTTATTTCTGAAGTGAAATAACTGTTTAAGATTTTGTGTCCTTCAGGATTATTAAATTTAAGAGAAAGCAAATGCCCTAAATGAGAGTCACAGAGCAGCAATGTCCTTTCATACTTTAAAACATGATTTGTATTTCTCTGTGTACCCTGCAAGTTTCAGGTCAAAGTGTGTGGATGCTGTTGAGGTTCGCTAAGGTGAAATATGGAACTGACTGGTACCGAACAAAGTCCAGACAATGAGCACTGTTGGTCAGAGGAATGGAGTCCTTTAAGACATCTGGGAATCTCCTCAGCATTAAAGAGTTCAAAGGGACTTTAGATGTTACTTAGTACAACCCCTGCCTAGAGTAAAAGTTCCTTTAAAAACTAGGCTCCAATGAGGTTGTGATATCTGTGTGTCTGTGATTGTGAGTGTGTGTGTGCATATATATATATAGATAGACATGGAAAACATATGACTATAAGAAAATGGGACTCAGAAGGAAAAGATATCAGGAAGGGATGTGGAAGAAAATGAGGGTTCATTTGATTCTTACTTTGCCAAATTTAATATACACTTAAAAATTATAATTTTTGCAGGTTATGGCTTTCATCTCATTTTAAACTCTCCTTACTGATTTGAACATTTTATTCCTTGATAGTCACTAAACTTAGAATACAAAATTTATCCAAAAAAAAGAAATGTGACTTTAAAAAAAACCATATGGACCCAAAGTTACTTATCCAAATGAGTCTTAGTACTTTCAAAATAGTCACTTAGGGTGGCTTTATGCTTGTTCTTATTTTGAAGAAGCCAGCGAGTATATTGGACAAAGAGCTAGACTTGGAGGCAGGAAGGCCCAAGTTCAAATATAACCTTAGATATTTACTGGTTGTGTAACCTTGGGTAAGTCACCTAATCTCTCAGCCTCAGCTTCCTCACCTATAAAATGGGGACAACAGTAGCACCTACCTCGAAGAATTGTTGTCTCAAATGAGATAATATGCAGGTAGTGCTTTGCAATCTCAAAGGACTATATAAATGGTAGCTATTATTATTATTCATGATATAGTAGAACAAGCTTATGGTTTAGAGTCAGGAGACCTGGGTCTAAGTGCCAGTTTTAACATTTAAGATCCCTTCACAAGTATGGGCATCTGTATCCTCATCCACAAAATGGGAACAATACTCACACTTCCTACATGTTGACTGTTGTGAGGAAAACACTTTATAAACCTCATAGCACTACAGAAATGTGAGTTAATGCTATTATTGTTACTGCTAATTTTAACCACACTGCCATTGAACAAAACATTTTTTGAATTCTTCATTAAGAAATACCCTCAAGCCTATAGTATATTCTACTGAGTATCATCATGGGACAGTGCAGGGGAAAGCAGGGGAGGGTATCACAATATTTAACCTTTGAGGATGGATTTGATTCTTGGAAACAGGCAGAAGTCATTTGGAACCAAATTTTATGAATGGGGAGGGGGGGAATCAAACTTCTATATAGCCATTGGGGGTTAGACAAAATGTAATTGTAACATTAGAAATAAAGTCATGAGATGTTGGATTTGTTGTTGTTGTTGTTGCTGTTGTTGTTGTTTGCATGCTTCATAAATGACCTTTGAAGGCAACTCCAAAAGAGGAACCAGAAAAATTCTTTCTGCAATGACAACGTTACTGGAATAAATGTATAATCTCCCAGGGTACTACTTAGAATGATGATACCCATCTAAAATCATAACTCCATTTGTTTTATTTTTAGTCCCATCACTTTATATACCACATGTTGTATATACATACATAGAGCATCAAAGGTGTGGCTACAGCTCATCACTTTTAGTGCCCCTCACACCTGCCACAGTATCTTACATCTTCCCTTACATTTTCTATTGTCCTATGTGTCTGGTGACAAGTATGATCATCTGTACATGGCCTTGCCCAGGGCCAGGGATACGTTAGTGACTGGAGCTTCCCAACCTTTTCTATCCCAAGGTTTGTCTACAAATTTCCGCATTTTCTGTTCCCCCCACACCAGAGCAAAGAGATGTTCCATCTGCACTGATGAAAATCTGTGCATAAATGGCAGCTGGAATTGGAATTCTTTGAATGAGTTGTTCTTGACTATGATAAACACAAAGAAAAGAGAATAGGAAGGGTACCTGGACCGAGAACCTAAAAACAAGTTATTGGTGGTCCTATCTTCTCTTCTCTTCCTGTTCCTTCTTCCTCATTAGAATATAAGTTACTTGGGGACAGGGACTGTCTTATTTCATCTTCACTCCTCAGCTCATCTAACTCTACCTGTCCTTCAGACCCAGCTGAAGTCCCACTTCTTCCATAAAGCTCTAATTTAACCTTCATGAGCTCTCTCTTCCCTGAATTCCTCTATCGCACATACAGTCTAAACTACACCATTCAGTTGTCAATTACAGACCCCTGCATTTTTTTTTTACTCTTTCATGTGTATTAGCCTTGCCCCTTAACTAGGAAGTAAATTCTTTAAGGATGAGGACCGTTTCTAATTGCATTTCTTTATCTTTCAGTGTGTCTAGCAAAGTGATGAGCATGTGCTCAAAAAATACATGTTGGTTCACTGACTGTTGAACTAGGTATCCCCAGTTGCAAACTATTCCCTGGGGAAGTTAGGTGCCCTTGGAAGTTATGTCTTCTATGCTGGAAACTACACTTAGTAAAGAAAGAATTTAGTGCATCCTTTGTGAAGTACCTAACCAACCCCCAGTTAAACACTGGAAAATTATAGGAGCATGGACCCCAAAGAGACAACAAACTTCTCTCTGTTTCATACACACACACACACACACACACACACACACACAAATGCACGTATGCATGCACACTTTCTCTACAGGCTCAATTCACTTCTGTTTACCTTGTACTCCAAGGCCACATTAGCGAGTAAATAGGTAACTGGGTCAACCAGGCTTTTCAGTCTGGCCCAAATCAGCCAGTCAAATAGCCATAACCTTCATTAATGATCTATCTATAGCCAGAGCAAAAGCAAAAACAAAAACAAAACTTTTTTTCATTTGTAAAATGAGAAAATGGGATTAGGTAATCTCTAAGACCCCTTCTAGCTCAACCATTCCATGATCGATAGTTATCTAGCTTCCACTTGAAGACTACCTTCTTCCTCATTTAAGGGCACCAGGACTGTCTGTTCATAACTGCTGTTTGCCAGCTATTCAGAATTGTTTGCTTACCAAAACCTGTTCTTGCCAACAAAATTGCTTTGGCTGAGCATGCTTATTTCAGATTGCAATTCCATGGAGGAGATCCAAACTTCTTTATGGGATAAGGAGGGCAATAGGACATAGGAACTTGACAAGGAGTTGACTCTGAAAAGATTCAGACCCCTGGAAGAAGGAAGGTCATCTGGGAAAAATTATATCAACCCAACTGAGACCTCCAGAGCACTCTCTAGGTTCAATTACTGTGTTCATAAAGATGTTTTTCCTAACTTTCAGTTCACTCTTTCATCCTCTCATTCCCTCAGTATTCTTTTACCCTAGGCAGTCCTCTAAAGTTGCTTATCTAAAAGTACTCAACAATGAGTACAATCTATTCATGCTAATGGACTTAGCTGGAACCAATTTCTGTTAAGATAGCTATATATTTTTAGAGTATTTTCTCCACAACATCTCCCCCCTTTAAATTTTCTTTTCATTACATACAGTTGGTTATAGCTGGGCAATGTTACTCTCTTTAAATGTCACAGGATGTTTTTTTTATACGGACATGTGCTGGTTTCTAACTAACCAAAGACAATGGGATATTTTTGCACTTTCAGAAATGCATGATCATTTTGAGTTTTCATGAATTTCTGACAAAAAAGAGGAGTTTTTGCCTCATTCTGAAGTATCAAGTCAAATCAATCTGCAATTTTTTTTAAAGGAAAAAGGTCAGTAAAGAAGCTATAACTCAAGTCACAGATTAATTCCACATTAAAAAAAATTTTTTTTGCACTCAAATTAAAGAAATCATTAAAATGTACCAAAAAAAACATACCATGGTATGAGAGAAAAGAGTTCAGGGTGGAAAGTTATAAAAGACCTACTCATTCTTCGACGTTGGGGAAGTCATAACTTTAAAAGGCCTTTGTTTTCTCATCAGTCTAAAGAAGGGAATGGGCTGGATCATCTTTAAGGTCCCTTTCAGTTGTAAAATTCTACTAATTTGGCTAAATTAAAAATTATTCATTGAACTGGTTCAGGGTTCTATTTCCACTGAAAAGGGAAACCTTCCAGTTCTTACCCCCTTCACTTAGAAACAGGCTACCTCCCTCCCCAAAGTTCACTTTGACTTTGCAGGAATGTTGGTGCACAAAAGTGATCAATCACAATGAAAAAAAAAAAAAAGAACAGGCACAACAGTGGTAAAAACTGGAAATCAGAGAATGATGGAAATGGGAGAATGATACAAATTAGCAGGCATATCATAAACGATTGAGGAATGCCTCTGACTGAGTGAAAACTGGATTCTTTGAGGGAGTACTGCCACACAGTAATAACTGACCGAGTGAACAAAGAAATGCCCAGCAAGATGCATCTCACTCAGCACATCAATGGTCCCCAACACAGTTTAAAGGACTTACAGGTGAGTCAGGTCACGGAGCCCACGGAATGCATTTCTTGAAATGGTTTCAATTTTGTTTCCTTCAATGAATCTACAAAGAAAAGCAAGCATCATTAACTGCATTCTGTCATCTTAATATTTTAAAAATTATTTTTCACAGTGGTCCCTGACCAATCTCAGAAAGCACAACTGAATAAAAAACATCTTTGAAGAATGCCAATTTATGTACCAGGAATTCTCAATGCAGGGTAGGAGAGTATGAGTATAAGTTAACGTGCTTTTGTGTGTGTGTGTGTGTGTGTGTGTGTGTACACACTCCTTTTAATAGTGGCATTAAAGCACTGAGAGCTGGAGACAATGTAAATAAGAATGCTTTGAAAATAACAATGCTCCTTATATATGTGAGAATCATTACAACAATATTAGAACATTTCTAGGTACCCACCCTGCCTTGCCTCCCACCCCGACTCCCCATCCCCCTGCAAAATCCACTTATGTTTCAGTATCTCTGACTGTTAAGACAATTCAGTGATTTCGTACAGGTTCTCATAGCCCTAGTCCAGACCCTCATCTTTTCATACCTAGACTATTATAATTGCCTCCTAATTGGTTCTCCAGCTTCAGTCTCTTCCTTATCCAATCCATCCACACTGCAGCACCTGAGTCATCTTCTTAATGCATTATGGCTCCATCATCTCTCTACTTAAAACCTTCAGTGGATTGCTAAATAAAGGCTAAACTCCTGGCTAGCATTCAATGCCCTTTGCCTCAAGCTTTAACTAAGTCCTCCCACCTTCTCTCATACTACTTTCCTTCACATAGTTTTTATTCTGGTTAAATTAGACTACTTACCATTGTCTACCTTTCTCATCATGTCCTGTTCTATCAAACCTAACTGATGATCTAGTAGGAAGCCCCACATGGTATGGAACTCACTGTCCACAAAGAGATTATGATCTAATAGAAAATCCCCTTTGGTATGTAAGACACTATTCCTGCCTACAAGGAGCTTATGATCTTCTAGGAGGTATCCTTTGGTCCATGTCACTTGTCTAGCTTGCTAAGCAGAACAGCAGCTATGCCAGTGCCTAAAAAAGGAAGCAGCTCCCTGCTATTGCTAGCACAGTAACATAAGAACTTGATTCTTCTCTTCCTAGTTATACAAAAACTCAATATGAAGAACTTTTCCTATATGGAATATGATTCAGGGAACAGATTCTGTATCCAAGTCTCCTGTAGTCATACCAGTAACTCAGAAATCCCTTAAGGCAGATTTTCTCAAGTTCCACGGTTGAGAAGCAGGATGATGTAGTGGAAGAAAAAAAAAATGCTGAATTTGAGCCAAAAGATCTGGCTAGTAAAGGGCAATGTAATCGTAGGCAAGTCACTTACTTCTCTTTGTGTTTCAGTTTCTTCTCCTCTTAAAGAACATAATAATATCTATCCTACCTAGCTCATAGGTGCCAGTAGCATCAAGTAAAATAACATTCATAAAGTGCTTCATAAACTATGAAGCATATAGCTGTCACCTACTCTTGTTATAAAAAGCTCATTTCCCAATTTACCAACTGTATAGTAAGAAAAATCCACAGAGTGAGTAGGTTTTCACTGAGGAGTACTAGTAACAGCTGTGTACAACTCAAATCACAAAATCTGATTCATCTTCTGAACATAAATAACACACATACAGAATTTTAATTTGGTTCTATCTGTGGCTCTGAATTCACCCAATGTTAGCAACAATATAACATGACTACTCGGCCTAATGTTGCAATTGCTTAGAAACTTGGTTAAAGACAAAGCATCTAGAGTATTGGGTGTGGTTCTAACTACCACCTTTAAATAAGGTGAACAGCAGGAGTGCCTCCAGGAGAGGGTCACCAGAATGGACAAAGGGCTGCACACCACCCATGCCTGTTCTGAAGGGGAAGAGAAGACTGGGGAGAGTTGTAGGGGAAATTGAGAGCTGCCATCAAGTATCTGAGAGGCTGGTCAGTGCGAAAGGGGATAGGCTTGTTCTACTGGAATTAAGATCAATGGCATATTTTAATCCACTCTGAAGGGAAAACTCTCCCAATTAGAGCTGTCCAAAAGTGAAATAGGCTGCCGCATGAGGAATCCGGCTTCACTGGAGCTTTTCCTGCCAAACCTGGATGACCATTTGTCAAGCAGAGCACAGAAAGGATTCCTCAGCTGCAACAGATATGCTCTGAGGTCCCTTTCAACTCTGTGGTCCAGGGGGCTACCTTTTCATTGCCTGACCCAATCACTAGCTCATGTACTTCTGAGCAAGTAGACCACATGAAGTTGCTCTCAAGGCCAAAAATCCAACAGGAAAAAAAATAAAGGAGGAGCCAAACATCTTCATACACCTATGCGAAAAGTGATTTAGCCTAGAAATGTTTGACTGTATTAAACTTTTGACTCTATGGAACAAAGGTGCTATGAGGCTTATGAAGGTTATTATAGCTTCCTTCTCTACCTTACAGGACTGTTCAGGGAAAAGTGCTATATAAATATAAATTACCATTATTATTGGTTACCATTATCATTATTTTTTGGATGGGAAGGGATATGGATCTGTGATTTCATAAGTTTGAGAATCCCCTTAACCAAGACAGGTCAGTGACTCATCTTTGACTGTACCAAAGGCAGATTTTGAACCCAAGGCTTTGTGAACTCTGAGTGAGACCTCTCTACTATGCCACACAGGGTCTCCATTAACATTATTATGTTGTCCATGGAGCTGTTGAGGAACACATGGGATTTGTATTCTAACACTGAAATTTTAGTCCATGGCACTTACTTGCCATATTACTTTGTCTTGAACAAGACTACTGTCTTGGAACAAGTACTGAACGCAAAAGAATGTTACCATGCTACCCCATCACTATTTACATAGAGAGCTTGGCTTATAAAATCATAGATTTGTGATGTCAAAAATTTCAACTTTCATTAGTAATAATAATAATACTGGAAAATTTTATAATGATCTGCAGTATGGGCTATTTGAAATTCTGCAAGGTTCTAGTTTCTCATTCTAATTCTGTCCCCAAAGTGCCCCTTGTATGATGTGAAATTAGTAGTTTTGCATACACACACATCCACACTCACATTCACACTCACACTCACTGGCTTTCACAGACTCTGATGAAGCTTTGAATTCATGTTACGCCACATCTCTGATGCTGAAAAGAGAATGAGGGAAATTATTTCTTGCAGAGTCATTCCTTCCTTCCACGCTGAAAATTAATACAGAGGGATTTATCTTGTACCCAGCATGTGTTTCGAATTTTAAAACATACCTGTTGATTTCAGATAAGAAAATAGGCAAGGCTTTCAAAATCCCTTTGAATGCTAAGTAGGGAAACCAACCCCATAACAGGATTATTAAAATGTTTAAAAGATTGCAGGATGAAAGGACTTGAGGGGAAAAGACATGAAAGTGGAAAGAAGAAACAGGAATTTGGTGGAAAAGTAGAAAACAGACAGGAGGACATAAATCTGAAAAGGGAGAAGAAAATGAGCAGATCCAGAAAAGAAGAGCACAGGAGAAACAGTAAACAGGATGACAAGGGACAATCAAAACGAGGACTGTGAAGTTTTCCACAAAGATGGGACTAATGGACTCTGGAAGAGGCAGCCTTGCAAATCTTTTGTCTCTATGTCTAGCTGATATCAGCAAATCATTGAGTAGTTACAGAGAGCTAAAAATAGCCAACGTAGGAAGTTTCATTTGGGCTTACTGTACACTTACCTACAAACTAAATGCCAGAACTGGGTGAGGATCCCCCCTTCTCTGCTCACTTCTTGCCTTCCTTCTTTGCTCTCTCCATTCACTACTCCTTCAAGGACCAGCAAAGGTGCCATGTCCTTCATGAAACTTTCCCTGATCCCCACCCCACCCAACCACCCAGCCACCTAAAAGGGTTCTGCCTCCTCACCTATTCTTAGAGTATTTACCTTGGAGTAAGGAATTTTAACCTGGGCTCCATTGAGACACCTTGCCCCCATATACCATCCCCTCCCTCAAGAGGACTGTGGGTAGATTTCATGGGGTTTGTAAACTTGGATGGGAAAAAATTATACCTTTATTTTCACTAAAAATTTCACTGAAATTTAGAGTTTCCTTCAATTATTTAAAAACATCATTCTCAGTAGGGGTCATTTAGGCTTCACCAGACTGTCAAAAAGGGGTCCAAGACATGCCAAAAAAAAGCATATTTATAAAAGAATATTTTAACAGAATCTCTCCTTTCCCCCCTATCACATTCTACTTTGTATTAGAGAGATTTATCTTAACTACACACCTGTCTTTAGACCATAAGCTCCTTGAGGGCAAGAACTATGTCATTTTTCATTACACATCATGTAGGTCCTTAATAAATATTTGTTGAAAGAAATTGAATTAAAATAGTAACTACAGTACTGTTATTTGAAAAGACAAGTAGGAGCTAATAAAGCATTGAAATGAGAAGGTAAAGTTTTTTTTCATCTTCCCCATTCCTATGCTTCCCAGAAGACAATTCCCCTAAAGGACAGACCCCAGCAATCCTCCAGGGTATCTTGAATTTTCCAAACACCAAATTGGAACTTACAGGTACTCCAGGTGAAAGAGGCCAGCAAAGGCATCATCTCGTATGACTGTGAATGAGTTAGAATTCAGCAAGCTGAAAGGAAAACCGAACACAGTTATGTCCTTTCTGCTTACTACTGGACCAATCAGTTGAATTCTTGTGTCGCCTCATAATTGGTAGCAAGAGATACTATTTTCCTGGGAATGGCAGGATAATCCCAACACTCAAAGATCAATGACTGAAAATAATTCCTCGGATTCTTTTATCATCCTTTCTTCTAGTAATGCTAATCATAGAATGTTTTCACCCTGTAGTTGTTTATTGAATATTATTTGATATTCCTCAACATAATTTAAAATCACCGTAGAACCATATTCAACTAAATTGTAGGGGAAAGAGTTCGGGATGAGGAGTGATATGACATGGACACTAATTCCCATTACACTACTTACTATGTGACCTCAGGGAACATATCTCTTTAGGTCTCAGTTTTCTCATATACAAATTCAGGACAATATAACTCCTGCCCACTTCACTAGGTCATTGTATAGCTCAAAGGAGATCCACAGAATCAGGGACTTTAGAGCTGGGATTTTAAAGATCATCTACTCTAAGCTAATGGATGTATATGGGTACAAAACAACAAAGTACTTAAAAATGTAGGTGGAGCAGTTCTGGGGCTGGAGTCAGGAAAATTCATCTCCCTGAGTTCAAATCTAGCCTCAGACACTTAATAGTTGTGTGACCCTGGGCAAGTCAATTAACACTTTTTGCCTCGATTTCTTCATCTGTAAAATGAACAGGAGAAGGAAATGGAAAACCACTCCAGTATCTTTGCCAAGAAAACCTCAAATAGGGTGAATTTAGTTCTCAGTGTAACTACTTTGGATACAGCCTGAAAAATATGGTAATTATCCTTATTAAAGAAAAGCTTTTTAAAAAATTCTACACAAAATTGAAGTTGTAATTAATTTTTTAAATGGCATATTTAATTATTTCTACACATAAAGTCTATATTCTTGTCAGGAAGATACATGCTTTTCTTTTACATTTCAACATGAAGATTAGTATGTATTCATTCTTTTCCTAGTTTCCTTTAATACTTCACAGAGTTTTAGTTTCCTTCAAGACCCACAACAGTAACTAAAGAGAGTATGGTATGGCATAAAGATCACACATTTAGGGTCCCTCACTCTCATATTAACTGTATAATCTTGGGTAAAGCACTTAACAGTCTCTGTGACTCAAGTTACTAGCTATGTGACTTTAAAAAAAAACCCATTTAATCTCTCTGGGCCTCAGTTTTCCTCATCTGCAAAATAGGGATAGTAGATAATGTTTACCCTATCTACCACACAGGGATCAAATGAGATATGGCTATAAATAATAATACCTAATATTTATAAAGTGTTTCATATACATTGGTCCTTATGGGACTCAGGACAATTTTTCTCACATTGGAAATACCATCCACTCCAGCAACTTCTCCCTCTAATCAGCCAGATTCTCTCAGAACCCCCATTTTAAGGAGGATGATCAGTCCAAACACACCTTCATTCCTCTCCAGGACGAACTGCTGACTTACCTCCTAAGGACTTTCTCTACCATGCCATAAATCAAGCTCACTCCAGCCTGCAACGATTTCTCATTGGAAGTACCCTCCACCCCTAAGACTTTTCCCTCTGGTTGCCTTCTTCCTTCCAGAATCTACATTTTAAAGAGAATGCCTAGGCCAACCAGGTCTTCATTCCTCTCCTAGGCACTCGGGACTCCCTGGACTTTCTCTCCAATCTACCCCACCCCCCACCCCTTGCAGCAGGTACCTTCATCTCTGTTCCTCCCCCACCCTTTTCAGCTTCTTTTTATGTGTTGGTTTCCTTTATTAGAAAGTAAGCTCCTCGAAGGCAGTGACTGTCTTTCCTTCTGTTCATTTTTGTGTTCCCTGCACTTAGCATAGTGCCTGCCTGGCACCAGGTAAAGGCTCAATAAATGCTTGTTTATTTGGTTTGCTAACTTATTAAGTGCTTACTATGTGATAAGCTAAGTCCATCTAGTCACATCTCCTTCATTTTAAAGATGAGAAAACTGAGGTCCAGAGGGGGTAAGTGATTTTCCTCAGGTCACACAGGTAAAAAATGGGATTTGAACTCAGGCCTTCTTCCGGACCTCAGACTTCAAAGCCAATGCACTTTCTGCTGTACACTCTTTACTTAAGCTCCTCTCAAGTTAATTAATAGCTGACGTTCATACAGCTTTGTATATAAGATGTCATCCGAGCCTCACATGTTCATATTGGAGATGTTATTATTCATATTTTTCATAGGGAAACTGGACTAATATGTTAAGTGGTGAGATCCAGGTCATTTAGTCAGTGGCAGAGTTCAGGATTTAAATATGTATCTTCTGACTCCAAACTCAGTGTTCTCCACACAGCTGCTTTGCAAACTATGAAGCATTTTACAAATGTGTATATATACCTAGATAAGGTATGATGACTAGTGACTATCAAATTAAGTATTTATGACCAAAGAAAATGAATAAAAATTAGAATGTAACATTAAATCACTAACTTATACTCATTCATGATTAATGCCTTTGTTCTATTTCTTAAGATCTGGCCATTTTAATATCAAGTAGAGTACGTAAAACACTTTGTGAAATGTTAAGTAATCTATAAAGATAAGACATTTTCATTAGAATTATCAATAGTAAGATGCCAGCTTCATTATTTTAGTTTTCTTTCCTTCTCAATTTTTAAGCTACTGACCACAACAAACACGTATGTACCAGTGATTATGTTTTTATTTAATGTACTCTTGAAAGTTATCCTAGTTGTTTTAAAAAGTTTTCATCACCAAATAACATAAAGTGAGTACCAGAGCACAGTATTGGGTATAATGTGTAGTCCCTAGATAAGCATTGGCCAGGCCCATAAACAGTTTTGCACTAGTTATAGGTATATAACAATGTAAGGGAGCCCAAGAGGTTGGGAAGGGGGAGTGGTGAGAGGCATGAGAGAGCAAGGCAGGAGATTTACAGCTGGGCCTCCAGGAATACTCAAATAAGGCTGATCCCCCAGACTGGATATGACTGCACCATTTACAGAAGGCTCTCAGAGATGGCCTTTCAGCCCACTCCAACACAGAGATCTAAAAAATAAAGTTAGGGAGTAAGGAAACCATATTTGTAGATCACACTAAAGCCTCCTTTTGACTTTCCCATCTCAGTGTGCACATTACTGCTAGAGGCATTTGGGAGCAGATTAAGGAAGAAAACATTGGAGTAAAGATCTATAACGAAGGAGGGAGGGCCAAAAAAAAACAGTTCTAAACAAATTTATGTGGCCCCAAGGAAGGAAGGAATGAAAGAGATCATAGTGGACATGCTGTACACAGACTCTACTTGTCAAGTTAAGCCTGTTTGATTGATGGGTGCTGAACACCAGAGGAGAGAGGGAGAGGCTAACACAGGGGCAGGGATTGAAGAGGGAACAATAAATGTATTTGGGACATTTCCATACTTACAGCAATTGCAAGGAAGGCAGATGAGAAAACATTCGGTCCTTGATTTCAGAAAATGTTCCATTTACCAGGCTCCTAAAAGGAGGAAGAAAAAGGCCAACAAACCCCAAGAACAAATTCTAGCATTCCCCAAAAACATGCTGGGCAGTATAGGCAGTTTGTTCCACCCTCACCACCACCACCCCCAGCTGCTACCTCCTTTGCCTCATTTCCTTCTGCTTTACAGTGAGGACATTCTTGCCATTCCCTTAGAGAGGGTGGGCTACACAGGAGTGGCCTATGTCTCCTCAGATGCAGCAGGAAAATGAAAAAGCAAGCCAGGAGCTGGCAAAAAGCTTAGAAAACCAAATTTTGGATAATTCAAGTCAACTTCCCAATCTTCTAGAGCTGAGCTGAAATGATCTAGATAACTACTTCAATTTTGCCCTTGAATTTCTTTGTATAGCTACAAACTTTCAGTGGGGGACCTGTGATTCCTATAGCGCAGGAAAATACTGGCACGTGAACTCCCTCTATTTAAGCCCACTGGCAATTCCTAAGAGAGGCAGAGAAGTGAAGTGGACAGCACACCATTATGAGTCAGGAACTGAACTCAGGTTTTCCAGACTCCCAGTCAGGCATGCTATTTTGGCAGGCTCCCTTTCATATATCAGACAAGAGATAGAGACTGAACCCATGTTAACACTGAGTACGAGGATCTCCTGAGTAAGGACACTCTTATTACCAAGGCATGTCAGAATCTCTGCAACCTATAGTCTTAGAAAGTCTCCTAGGACAGTGAGAGGTTAAATGACTTGCCCAAGGTCACACAGCCAGTATGTGTCAGAGGTAAGACTTGAATCCAGGTCTTCCTGGCTCCTAGGCCAGTTCTCTAACCATTACAACATGCTGCCTCTCCATTCAATCTTAATGTTAGTAAATAGCAAAACTCCAGAGTCAGAGCAAGTACCACTTCTTGGGAAAAGATTTGAAGAATGCTGAAAGTACAGTTAATTAAATGAAGAAACATGGTCAAACTAAGCCATGAAAGCTTGGAAAGGGCTAAGGTCTCCTGAACTGGAGTGTGTTGTGGGTGGCAAAACTATCTGTTAGGTAAAATAGCCCATGTTAAGTCCAGAGACCATTTTGATCACCTGGTGACCTTGACTTAGTCCCTTATCTACCCTACTGCATCCTTCCTCACCTGCAGTTTGGAGAAGCTGTTAAGAACCTGACAATATGAAGAACTCAAAGTGACACAGTCAGGGGTCACAGTCAACTTTAAAGAAGTTGGTCAAGGTTGCCCATCATAACAGGCCTCTGCTCTCACTGGCCCAACACTGGTCAGAGGAAGAAACACCTTAGCTGACATATTATCCAAACTTGAAAAACTTTAGCTCTCAGTTTCATGCTGGGGACCTCTTCCAAGAGCAAGAGAAGGGATACTGTACATTGATAGCCTGGCATCCCTAGAATCCTCTATCTCTCTGATTCAGGCCCTATCCAAGGTTCACTGCCCCTTTGTCAAGTAAGCTATTTGAGCAGGAAATTATCCTCAGTCCTCAGGGGATACTTGTTCATAACCATTGGACACTGCTATCTATGGGACTTGATATCATTGAATTCAGGTGACTGAATGAAACCCTGCCAAGGAGGTGCCACCAAGTTTCTCTAGCCCAGGAAAGGCAGTCAACTTCAAGAGCTGGGTTGAAGAAATGGACAAACCTTGGTAAAGGCTGCCAGTCAGGACTCCACCTGGACACTTGGCCGCTTACTACTCCACGTTCCCCTGCCCCTTCAGGTGTCCCCCACCCTGACGTGAAAGAATCTACTTCAGGGCACTCTGAGGGCTTTCTAACCAATCTTTGGCATCTGAAGGCTGATAAAAAGCAGCCCCAAATTTGGGTGCCCGGGAACAACACATGAAGACGCTCACCTTTAGGCTTCCACACAAGCACTAAGAGCTACTCACCACACACACACACACACAGGCGCACACACACACACACACACACACACACACACACACACACACACAAAAATGTAGGCACACTACTTAGCAACTTAGTGTCCGGTAGCCAGGTTCTATGGTGCCGCAAGCTCCCGCCTGGGGGCCTTCCCACCCCAGCGTCCTTGTTCTTCCTCCCTCCTTCCACACGCCCTCTCCCCAGTCAATCTCCAGAGTACCCCCCCGATCCACGCCCCACTGCCCCCACAGAAAGTAAAGGAAGACACAAAGGCAATGGGGGTGGGGAGAGGAGAAAAGGGGGAAGAAAGAGGGGAGAGGTTGGGGGGGTCTGGTCCCGAGGCACCCTCGCGCAGGAGGCAAGTCCCCGAGGAGGGAGTGGGGGTTACTAGAGGGAGGAGGGAGTTGAGAGGAGGTTCCACTCACAAGGAGCTGATGTCACCCGGGACGATCCTGGGCACCCAGGAGGAGCCGACGCAGATGATGGACTCCTTGGTGCAGCTGCAAGTGGCCGGGCAGCGGACCAGCCGCCTCACCTGGGCGCGCTGCAGCAGACACGCGGCGGCCAGCAGCAGCAGCAGCAGCGACCCGCCGCTGCCGCCGCCGCAGCCCCTCAGCACAACCATAGCCCGGTCGCTGGCCCCTGCGCCCGGCCGCTGCCGCCGCTCAGGAGGCTTCCGACGACGCAGCCGCGCCCGCTCACGCTGTCTCTGCTGCTGCCGCCGCCGCGGCTGCCGCTCGAGGGATGGAAGCGGCGGGTATAGGAGCCGGAGCCGCAGCCGAGCAGCATGCTGGCCCCCGACCCCCCACCCCGACGCTGGCTCTTTCTCCCAGCTATGCTCCCGCGATGGCCAGGACTCTGGCTGCAGCTGGGAGGGAGGCGGCTGCCGCTGCTGCTGCTGCTGCTACTGCTGCTGCTGCCGCCGCCGCTGGGGCTGCTGCTGCTGATCTTGCTTGCTGAACTGACTCCTTCCTGACATCAGCACTTTGGCTGCAGCCTGTTTCTGGCCAATGAATAATGTATTAAGGGCTCCTTTCTAAAAGTGGGGGTGGGGTGAAGGTGTTTTGTCTTTTTTTTTTTTTTAATCCCCTAAGAGTAAGAGTTCAGAGTTAGCTTCGTCTCCTGGCCTCTTCTCTCCAACTCATTCCATCTTCACCATCTCATACTCCAACCAGTCCCTCCAACCTACTTCTCCTGGAGCTCCAGGAGGTGGAAAGAGAAGAGTGGCTGACCTTGGGAAAGAAGAACTGTGTACCTTTTGGGGAGTGGAAAGAGGGCTGTAGTCCCTTCCTTACCTTCCCGTTGCCACTCAGACCTGGCTCAGGATTTAGAGCTGAAAGGGACCTCAAAGGTCTTCTAGTCCAAACCCCTCATTTTACAGATGAAGAAAATGAGGCTCAGAGAGGTTAAAGGACTTGTCCAGGGTCACTTCGTAGGTCGGGCTTCCCCCCTTCCCCCACAGTCAGCCAAAGGAAGTTAGGAGACACCTGTTACGATTCAGGGGATGGTAAATTTTTAGAATTGGAAGGGACTTAAGGGGTCATCATTGTGTAATAACATAGTAAATATTAAGTTGCTCTAGAAGCTTAAATAATTATCCAGGCCAAATCTTTCACTTAACAAATAAGGAAGCTGAGGCCCAGAAAATTGAAGTGACTAGTTCTCTAAAGTCTAAAGGAAGATAACCTGTTAGAGTTCAAAGTATCATTGGATTTTAGAATTGGAAGGGACTTCGAAAATAATCTAGTCCATAATAATAATAATAATAACTAGCATTTATATAGCCCTTTAAAGTTTGCAAAGGACTTGACAAATAATTTAGTCAATAATAATAATAGCTAGCATTTATATGGCTCATTAAAGTTTGCAAAGCACTTAAATTTTACTTATTTGATCCTCACAAGATCCCTGGGGTGTATGTCCCATTATTATGCCCGTTTTATAGAAAAGGAAACCGAAGCAGACAGAGATTAAGTGATTCACTCAGGATCACATAACTAGGAAGTATCAGAGGCAGGATTTGAACTCAGATCTTCCTGACTCCCAAGTCCAGCACTCCATCAGCTGGGCCACCTAGCTGCCTCAACATTAATATACTAACCTAGGAAAAACCTCAAGTTGCTATAAAAATGTGAGTAATTATCTAGCCTGGTTCCCTCATTTGACAGATAAGGAATCTGAGGTTTAGAAAAGTAAAATTACTTGACCAAGGTCACCTAGATAATACTTATCAGTTCTAAAATTTAAACCCAAGTTTTCTGACTCCAAATCCAGGGCTTTCTCCACTACATCACTGGTCAAAATATCAAGTCTCCAAAACCCCAATAGTATTTGCTGGTCAAACTAAAGTACCAATGGTAGAGCCCTCAGTATTCAGAGATTTTGTACTGGGGCTGTGGGGGAAGAGGAGAGATAATTATAAGGTACCCACAAATGAAAATATATGTAGGACTAGAAGGCATTTGCAGCTACTCTCAAAGTATACTGTATCAAATACCCCTATGTAGTTATGGCCCTGGTCAGGGAAAGGAAATTATAGGCACCATATTTTGAGAAGAATTTTTTTAAGGTTTCTTTAAGCAGGAAGAAATGTGAATGCCACCATTGTGGCCCTGAGCACCTGATTTTTTTCTTGGTCTTCTTGGAGTAGGGCCCTGGAGAATAGTGAAGGTTTTAAAAGCACACTGGAGCTATTGATAGAAAAACTCTATCCCCATAATTTGTTGGGGGGAAAATGCTTAATTCAGACATTGATACCTAAGTACATACACTGTTGTCCATAGAGTCATACAGGATTTGACATGTGATTCCCAAGAGAAACTGTGGGGGGAAAAAAAACCCAGCACATCCAGTTTTATCTAACTATGATATAGCTGTTAGTGGGGAAAACCCCACGGAATGAACTGCAACATAACCAGAATGGTGAACAATAGAAATAATTGGTCCACACCATCCAGAATACTGGAGATAAGATAGTGATAATCACCACCCTGATGGTAGTTCAAGGCAAATAGATTTACATTTTGATATCAGATAGAAAGTCCTTTAAGAGGCAAAGCTTTATTGCCATAGGAACAACTTATAATCATCTCTAGAGCAATCACTTGATCAAGTGGGACAGATATTTACTGATGTGGGGCACTTCATCCTCTAAAGGCTGGGAGAGATATGACAAGGTATTAGGGTGGCATCTGAATCCTGGGGCAGCTCAATTTGATTCCATTTAGTAAGCCTTTATTACATGCACCTCCACGGTAGTAGGTGCTAAGGAGTATAGAAAATATAGAAAAGGAGACAGTCCTTACCCTCATAGAGGTTATCTTCTTTTGACAAGGATATAACACGCTCAAAAGTAACTTCAAAATATTAACAAGATCATTGTAAGAGGAAAAGTGCTAATAACTGGGAGGATTAGGAAAGGCTTCACACAGAAGGTAGAACTTTAGCTGCATTTCAAAAGAAAGCTAGGGACTCTACCAGACAGAAGTGCATTCCAGATACAGGAGGCCATTTGTACAAAGATACAGAGGCTGGTGATGGAATGTTATGGGTGAGAAACAGCTGATAGCTCAGACTGGAGGGTAAGTGAAAAGAGAATCACATTTTTTAATTGGAAAAAAATTAAGTAGGAACAACATTGTAGTGAGCTTTAAATGTCAAGTTGAAGAATTTGTATTTTATTCTAGACACAACTTGAACCTACTTAAGATTTTTTGGAATAAAGAGGTAGTCAGACCATACATGGTTGGATCTATATTTAGGAAAATAAACTTGATAAGGTATGTCAAATTGATAAATTGGG
The DNA here is from genome assembly GCF_900497805.2 of Vombatus ursinus. NCBI lineage: Eukaryota > Metazoa > Chordata > Mammalia > Diprotodontia > Vombatidae > Vombatus > Vombatus ursinus. Next base: position 33,682,200 of record NW_020954596.1, read on the forward strand.
GAGGAACTGAATTTTGCTCAGAATGACCTAGATTGTTATGTCAAACACCTAGAGTTCACAGTTAGCCTACATCTTTGTTTCTTGGGTCAAATCCCTGTGATCTCGAATGGCATTCGTTTTGGTTGGAAAGTCATCTAATCTCTTATCTTATGTTCTTCTCATATGAGAGGGTATTATTGTTGTTCAGTCATTTCAGTCATGCCCCACACTGCATGACCCCATTCAAGGTTTTCTTGTTTGCCTTTTCTTTCTCCAGCTCATTTTACAGATGAGGAAACTGAGGCTAACAAGGTTAAGTGACTTGCCCAGGGTCACACAGCTAGTAAGTGTCTGAGGTTGGATTTGAACTCAGGTAGTAGGAGTTAATTTAAAAAAAAACAACAACATTGATTTGGAGTCAGAGTAAATGACTTCCAATCCCAGCTCTGCTATCTACTAGTTCTATGACCTTGGACAGGTCCCTTAACATCTCTTGGACTCAGAAACCTCATCTTTAAAATAAGGAAGTTGAGCAAGGTATTCTCAAAGATCCCTTCCAGCTACTGTTTTTCAATCTCTGCTTTACTGCTGGCTATAATGATTAGTAACTGCCTAAAAAGAAACTAGGGGCTTTCAAGAAGTAGTAGGGCATTATATAAAGTAGGAATTATGCCCTACCCCCAGGACCTAAATTTATCAGACTTGGGGGGAGGGGGGGGGAACTGGACCATGGCATTCCATGACCTTCATTAGATAAACAAAAGTTTAGGGTAATAGGACAAAAAAAAGATCATCTTATGTAAGGGACATACTGACCTGGGCATAGCTGCAGAAATGTAGGCAGCTCCAGCCTGCCCCTCCCATGTTCCTAATTAAAACTCCAGGGTAATTTGGAAGGCCTTGGAACTAGCTGCCAGTGGCATTATAAGAGTTGACATATATACTCACCTCAATATAAATATCAAGTCAGTCTTGGGGAGTTCATGCTGAGGAGGAGTAAGGTGATTTTTTTTTTTAAAGAAAAAGAAAAACTTTCATCTAAGGGGCTCTCTTCTGTGTTGACTGTGAATAGCTACGGTCTCATCTGATAAAAGTGCTTGAACAGTCTGAGTCATGGGCTATTTCACAAAAGAACAGCAGCCCTCTCTGTGGGGGAAGAAGTCCAGCAGTAGATGAGAGCAGAAGCTCAGCAGAAAAGTCCAACAGCAGAATCCAGCAGCAGCTCAATGAGGGAACAGAGGGAGTGAAATACAACTCCCAGAAGAAAGAGCAGGGGAGCAGCACTAAGTTGTCTTGGAGAGTATACAGTGAAGGTCCATGGGGGATGATGACCATTTTGGTGTGTGGAGGAGAATAATTCATAGCTGATACCTTCCCATTCAGTGCTGATTAAATGTATTTTTATTTTAAGTGGCCTTACTGAGATCACATTAATTAACTAATATGATCACATTAATTAATTAATGTCAGAGATGGGATTTAAGCCCAAGTCTTTCGACTCTCTATTCTGTGTTTTTTCTTTATAACATCTACTAAACTGAGGATTTTATACTATATGTGTACTTATTAGGAAAACCCTAGAATGGCATTTATTGTGAGTTATTTGAATGGAAAATAGTAAAAAAAAAAAATTGAGTTCTCTAATGTGTTGAAATCAGTGATCCTTCTGTAACTTTCTTTGCATGCAAGTCCTGGAGAAGAGCCCTAGGTTATAATTCATAGATAGATAGATAGATAGATTTATTTATCCTTCATTACATGTTAAAACAATTTTTAAACATTTGGAGTTTTTTTGTTTTGAGTTCCAAATTCTAACCCTCCTTCCCTCCCCTCCCCTCCCCTCTCCCTGAGATGATAAGTAATCAGATATAGGTTATACATGTACAATCATGCAAAACATTTCCATTTTAGCCATTTTGTACAAGAAGACTTGAATAAAAGAAACAGAATGAAAGAAAGAACATGAAAATAACATGCTATGGAATATTTATTAAACCATCACTTTAAGGCATGAGGCCCACCAAAATGAATCTTTCCCATTTTATGGACAGAAGAACTTCTCTCCTAGGAGAACAGTTCTAGAAAGAAGTGATTGCTATAACTCAATTCTATTTAATTCAACAAATATTGCATCTACTACGTGTCAGGCTCTGGGAATACAGAGAAAGTCTTGACAGAAGCCCAATTTTCAATGTGATTATGAGCTGATTTAAGGTAGAGGGCTAGGTAGAAAGATGCATTTATGAAAAGTTATGAGACAAAAGGAGAATGTAAGAAGTACAAGAAAAAGGAGGAAATCAAGTGGAGTTTTAGTGCGCTACAAGTTCAATATGAGTCAACATGGAAACTAAATAAGCTAATAAAATCTTGGACTGAATTAAGAGAGATCAAACTTCCAGGAATGAGAAGGTGATAGTCCTATAATTTATCTGAGTACTAGAAACGCTGTCAGGTAGAAGTCTCAGACTTGTCCCATTTGGCCACAAGGGCATTCCGCCAATGAACGAAAGCTGCAAAGAAGCACATTTAGACTTGATTTAAGGAAAACTTCCCAGCAATTAGACTTATCCAAAATGAATCCCACTCACTGAAAAGGTTTTCAAGCAAAGGCTGGTTGACCATCTGTTGGTTATATTGTAGCAGGGATACTTTAGGGCATATGGGTTGGACCAGAGAGCAGCTAAGGTCCCTTCTATCTCTGAAATCCTGTGGTTCTGTGACATCCTTCAACATCCTTTGAGATATCTGAAGAGAGATAGATCACTTTCGGTGAGGAGACACGTCAGGGAAGGTTTTATAGATTAGACAGCTCCTGAGGTGGGCCTGGGGAGGAAGTGAGTTACTTCAACAAGCAAAGATGGTGTGAGGGAGACCATTTCAAGTATTTTGTGTCAGCAAAAGCATGGCGATGAGCCAGGGTGGACATTAGACAAATTTGCTGGGGGTGGACATTAGACAAATTTGCCTAAGCTTCTCCTGTTTTCGTGTCTCCCCTCATCCTAAAAAACAAGCAACAATAACAAAAAATAACTTTACCTTGATCCCACAGTTTCCTTAAACTTTCATCCTATATAGCTCTTCTCCCCTCTCCTTCCTCAAAACTCCTAGAAAGAATAATCATTGCTACCTCCACTAAAGAAAGAGTAATACTTGTGACTTCCACTCCTTCACCACTCTCTGACTCCTTATCCTCTTTCATGATGGTTTCTGCCCTGTAACTCTGTTGGAATTACTTTCTCAAAAGTTTCCAATGATCTCTGTTAGCCACTGAATACCACAGATATGGCCGCAGTACTCCAGGATGCATGGACACTATACCCCAAGACTTGGCAACATTCCCCTCTTAACTAGCCTCTTATGGGATTGGCACAATTAGACTTACATTACATTTCATTAACCTAATTCTCCTTCTACCTATTGACTATGCTTTCTCTGGTTCATCATCTTCCCAGCACCTAAATATAAATGTCTCCTTTTCTTGCCTCCAGGCCTTGTTCCTGGCCTTTAATGATTCCATCCTCTCCTATGGGTTTAACTGTTATCTCTAGGGTATTAACTCTCAGATCTATATATCCAACCCTATTCTCTCCCCTGACTTCCAATCTTGTATCTTCAATTTTATTATTTTTTCTTTTTTTGGTAAGGCAATTGGGGTTAAGTGACTTGCCCAGGGTCACACAGCTAGTAAGTGTCAAGTGTCTGAGGCCAGATTTGAACTCAGGTCCTCCTGACTCCAAAGCCAGAGCTCTATCTACTGCTCCACTTAACTGTCCCTTATATCTTCAATCTTAAACATGTTTGTTTGGTCATCCCACTGGCACCTCAAACTCAATGCATTCAAAATTGAACTCACCATTTTTGCTCTTAAACATGTACCTGCTTCCAAATTCCTTCTCTCTGTTAATGGCATCACCACATTCTCAGTCACCCAGGTTGAAAACCAGGGTTGTCTTTGATTCCTCATTCTCTTTCATATTTCTGCAATATCTCTTTTACATATCTTTTTTTTCTGCTCACACTGTCATTGTGTTGGCTTTGGTCCCGTTTCCCCTCTCACCAACGAAAGATGGTTGTAATAGCTTCCTAACTTGTTTTCCTACCTCCAGTCTTTCTCACCCTCCAATTAATCCTTTACTTCACTGAAAAAAAATATTTTTAATATATGGGCTTGATCATGTCATTTAGTTTCTCAAAAAGTCTTCAATGATTTCCTATTGCTTTTCAAATAAAATGTAAGCTCTTCAATCTGACATTTAAAGTTTTCTAGAATCTGCCTCCAACCTGCCTTTCTAGGTTTAGTTCACATTGCTCCCCATCTCCACTCTATGTTGTAGACTAGTAACTGGACTGTACTTCCTCCTCATCTCTTCTTTTTTTTTAGTTATTTTTTTTTATTTTATGGAATAAACAAGCATTTCTATAACAAAGTGCAACAAAAAAGATGATTGCATAAGAAACCACAAATTCACTATGTACAACTTGCTATTCCTTTTAAGTACATAGCAAAGTTATCATGTAAATTTCCTTTCCCCCTTTTTTTCTTCTCTCCCTCCCCCTTACCCCACCTCAGTGATGGCTATCATTAGACACAAATAGGTATAGATACTAGATATATGATAAATTATATATAATATATAATTATTCTATGCATATTTCTATTTATCAGTTCTTTTTCTGGATGCAGATAGTATTTCTTCATATGTCCTTTATAGTTAATTTGGGGATTTGTAATATTGTATTTACTTATAAACTGTATTTATATTACTATACCACTTCTTAATCTTTTTTTAATGAAATTCTTTTCTTCCTTCAAGGTAATATCTCCACCTTAAAGTCTTCCTTCCTTTCTCCTTTACTCCTGTCTATGGACTCCAAGATCTCAAGACGCTGGACCCACCTTTTTGCTTTTTCAACATGACACCCCATATCCTAATTCTAATCATTTTCACTGACCATTCTCACAGCCTGGAGCTCTCCCTCTCTGCATCTCTGTCTGCTGGCTTCCCTGACTGCCTTCAAGTCTCAGCTGATGTCCCACCTTCTTCAAGAAGCTTTTCCCATTCTTCCTTATTTTGTGCCTTCCATCTGAAATTACCCCCAATTTGTCCTTCTTTGTACATAATTGTTTGCATACTATCTCCTCCATTACATTGTGAACTCCTTGAGAGTAGGAACTATTTTTTACCTTTCTTTGTAGCCTTAGCGCTTAGAATGATGCCTTCCACCTAGTAGGCATTTAACAAATACTAGCTAACATGATGATTGACTGATTATTTTTATCCCCATACCCCCATTCCACTGGATGAAAGCAATCTTTCCCTCCTCAAATTTCCCTTGACAACTTTGTCTGTGCCTCTCCTTTACCCTGTAACACTTAATTCTGTATTATGGTTATTTGTTTGTATGTTGTATACTACTGAATAGAGTGTAGGAGTATAAGCTCCTGAAGGGTATAGAAATAGAATTTGGGTCTCAAACTTTTCAAATGACCATTTAAGAAAGGTTTTAGTGGAATTTAATAGGTCTCTTGTTGTTTGATATTAATTGTCTATGTGTCAATATTGTCATATACTATAAGGTATCAGGAGATACTAACATTTGTTATGTGACTAGAGACAGTTGGGCTTGTACTCATAATTTACTACTTCTTGAATCTTTGTCATTTGGACAAAGATTCATCTTATACTTGAAGCAAAGTGAATAGAGCATTGGACCTGAAGTCAGGAAGATCTGAGTTCAAATTTGACCTCAGATGAGTCCTAGCTATGTGATCCTGGGCAAGTCATTTAACTTCTATCTGTTTTGGTTTCCACATTCATAAAATGGGGATAATAACAGCCACACACACACACACACACACACACACACACACACACAACTTCCCAGGGTTGCTGTGAGGATCAGATAAGATACTATTTGTAAAGCATTTTGCAAACCTTAAAGTGCTATATGAATACTAGCAATTACTATTATCATTGTGAAATATCTCTCTGATTGGTTTTTCCTTTCTATTAGAGAAATGCCCTATTCTTGTTTAGTAACTTTAACTCAAGCCTTGTAATCTAAAGTTGTTGCTCAGAGGTCTCTGAAAACCCTTGGAAGTTTAAACCAAAGACTTCTTGTTCAAACAAGGAAACTTGGTTAACAGAGTTGTCTAGATGCTTAGTATAACTAGCAAAAATCATTTCTAAGAGAGCTGATCACTAAACGTAAGACAGAGTGGTTCTATTTTTTTCGTTCAATAAGAGTGAGGTCAATCCTTTTCATCTTTGTATGCCCAGCAACCAGTATAGTGCTTTCCACATAGTAGGCTCTAAATACGTGTTTGTGGAATTGTAATTGAATTGATTTGAAGTAGTATAAGGTCGCTTGTGAAGGTGGATTAGAGCTACTGTGGATATGAGCGTCAAGAATGTATTCCGTATTTGCTAGTCAGTTGGAAACCACTGAAAGTTCTTTAGCCGTGTCTCAGTATTGTAATGTTATCAGGGAACATTTCATATTAGTGGTCAAAGGGCTGTGTAATGAAGGCTACCAATGACCCATTGTGAATCCCTTCCCTGTTCATGGGCCTCTGCCAAGTGCTAGGGCTATAGTCAGGGCTCAATAAGGCCTTAGTGCCTATGGAGGTAATATGAGAGTAGGGGAAGTGGAGAGTTTGTGTTAAATGATGAGAACAGACCCTTCCCATGTTTCTTATTGCTCTGTTCCTGTCCTGATATATCCATTTAGAATCATTGACTCATAGAATTTCAGAGCTAGAAGAGACCTTTGAGGTCACCTAACCCAACTCTTTCATTTTACAGATGAAGAGATTGAGGCCCAAGAGATTAGATGACTTATTTGCCCAATGTCCCATACATAGCTAAGTGATGAAATTAGTATTGGAATCCAAGTCTCCTTTCAATATTCTCTCCACTGCATTACACATTCCAATATCCACATTTATATTTCCACTATATCCACATTCCAATCACTTGGCAAGGAACAAAGAGTTATGATTTAAGGAAGTTACCTTGTGTTAGATAGCATTAGAACACAGTAAAGAACTAATAAATCCCCCCCTTTTGGGACTGGGAAGTTGAGGTAGGTTTCAAAGGGCTTCAAGAATGTTCTCTAAAACTTTGAATTGTCTCTTTAAATATGTAATACTTTTTTTAATTTTTAAATTTAAATTTTAAATTTTAAAAATTTTTTCAAAAATTTAAATTTTCAAATACTCTAGTTTAATCAGTGCCAAATTCCTAATTAAAGAGTGGTAGAATATGCACTGACCTGATGTCAAAAGACCTGGCCACTAGTCACAGTTCTGTCACAACTAACTGTTGTGACCTCAAGTAAATCATTTAATTTCTTTTGGGCCTTTGTGTTCTCATCTGAAAAATGGATATAGTAATAACTGCCCTTCTAACCTCAAAGGATTGTTGTGTGACAAGCACTTTGCAAAATTGGGAACTATTACAAAAATGTCAGATTTTATTCTTGTGATTACCACCATTGCCCACCCACCTACTGGTTACTCTCACACCACCCACTCTGACACCAGGAATCTGAGCTCCGCTGACCAGAAGAGGGGCAGAGAGAACCTTTAGGCAGCATGGCTAACAGAGCAGATGGATTGGTGATGGGGCTAACAGAAAGAGACTCAGTTAATAGTGAATGAGTGCTTGCAAATTATAAAGTATAGTTCATAAATTAGGCAAAAAATGGGAATGTAGATTACATTGGTTTGATTCCAAGTTCTTAAGCCATTAAAAAAAAAAAAACCCACAATAGACAATCAGGGAGGCACAGTCTGTTTCCAGGAAACAACTAGAGTTTTTGAAAAATTTAAAAGCCAATTATTACAGATTTACACTTAGCCTGTGTATGACAGTAAACAAACATTTGGGCCAGGATTAAAATAGTGCAAGCAGGTGTGGATGGCAGTGTCTTAAGCCCCAAACCAGTTCTGCCATGTTTTTCCACCTGTGTTTGCTTCTCAAAGCCCTCTGGATGATCCTCAGTGAGCCAGCTTTATAGGCACCCAGATTTGAAGCGAGAAAGTATCTTAGAAGTTGCCTAGTGGATGCTCTCTGCTTTTAGAGGCAGTGAGGTGGTATAGTGGGTAGAATACTGGGCCCGGAATCAGGAAGATATGAGTTCACATGGGGTCTCAATTATTTACTAGCTGTGTGATCCTGAGTAAGTCACTTAACCTCAGTTTCCTCAATTGTAAAGTGGGAGTGACAATAGAATCTTCATCCCAGAATTGTTGTGAGGTAAGAGCTGTAAAAGGCTTTAGCACAGTGCCTGGCAAATAATAGGTACTGCTTTTTACAGATAAGAGAACTGAGTCACAAAAGGATGAATGGATTCAGAGATTAGAAGACAACATGGTATAGTGGATAAAGTATTAGCCCTGCCTGGAGTTAGGAAGATCTAGGTGCAAATCCTAGAGGCAGCTGGTGGTGAAGTAGATAGAGCACTAGGCCTGGAGTCAGGAAAATCTGAGTTCAAATCCAGCTTCAGACACTTAGTAGCTGTGTGACCCTAGAAGAGTCACTTAACACCTGTTTGCCTCATTTTCCTTAACTATAAAAAGGAAATAATAATAACACCTACCTTAAAGGGTTGTTGTGAGAATTATATTGTAATATTTATAAAAAGGGCTTAGCACAGTGCTTGGCACATAGTAGGAAATATATAAATGCTTACTTCCTTTCCTCCCCTTCTCTTCTATCTCCCAAATCCTACCTCTGATATTTACTGTTCGATTGTGGGCAATTTGCTTTATCTCTATGAACCTCAGCTGGATCATCTGTAAAATGGGTCATTTTAATGATACATATAAAACCTACCTCACAGGGTTGCCATGGGGCTAAAATAAGACTATATATGTAAGATATATATGTAAAATAAGATTGTATATTATATGTATCTACAAATTTATATATATAGATATATGTCTAGCAAACCTTAAAGCATCCTATAAATATTAGTGATTGTTAAGTAGAAGAAAGGGGATTTTAACTTGGGTCTACCAACCCAAACCCGCCACTCTATCAATTAAACTAAACTGCCCCCTACTTCACCTGGGGGGGGGGCAACTAGGTGGCTCAGTGAATAGTGTGCTGGGCCTGGAGTTGGAAAAATTCATCTTCCTGTGTTCAAATCTGGCCTCAGACAATTGCTAACTGTGTGATCCTGGACAAGTCACTTAACCCTATTTGCCTCATCTGTAAAATGAACTGGAAAAAGAAATGACAAGCCATTTAGTATCTTTGCCAAGAAAACCCCAAATGGGGTCATAAAGAGTCAGACACAACTGAACAACCCTAACCCTTATTTTTTCTATGGTATAAATAAAGCAGGAGTTCTCATTCTCTTTTGTATTATGGACCCCTTTGACAGTTTGGTGAAGTCTACGGGCCCCTTCTCAGGATAAATGTTTGTTGCCCACCTGCATATTTGAGGGAAATGCTACATTTCAGTTAGGGGTTAATGAAAATAAAGAAGTAATTTTTCCCATCCAAATCCATGGACCCCCAGAACTATTTCTGGGCATCTGCAAACCCCACATTAATAATCTCTAATCTAGAGAAAGGTAAATAATGCAGAGATGGGAGAAATATTTGGGGCCTTATGTTTGAAAACTTCCACTCTTGGTACTGTAAGGAGTGAAGAATTGATATCTTGGAAAGGAATAAGAACCAAAGAATGTTCTAGTTTTTAGGCTAATGCTACAAACCAAATTGGAAATCTTACAAAAATGAGGGATTAGATTCACACTTCTTATTTATTTTTTTTAAAAAAACATATAGGAAACTATTTCTGTGTCTCCATACTATCTTGATAATCCACAGGGTCCTCTGCCTCATTAGATACTGATTTATTTTCCTTAATCTTACAATATTTATTCATAAATGTCTGGATTCTTTTAGTTGATCTGGAGGCCATATTCCCTTCTGTTATTAATCTTCCCTGTTGGTTTAGCCTTATGTTTAGTGTCTTTAATTAAGTTTACTTCCTCGTGAGATGTTTGGTGATTAGTCTTTTTTAAAAAAAATCTTATATTATCCTATTGCTCACTTTCTGATTCTTTTCCCTTTGATGGTTGTTTTCCTGGGCCCTAAAGCTCAAAGCCCTCCATAGCCTCCTCCCACACCGAGCAATTCACGTTTCACAGGCCTCACTCTATGCCCCAGATGACTTCTGGGATGACAAAACTGGCCCCAGCTGGATGCTGGGTTCTCTCTCAAGCTTAGTAGAGTGCCACAAGGCCCCCCACCCATGTTCTGTCCCAGTTTGCTCTGTTCTCAGACCTCTGGCTGAGTTATGTCTGTTGTAGCCCAGAGTGCCATCAAGCTGCTATTCAATCCTTAGTAAGGTTTTGCATTTTGAATTTCAGAGGCACTGGGAAGAGAGTAGGGCAAAAGGATCTAGAGTTTAATTCTCTTTTTTTTTCAGCCAAAGACAAGGTTTATTAGAACATCGGTTATATTGGGCAAACTCTTAAGGAATATGAGCAGTGGCTAGATTATAAGAATCTGAGCAGTGGCTAGATTATAAGAATCTAAGTGAGTTTAATTCTCTTACAAGCCTGTGGGTCAGTCTGTGCAGACCTGATGCTGTAATATGATGGATGGTGGGGGAGCAGGGTTCTGAGTGAGCACATTGCTAGGGATTATTAGCTGTCTCTATTGTCAGCGTATTAAATTCTTACCTCATTTGAGATCTTGGTGTCCGAGACCATGATAGCAGCTGAAATTGATTTATCTCCTGTGCATAATTTTGAGAAGTTATGAGAATCAGAGAAAATTATGTCTAGTCCTCATCTTGTTGGTCATGTGACTAGGTCTCTGAAGGATTCCGTTCAAATCAGTGCAGCAAACTTTAATGATGCTCTTACTATATAAATGCAAGGCATTGTGCTAAGCACAGATGACAATAAAAGGATGAATAAAGCCTTACTCCCCAAAGAGCTTGCATTCTAGTAAGAAATATAAGTTATATACCCAAATAAAGGGGTAGCTAGGTGGCACAGTGATTAGAGTGCCAGACTTAGAGTCAGGAAGATGCATCTTCCTGAGTTCAAATCTAACCTCAGACACTTCTTAGCTGTGTGACCCTGGGCAAGTCACTTAACCCTGTTTGCCTCACTTTCTTTGTCTGTAAAATGAGCTGGAGAAGGAATGGCAAACTGTTCCAGTATCTTTGCCAAGAAAATCCCAAATGGGGCCGTGAAGAGTCAGACGTGACTGAAAAAACTGAATAACATCCAAATGAATATATTCCAAAATGGTGGTATACAAGCCTCAAGAGGAGTCTTGGGAGACATGACTCGTGACCACATATCGGACCATATACTTGGGGATAAAGAATGCAAATAGCCACAATGAAAAAAAGACCCAAGTTTTGGCAAGTTAGGTTGAGTCAGATAGGCAGCAGGTCAGAAACCCTTGCATTATGGTAGCACGAAACAATGGAAAAAATACTGACTGAAAAGTCAGAGGTTCAGGGTTCAAATACTGATTCTGGTACTTACTACTATAATCATGGGCAAGAAACTTAACTTTCTTGGGTCCCAGTACCCTCACATTTTATATGAGCAGGTTGAACTGTGACTGTTCAGGTTTCCTATACCTAATCTTAGCATCTTAGAGATTAGTCCTCTTTAGACAACCTGGCTTTTGGGTTTATGCTTGCTTTCTGCAAGGTTGGACTCAGTTTCCTCCTCCCTGACTAGGGATTGCCTTCTCCCACATGGGGATCTGCCCAACCATTGAAACATGTTGGCACTGCCCTAAGTTTGACACACTACGTGGCATATATAACTACAAAAGTCACATTGGATCAACTTCAGTGGGAGGGGGAGTGGAGAGAACACTTTAATGCTGAGCTACCAAGTTCTGACTCTATTCAGTAGGTAATTGGAAGTTAGCACTCCCAACCTCTACTCCTTCCCCCTATCGTCTGACCAGCACTCATGCTGAAGGATTCAGAAGAACTTCAGGAGGATTCATCGCTTCTAGTTTTAGTACTTGAAACCACTGGAGAAATAGTATTCATCCAAACCTCAAAATACATTTGATTTAAGTGGCTGCAAATTAGATTCTCTGGGGATAGGACAAAGGTTATGTTTCCCTCAGTGGTTTGCCAAGCCCAAGCTGACCACATTACCTCAATATGCCATCTCTCTGTGGGCTGCTGATCAAATTCAAGATACCATTCATGGTTTGTTTTCCTTTTTCCTTCTTTCATGAGTCCTGTGTGGTAGTGGATATCTTTAAACCTGGGATTCACTCTAAACTTGTCACTAATTTACCTTGTGTAATTTATCTTAGATCCTGTCCTTATAGGACTCTGGAGAGATTTCCTGATGACTGTAAAGTTACCTCTTCAAACTGTCCAGAGACAGTGGGTGGAAGAAGGTTTCTGTTGCTCCTTTTCTTCCTGTTTACTTCTACTCTACCTTTAACGCTCCACCCTGCCCACCCACCCATAGGCTCATGGAATCATAGAATCTGAGTTGGGAGTGATAGCATCTACTATGTCTCATAATTGGAGTGGGTGACACATGTACAAAAATGTTTATAGCAGACTTTTTTGTGGTGGAGAAGAATTGGAAATTGAGGGATTGCCCATCAATTGGGGAATGGCTAAATAAGTTGCAGTATATGAATGAATGTAATGGAATACTATTGTTCCATAAGAAATGGTGAGCAAGAGAACTTCAAAAAAACCTGGAAAGACTTACATGAACTGATGCTGAGTGAAGTGAGCAGAACCAAGAGAACACTGTACACAGTAACAGCAACTTTGTGTGATGACTAACTTTGACAGACTTACCTTTTCTTAGCAATGCAAGGATCTAAGACAACTCCAAAAGACTCATGATGGCAAATGCTGTCTACATCCAGAAAAATAACTCTGAAGTCTGAATGCAGATCAAAGCATACTATTTGCTCTCTGTCTTTTTTTGTTTGTTTGTTTGTTTGTTTCTTCTTTCTCATGGTTTCTCCCATTGGTTCTAATTCTTCTTTACAACATGACTAAGGTAAAAATATGTTTAATATGAATGTATGTGTAAAGCCTATATCAGATTGCATGCCATTTTGGGGGGGGAGGGGAGGTAGGTGGAGAAAATTTGGAACTCAAAATCTTATGGAAGTGAATGTTGAAAATTAAAAACAAATTAATTAATTGATATTTTTTAGAAATTGGAATGGGTGAGAAGAAGTGTATACAAACATGGAGGAAAGGGAAGGGATGGAGTGGAGCATCACATGAACCTCACTTTTAGCTGAACAGAATAAAAAATTGTTGAACACACCCACAAATATGTAATATATGGACACACACAAAGAATTTGGTATAATAGTACTTTAAACTCAACAGAAAAACATGCAAAGGTGTTATATGAATGTGTATGTGTATATATATGTGTCTGTATGTGTAGATACATGTATGTGTATACACATGTATTTTATATATGTGAATGTATATTGCATATGCATATGTGTGTGTATATACATATGCGTATGTATAGTCAATCTTCATTATTCATAGACTTTGTATTTATGAATTCTCCTACTTGGTAAAATTTATTTGTAACCCCAAAATCAATACTTCTTGCACTTTGATAGTCATTCAAGGACATGCACAGAGCAGAGGGAAAATTTGAGTCACCCGACACACATTCCCAGGTGAGGTCAAACAAGATGACACTCTGCATTCTTGTAAACAAGTGTCCTTTTTGTAGTCTAGTGCTATGTTTTCCATAATTTGGGGGGCTTTTGGGGGGTGATTTCACTGTCTAAAAATGGCCTTCAATAGCCACCTTCAGAGAAACATTTGACAAGTGGAAATAAGCATAGTACGGTCTTACATATTTGTCTATGAGTATGTATGTGTATAAATGAGTATGTTTATAGATATCTATGTATGTGTATGTGTATATTTTAATATATACATATACATACACATACACTTAATTGTAGCCTTCTTTGGTGAAGAAGGAGGGGAAAATAAAGTAAAAAGTGCACAGTACAGAACAAAAGAAAACCTACAAGGAAGCAAAGAAAAGCTGGACAGCTTTGAAAACAATGTGTAATATTTATTTTGTAGATTTTCTTCATGTGGAAATTTATTGTTTTGTATTGCATCCCCTCATATTCTACTGTGTACATAGCAATTTTTTTCCTTTTCTTATTTTGTATTTAAGTTTAAACTAAATTTAAAAATTTACCCCAAAATAGCCTTCAATTGTAGTGTTGAAGTGCTATCTAGCTAGAAGGTTGTGATGTACCTTATGGAGAAAATATGTGTGTTAGATAAGCTTCATTCAGGCATGAGGTATAGGGCTATTGGCCATGAGTTCAGTGTTAATCAATCAACTATATGATACATCCAGAAAAAGGAAGAGGAAATTTGCCATTCTGTACATGAGGCCACTTCAGAAAGGGCTAAAGTAAATATTGAGTCCTGAGGCTCACAGGAACCTAAACCTATATTTCTCATAGGAACAATGGCTCAATATTCACTAATTTGATGTTCGCTGTGACTTTATAGAACATAACTGCTACAAATGATGAGAATAGACTCTCCCTATAGATAGATTGATCAATAGATACATATATTTATCTATATACACATTGTGTACACACACATTGTATGTGTGTGTGTGTATATATGTACATATACATATACATACACACATTGTATATATTTATATATACAATGAGGGCATTCACAGAGCAGAGGGAAATGTGTATACATATGAAAAATGTAAAAAAAAAATGGCACTAAATAGAGCACAAAATGGACACTTGTTTATAGTATGAGAGCTGAACAAAGAAAATAGAGCATCATCTTGTTTGACCTCAGCTGGGAATGCATGTCAGGTGACTCAAATTTTCCTTCTGCTCTGTGCATGTCCTTGATTATAGTATATAGTATATATGCACTATACACACACATGCACACACACACATACACACACACAACTCTATGTGTGCATATATATATGTGTGTACATATATATATGATAAATATTGTATATATCTGATAAGTATAATTTTTTATATGTTGTCTCATCCAATAGAATGTGAGTTCTCAGAGAGCAAAGATCACTTTTTTGCATTTCTTTGTATCTGCAGTACCTATAGCACAGTGCTTGGTGCATAGTAAGTACTTAATAAAATGCTTGTTGACTGACTGACATCAGAGGATGTCTGGTCCAACCACACCTGAGCAACCCTATAAAAACAGCATGGCAGAAACTAGGTATAGACCAACATTTTATACAGTAAATTGTATCAAAATGGGTACATGATTTAGATATAAAGGGTGAAACTACAAGCAAATTAGGAGAGCAAGAAATAGTTTACCTGTCAGTTCTATGGAGAAGAGAAGAATTTATGGCTAAAAAAGAGATAGAGAACATTATGAAATACAAAATGGATAATTTTGATTACATTAAATTAAAAAGGTTTTGCACAAACAAAGCTAATGCACCCAGGATTAGAAGGGAAGCAGAAACCTGGAAAATAATTTTTATAGCCAGTGTCTCTGATAAAGGCTTCATTTCTAAAATATATAGAGAACTGAGTTAAATCTAAAAGAATACAAGTCATTCCCCAATTGATAAATGGTCAGAGGATATGACAGGCAGTTTTTATATCCTGCCTGGTATGATAACTTCATATCATATGATAAAAATATCATATCATAAAGATAAAGAAATTAAAGCAATCTATAGATAGACATATGAAAAAATGCTCTAATCACTATTAATTAAAGAAATGCAAATTAAAACAACTCTGAGGTACCACATCACACCTATAAGATTGGCTAACATGACAAAACAGGAAAATGATAAATGTCAGAGAAGATGTGGGAAAATTAGAACACTAATGCATTGTTGGTGGAGTTGTGAACTGATCCAACCATTCTGGAGAGCAATTTGGAACTATGTCCAAACGGCTATAAAACTATGCATACCATTTGATCCAACAATACCACTATTAGGTCTATACCCCAAAGAGATCATAAAAAAGGGGAAAGCACCCACATGTACAAAAGTATTTATAGCAGCTCTTTTTTGTGGTGGTAAAGAATTGGAAACTTAGTGGATGCCCATCAATTGGTGAACGGTTGAAAAGTTGTGGTATATCAATGTAATGGAATACTATTGTTGCATGAGAAATGGTGAATAGGCGGACTTCAGAAAAACCTGGAAAGACTTTCATGAACTGATGCTCAGTAACAGCAACATTGTGTGATGACAGATTTTGCTAGACTTAGCTCTTCTGAGCAATGCAATGATCTAAGACAATTCCAAAAGATTCATGATGGAAAATGTTATCCACATAAGAACTATGGAGTTTGAATGCAGACATAAGCATATTATTTTCTCTTTTTGTTGTTGTCTTTTGTTTTTTCTTTCTCATGGCTTTTCCTTTTGTTCTGATTCTTCTTTCACAACATGACTAATGTGGAAATACTTTTAATATGATTATACATGTATAGCCTATATCAGATTGCATGCTGTCTTGGGGGAAAGGGGTGGAGGGAGAGGGAGAAGTTTTGCATTCAAAATCTTATAAAAGTGAATGTTGAAAACTAAAAATGAATAAACAAACAAATGAATGAATGAATGAAAAGAATCCTTCCTATACCATTGCTACGAAGTGGGCATCCAGCCTCTGACTGAAATCCTCCAGTAAAATGGAATCTACTACCTCCTTAGATAACACACTTCATTTAGAGACTGCTTTAGTTCTCTGGTAGATTTTTCCCTATGTAGAGCCAAAAATTTGCCTCTCTACAACTTCCACACATTACTTCTTGTACTGCCCTCTTCTGCCAAGAATAACAAATAGAATCCCTCATCCACATGACAAAGGCACAAATATTTGAAGCTAACTGTCCATATCATTCCTCTAAGTCTCCCAGTCCCTACCAAGTGTTTTCTTTTTCTAGGTGAAACATCCCCTTTTACTTTGAGGAATCCTCATATAGCATGACCTCTAGACTCTTCACCATGTTGGTCACCCTGCTCTGAACAAGCTCCAATTTTTCAATGTCCTTCTCAAAATGTGGTCTTTAGCATTGAATACAGTACTTCGGATGCTATCTGACCAGAGCAAAGTATAGCAAAGCTGTTACTTCCCTCCTTCTGCCTCTCAACACATGCTAAGATTTCATTAGTTTGTTTTTTTGGGGTTTGAATTTTTTTTGCAGCCATGGCATGATGCTAATTCATATTTAAGCTCGCAGCCCACTGAAACTCCAAGATCTTTTCCATGGAAACTATAGTCTATGATTACATGCCTTTTCTATGCAGTACCTGTGAGGTTGACTTTTTGAACCCAAGTGTAGAACTTTATACGTTTATAGCTACAAAATTCCATCTTATCAGATTTAGACCACCGTTCTACACTAGCCAAATCTTTGTGGAAACTAGAAGGCCTTCGAGCTATGACCTTGACTTTCTCACTCAATGTCTCTCCCAGTTAGGGCTATGCAGATAAATGTTTAGCAACCAGCTACATAAGCTTTTAAATTTGATCTGCATTCTTTAATCTGCATTTTTTTCCATCACTTTCTTAAGCCCAGATAATCAACAAAAAGATAAATCAATCCTGATTTGTAAGTGATTTCTAAGGTGTAAGTGTTTACACTGAATTTAATGATCAGCATTCCTGAGCTGGTTGGATCTGCCTCCAACACACCCCTGCTCCCAGCTTTGTGTCATACAAAACTATGATAAGCATGCTATCTATACTTTTATCTAAGTCATTGACAAAAAAAACATTAACAATACAGAACCAAGGACAGATCCTACCGGGGACCTCCCTCCAAGTTGACAATTAACCTATTAAAGACCAGAGTGATAAACCCAGATTCTGGAAGACCTGGATTCAAATTCCACCTCCAACTCTTACTATGTCCACATGTCAATCTCCTAACCTCTCTGCCCCTCAGTCTCCTCATCTTCAGACTGGGAATGAAAAAACTTGTGCACACTCTCTTAAAGGAATTATAATGCTCAAGTGAGATAATGTGCATAAAGTTATTTATAAGCCTTAAAGTGTTATCCAAACTTCAGTTACTACTTTTACTACTAATAATATTTGGTTCCAGACATTAATCAGTTTCAGGTCTACTGAAATACATTAGCATCTAGCAAATCTGACTAGTCCACAAGGATTTTATGGGAGGCTTTGTTAAGTGCTTTACTGAAATCTAGGTTTACTATGTCTATAGCATTCCATTGATCTTCCATTCTAAGCATCCTGACTTTTAGTCATCATCTCCTCCTTTTCTTAATGCTCACAAATCATCCCTATAATAATATAGTCCAGAATTTTATTGGGAACCAAAGTCAAGATCACCAGGTTATAATTTGTGGATTCCTTAAACAAAACAGTCCTATGGTACCTCTAACATGTTCCACAACCTTTCAACAATTACTAGCAGTCTGTAGAAGCAAAGATTTAAGGGGCATTTGATCTCAAGTCTCAAATATTTGAAGAGGGATTAATTATTCTTCTTAGCCTCAGGAGGGGAGAATGAGCACAGATCCTGTGAAAGTCATATTGGTGAGAACTTCTGACAGTTGGAAATGACCAAAGATAAAATTAACTAACTTGGTAAGGAAGAGTTCTTCATTACTAGAAATGTTCCGTGAGAGGCAGGATGACCACTTGTCAGGCATAATTTAGAAAGGATTCCTATTCATTTAGGGAGGACTTCTCTCCCAAAAGTAAGATTCCATAGTTTTTCCATTTGTCTTAGGTTCCAGCCACATTCAGCTTTGGGGTAGAGAGGCAAGAGGAAAAGTCATTACACTATTGCAACCTGGTGATTGGGCAGGAGGTAGACAAGCTCCAATATTATTTGAAACTGGAGGAAGCTGGTGGTGCAATGGATAGAACCCTAGGCCTGGAATAAAGAAGACCTGAGTACAAAATCTGGCCTCAGACACTTCTTAGCTGCATTATCCTGGCCAAATCACTTAATCTTTATTTGCCTCAGTTTCTTCAACTATAAAATAGGGATAATAATAGCATCTACCTCATAGAGTTGTTGTGAGGTTCAAATAAGATAATATTTGTAAAAGCATTTAAGCATAATGCCTGGCACATAATAGGTGCTATATATAAATGGCTATTCCCTCCTTTTCCCTTCCCTAAATGTCCTTAACCCAGAGCAGACTCCTTGTGTTGAAATACATTTATATAATATTAAAGAAAAACTCCTCTCCCATGTATCTATGTCTCCTAAGTGTCCCTATCTTTAGGATGACATTGCAGTTCTTGGATTCTTTGTAGATCAGAAAGTCATACAGATACATTCTGTAGGAGAGTGATCCATCATTTCAAGAAGAACAAGACTATCGGTTTGAATTAGTTTGAATGCTTATAGATAAGAGCAGACTCTGAATGGATTTCATCAGAAAAGAGGGCAGTTCTAAATCCCCAATCTTGTCCTCAGTGGGGGGGGGGCACTTGATTTTTTGCCATATATAAATACTTACTTGGTTGTATTGAGAGTGTTGTACTAGTTTCTATCTCCTGCAGCCATATTTACCATCCCTTGGGTATTGATCTTCATCAGTCTTGGAGGACTGAATTCATGAAATACCTCTACATGAAAACTTTGGCGGTGCTAGTAAAATGTGGGGAGGAATATTGCAGTGCTTTATACAAGGTTCTAAGGGGGAAAGGTACTTCAGATATTTTCTCTGATTTTATTTCAAATTGTTTGAAAACATTTCTTCTAAAACATAGGATAATTATGAAGGACTATAAAAGACAGGAGTCATGTCAAAAGCTATAAGTAGCAACTTTTTGCACCTGGGGTGAGTGGTAGCAGTTGGGAGTTCACCTGAGGTGTGACTAACAGGGTCAGTGACTAACAATCCTAAGCTCCTGAATCAATAAGGAGGTGCTATAAGACAAAGCCTTCATTATGGAGGGATAGCTAGGTGGGGAAGGGAGTAGTGATGTTGGTGCCTAGAAATTGGGGACTTTGGTACAAAGTCCCAGTGACCATACCCTAGTTCCTGGTCTGGCTATGTTTTGTGTAATATCTCACATAGTGCAAATGGTACAGCCTGTCCCAGGCTATTTGTCCCTGCTCTCTTTTCCCCATTTGAGTAACTTGGGGAAATAATTTGTTTCTACCTACATCCCAAGGGATGTACATGGTTATGGGGGAGGCTGGTAATTGCAGGAGATTAAAGAAACTGGAGTGGAGAATGGCTTATAAGTAGAGAGCAGCAGCATTAGTAAGAGAAGATTCCATAGGCTTATTTTTTGTGTCTTCATCTTTATTTTTCTTTCCTTCTTTTTCTCCTTCCTAGTGTTCTTCATGGATCTTTGGGATGGCCCCAAGTTTCTTAGGACAGGCATGACTGAATTTCTATTCAGCTTTCCAGTTTTATGAGTTTTTTCCCCAGTTTTCCTCTTATACCAGAGAAATGGAAGTAAAGGAAACATCACTTGCCACCACACTGATCTTGGAACATCAGGTATCAATTGGGACTAGTCAGCCAAGGCTGCCAAGCCACATGCCTTATGGGGGAAGATCTTCACCAAAGGACTAAATTATAGACAACAGGTGGTTCTGGAGATTCACACAGATCTCTGGAAGTGATGGTTGCTTATTCAAGTGCATCCATTTTCTTTTGGGATAGCAAAAAGGGAAAGGGAAGGGGAAAGAGAAGGGGAAATGGAAAGGAAAAGGAAATGGAATGGGAAAGGAAAGGGAAAGGGAAGGAGAGAGGGAAAGAGAAGAGGGAAGGGAAGGGAAGAGGAAAAGGAAAGGGGAAAGGGAAGAGAAGAGGAAAGTAAGGAGATAGGGAAGGGGAAAGGGAAAAGGAAAAATACGGAGAAAGGGAAGGGGAAGAGGAAAGGGAAGGAGAAAGAAAAAGGGAAAGGGAATAGGGAAGGGAAGGGAAAAGGAAAAAGTTTTGCAGTATTGTGAACTACATGCTTGCAAGTAGAAAGCAGATATTGGTATATTTTACAGGGTACCAGGTATATATTTCCCCAGGGTTCCTGGCTAGTGACCACAAACTAAAAGTGAGAGAAGATGCCTTGGAAAGTATTGGGGCCCTTCTTGTTATAGGCCATTTATTGATGCAAGGGTCAGAATAAACTCAGTGGTTGGCTGGGGCCAGCTCAATCAGCTCTGGAGAACCAATTGTTAAATTTTCATTTACACCTCAGAAATTGTCAAGTTATAAATCAGGGCTTGATTTATTGTTTTGTTGATTGTCTGATCTTAAGACAGTGATGAATAAAATGTTAATAATTTAAATCAAACTTAAATTTTTATCATGTGTATCTCCCAGAGAGCTGGTTGTTAAACATCTATCAGCACTCCCCTAAACCTAGTTCAACTCACCCTCAAGCCTGCTCCATTTCTCAGTAGCCTGAGGCTTGCTCTACTGATTAGTGAGCTCCTAGCCCAAATCCTTATTTCTTTAGAAGCCTCTGCAATGCTCACTTCATTCTAAGCTTACCCTGCCCTGCCCCACTCCCTAATTTTCAGCTCCCTTAAATTTCTTATTTTCTCTCATTAAAACACAAGCCCCTTGAGAATAAGGGACTACCTTTTTGCTTGTATTTATATTCCTAGTACTTAGCACAGTGCCTGGCCTAGTAAGTGCTTAATAAACGCTTTATCCATCTATCTAACCCTAAACTTCCAGGAGCTTGCTAGTCTGAAAACACTCCTTGATTTTTACCTTGAGTTGGTTTTAACCTAGGATGAGAAGAGAATTTCCCTGTCGGAAGACAACCACCCAACTAAGCAGAGAGAGGAAATGAAAACACTCAACTTCTAAGATTAGAGATCATCCCTTACGTTCTGTGACATGAGAGGGCCAGATGGGAAAACTGCATCCATCCTCTGCACCAGAAATAGCCACAAACTCCCTGTAGCTTACACTATGAGACAGAACAATTTTTATAGTTTACCCCAGAGGAGAAGTAATAGAATTCATTAATAATGTCTTGTTTTATGTTTGGGAATTTAAAAATTCTAACACATACACAGGTATTGAACCTGACCACTTTTACTATAGTATTTCTGAATTCAGTTGTTTCAATTGGATTTTGCCAGAAAAACAAGAGAATTTAGTTGTCTTTTCTGCTCTATATGTAGAATGCCATAAGGCTTTTCTGATGAACAAACAAACAAAAAACAATGTACAAAACATGGAAGGACTGGCCGGCTGACTGTCCCACTAGTGTTCTTCTTCTCCTTCCCACAATGTATGTGTCCTACTTAGGAGAAATGATGCCAGCCCACAGAGAAGACTCTCTGTGGAAACTGGTCTCCAACAGTGAAAAAGTCAAGTAGAAATTAGTACTTGGTTGGCTGACACGAACAGAGAGGAACTAAATTGGAACAGATTCAAAGTAGTGATAGGTGACTTTAACCATGCAGACATATGGTAGAGCCCCACCTTCCTCCTCTCTCTGCTAAAGTAGGGAAGTTGATAAATTCTTGAGTTGCCTTAATGACAGTTTCATTCTTCAAAAGTGGAGAAAGTCACAGGGCAAACTGCTATTCTGGGCCTGATGTTGACTGGTAATGACCAACTGGTTGTCAAATGGCAAGACCATGAAGAGGAAGGGAGCTTTAAATTTTAGAGCTGGTAACAGAGTAAAAGGTGGGGGAGAGTCAGGTGAAGACTAATGTGCATCCTAGATTTGGGAAGAGTGGAATTAAGAGTTCCGAGTAAGACTGTGTAAGATCCTATGGCCTAAAGTTTTAGGAAGGGAATCAGGCCCGAAGGGCTGGGAAGCTCACAAGAGAGTTCTGAAGATAAAAACACAAACAACTCCAAAGAGAAAAAAGGAGAAGCTTCTTAAAAGAGATTGGTGTGGATAGAAAAGAAACATCAACCTCCTGAGATTGAAAAAAATTTACAAATGATGACAGCAAAGACGGAGGACCAAAGATGAATCCAAAAGAGAATGAGAGTCCCATAAAAATGGTATCAAGAGAGCTAAAGTTCAGAAAGAACTGAAAAGGTTGAGGAAAACTAAGGATGACTGAAAAAGGGCTAGGTTTTTGGGTTTTTTTTAACTGGAATGGAGTCAAGAGGACATTTAAAGAAGAAAAAGGACTATCCTTGGGGGTAGATGGAGGCATTAACAGAAAACAGAGAGAAGCAAGAATTATTCAACTCTTATTTTGTTTCCATTTTCTTTGCAAGAGACCAAGTCTCTTTGGCAAGGACCAGCCTAGCGAAGTGCAGACAGGCTCAGCACCTGGCTGGCCACTTGGTGATGAATTCTTCAGCAATGGAAGAAAAATACAAAATGGCCTTCAGTCCTGTGTGGAACCACTCTCCTCTTCTACTTACACTGTGATGGGTGGCAGGTTGTTCTATTTGCTTGCTTCTCTCCCAACCACTAAAGTCTCTCATTTTCTCCATCTCCCAGTTTAGCTGAAACCCTCATTGAGGGCATTGCTATATTTTTCCTTCTTCTGGAAAGAAGAGGGATCCTTATCCTAGAATGGGAAGAAATTGCCTTTGTATGCTCTGTCTCAAGGCCTTGGTTCCAAGTCTTCAATATGGGCAAGGCCATCATGGCAAATGAATGCCCTTAGGCATAGTCTTTCCTTCTAACAACCCCAGGCAGTATAGGGTTGGGTTCCTTTGGTGAGAGATTTCATCTTAACCTTATGTACTTACAGCACATTTTCAAAATACTCTTCTCTACTGCCTAGATCATAACTAGGCTATGGGCATTTGTTGATGCCATTTGTAATCACCAAACATCACCCCGGTTTGAAGTTGCCCAAATTTTTAAACTCTATGTCTCTCTAGCTGAGAGAGAGCAGCCTGCCACCCATCACAGTGTAAGTAGAAGAGGAGAGCAGTTCTGCACCTCTAGCTGGCTCATGGGAATGAATGGGTAGGGAAAAATTAGAGAGAGAAGCTATGCCCTAGGGTCAAGTTCTTTGCCTCTATTGGCTGCTCGTTGTTTTCTTGGAATTTCCTTATGCAAATAAGCCCATTCAAAGTTTCATACCCTTTACCAGGTACAAAATGATCTGTTCAAATCTAAAAGGAATTTGCCTTTTATAAGGTACAAACACCATCTGTTTGATGCACCCTTTGTATTTCATTGTCTTTGTTACTTATCCCTTACACCTTGAAAATGTTTAGTCTTAAAGGCACATAGTTTACTTAGGTTCTATCTCAACCTCTCTCATACTATATTTCTGGACAAAATGAAGAGATGCAGGCAGACTTATTGAATGGTTATTGCAAAAATCTACTTAGTAATGGTTCCAGGTTGACTTGGAAAGAGATCTCTAGTGGATTAACCCCAGAACTGGTACTTGATCCCATACTATTTAACTTTGTTGTTGTTGTTGTTATTGACTAGGATAAACACATAATTGACATCTTTGTCAAATTGGAAGGTGACACAAAGCCAAAATAGGTGTAATTAACACAGAGAATCAGGAGGCCAAAAAATTTTTGACAGGTTACAACATTGGGTTAAATCTAACAAATGAAGTTTAATTGGGATCAAAGTAAAGTTCTATACTTTGATTCAAAAAATCCATAAATACAACATGGGGAAGAGGCAGACAGTAGTTTTTGTTGTTTTTTTCTCTTCAAAAGATCATGAGCCTTTAATAGAGCCCAAGAGCAATATGAGTCAACTCTCATATGGCAATCTAAAAAATTAATGTCATTTTAGGCTGCATTAAAAGAGACACAGTGTCTCTTCAGGACTATGTAGATGATAATCTCTCTACTCTACCTGCATCAGAGCACATCTGGAATATTATTTTCATTTCCAGGTGCAACATTTTAGAAAAGATATTGATAAGCCAGAGAACATCCAGAGAAGAGTAACTAGGATAGTCAGGAATCCCTAGATCATTTGAAGTAACTGAGATGTTTGTCCTGGAGAGAAGATGACTTAGGGAATATATGATCATTGTTTTCAAATGGTTACGCTATGTGAAGGGCTGTCCTACAGAAGAGAGACTAGAGCGTTGGACTCAGGAAGTCCTGAATTCAAATTCTGCCTCATTTGATTACTAGCTATATCACTCTGGGCTAGTCACTTAACCTCTACCAGTCTCAGTTTCTTCATCAATAAAATAGAGATAATAACCTACCTTACAGGGTTTTTGTGAAGAGCAAGTGAGATCATGTCTGTAAAGCACTTTACAAATCTTTAAACACTATGTAAATGTTTGCTAGGCAAAACAAGGAACACTGGGTAGAAGTTAAAGAAAGGTAGATTTAGGCTCAATGTAAGGAAAAACTTCCTAACAATTTTGTCATTGTTGTTGTTGCTCAGTCCTTTTCAATCATGTTGTCCAACTCTTTGTCACCCCATTTGGGGTTTTCTTGGTAAAGATACTGGAGTGGTTTGCCATTTCCTTCACCAGCTCATTTTATAGATGAGGAAACTGAGGCAAACGGGTCAAATTATTTGCTCAGGGTCACCTAGCGGTAAGAACATGAGACCAGATTTGAAATTAGGAAGATGAGTCTTCCTGACTCCAGGTCTGACATTCTATCCACTATGCTAACTAGCTGCCCCAATCCTAACAATTAGAGTTGCCCCAAAGAGGAATGGATTATCTTGAGAGATTGAAAATTCCCGCCTCCCTAAGATTCTTCAGGTAATGGCCAGATAACCACTTGTTAATTCTACTGTAGAAGGCATTGTTGTTCAAAAATTTGTTGGACTGAATGGAATCTGAGAGCCTTTCTTGGTCAACAACATTATGTGATTTTGCGAAAGTGATGGTAATTGTCAACCAGAATGGCTTCATCAAGAATAAGCCATGCTCCCTAATAAATAAGTGGTGAAAGGATATGAACAAACAATTCTCAAAAGAATTGCAAACTATTAGTAACCATATGAAAGGGGTCTCCAAAATACTGATAATAAGATAAATGCACACAAAAACAACTTTGAGGTTTCACTTCATAACTGGCAAATGAGCAAAGATAACAGAAGATTGGAATAGCCAATGTTGAAGGGGTTGTGGAATGATGGACACATTAATACACTATTGTTAGGGATGTAAACTGATACAACCATTCTGAAAAACAATTTGGAATTATGGAAAGAAAATAACTATGTTGTCTAAGCACTCAGATCCCAAGATTTCCACTACTAGGCATCTACTCAAAAGATGTCAATGAAAAAAGAAGGGTCTTATGAGCACAAAAAATATTTATAGCAGCAAAGAACTGGAAACAAAATAGATGCTCATCAATCAGAGAATGGCTAAACAAGTTGTAGTGCATGAATATAATGGAATGTACCTCTGCCATAAGAAATGACGAATACAAATTTCAGAGAAGAATGTGAAGACATATGAACTGCTGCAAAGTAAAGTTAGGAGAGCAAGGAAAACAATATACACGCTCACAACAATGTAAGTAGATAATAGAACAACTACACCAAAATAACTTCAACTGCTACAAAATTACAATGACCAAGCTTAGCCCAAAGAAGAGATATAAGAAGCCAGTTTCCTACTTTTGTTGCAGAGAAGTAGGGAACTACGGGTATGGAACACTGTAGATAATGTCACTCTATCAAAGCATTAGTTTTACTGAACTTTTTTTTTCTCATTTGATTCTTTGTGATAAAGGATGGTTCTCTGGGAGAAGAAGACAGGAATATGTTGGGAAATGTAATGGATTTTAAAACAAAATATATAAATAAAAAATAATAATGGTGAAATGTTTAACACAATGTCTGGCATATAGTAGGTGCAATATAAAAATATTAATTATTATTATTATTATTATGCCAAACTAATTTGATTTTCTTTTTTATCAGGATCACCAGACTGTGACAGTAGATCAAGGGAATACCACTGATTTCACCAAGATGACAAAGTCTCTTGTGATATTCCTGGGAAGTGATAAAGATGGCAGAATTGGAACACTGACCAAAGCCAAAAAGTCATGAGTTCTGGATCAATGCCAACCTCAATGGAAGTCTCCAGTGGAAAACCTCAGAACTCTTTATCCCTATTCTGTTGAGAAAAAAAATCAGCAGTGGATTCTATGCTTATCAAATTTATTGATGGCAAGGAACTGAGAGGAATATCTAATACATTGGGATTCAAAAAACTCTTGACAAGCTAATACCTCAAAGGTCCTTTTTTAACTGAGATTCTATGATCTTATGAATAACGATCTGTTTATCCTTGGTTCTAAAAGGATATATATTTTTTGCCTTCTTTCCATATATACCTTCTTTCCATAAATTCACTCTCTAGTGAAGGGACTGAAAACTTCATGCATTTTGTTTCTTTCTTTCACAGTGCCTCTCTTGTGCTGCCTGCCTGGCAGGTAGATTGGACATTACCCATTTCTTTGTTTTTAAGAAGATGCTGTACAAAAGTCTGTTTAATTGGGGGTGTTTCTCTTTGGCTTCCTCATAATGAACAAGAGCTCAAACATTAGGCATGGGGTAGTGCCAAGTGGCCGAAATCCTACTGTTTAAATACACGGCTCTCTTTTCCCTTTCCATCCCCGTATAATTTGGTTGAAATAAACAGTTCTGGGAAATCTCATTGCTCCCATAAAGCAAAAGAAAAATGATCTTGAGTATCTGGGAATCTTTAGGAACATTCAAATATTGACTCATAATTCCTTGATGAGGTCCAGAATTCCACATTGTATCTATAAGCTAGGCTACTTGGTTATTTGACATTCATCTCCCCAATACCATACCTGTTCTTTCCCTTTCTTCCTAGGCAGGGTTGGCCTGATACATAGACAAAGTAGGAGATCACTTACGTGGTGTTATGAGAGATTTGAGGAAAGTCTCTAGCCTAAAAAATTTCTCTAACACCCAAGTACTAATGTGTCTGAAATTCTATCATTAGCCATTTATTCCTTTATAAGATTTATTCTATAAATAAATTCTCTTGAAAAAGTAACACATTAGATCATTCTCAATTTACTAAAGCCAAATAGGGTTAAGTGACTTGCCTAGGGTCACACAGCTAGTAAATGTCTGAGGTCACATTTGAACTCAGATCTTCCTGACTCCAAGCCCAGTTTTTTCTCTTCTGTACCACTTAGCTGCCATGGTGGTTTACCATATCCTTCTCCAGTGGATTAAGGCAAAGAGAGGAAGGGATAGGAGTGACCGAGTCTTGGAGAGGAAGGAGCATCATTTAAAGGGGAAAAAAAGAACATAAATCCATAAACAAGCTTTTATTAAGTGTTTGCTTATTATGCGCCATGCACGGTGCTAAATGTTATGGATATTAGGATGAAATTTTAAAAGTTTCTTACTCCGAGAAGCTTACATTCTAATGATGGAAGCGACATGCATATATTTAAGTTTTTGCTGAATAGATATAAAAAGAATACAAGGTAGTTTTTTTGGGGGGGGGGAGACCCATAGCAGCTTAGAAGATCATAAAAGGTTTTCACTTCAATATAGCCTTGACAGACTGGAGTGGTTCTAAGAGTTGGAGATGAGGAAGGAGAGACTTCCAGACATGAGCACTGCCAGTGCAAAGTCAGAGAAATGAGAGCTGGAGCAGTGAGTGAGGAATGGCAAAGAGGCCAAGATAATGGAACAGTTTTCTTTGTTTTAATGCTTGGAGGGGAGCAATGTCAGTCACTCTATAAACATTTAGTAAAAACTTACTAAGTGCCACAGCTAGGTGGCACAGTGGATAGAGTGCTGGACCTGGAGTCAGGAAGACTCATCTTCCTGAGTTCTAATTGGGCCTCAGACACCTACTAGCTGTGTGACCCTGGCCAAGTCATTTAACCCTGTTTGCCTCAGTTTCCTCATCTGTAAAATGAGCTGGAAAAGAAAATAGCAGAGGACTCCAGTATCTCTGCCAAGAAAATCTCAAATGGGGTCATAAAGAGACAAACATGACTGAAAATGACTAAACAATAACTTAACACGTGTCAAGTCTGAGCTCTCAAAGAGCTCCCAGTCTAATGGGAGAGACAACATAAAAACAACATGTACAATCAGGATATATACAGGATATGAGGATTTATTAGGACAATCAACCTAAGGACTGGGCTAGGGAAGCCAGTAGCATTAAGGGGGATCAAGAAAGGCTTTCTATAGAAGGTAAGAGCTTAGCTATGTCTTGAAGGAAGCCAGGAGGAATAGATGAGGAGGGAGAGCATTCCAGGCATAGGGGTCAGTGAATGGAGTATCTTGTTCAAGGAACAGCAAGGAGGTCAGTTTACTAGATCCTAGACACACACACATGAGTGTGCACAAGTGTGCACGCCGGTACATGGAGTGGGGGGTGGGGCATAAGATGTAAGAAGACTGGAAAGGTGAAAAGGAGCAAGGTTGTGAAGACCTTTAAATGACAGACAAAAGAATTTTTAATGACCCCAAAAGCAACAGAGACCCACTGAAGTTTATTGAGTAAGGGGTCGGACCTGAACTTTAGGAAAATCCATTTTATTTACTGTGCGGAGGATGGATTGGAGTGAAGAGAGATTCAAGGCAGAGAAACCAAAGAGGAGGCTACTGCAATGGTTGCTGTCCTTTGTGCACGAAGAGGATCAAAATGACATCACTAGGTAAAAATGGTAAAATGGTAAAATGGTATGAGTGATGTCTTTTGACTCGAGCATAGATTGAATTTAAGTGAGGCAGAGTTTTATGAAGTCATCAGCCTCACTCTCTATTCCAGAGTCATTGGAGTCCAGTGGTAAGACAAAGGTCAAGACAGCTGGTGATGGCCTGGGATCCTATGGATGACTTTGGGGTCTTCAATGTCTGAGCACGCTTTAAGCACGTGTTTCTCCCACCTTCATGACTGGGAAGACTTCCCCTTTAGCACAGTGTCTAGCTCACAGTAGGTGCTTAATAAATGTTTATTGAATATTGGATATCTATATCATGGTGATTTCATGACATAACTCTCCCATCCTGCAGTGAAGTTTCCCTTGTAACAAAGATAGTTAAGCAGCAAGCACAATATTCTGTACTTTTAGTCTCCCGCATCTTTAAAAGGAGGAAGTATGTTTCATCATCTATCCTCTAGGGTCAAGATTTTGTCATTAAAATTAAATCAGAAGAGGCAGCTAGGTGGTGCAGTGGATAGAGCACTGGCCCTGAAGTCAGAAGGACCTCAGTTCAAATCTGACCTCAGACACTTGACACTTAACTACCTATGTGACTTTGGGCAAATCACTTAACCCCCCAAAAAGAAACTAAATCAGAAATCAATTGTCTTTCAGTGTTATTTTCCTTTCTCTTTGAGGGTAGGGTAGAATGTTCTCCTGGTTTTGCTTAATTTGCTGTCCATCAGTCTATACAAGTCTTCCTATGCTTTTCTGAATTCCTCATGGTTATCGTCTCCACTACATTTATGTGTAATTTAAAATTCTACATTTATATGCCACAGTTTTCAGCCATTCTCTAATCTACAGACCCCTGCTTTATTTTGTTTTGTTTGGAAGGAGGGGAAAGTTGCTGCTTGGTTAATTTTTTTTCTTTTCTTTTTTATTATGAACTTAACAATCATCAGTAAACATTTTAAGTAAACAAAAGAAGTTTATGTTGAAACCATGAACTTCTATTATGTGTAGTGTTCTCTGTTTTAAACAAAACATTCAGAGAAGGTACATTTTATCAACTAGTGGTACATATTAGGTAAGTTTGTGCAATTTCATTTAAATGATTACTAAAAGAGAAAACTGCTAACTTGAAATTGCATTTAATTTGATTAGCCAGTTTATTTTATCCCCAATATGTGCCTGAGTTGTTTGCATCTGCTTTTATTAAATTATTTACTTCAACTAAGGCTTTCAACTCATATATTATGTTAATTAGGTACTGCTTAATCTCATTTGATTTAGTCCCTTTAGGATTCTGCATCCACAGATTCTCATTAGAGCATCTTTCAGATGTTAGCCATGGCTTTTCTGGATTTCACAGTTAATAAACTGTTACGGTAAATGGCTACTTTCCCAAAGGAAAATAATTAAATCATATCTAGGGAGCACTTGCTTTAGGTATAGAATCATAGAACTTCTGAACAGAGACAGAGAAAGACAGAGAGAAGAAAAGAGAAAAGGGAATAGAAGAGAAAGGAGAGGAGCGGAAAAGAGGGAATGGAAGGGGAGTGAATAGGAAAGAAGAGGGGAAGGGAGTGGAGGAAAGAGAGAGAGAGAGAAATAAAGAGAATAGGAGGAAGATGATGAAAGGAGGGAGGGGGAGAGAGGGAGAGAGAGAGAGAGAGAGAGAGAGAGAGAGAGAGAGAGAGAGAGAGAGAGAGAGAGAGAGGTGTGCCAAGCACTGGGGATGCAAATACAAAAAACCAGGATGATCATCCAAGATCATCTTAGTTACAGTATCATAGGCTATAGAGGGAATGGGGTAATTTGCTCCCAATCTCCTCATTTTATGGTCCAAACATTTGGGTTTAGTGACTTGCTACACCACCCCCATCCAGCGCCAAGAGGTACTCTGTGAAATAGCCAGGATTTACTCCCAGGTCCTTGCACTCCAAGTCCAACTCTCTCTTATTTATACCACCTGAGACTAGAACTCAGTTCCATTGACTCTCAGATTCTTTCCATAGTTACTAGAGTAGCATGTGTAAGTGCTCAGAGTTCATTTATCTCATGTGGGTGGACAGTTTGCTCCTGTTTCTTTTTATCTTTTTCCCCCTTCAGCTTCTATCATTAGAATTCTCATTTCTCAAAGACGGCAGGCCTATTGTGGAAACAATGAAGAATGGACCTGAAAGGAGCCTTCAGATGTCTTAGTGTTGACACTGCCCATGTAACCATGTTCAGCTCCATCTTAGACATCCAGGCTACTGAATAAATGCGACAGCATGTCACAGATGTTGTCATTACTATGACCTTTTAGAGGACAGGAGGCAAGGAACCTGATCCCTGATAACTGTCAGACTAAGTTCTCTATCTTGCTGATCTCCCTCATGAACTGATTGCCACCTAACAGTCTTTGTTCTCCACTATTGCAAAGAATCATTAACCTTGCCTTTCTTCAATCTCAAGGGCCAGGTTTACATAATATTTCCATACCTCAACCTATTATCCTTAGTGCATCACACTAAGTTCAGGGACTGCTGAGAATACCATCAAGGTCTTCACATGGACTTCAATGACTTAACTAGAGCCTTTGATCTGCCCATCATCCCTGGCTTTACCAACTGTTCAAAAGGTTTGATTGCTATGAGAATGTTTCTAGTTAGTACTGCCTCTCTTTGAGTGGATGGCTTATGGTCCAACCCAGGTGTGGGGAGCTTGTGGCCTCCAGGTCACATGTGACCCTCTAGGTCTTCAAGTGCTGCCCTTTGACTGAGTCCAAGTTTTACAGAACAAATCCCCTTAATAAAAGGATTTGTTCTGTAAAACTTGGACTCAGTCAAAAGGCCACAACTAAGGACCTAGAAAGCCACGTGTGGCCTGGAGGCCACAGATGCCCCACCCTGGTCCAACCCATGACTTGATACCCATGGAGTAAAGCAAGGTTGTTAATTCCCCTTTAATAAAGTTTACTTGGTGACACTTAAGGACAAAAACTGGAGAGTTCATGATAGTTTATATTCCTAGTGCTTTTGACAACTCTTCCATCTCTAAGCATCATCCAGAAGTACAGCTCATGAACTGCCAAATGCCTGTGACTGGGCTCTGGGAGTATGCTCAGCAGCAGATAGGCAGCAAAGGACAATAAGTTCAACAGTCACTAGTATAGGCTATGTAATCATAATACCTGCTATTTGTACAATGAGACTGAATTGTTTGCATCTGCTTTTATTAAATTATTTACTTCAACTAAGGCTTCCAACTCATATTATGTTAATTAGTTAATTAATGAGAGACAGCATAGCATAGCATGGCAGATAGGGAACCAGTCTTGAATCTAAGAAATCCTGGGTTCAAGTCTTACCTTTAACACATACTGGCTTACTTTGAGCAAGTCGCTTATGATCCTATATCTAAGTCACTGCGTAAGTGCTCCAGGTAGCTCTCTATAAGTTGCAGAGAAGTTGCCAACCTATTTTGGAATTTCCTCATCTGAAAAATTCACAATATCAGTGAAATCATAAGTCCAGTTCCTATTCCCCATATGTGTATAGAGCTTTAAGGTTTCCAAAGTACTTTCACCTACATCGTCTCATTTGATTCTCATCACAACCTCATAAGAACAACATGGCAGATATTATTACTCCAAATTAAAGACAAGAAAAAAAAAACACCTGAGGCCCAGAGAAGTAACTCAACTTGCTGAAGGTCACATGGCAATGAGCATGAGTGGTAGAGCTGAGACAGGAATCCAAGCCTTCTGACTTGTATTCCTTAAATGGGTTAAGAAAACCACCACTTCAGCCTTAATGTGAAATTAGATTTCTAGTGACATAGTTACTGAAACTTAGCTGAGTGGATCAGGATGTGTCAAAAAGGGCATAAAATTTTTATATACACATATGTATATATACATACACATACACACACATACATACAAATAGCATCTACTGAATGGTGAAGTAAGATGTGGAAGCCATAGCAAAGTGAATACAAGAAGATTACATGAAAATTCACTTGTTCATAAGAGCTAGAGGGATGGGAGGAGAGTGATGAAAGGAAGCCAATAGGTTGTTGCTCATCCTTCATACTTCCCCTGATGTTGGGTCAAAGTACAGTGTGTTGGACCGTGGCTGATCAGTCCAATATAAACTCAGGAGGCTCTACCATAGATTGGTCACAGCTAGTTCATTTGAACATTTGGGAAGGAGATGTTTCTAGATTTGTACATCTCATGTTTCCTTTGTACTACTGCGATTCTGCTTCACTTGTGGAGCACAGCACCATCTTTGATGCAGATATGCCATGCTGCCTGGTCCCATGCCAGCATCTCCCCTGTCTCACAATAGATACTAAAGTTCTTCAGAGAGACCTTGAGAGTGTCCTTGTACACTTCTTCTGACCACTGTGTGAATGCTTGCCTTGTGCAAGTTCTTCATAAAATAGTCTTTTAGGCAAACATGTATTTGACATTCGGGCTAGGTGGCCAGTCCATCAGATTTGCGATCTCAGTAGGTACAATATTTTTTAAAAAGTAAGTGTTTATTACTTTTAAGAACATGTAGGAACTAAAAACTAAGCTAAAGGATTACCAAATGGAAGCTCTTTGGAGATCTGTTTTAATGAATATGGAAAACTAACTTGTAATCAGCCTAGCAATAATTTGTAAAAGAAAAAAAAATCAAAGTACTTGAAGATATTAGGAAAATTTGCTTTCTTATATAACTTAACATTCTCCCTATAGTTTAGCTTTTGCTATTGGTAATTCTGTGAACTATGATTCCACTAGAGAAGATAAGATCCTTTGAAAACTTACACTGGCTGCCATTTTGTTTCAAGATAGCAGACTGACATGCAAATCGAGCTTAAGGTCTATCTGGATGCCCTTTAGTGGTGTTCCAAGTGGAATCAAAATCAGCCACCTCTTTCAAAGGTGATAACAGAGCAAACAAATAGACATCTAGACAGATGTGGAATGCCAAGCAGCCAAGTTGAAACAGACCTTACTCTGTTTGGTCAATTAATTTGCTCAGCAAAACTCTTCATGGGTTGTGCAAAGATAAATGTCAGCTCAGCTCCTACCCAAATTATCCCAAACCTGTGGCAGTTTTACTGCACAGAAAAACAAAACTTCAAATGATGGAAAATAGTCATTCGGTTCTAAGAAGTAACAACAATCTGATAATTCAATTTAATTGATCATCATTTCTTGAGAGCCTACTATGTGCAATAGATCATAGGCTCATAGAATTTAGCATTGGTCAGAAACTTAGAGATAACCTAATCCAACCCGTTATTTTGCCAGTAAGGAAACTGGTACTTAGAAAGGAAAGCTGGCATGCCTAATATCACACAGGAGTCTAATTAGATTTAAATCTGGAAGAGACCTTACAGATCATTAGTCCAACCCTTTCATTTTACAGATGAGGAAACTGAGGTCCAGAAAGGTGTTCTGGCTTACCCAAGGTCATACAGATAGTAAGTGGCAGAGAAAGAATTTGGATACAAGCTCTTCTGACCCTAAATCAAGTGCTCTTTCCCTTCTACTGAAATATTGCCCAAATACCTAGAGCTACTAGATTGCTCCATTAGGGACCCCCTCTTCCTGTTACTCATCCTCAGCAGAGGACTCTGGAATCAAGGACATCTCCAAATTTACCTCCCTATTCTTCTCCCCTTCCTCCTTGCAATTTGTTAGACCCCATAAGAGCCCACAATTAATCAAATTATTTATTAAGCACTTATATCATATATCATATACTGCTCCAAGCTCTCCCTATATATAAAGCAACAACAGTTCCTACCCTCAAGGAGATTACATCCTAATGGAAGAGACAACATGAACATCTATAAGTGTGTAAAAGACACACACAAGATGTAAGGTAACCTTAGAGGGGGAAAGCATTGGTAGCTGGAGTGGTGGAAGAGAGAAGACAGAGAAAGGCCTCCTGTAGAAAATGGTGCTTGATCTGAATCTGATATCTTTTCATTTATTATGATAGAGTAATGAGCCTCCTTGGGCAGAGCCAAAGAGCTTCTGGAATCCTTGAAACTCAGACAACCACACCTCTATATCTCTTAGGCACTTAAACCTCTTCTCACTCTGTGATCTTGAAGGGTCATAGGGATGAAAATCCTCACACTGCCATTTCATGGAAACTAAAGGGTCCCAATCAAATTGGACACACTGTTATAAGATCACAGATTTAGAGACAGAAGGAACCTTACAGTTTTCTAGTCAATCTCTCAGTTTCCTCGTTTGTAGAGGAAGAGACTTGAACTAGATAATTTGTATCATAAGATCATAAGATAATAGAACTTCAAAATGGAAGAGCCTTTATAGCCCAATTTAGGCCACTCTCCTCATTTTACAGATGAGGAAACTGAGGCTCAGAGGGGAAAAGTGAAATGACCAAAGTCATATAGATAGTAAATTGAATAGCTGGCGTTTGAATCCAAGGAAAATGACTTCAAGGGCCTTCTGTATTGCAAGCTCAAAGTGATAAGACCACAGGAATGGCCAATGACTACAATATTTTTTAAGCATTATCTTCAAAGACCAAGGATAGTGGAGTATAAGTTTACTAAAAGTTACTTAGTTTCTAAAATGAAGCTCAATTAAGCAAAATTGAGAAAAATTCCTTTTGTTTCAGAGTGGTAGTTCAACCCATAGTACGTAACTGTTTTACATTCTTATTTTTAAAAAAATCTTAACATACTTTCATGATCAACCTGATTCTCCTCTCCAAAGTATGAGATGACATGCCACATCCCCTCATATCATTTCTAGAGGGTGCGTGTCAATGATATGTGATTGTCAAATGGAATATACCCTCTGACAAAGGTGTATAGGTATTTGAAAGCTATAAAAAGAATAATGCATGAAAGTTGGTTGAATGGGTGTTCCCATACCCAAAGATGCTCATTGCATGGGGCTGTATTTCCATAATGATTAGAGCTAAAGGGTTACATCAAATGATAGGAAAATGTTGTATAAAATTAGAGTTAGATGCACCATTTATAGCAAATGATGTTATAATCACTGCACATAAAAGTTTGATCCACTTATATTGGCTAGGAAATCTATGTTTATCCAGCATATTAAACAGGTAATCATGTTGCATTCTGTCAAAAAGTCCTTTGAACATCATGCATAATCATTACTGCTTGGTTATCATTACTTTGGCTGACGTTTATTAAGGCTATAAAATGTCTTATGTTATTATTCCAGTGCCTTCATTTAATAGAGCAAGCTTGATTCTGACAAATTAAGGAGAAAAGAATATTTTCCAAACTAATAGCTCATGCTTTTTGCAAAGGTTTTGTAATCTAATTAGTGACAGGAGCCTAAAGCCTCCTCATTTTCTTTCCATTCACTAGGACTCAGAAGAAGAGAGATGGTAAACTAGATTCTTCAACAGAAGAAAACCAAACTGTAAGCGAGGACTAACAATCAGTATTCAACAAAGGGGACTGAGACTATATCCTCCACAGTGCCTATATGTAGGCTTCGTAAATATTGAATGAATAAATGAACAAACATTAGCACCCTCCCTTAGGCATTACATACTTTCAGATTCACTCTACACCCACTGTGTATCTCCAGAATGTATGACAATGCAAAAAGGCAGTGTTA
This sequence comes from Vombatus ursinus, assembly GCF_900497805.2. Taxonomy (NCBI): domain Eukaryota; kingdom Metazoa; phylum Chordata; class Mammalia; order Diprotodontia; family Vombatidae; genus Vombatus; species Vombatus ursinus. The sequence goes on from NW_020954596.1 coordinate 33,719,381, forward strand.
AGATCAATTATTCCATTAACTTATGACTTAAGATGTTACTTTAACCCAATGCAGTGAAGCTACCATGGTGGAATGCCAGGCATCTGACTGTGTAGGCCATAAATGAGGTATGATTACAATATGCAAGCTATCAGCAAAAGCATTTCTCAGAGACCCTCTTCAAGCATCTTAAATGGATGACAATCCACAGGATTGAAAAGTCTTTGTCTACATTGAACATTTGGGTGCCTCTTCTTGGTCAATGGCTATCTGAAACCATATAACAGAGTGTGCAGCTTCAGAGATAATGAAGTGACCGAGCCAGGAGCAATAGCAATAGCAACAATAATAACTACACGTTTATATAAAACTTTAAAGTTTGCAAAATAGCTAACATATATTAAATCATTACCCTCACAACAGCCCTTGGAGGAAGGTATTATTTATCCCCATTGGACAGATGAGGAAAATCAAGGTGAGAGAGGATGTGACTTGCCCCAAATCACTCAGCTAGTTAGTGCCAAAGGCAAGATTTAAACTGAGGCCTTCCTGACTCCAAGTCCAACACTATTTACTGCACCACCTAGCTACCAAGAATAAATTGTTGAGATGAACAGACAGAGACACAAATGGAGATGCAGCTTTTCCTCCCCTGAAATCCTATAGCATTTATGACCTATGCTACCCAAGGGACATTATCAGGTGCTATCTTTAAGTGCTTGAGGACATATGTCACCCTCACAGGGATGCTATAACCCTTCTGAGGGCAAATACTATGTCCTATACAGGACGTAACTGTAAAATTAACTGAACTTTCGCCAACCCACCACAATTAAATTTTCACGAACATATCCAAATGAGTGCCATCTCTGCTAACTGTTACGCATTCATTCTAACAATATTTCCATTGTTCAAACCATTTTTCAGTCAACAAATATTTGTGAAGCACCTATTATGTGTCAGGCACTGTGCTAAGCACTGGGGACACAAAAAGGCAAAAAACAGTCCCTACTCTCAGGGATCTCAGAGTATAATGGGGGAGACAACAAACAAATAACTATATACAGGATAAATTGGGGGGGACTCTTGGAGAGGAGGCACTAAGATTTAATGAGGACTAGGAGAGATTTCTTGAAGAAGGTGGGCCTTTAGTTGAGATCTAAAGGAATCCAGGGAAACTAGGAGGCAGAAATGAAGAGGAAAAGAGATCCAGGAATCAGAGAAAGCAAGTAAAAATGCTCACAATTAGAAGATGCCATCTAGGTTTTCTCAGAATGGTCTTATCAAATCTGACTTGCTTATATTGGAAGGCTGACTCACCCAATGAGAGGTATTGAGCACATATGTGTTATACAAGAAGCCCGGGGTGGGGGGGGGGGGGATAGATACCAGGCTCCTCTGCCTTCTGCAGGGTTGACATGCTTGGAGGGACACATAAAGAAATGATTGTGTTGAGAAAGGCCCCCAAAGTGCCAACAAAGCCTTACTACCACAAACCTGAATTTAGAAGACTCTTCTGAATCTGAATCACTCCACAATAGAGTTACTTCCAATAGTAAGTTCCACTCTTCCTTAAATTTCCTACTACATGCTTTGTTCTGGAAGAGAGGGACCATGACATCAGGGAGGTGATGCCATGACATGCAAATGAATTAGACTTGAGACAGGGCTGTGCAAAGTCATTAACCTCACTTTCCAGTGGTGAGATATAGATCAGGATAACTGGAGATGGTCCTGGATGCAGTAGGAGACCTTGGCTTTTTTAAACTAAGGTCTTTAACAGGTCTCAGTCTGACTGAGGCAACACTGGCTCAGTGATTAAGGCTAGGTAAGAAATGAGGCAGAGAATGGCCTCTTTACCTAGTCAAAAAATGCAATCTAGGAGGGGAAGACTCTCAAGATTTCTGGTCAAAATAAACAATTGCTATTTACATTCACTCTGAGCCAATCAGGACCCAAACTAGTGGGGCTTGGCCTGGGACTTATTGTAGGCCAATCAGTGAGAGCCAGAGGGATTTTGATTTAAGGCATAGTCCTTAAGAAAAAAAATCTAGCCTGTGAACCCCAAGATAACTTGTGAGGTTTCAGTGATCAAAATGTACATACTTGTGGGCAGAGTACTCACAGGTAAGGGTATGATACCCTATGTGGACAGAGGGAAGGGAGAGAGAGAGAGAGAAAGAAAGAAAGAAAGAAAGAAAGAAAGAAAGAAAGAAAGAAAGAAAGAAAGAAAGAAAGAAAGAAAGAAAGAAA
>NW_020954596.1:33721622-33783090 GCF_900497805.2 Vombatus ursinus
AAAGAAAGAAAGAAAGAAAGAAAGAAAGAAAGAAAGAAAGAAAGAAAAAGAAAGAAGCTGTGTAGCCCAACTGGCCAGTTCCAGTGGGGTCTCCCGTGGGCAGCTCCTACTACTACTCACAGAGGTTGTTGTTTGTCCTTCATTCTTGAAGAGGACCATGACATCAGGGAGGTGATGCCATGACATGCAAGTGAATTGAATGTGAGGGAGGGCTGTGCAAAGTCACCAGCCTCACTTTCTCCTCCAGAGCCATCTGGGTCCAGCGGCAAGATAGATTGTTGTTGTTGTTTTTTTTACTAAATAAAAGAGACCATTCTCTGCCTTATTTCTTACCTAGCCTTAATCACTGAATGAAGTATTGCCTCAGCCAGACTGAGACCTGTTGAAGACGTTAGTTTGAAAAGGCTAAGGTCTCCCCACTGCATCCAGGGCCATCTCCAGTTATCTTGATCTATATCTTACCAGTTGACCCAGATGGCTACCTCACTTAAATCCAAATCACTTGCATGTCATGGCATCACTTCCCTGATGTAGTGGACCTCTTCAAGAGTGAAGGACAAACAACTACTACATGCTTCATTCTGTCATGATTCTGCATTCTGTATTTTCCTATATGTACTACATTTTGATAGTATCATGGTGAAGGGTAGTGGTGAAGATAAGAACTTAGCCAGAGCTACAATAAGAGACCACATTGTGTTCCTGTATGCCCATAATGCCAGTGCTCAATTGTGCAGCTCAGCTTTGTCCCTTAATGTCCTGTTGACTGAGATTCTACTTTACCCTTACCCCTGACCGTGGTGCTGATAGAATATCAGGACTCATAGGATGCTAGGCAACCCTCTACTCCTATGTAATTGATTGTCTATTCCACTAACCACAGAGGCTATTCCAAACATTCTCTTCTTTCCTCTAGCCTCTCACAGCACTTCTTCCCACAACACATTCAGCTAAGGACTTTAAATCATACTTCACTGAAAAAAAATCAAGCATTATGTCCCTCATCTCACATCCCCCATGGCTTCTTCTTTTACTCGAGCCTCTTATGAAGAGATGGCTCTTCTCTTTGCCAAAGAAACCCCCCATATATGTACCCTTGATCCTATCCCCTCCCATGCTCTCCAACAAACTATCCCCACTAGCTTGACAGGTAGACAGGCAGGCATCAAGTTTTCGTCAAACACTTACTACGTGCTGGACTTGGGATATAAACACAAACAAAAAGAAAGACATTCATTGTCCTCATTCTAATGAAGGGAGACAACATGTAAAAAATCTGAAAAACCAAAGGTTAGAGGGGAGAAAATACCCCCAAAAGGGGTGAGGTACAGAGAGTCAGAAGTGCAACTGGTTGGGGAATGAAGCATGGCTGGCTGTACCTATCTCCAAAATGGAGGCCCTCAGAAGGAACTCACCAATTAAACGGGAGGCCTCAAGAAAGAACTAACTAATGGGAGAAGGGGACAGCAAGGCAGAGGAATGTTCCAGGTTGAGAAGGTCCCAGGTGAAGAGAGAAGCTCCAGGGTGGGAAAGCAGATGAGTAATCACCCCCTCACAATCTCTCTATATATACTGCTTCCTTACCTGCTGCTACAAACATACTCAAGAATCTCCAATCTATAAAAAAAAAAAAACAACCCTAAAGCAGGGATTCTACCATTTGTCCTTACCGTTGTCCTATATTTCATCTCTCCTTCTTATATATACTCCTTGAAAAAGCTATCTATATTCAGTGTCTCTACTTCCTTTCCTCTCACTCTTCTAAACCCTCTGAAATCTTTATCTGGCTACTGAAATGGCTCCCTCCAAAGTTACTTATGACCACTTACTTGCCAAATCTAATGGCCTTTTCTCAATCTTCCTTCTTCTTAACCCCTCTGTTACAACTTGACACTGTTGCTAACCTTCTGTTACTGGATATTCTCTGCTTCCTGGGTTTTCATGACATTCTCTGTCTCTCTCTCTGTCTCTCTATCTCTGTCTCTGTCTGTCTGTCTGTCTCTCCCTTCCTCTCTCCTTATATATATGTGTGTGTATGTATGTATGTATATATGTATGTATGTATTCTCTCAGTTAGTGATCTCCTCAGCTCCTATGGATTCAATCATCATTTTGATGAAGATGACTCCCACATATAGAGATACGGTCTTAGTTTCTCTAGTGAGCCACCATTGCTTACATTCCCATGTCATGAATTACCTATTAGACTTCCAGAACTGTATTCCTGTAGACATTTAAAATTTAACATGTCCAAAATAGAATTCGTTATTTTCACCACAAAACCCACTCCCTATCTAATTTTCCTTTTACTATCAAGAAAATCATGATCCTTCCAGCCTAGAATCACTTCAACATCATCCTCAATTCCTCATTCATTCCACATATCCAATCAGTTAACAAATCTTATTATTTCTATTTCTACAAAATATCTCATTTTTATACACTTCTTTGCACTCAACAGCCACAACCCTGGTTCAGGCCTTCATCACGCCTTGCCTGGACTATTGTAACAGCCTCCTAATTGGTCATCCTGCCTCATCTCACCCCACTCTAGTCAATCCGCCACAGAGTTTCCAAAATAATTTTCCTGGATCACAGGTACAATCATATTACCCCATTGCTCAGTAAATTCCAGCGGTTCCCTATTACTCAAATATAAACACAATCTGGTCCCTCTCTATCTTTCCAGTCTTCTTATATAGCATCCTCCTCCATATAGTTTACAGTCTAGCCATACTGACCTACTTACTGCTCCTCACACATGACATTCTAACTCTCATCTCCATATTTATGCACTGGCTGTCCCTAATACCTGGAAGGCTCTCCTTTCCCACCTTCATCTCTTAGAATTTCCTGCTTCCTTAAAGACTCAGCTCACATGATACTTTTTATAGAAAGCCTTTTTTGGACTCTGCCTCCCACCTGCTAGTGTCTCCCCCTTTAATACTACCTTGGACCTCCTTAATATGTAATATATATGCCTATACATGGATACATTGTCTCCTCCATTAGAATGTAAGCTCTTTGAGGGCAAGGACTGATTTTTCTATTACTTTGTATCCCTAGCACTTGCACAGTACTGGTCACATAATAAGTGCCTAATAAATGCTTTTTGATTGACTGATTGATTTATCATAGGATCATAAATTTAGAGTTATAGAAGACATTAGAGGCCATGTAGTCTAACCCCCTCATTTTCAGTATCTGGCCTAAAGGGGAATGAATTGGAGGGAGGCTTCCTTCCTGGTACCATTTAAATCTCACCATATTTAAAACGAATCCTGATTGTCTTCTCCAATTTAAAGAGGAAAACCAAAATGTGACACCTAATAAATATTCAATGTAATAATAGTCCTCTTCTCTTTACTTGAAAATTATGCTATAATTAGTTCTCTAATCCCCAGCTCAGCAATTGCCTCTTCTGTTTTCACCATTAATAGATTTTCTCATTTATTCTTGGTACACATTATTCAACTGAGTCACATGTTGTTAATAAATCTATTGGTCCTATGTCATTATTGGGGGAAGAGATGCTTCTTCATAAAGGCATAAATCTTCACAAGATTGTCTGAAGATTTGATTTACGTCATTGCTTCTGCCCTGGCTTAAGTCCTGTAGGTAGTGAACAGTGACGTAAATGAAGCCTTCAGATGATTACAAAGAATTATGTCCCCATTACTGGTACAGAACAAATGGATTCCTAACTAAAATATTACTCCGCTGAGTAATGTGTACCAAGAATAAACTGGAGAGATCATTAGAAGTAGAAATAAAAGAAGCAATTGTTCTGAATTTTTAAAAAACTTATGCAAGATTTGTGAATGAGGAAGATGTCATTCTAATTAAGAGGAGGAAAAGCAACCTAACAACCAAGAATGTATGCTGGATTTCTAGCTGGAATTACAAATTAAGGTTTCCATTTTATTTTGGACAATGGATAGAGCAGTGGATTGAGAGTCAAAAAGATCTGGGTTCTAGCCCTAGATACCTCCACTTACTAGTACCAGAAAGATACATATAGGATGTGAAACACTTTGCATGCAACTTCCATCTGTCTATAAATCAATGAAGCTAAACAGGGCTAGGCAAGGTACTTTAACTCTCACTTAGTTTCCTCATATTTAAAATAGAAGTAATTGATATTACATACCTCACAGAAGAAAGTGCTTCATAAGCTTATGAAATGCTTGATAATGTGATTTTTTATTTATTAGGTAGAAGAAATAATGGACATGAACGAGGACTCCATGGTAGTAAAAAAGAAATACTCTCTCCCAAGTCAACATCTCCAAAGAGCACCACATAAAAGATTTGTATTTAATACCATGTGCTTTTAAAAAATGTCATGCCACCCAAATTGTTGTAAATTGAACACTTGAGTAGATTGCTCAATGATATTCCCCTCTAAAATTTTAAGTTATAAGCACAACCATAGTCTAAGAATAACAACACTTAAGACTAAATGCACATTCATAGAATTTACTATTGTGATCAAATTAAACACAAAATTACTCTGACTCATATTTAGTTACCAAATCCAAAACTAGAGTGAGATGACTAGAGCTTTGTCCAAAGGTGACAAATTTTGAGAATGGTGGTCCAATTTGTAGTTTATTTGTGGTCCAATATGTAGTTTAAAATAGGAAACTACTGGATGTTGGCCTGAAGACGCAATGGATAAAAAAATAGAGAAGTAGCTGTCTAAAGAGGATAATATGGATGTACAGGGAAATGTATCACTTTAGGCGCTTTTTTTAAAGATATTTATAGTATTTGGAAGCAACAACATATAACAGCAGATATATGTAAAAATGTAGCAAAATAATGCCAGGAGTGCTAAAGCTCAGAATGAGATCAGCATGTTGAAGAAATCTAAGGATAACCAAAAAAAGTGGTTTTAAAGCTATATTGGGATAAAGAGGAAAATCAACAAATGGTAAGACTACTTCTTTGAATGACTAAGATTTTCACAGATGACAGAAAGAAAACAATGGTGCTAATGTCTTGTTTTGCTTTGTTTCTCTGCTAAGAAAGTGGTCTTTGAACTGGAAAGGACAGAACAAAAATGCCTAATAGGGTACTGATACTCCAGATAAGTAAGGAGATCACAGGAGAAAGCCTAACTTAAATCAACAGGCTCATATGAATGACATCCCAGGGCAGTGGAAGAAATGCAGGTGTGATTGCTAAGCCACTGGGAGTGTTCTTCAAAAGACAGAGGAAAATAGGAGAGGTGCCCTTGTATTTGAGAAGGGCAAATGTCCCAATTTACAAAAAAGGGGAAGGAATAGTGTATGCAAATTATAGGCCAATAAAATTGACTTTAATTCCTGAAAAAAACTGTAGAATGCATTACTAAAAGAATGACTAGTGAAAAGAAGTGGTATTCCCAGAGCCAGCTTGGCCTCATCAAGGACAGGTCATGCCAGACTAACCTCATTTACTTTTCTAACAAGGTTACTAGACTGACAGACCAAGTAGAATGCTATAGGTATGGCTTACCTGAATTATAATGAAACATTTGACAAAATCTTTCGTGCTATAAGGGCTGACTTGCCCCAGGGAATTTTAAGCCACAACATCCTACTATTCATTCACCAAGCACTTTGAAATTTTTTCTTCCACATGTAGAGTGAATAGACTATGCCGAGATTTTTTTTCTTCTTTTCTCCCACCAATTCTAAAGTGGAGCTATATAGCCATTTCTCATGGTTCCCATCAACTCCACCCCAACAACCAGTTCCTTCTTGTTAAATGAGAATCAAATCCAGAATGCATTCTTGTTTTCTCTGTTACTTTGGTTTAAAAAAAAAAAGTTTTATTGATGCCTTTTATTTTTAAATCAGTCATATACATATAGAGACCAACCCAGCAGCCCAGTGAACTTTTCCTTATAACTAAGGGGAAAAAATCAGTAAAATCAGCTGATGCTGTACAAATAGCCTTTGCAATATTCCATACCCATAGTTCCCTACCTCCTCCAAAAAGGAGAAAGGCATACTTCCTCATCTCTTTCTCTAGCAACAAGATTGGTCATCACAACTACATAGAATACAGCATTATTTACACTATTTAAGTCATTGTGTATATAATTTTTCTGGCTTTTCCCACTTCACTCTGTATACAAGACTACTTCTTCCAGAAAGAAAATAGTTTAAATTAGTTATGTTCATCATTTCTTTTTTTAATTTAATTTAATTTAATTTTTGTTATATTTTAAACTCTGAACTGTCTCCCCCTCTCCCTCTGCACCCTGCACTAGAGAAGGCCACCATTTGTTACAGATTTATAAATATATGTAAAATCATACTATGCAAATTTCTATTTAACAGTTCTTTCTCTGGAGGTGAATAACATCTTCCTTCACAAGTCCTTTATAGTTGATTTGAGTATTGGTTGTTCTTCTATTATTACTGCAATTATTCTTTGACCAACATTGCTGTTACTGTATACAACTTTCTCCTGGATCTGCTCACTTCACTTTTCATTATTTCATTCAAGTCTTTCCAAATTTTTCTAAAACCAACCAGCTCATCATTTCTTACAACACAATAGTATTCCACCATAATCATATACCACAACTTATTTAGCCATTCCCCAATTGATGGGCATCTCCTCAATTTCCTGTTTTTAACCACCACAAAGAGGGATGCTATAAATATTTTAGAACACATAGGTTCTTTCATTTTTCCCTGATCACCTTGGGAAATAGACCTAATAACAGTATTGCTGGGTCAAAGGGTATATATAGTTTTATAACTCTTTGGGCATAATTCCAGAATGCTCTCCAAAATGGAGAGAGGGAACAGTTCATAGTTCCATCAATAGTGTATTAATGTCTCAATTTTTCCACATCCTCTCCAAGATTTGTCATTTTCCCTTTCTGTCATTTTAGCCAATCTTGATATGTCATTTCATTATTATCATTCTCTTTAATAAAATTATTTGTTGTTCCTATGACTTGCTCTTTAATCCACTCATTCTTTAAGATTAAGTTATTTAGTCTCCAATTAATTTTTAATCTATGTTTCCATGGTCCCTTATTAAATATAATTTTGTTGTATTATGACTTGAAAAGGATGCGTTTAATAAAGTTTTTATGCCATAACATATGGTCAATTTTTGTAAAGGTAGCATATACCATGAGAAAAAGGTACATTCCCTTTTATTCCTATTCAATTCTCTCTAGATATCTATCATATCTAGCTTATCTAAGATTCTATTCATCTGCTTGACTACTTTCTTATTTTTTTGGTTAGATTTATCTAGTTCTGAGAGAGGAAGATTGAAGCCCCTCACTATTACAGTTTTGCTATTTATTTCAATGTCTAATTCATTTAGCTTTTCCTTTAAAATTTGGATGCTATAGCATTTGGTACATGTAGGTGTAGTATTGATATTACTTAATTATGTAGTATTGATATTACTTACTTATCTATGGCACTTTTTATCATAATGTAGTTTCCTTCTTTATCTCTTTTAATTATCTATTTTAGTTTTAACTTGGAGATCATGATTGCTCCTCCTGCCTTTTTTTTTGCATCAGCTGAAGCATAATAAATTCTATTCTAGCCTTTTATTTTTACTCTATGTATATCTCTCATTTTAAAATGTGTTTCTTGTAAACATCATATTGTCAGATTCTGGTTTTTATTCCATTATGTTATTTATTTCCATTTTAGGGGGTGAGTTTATCCCATTCATATTCAAAGTTATAATTCCCAATTGTTCATTTCCCTTCATCCTATTTTTTATCACTGTTTATCCTTCTCTCCCTCTCTTTTTACCCTATCCCTCTTCAAATGTCTAATTGACTTCTAACCACTGCTTCCCTAATTTGTACCCCTTCTAGGAATGCCTTTATTATCCTCTCCCTTTACCTTACTCTTTCTTAATCTACCTACCTTTCTAAAAGTTCCTCCCTTATTCTATCCCTTCACCCTCCTATTTCTCTGTAAATTAAGAAGGTGTTTTATACCCTTCTAGATGTATATGTTATTCCCTCTTTAACCCAATTCTGATGAGAATAAGGTTCCAGCCCTATCAGTCCCTCCTACCTCCACTGTAACAGTTCTTCTAGTCACACTTCATTTGTATGAAATAATTGCTCCATTTTACCTCTCTCTACCCAATTTTATTTTTTAGGATCATCCTATCGTACTCAACTCAACCCCAAACCTTCTATCTATATACGTGTTTCAAACTACCTAAGCAATGATAACATTCTAAAGAGTTACAGATAACATTTTCCTATATAAGAAATAAGGATTTTGACCTTATCAAGTCCTTTATAGTTGGTCTTTAATGTTTACCTTCTTATATTTTTTGAGTCTAGTATGTCAAATTTTCCATTCTGTTCTGGTCTTTTCTTCACAAATACTTGAAATTCTTTTAGTTCATTAAAAAATCCAATTTTTCCATTAAAGATAACACACAGCTTTGCTGGGTAAGTTATTCTTGGTTGTAAGCCTGGATTCTTTGCTCTTCAGAATATATTGTTCCATGCCCTTCAGTCTTTTAATGTAGTAACTGCCAAATCTTGTGTTATCCTGACTGTAATTCCACAGTATTTGAACTGTTTTTTTTTTTTTCTAATTGCTTGTAGTATTTTCTCCTTGACCTAGAAGCTTCAAAACTTAGGTATGATATTCCTGTGAGTTTCCATCTTGGGATCTCTATCAGGTGTTGATCAGGGGATTTTTTTCCTATTTCCATTTTATCCTCTCACTCTAAAAAATTTCAGGGCAATTCTCCTTAATAATCTCTTGAAGCATAGTGTCTAGACTCTTTTTTTTTAAATCATAACTTTTACAACAATTCTTATATTGTCTTACCTTGATCAACTCTAGGTCAATTATTTTTCTAATGAGATGTTCTACATTCTCTTCTTTTTCATTCTTTTAATTTTGTTTTATTATTTCTTGGTGTCTTATGAAGTCATTAGCTTCCCTTTGCCCAATTCTAATTTTTTAAGGAGTTATTTTCTTCTGTAAGTTTTTGAATCTTTTTTTCCAATTGGTTGGCTTTCTTTTCATAACTTTCTTGATTTTCTTGTATCACTCATTTTTTTCCTAATTTTTCCTCAGTCTCTCTTATTTTATTTTAAAAGTCTTTTTTAAGCTTTTACAAAAACTCTTTTAGGGATTGTCTGTTAACTTAGTGTTAAAGTCCAGTTCTAGTCCTAAGGTGTGAGGTCTCAGGTTTCAGGTCCTGTTGTTTTCTGAGCTGTATCCAGGGGCCCGACTTCAAATATTCCTCTCTGCCTCTGAGCCTTGACCAGGGGCCACAGCAATTCTATCACCACAAATGCTCTTGATCCCTTCAGTCCTTCCTGAAACTGCAAGCTTCAGTTCACCCCTCTGCCCTAGGACCAAAACCAGGAACTCTGCAGGTGCCCACAGCCATCAGGGTCTCCATCCTCTGTGACCACACTCACCGACATATGCTCACTCCTCCTTGCCCATAGCCACTGCCCGGGACCCGTCAGGTAAGTGCACTTGAGCCTGGCATCCAGCACCTTTGGAGGGCCCTGGCAGTTTCCCCCTGATTAGCTATCTGATCTCCACATTGTCAGTGAGGTAAAGTTCCTGAAGCTGAGGCTGCCACCCATAGAGCTGCCTCCAGGGAATGTTGTCTTCTCCCAGGAGCAGGTCTTTGGCATTTCCTACATGAATGCTGCCATCTTTGGTGATCTTGGCATGCCCCTCAAACCCTGTTACAAATCAAGTTTAAAGGAAATCTTCACAATATGTGGGAACCCAACAGAGTTGAGTGTAGGAGGGAAGTTGAAATAAAAAGAAGTCCTGATCAACTCCAGGCTGAGTTGGTAATTACAAAAATATAACTAGGAATTTATTCACCTGGGGCAAAAAAAAAATTGAGAGGGGAACAGTGACAGTTTAAAGGACATCTTAATTGTGGGTGCAGTTCTGACAGAAGTGGGAGAGGCCCAACCCCCCCCAAATCTGGCCCTCACCCAGAATCAAAGTATTACATGTAGCAGATGCAATGATAGCCTTTGAGGTAATTTCCAATTCTGAGACTTACTAGTCAGATAGATGGGTGACCAAGGGTCATTTATTTGCATTACTGAGATGCTGTGGATCAGTAGTGTCAAATTCAAATTGAAAAGATCCCTGTAGTTCACATATTGAGTTAGAAAACCATAAATTAACATTATCTATGTTGTATTGTTATATATTAATTTAAACATTTCTCAATTACATATTAATCTGGTTTGAGCTACATTATGAGCTAATTCTGATCTTCAAGTTTCACACCTCTATTGTAGGTGACTTTTGCCATAGCAAACATCAAAAACAGCTTGATTGTCTTTCATTCTTTTATTTCCCCAGCTCTGCTATAGGGGTAATGCTAATAAGGAGGGAAAGGACTGAAAATTAAGGAGAAGTAAGAACAAATAAAATCATAGAGACCTGATTAATTAGACCCTGAACAATCAAAAGTCCCAGTAGACTGAAAATGTAACAATATTTTCATACTCCTCTGGTTGATAGTCATCTATGTTTGAAACTGCTCTTAGGAGAACAGAGGGGTGAAGGAAGTGGGGGAGGGAGAGGGAGGGAAAGGAGAAGAGAGAATGGATATAAGAGGAAGAATAAAGTGAAAGAGAAACAAGGAAATGCAAAAAAAAAAAGGATGAAGAATGAGAAAAGGAAAGGGAGGAAGGAGTTGGGGGGGGGAAGGGAAAAGACAAAGGAGAAAAAGAGAAGCAGAAAATGGGAAAAGAAAATGGAGAGGAGATGGCCAGCTTCTTCACTTCTAACATGCCCATTAGATGAAATAGGCTGGGGCTCTTGGTCTCCCAGGTGGTATTCCAACCATTTCGGAGGCAGTTGCCTTCCCAGTAACATGCTGATTAGGCTGTGTGGTCCCGGGGAATATGGCCTGGCTCTCAGCCAGGAGCTGGAGGGATCTGCCAACACTTCCCCAATATCCTGAATATCACTGCTGCTCCTTCCTCATCCTCCTCTTCCTCTTTATAGCCTAGAGCTATAACTGGTCTAGTGTGAACTGAGCTTTGCCCTAGAGTGAGGGTCTCAGGGTTTTCTTCCCTAAGAATGTACATTTCTTTCCAGAAATCAATGCTATCTCTGTGCTTCACCTTGGGATCTCCCACTGGCCCAACCCACTGCAAAGCACACCTGCCCAGAATTGCTTACTCCACGGTTTTATCAATCACAAAGCTTACTTTACAATCTAGTCTGTACTACAAGATTTATACATAAATATAATATGAAATAAAATACAATTAGTACATGAAACAGGCACAAAGAATGGGCTAGGAGGCTCCAGAGGAGGGAAGGGTACAGTTTTGTATTGTTTTTTAGTTATAAAAATGTAAAACTAGAAAGGACTGTAGAGAACAGTAGCCCAATCCTTCTGTCTTACATGTGAGGAAACTGAGGCCCAAAGGAGTAGAAACAACTTGCTCAAAGTAAAACAAGAAGTTAGTGACTAAATTAGCTTAGTTTTTCGTTTATGTTCTCCCTAGATTCTTTTTAAAAAAATGTAAACATTTTATTGAGCTCATTCCCCAACTGCCACCCAGTGGAATCTGTAATAAAGAAGGAGGATTAAGCATGACAAATCAAAGCACTGGCCAGATTCAATGTATGGCTCCTTCTCCACTTCCTGTCCACCACTTCTCAGCAGAGAATGGAGAGGCATGCCTTTCCTTCAGCTGGCTGAAGTCACGAAGGGTCACTGCACCCTAATTAGATTCTTAGCCCCTGGAGCACAAGATCTTACACATAACAGGCAGCCAATAAAAATGTTGTCTTGGTACCCATACTAGGGATGCAGCAGAGCTCCTCCCCAGGCGGCTTTTTAAAGTGCTTGGGGTGGGATAGTTCATGGTGAAGGGGGTGCGGGGTATACTGCAGGTGGGGGTGAAATGGGCAGGAAGAACATTTGCAAAGCTTTTCCTGGGGTTCCTGAATTTCAATTGACACCAGTGACCAGAAGCTTTATCTGCAGTGATCAAATCCCCATCTGTTCCTGGTACCTAGTTCTAACAAAACCAAATAGATAATAGAGGTGACCGAGGGTTAATTGCCAAATTTCAGTAAACTGTTCGCACTCGTGGCATCTTCGCCCGTTTAGTCAACAGGCTGTCTGCTTGTGTACTAAAGCCCTCTGTCACACTGAGGCTGCCTTGATGAGGCTTCTCCCCACTTTTCCTCTTGAGTCCCTAACTGGTGCTGAGCAGCTCACTCCTTCATCTGCCTTGCTCCAGATGGAAAAAGACTGAACAACAGCAGCTAAGTGGATTGCTTCTGCTGAGCTGTCTTGCTGCCTACCCTTACCTCCATCACTCCTGTTCCCCTCTGGAGTAGCAGCCTGTCTCCTTCACACTACATTTGTAATGAGCCGATTTCCCCTGCATGCCTAATGACAACCGTGCCTTGGGTAATAAATTCTCCAGTCTCCTGCAATGCCTGAGAGGGCAGGCTCTTCAGCTGCTGAAATAATTAACCTTTAAACTGAGAGCTCTCGTGGATGGACACAGCTTTCATAGCTTCCTTCTTCTTATGATGATAGAAGAATCTCACAAAAGCATATGGAGATCTGCAGTGGACCCCCTTGGCCCCACCCAATACACATACAGATCAGCTTTGTAAATGGGAAAAGATGGAGTATACAGCAATACATGCTGGTTGTGTACAATAAGCTAATTCCTCAGGGCGGTAGTTGGAAGGAGGAGAGGCTCTGGACAAGGAGTCAGGATACCTAGGTTTTAGTCCTGGCTCTGGCCTAAATTGTCCACATGACCTTGGGCAGGTCACTTTATATCTGTAGGTCTCAGTTTCCTCCTCTGTAAAAGGGGAGCTATTGGATTAGATAAACAGTAAGACCCCATCTAGCTCTAAAAATCTGTGATTCACTAAGTATGTTTTGTATAATTCCCTCTGTATAATTCATATAATCAAATTTTTATGGTATCTATAATTATGTTTTTGTATGATTTGTGTAATTCTATAATTGTGGATTGTAAACTTTTTAAGGGCAGAATACTCATCTCATTCATCTCCCTGCATCCCCCAAGGCCTCAATCAATGTATTACCCACAGATGCTATGATAGCCTTTGAGGTCACTTCCAACTCTGAGGCTTACTGGTCTGATAGGTGAGTGGCCAGCTCTCAGTTATGGGTGATACCGGGCAAGGGGATATTGTAGGCGACCTTTACCAGAACAAATACCAAAAAGCAACTCAATCGGCCTTTATTCTTTATATGCCTTTGCCCCATTATGGGGGAAATGCTAATAAACAGGAAAAAGAATAAAAATCAAGGAAACACAGGAACAAATATAACAATAAATCCTGAATAATTAGGCCCTGAACAATCAAGAGCCCCTGAGACTGAAAATATCATATCAATATTTTCATACTTGTAGGGTTGATAGAGTCATTATCTATGTTTGAAGCTACTCTTAGAGAACCCCTGCTAATCGTTTTGGAAAACAATTTGATCCTATGAATTTTTATCATTTTTGTCTAATTTACATAAGCTACACATAGAGAGTCCACTTCTGGAACTCTGATACTACATGTGTCAAGACACTACACACAACTTAAATACCACTGACTTCCCTGCCCTGGACACTGCAGGCATACTCTAAATGTGATGATGGGTTACCACCAAGGCTGGATAATGTTGTTGACAAAGGGGAAATTGGCAAATTCATGAACTCTCATTCTGTTCATGTTCTAATTTGCAGAGCTGATTGTTTTGTTATATTTTGGGTACCTCCTTGATGAGTAGTACTACTTTATGAAAATCTCGGCTGAGCTTAGCTGCCTAATACTGAAATAAGTTCAAGATTTGTAAAATTCAAATATAATTGAGTTCAAATCCGGCCTCAGACCAAACACTTGACACATACTAGCTGTGTGACCTTGGGCAAGTCACTTAACCCCAATTGCCTCAAAAAAAAAAAAAAAAGAAAAGAAAAGAAAAGAAAAAGAAAAAGAAAAAGAAAAAAAAAAGAAATTCAAATATAATTGTGGATGTATAGCACAAGAGCTTGTCACTCTCCCATGGCCATCAATGGGCCTAATCAAGGTTTGATTTAAAAATAATTAACCTTAGCAACAATGCAAATTGAGCCACAACTTATAGTTGTATAGTCCTTTGTAAATCTTAAAGCACTAAGGAAATTCATGGAATGAAAAGGAAGAGAAGGAAGAGGAAGATACATTTGCTACCTGCTCATCCCCACCAGCAGCTATGGCTTTTATTTAATCATCATGACAAAAGCTCATTTTTTTCCCCATAGATTTAGAAATGGAAGAGACTTTTGGGGTCATCTACCCTAACCCACTCATTTAACAGTTGAGTTAACTGTAAAATAAAGAAACTCAAAAAGGCACAATAACTTGCCCCAGGTCACATACATAGTAAGGAGAAGCCAGAATTTGAGCCCAAGTCTTCTGACTCTAACACCAACAATCTTTCCACCTTACCTTTGTTGTCGTTTAATGCTACCTCTAAATTTCTAGGTAGTACAGTGGATAGAAGGGGGCTTGGAGTCAGGAAGAGTTATCTTCTTTGAGTTCAAATCTGACTTCAGTCACTTACTATCTGTGTGACCCTGGCGAGTCATTTAATCCTGTTTGCCTCAATTTCCTCATCTGTAAAAAAAAAACAAAAAAAACCACACAGTATCTTTGCCAAGAAAACCCCAAATGGGGTCATGAAGAGTTGGACATAACTGAAACAGATGATTGACAACAAATTTAGAAGGGATATTGACAAGATAGAAATCATCCATAGGAGGGGGACCAGGAGGAAATAGGGTTTATTGAAGGGATCGTGGACAGGATTGAAAAATGACTGAACAGCAACTAAATTTCTGCTGGTCATCCTCATCTGATAACTTGCCAGCTCTTTCAATACCTTTCATTCATGCCTCCTCTGTCTTTAAAGCCTCTTTGGCTTTCAAACTGAGTCTGGGTTGGGTTAGTTAGCAGGCACATCTCCACTCAACTAGCACTCATTGAACAAATTAACTGCAGATGTCTTGTCTCCCCCAACAAAACTAAAAGTATTTTGAGGTAAGGGACGGTGTCTTCTGCTTCTTTTGTATGCTTAGAGGAATACTCACCTTGTCCCAAATCACCTTGCCATTGCCTCCAATCATAGAATTCCTGAATCACTGAATTTTAGCTCTGAAGAGATCTTAAAAAGTCATCTAGTCTGATCCCATCTTGTTACAGGTGAGGAAAACTAAGGGCCAGAGAGGGAAAGTGATCATCTTACTAGTTAAAGGAAAAGAAACGGTTTTCCTGAGTTTCATGTCAACAATCTTTCCAGTGAACCCACAAAGTTTCCATCATATGAGCTGATAGTTGTTGTTGTTGTTTTGTGGGGGGTTGGTTAACAGCAAATCAGAAGTTGAAAACTCTCTCCTGGATTCTATCAGAGAAAGAGTGAGAGAGAGAGAGAGAGAGAGAGAGAGAGAGAGAGAGAGAGAGAGAGAGAGAGAGAGAGAACACTATAATATTTACTTCTTACAGGGTAGTGTAAATCTCATATAAGAAGGCAGCAGCTAGGTGGCACACGTGATAGAGCTCCTGACCTACAGGCAGGAAGCCATGAGTTCACATCCTGCCCCAGACATTTACTCGTCCACTCATTCCTCTGGGAGAAGTCTTCACAGCCTTGAAGGTAGCTTGCTCAGACATCAAGATACCAAGGTCATCCACTGCATCCCGGACCATTGCCAGTTGTCTTGACCTTTGTTCTGCCACTGGACTTTGATGACTCTGGAAGAGAGAGTGAGACTGATGATTTTGTGCAACTCTGCCTCAATTAAACCCAATTTGTAAGTCAAGGCATCGCCCCCATCACATCATTGGTCCTTTTAGAAAACAAGAACAAACAACAACAACAACAGACTCTCGCTAAGAGTTCTGAGACTTCATGCAAGTCACTTAACCTTTTTCAGCCTCAGTTTCCACATCTGTAAAATAGGAATAATAACAGCACCTACCCCTCAGGGTTGTTGTGAGGATCAAATGAGATAACAGATGGTAAGTATTTTGCAAGCCTCAAAGTGATACATAAATGCTAGCTATTATTATTATGTAGAGTATTTGTAAAACTTAAACAGCTCTAAGAGGCAGCTATTATTTCTATGTAAGCCACTTTAAAATCACTGCTAGGGCTATACGAATGCTAGTTATTATTGTTGTTGTTCATAATATTATTATTAGCTGAGCTTCTGCAAAGAAGCATGAATGGGCTCAACAGAACTAAGGCCCATTAACAAATAGGAACACTTTGTTGAGTGCTAAAATATATTTGTAGTAATTGTTCAGACACTGAGCATGCACACAGAACATGTCACAACATGTGATATGAAGGCTGTGTGCTTCACACACAGCTTCCAAGGCCCCACTCAGTTCCTGACTCTACAATGAAGCCTTCTTTTCTCGCAACTTCTTGGAACTTCTCCATTCCTATTAATTAGCCCTTCTTGTGCAGGCCTCTAATGTTCTTGGTCTGCAGCCCACAATCTACCAGAGGTGAGGAACCTGAGACTTCAAGGCCACATGTGGCCCTCTAGGTCCTCAAGTGCGGCCCTTTGACTGAATCCAAACTTCACAGAACAAATCCTTGCCCTCTAGGTCCTCAAGTATGGCCTTTTGACTGAATCCAAACTTCACAGAACAAATCCCCTTAATAAAAGCATTTGTTCTGTAAAACTTGGATTCAGTCAAAAGGCCACACCCGAGGACCTAGAAGGCCACATGTGGTCTCCAGGCCACAGCGTCCCCACCCCTGATTCTAACCCTTAGTCTTGTGTTGTTTTCTGTTGATTCAGTTTTTCGTTTGTTTGTTTTTTAGGCAATTGGGGTTAAGTGACTTGCCCAGGGTCACAGTTAAGTGACCAAGTTAAGTGTCAAGTGTTTGGTCTGAGGTCAGATTGGAAGTCAGGTCCTCCTGATTTCAGGGCCGATGCTCTATCCGCTGCGCCACCTAGCTGCCCCTGTTGATTCGGTTTTTCAGAGACACTGTGAGGCAATGCAGAGAGCGCAGGGATGGAAATCAAGAGACCACGGTTTGAGGCACACTTCTGACACTCCGTTCACAAGTCACTGGACCTCTCAGAGCTTTAGCTTCCTCTTCAGTGATAGATATAGGGATAATAAGTTTTGCACTACGGACCTCGCACGGCTATTCAGAGAAGAAGAGGATCGTAGATGTCACTGCTACCTGTCACCCTGGTCACACTGCTGCTTCATGTGCCTGGGACACGTCCACATCACCTTCTCCCTTTCTAATTATCCTCTTTCCTCTCGCTAGAGAGCGCCTCGGAACTATAGAAGGAAAACTTATAATACTATGTGTATATAATATAATACAATACAATATGTAATAATATAATATATATCAGAACTTCCAGTCCTGATGCAGTTCTTCCTGTGACTGGAAGAAATTTAAATACCCTTAAAGAAAAGGCTGTTAGCAATTTAGGTGCCTTTGCAAGGTAATTAGCTCAAGCCTTACCAGAAGGACTATAACTGGAGGGAAGTGCTTTGTGTGTCTTCAATATTTCACTGTCTCTGTGATTGCCTCACTGTGGCTACTCCCACCAACCACGCAGATCTCAGCACATCCACGTCTGCCCACCCTGTGCAACTCTCGATTGTGGAAATCTGGCTCGGGGGTCCACCCAATGTTGCGGAGGCTCTTCTGTAGACTAGGTCCCTTGTCATTGCGTGCATGCCAGTTCTGCACATGTGCACATGCACATCCATTTCTTATCCTCATTCTCTCTCCCCATTTTTTATTCCAGTTGTCTCTTTCTTTAATGACATCCTTTAGGCGGCTTCTCCTGCACAAACTATATAAATGTGAGTTATTATTCATTCAACAGATATGTGTGACACACTGAATAGCCAATTCAGTTCAACATTTATTAAGAACATTTTGCCAAATCCAGAACACTCGGGGCTGGACAGGGACAGGATAGAAAGACAAGTGAGACGTGACTCCCACACAAGTTGCTCACAACCTAAGATGGTAGGTAAACGGTGGGGCAGAAGGAATAAGCCATGTACACAAAGAACCACAATATAGCTTAAAATGTGATGAGTAAAGAGAAAAAAATAACTAAATACTTTAAGGGATTTGAAGAAGGAGAGATGGTTTTACATGTAGAGGATCACAGAAGGCTCCCCCAAGAAGTGTGATGTGCTGTGAACGGGAGTAATAAGTCTGATCTCTTGACAAGATTATGATTTCATCCTGTTCCTAGATCAAGACATCTCTTAGCTCCAGGCAATTTCTCCCCCTCCCTACTCCTTCCTCATTTTTGCCTCCCCGGTCCCCTGGCTTCCTTCAAGTCCCAATTAAAATCCCACCTTCTACAGGAAGCCTTCCCCAACTGGCTTGATTCTAGCGCCTTCCGTCCATGATCTCCTATCTTTTCTGAGCATAGTTTGTATGTATTGGTTTGCTTTTTGGCTCTCCTAAAGACAGGGACTAGAAGACAGGGACTGTCTTTTGCTTTTCTTTGTATCTCCAGTGTTTAGCACAGTGCCTGGTAGGTGCATGGTAGGTGCTTAATAAATGCTTATTGACTAACTGACTGGTCAGAGCCCATGTCTAATACCTAAGCACTATACACTTTTGCCCTTGGAGTCCATGTGATATCTCCTATTCACTTGTATCTTCATAATACCTCACAGAGTGCTGGACCTAGGGAAGATATTTAGGAAACCCTTGCGCAATGGTTGGTACAAGTACCAATTTTTAGCAACATAGAAATAGAAAGACATCTCCATGAGGGTCTTCCATGAAAGACTCTGGACTGTGAGACTTAGAGTCAGAAAGACCTGGGATTGAATCCTGCCTTGGGATACTTCCTAGTTCTGGGACCATGGGTGAGTGACTTATGCTCTCTGAGTCTCAGTTTCTTCAACTGTAAAATGAGGATAATAACTGAATTACCTACCTTGTGGCATTTTTTTTGTGAGGCTCAAAGGAGAAAAATAATGTATGTAAAACAATCACTATATAAATTTCAGGTATCACAGCACCTTGTACACAATTGGTGATTAACAAATGCTTATTGAATTGATCAGAATCTGCATCTACAGAGGATGGGAGAGGGCACTTGTGAAACTATGACTCTTTTGAAGTATTGAAGAATAATGCTTTGTTTTCTAAATGAGTTTTTTTCCAGAAATCAGCCTGAATTTCATTTCATAAGCCTTAAAACTATTCAGTCTCTCACCTACACCACTGTGCCAACAGTTTCCTGAATTAGCTGAATTCTTGATCCTTTGCCAAGAAAAGTGTGGTTTCCCTTAATTTCTTTCTTTTTTTTTAACTTGACAATTTTGCTTCCTTCATTATGAAGCCTTATTTAAATGGGAGAAACGAGGAAAAAGGAAATAAAGAAATTCAACAAGTGAAAAATAAACCCACAATGGAAGCTAAATTAACAGACTTCAGCAACTCTTCCTTTAATGGTCTTGAATGTGTAGAGCTCCAGAGATCAATACTGAATGCTAAGTGCTTGGGGAATAATGGGTTTCAGAGAGGGGGGAGGTGGAGACAAGTCAAGCATCATTTCAATTTCATTAAAGACCTAGGGGTGACATCCTGACATCGATTTTTGTTCCCAGAACTTTTCACTGATTTAAATGAGAGGTCCCTTCATGAAGATCTATGACAGGAATGGTCCGAGAGGAAGAAATGGAACTTTACCAAGCCCTCACCAAAGGCGAGGCCTTCAGGTGATACCAGCTGCTTTGTTTCAATAGAGGGGAAGAGATAAAAAATGAAAGGGAAGCAAAGTGAATTAGGATAGATGAGCTCAGACTTCTGATGCACTGAAGAAGAACTGGTTTCCACCAGGCCATAACTAGGAATTCTGTTACCTAGGGCAAATTCAGCTGAGCAGGGGATAGACTAGGGGAGGACCCCGCAGAGAACAGCCTACCCCAGTTAATGACGGGAGGGAGGCAGCAAGTGGAGGACACAACAGAGGGGTAAAACCATTGCAACTCAGGGAGAGGGACAAGACTGCTGTGGTGCTACCCAACACAGGGCCAGTAGAATATCATGAGGCACAAAGACAGTGGACCGGAGGACCAACCCAATACAAGAAAGTTCGTCCCCTCTCTCAGCTGTTGGTACAGTTGGACAAAGTCCTCGTTGACCCCACTCTAATTATAGCTCCGGCCTCAGCCACAAGAGTGGGTCTCTAAAATGCTATGATCTGGATGTTTTAAGAGGTCTTGAAATAGGTTTCCTCCCTCCTAAAAAGTACCTTTTTCCAGGGTGCACTGACTTCCCCCATTAATGCTTCATTCCTCTAGCCTAAAACTTTTGTCCCTCATTAAAATGCAAATACTCCTTGGAAGGATAAACCATCAAAATCTTGTTTACTCTTTTCTGATTTTCGGTTTCCATTTCTCTCATCTACTCTTTTATCCTTTCTGAAACTTTTTCTCTTTCAAAGCTTTCTAGGGATACCACAATTGGCAAGCAAGGAGGAAGAGCCCTTTCTTCCACAGGACCCTGAATCTCTTTCCCCATTTTTGGCAAGACATTAATAAAAATCTTCAAGTAATTGGCCTGCTATTGTGCATGCGTACATGGTTTGTTGATGGAGGAAAGGAAGGTACATTCTGCTGAAGCACAGTAATAGAAGAGGACAGTGGAGTGGATGATGTACTAAAGAAAGGTGATGTTATGCTTAGACCAATGACGGGTAAAAGCAGTACAGCTGGGTGACAGCCAATTGAGATCACCCTCCTAATGGATACTGCAAACACCATTTGGGGATATTTACTGCAGAATAGGATGGAGTAAAGGCACTGAACGTGAGCAAAATATCATCCTTCATAAGTAGAAAACATAGTGTGTGGCAGAAAAATAAATTGCTGACGAAGTTTCTCTTGAAAGAGAGTGGTTCTGAATGTGTACCTGGTTGGACTGCCCCAGGGGGCTGCTGGCAGTTTTTCCCCAGTGGCCCACTGGAGGAATGGAGCAGCAGAAGACAGCTAGCTGCATGGAGAAGAAGGGTGGGTAAAAGAGCTTAATAAAACACTAATCTATTTGATAGGAAGAAGCAGTGTGCTTTTTAACCACATGTGTAGCACATTAAAATGACTCATTTTTCTTTGCAATCCCAGAACCTAGAACAGTACCTGGAACAATATAGAGGCTTGGTGAATGTTTATTGATTAATAAACTCTGGAAATGTAAATGGGAATATTCAGTGACATTTCCATCCTTCACTGAGTTGGCACAGAGGCCAGTGGTTTCTTCAACATCTTGACAATCTGTGATTTCAGGTATGATTGAGCCCTCCTCCAACAGGAGCAGGTGCAAGCTTTCCAGGGTTAGGTAATATTTTTCATTAGTTGCTTGGCTGAGATAAGACACTACCTCATGATGAACCCTCTGGAGATGATCCTCTTCAAAATTAGCCATGGTAGTGGCCCTTGGATTGCTGATATACTACCATGGGCAGATTGTTAGACTCATTTTTGAAGATGTTTCTGCTTGGTTAGTACGAGGTTGAGGTTGAGCTCCACTGGGTACAACCAGAACCAGAGGTCATCCCACACTATGATGAGGCATTGGAGTAAGACCTTAAGACCCTAAATGTGGTAGGTACTTCATATGTGTGTGGGTGTGTATGTATGTATATGTAGGTATACGTGTGTCTTGGAGAAGACTGAATTAGGTGAGGAAGTATAAAACTGACAACATTGAGGTGAAATAAATGCCACTAAGCCAGTAAGTCACAGAATTGTAGATTTAGAGATGGAAGACCCCCTTATTTTACAGATTAGTGAGTCCCAGAGAAGTTGAAGTGACTTACCCAATACCACGCAAATAGAAACCCTAATTCCAAGGTGGACTCATCTCTGACTCCAAATCCAGTACTCCCCCGTTATATGATGGTGGTATTTGCTTATGGTAGGATGTGTAGATTAATTTCTGTTGTTCAGTCATTTCAGTTGTGTCCAACTCTTCGTGACCCCATTTGGGGTCTTCTTGGCAAAGGTACTGGAGTGGTTTGCCATTTCCTTCTCCAGGGTTAAGTAACTTGGCCAGGATCACACAGCTAGTAAGTGTCTCAAGCCAGATTTGAACTCAGGAAAATGAGTCTTCTTGACTCTAGGCCTGTACTCTATCCACTGTGCCACCTAGCTGCCCCATATTAATTTTAGATATAGATATCTGAGGTCAGGGATATAGTATACAATCCTCTCTCTTTGTGTTTTTGTAACTAAAATATGAAGATTTACTTAAGATCTTGGGCATACTTTTATGCAATCAGAACCTCAGGGCAGTTAATTTATGAGAAGAAAAAAATGGCTACAGCTATTGCCAATAAAACTGATGACAGCACCAGCCTCTCTCTCTCTTTGAGACTTCCTGTAACTACCCTAAAAAAGCAAGACTAGGCCAGACTTCTGGGCTAGTGTTTACAAATTGACCTTTATACAAGGAGATGATTATACAGTATTAGGAGAAAAAGCAAGAGAGTTGTGTGGGTACTCTTAGGAGTGACACAATACACCCCTGTAGAGTCTGGTTACTTGGGGACTGCTATGTGTCTCTGTTAAACATCTTAAGGTATAGCATACACCAAATAGTCTCCATGTCAAAATCAGTGGCAGCTGGATTTTTTCAAATATCTTGAGTCCTTCCTAGTCTCTCAGAGCATGCTTCTGCCAGGGATCATGGCACTCTGACAATATTTTTAAAATAATAATAATTTCTACTTTTAAAAGCTCAGAAGTAAAGCAGCAAGAAAAACGAACTCTTAGGTACAATTTAAGTATTCTTGTTATTAAACTAAACTATTATGACCCTCTGCTTACATAAACTTTACTTCCTTAAGCTGGTTCAGAGTTTTCTAATCTGTGAGGCCCACCCTGGGAGTAGTATGATACCTTCAGGGGGAGGGAGTAGCAAAGCAGCGGCTTAAATTATTGAATTTTTCTCTAATACAACTCCAGCATAAATCCCCTTTTTTCAACGAAGACAAAGTTCAAATCAAAGTCAACAAAATTGAGATCAAATAGCATGGCAGATACCTAAGGGCTCCTTTAAGGCTAACTTAGAGGAATCAAGTTCACACTGGCTTAAAGACTTAAAACACATAATAGACAGTTTAGGGATGGTTTGAGTTAAGCCAAATCTGGGTCATTCAGTCCCCTAAACAAACATTACAGAAACTTTCGTCACTGCCTACTGAAAGCCTCATGATTGAAAACCCTCTGATCTGATCATATCAGCATCTTCCTTTTGCAAAACCAACTAGAACAAGCCAAGGAGAAAAAGCAGTTTTAGAAAGAGTAGCTGGTGTCATAAGAGTTTTTAGTAAAGGAAGAACAAATATGTTAGAAACATAGGCAAGAGACCTTGGTTGATTTTCTTGTTTTTTTTCTTTTGGTTAGGCAATGGGGTTAAGTGATTTGCCCAAGGTCACAAGGCTAATAAGCGTTAACTGTCTGAGGCCAGATTTGAACTCAGGTCCTCCTAACTCCAAGGCCGGTGCTCTACCCACTGCACCGCCTAGCTGCCCCAAGAGACCTTGGACTAGTCACCTTACCACTTGGAGTTTCAGTCAACTCATCTGAATGAATGGATTGGACTCGTTCAGTCGTGCCCAGCTCTTTGTGACCCCATTTGGGGTTTTCTTGGCAAAGATACTGGAGTGGTTTGCCAATTCCTTCTCCAGCTCATTTTACAGATGAGGAAACTGAGGTTAACAGGGTTAAGTAACTTGGCCAGGATCACACAACTAGTCAGTGTCTCAGGTCAGATTTGAACTCAGGAAAATGAGTCTTCCTGACTCCAGGTCCAGGGCTCTCTATCCTCTGTGCCAACTAGATGTCTCTGAGCCACAATGGTCTCAAAGGTTCTTGCCAGTTCTATCATTCAATTTTTCTCTGATACAAATTTGAGAGTACAACTGAATATCCTAAAACATTCCTCAAAACTTGCACTCACACCAAGATCATGATAAATTTGCAAATAGCTAGAACTATAAAAGTAATGGTTGTAGGTCTTAATTGTACTTTCTAAAGCAGTTGATTATATTAACTGCATAGTATATACTACTTAATTAAGAAGTCTGTTAGTAATGGTATTAATAATATTGGCACATTTTCCATTTAGATTAGCACTGCTCAAGAAACAAGAACAAATTAGGTTGTCCGAGTAATTCTATAAGAAGTCACATACTTTGGGAGAGAAAAATCAGATATCTAGAGTGAGATTAAAACCACGTTCTGGGAATAAGGATCCCAGAGTCATCTTTGACCCCTCCCTGTCCTATAGCTAACCAGTCACTACATGTTATTGATTCCTCTCTCAAAAGATCTTTTGTATCTTTCCCTTTCTTTCTATTCCCTCTGCTGCTCCTGCATTTCATGCCTCTGTTAGAAGGTTTAGATAGAGAGGCAATGGCCTCCTAACTGGTCACCTGGGCCTGGAATCAGGAAGGCCTGAGTTCAAATGCAGATCCAGACAGTTCCTATCCATGTGACCCTGGGCAAGTCATTTAATTGTTGCCAGCCTCAGTTTCCTCAACTGTAAAATGTGGACTTTACCGACCTCCCAGGGTTGTTGTGAGGATAAAATGAGATAATATATGTAAAGCATAGTACCTGGCATATAGTAGGCACTTGATAAATATGTATTCTTTTCCCCAATTCCAATCCCTCCTTTATAGAAGTTATGTTATTCTTCCTAAAACACCACTTGGATTATTTCACTCTCCTGCACAAAAATTTCTATGGCTCCCCTATTAGATAAAGTCCAAATTTCTCAGCGCAGACATCAAGGCCCTTCCTGACTACCCATTCCCACCATTCTCTAACATGCACTCTCTAGAGTACTTCAGTCAGCCTATTCTCCTTGGCCCTGGGAACA
The DNA here is from genome assembly GCF_900497805.2 of Vombatus ursinus. Classification (NCBI taxonomy): domain Eukaryota; kingdom Metazoa; phylum Chordata; class Mammalia; order Diprotodontia; family Vombatidae; genus Vombatus; species Vombatus ursinus. Next base: position 33,746,565 of record NW_020954596.1, read on the forward strand.
CTCAATGCTCATTCTTTGCTCCTTTCATGTGAAATGTCTTCCCTGCTCTTCTCTGTCCAAACCTGATTCATCCTTCAAGGCCTAGCTCAAGTCTCAGCTACTGCATGAAACCTTCTCTGCTTAACACAATGTACATTGATCTCTCCTTCCCTGGACACCTTTAGCACTTACTGTTTATTTTATTCTTGTTAGAGGATCATCAATTTATAGTTGGAAGGGGCCTTAAAGGGTATCCAGCTCAACCCTTTCATTTTGTAGATAAAGAAACCTAAGCCTCAAGAAATTAAGTGATTTGCGCAAGGTTTCATCAGTGCCAAGTAGTAGAAGCCCTGAATTATTATCTCGTCTCATCCATTTACTTGCTATATGGCCCTGGGAAAGTCATTTAACCTTGATCAGTCTCAGTTTCATCATTTGTAAAATGGGAATAATAATAACCTCACAGGATTCTTTTTGAAGATCAAATGAGATAATATATGTAAAGTGCTTTGTAAACCTTCAAGTGCTATATCAGTGTTAACTATTTTTATTATTACTCAAACCCATGACCTATGATTCCAAATCCAGCACTTTCTACTCATTTGGGGACCTGTTCCATACTACCCTCTGCTGTTTCTCACAGGTTTCCTGCTTTCTAGAGGCAGCCAAGGTGGCACAGTGGATAGAGCCTTGGACTGGGAGTCAGGAAGCCCTAAGTTCAAATCTGTCTCCAGATACTTTACTAGCTGTGTGACCCTGAGCAAATCACTTAACTTCTGTCTCTCTCTGTTTTCTCATCTGTAAAGAGGGGATAACAGGTGCCAAGGTTGATGTTAAGATAAAATGAGTTAACATACGTAAAGCTTTTTTCAAGTCTTAAAATGTTATCCAAATGCTAACTATTGATATGATTTCCTCCATGACACTGGAAGGCCCTTGAGGATGGGAACCATGTCTTCTACTTCTCTTGTATTCCCCCACAGTCCTTAACCTAGGACACTACCCCTTGTTGGCAATCAATGAGAATTTGCAGATTGACGATGAACTGAAATCTGGGCACAAATAACTGCGGATATTTACAGATGCAATTTCATTTTCCACACAAAAAATCATTTTCCATGATCAGCTGACAGGGCATTGAGTATGAATGGCCTGCTTCATGGATTGGATTTTAAAAAGAAAAGAATTCTCTAGCCAAAACACAGAGTAGGGGTGGTCATACATTTCAAATCTGGCAATCTAGAGCCACTGGGTTGGAAAAGCCCAGTCAGCTGTTGAGATGCCGATGTTTACAGGAGGCCAATGTTTTCAAACTCTCTTGTGTTGTTTGACTGATTGTTTCTTTGGCTCCAAAACAGCTTTTAGCTCTCACTATCATATGTCTAAATGGAACAACAATAGAATTCGGGAGAAGCCAGGCCAGGAACCTCGCTGATGAATGTTGTGCCTTAGAAAAAGCCTTGAATTTTAAATATGAAGACCGAGTCCAATTTCAAATCTAGAAAAGAGAGAAAGGGAACTGAAGGCATATGTTACCTGCTTCACATGTTTGCCCGCGACCAATACTGACTATTGTTGATTATTATATATTCTTTATTACAGAGAAACAAGAAGGGACATAGAGCTAAGTCCTTGGAGGTTTTTAAGAGCCATCAAATTCATTATTTGCAACCACAATTAAAACTTGGAATAGAATATGTTCCCCATCTAGGACTTTAGTTGCCAAATCTGATCTCCCAGAATACATTATTTGGTGTCCTCAGTGCACAGAAAACAGTGAGTTTGTAGTCATTTATTTTCATGTCTCATTTTCAGGAGGTATTCTCAATACTCTCACCTCTTGTTATGCCACTCTGTGTCCTAGTGTGATTGTGTGAAAACACCTCTGGGTTTTGTTTTGCCTCTCTGAGATCTACAGAGCTGGTATGGGACAATATATTTCTGCTCTAGACATATCCCCTCCTCTTGCCTGGTAACCTGCCCATTCTGGGGAAAATGACATGTTAAAAGTTCCCAAAATTTTCCTTATCCTGCAAATGCTGGAAATGTTGGATAATTTTAGAGAAACCACTCCCCAGTGTCTCTCTGTTTGTGACATCAAAAGTGGGAAGCCAATCAGATCTACCTGAGTGAGACCCCTTCCTTCCCTATAGAATCCCTAACCCTAAATGCACACTTTTGATGTTGTCCCAGGAGGTAGGTTACCTTTGGCTACTGTGGTGTGAAGGCTGTTCTAGTGCAAATAGTAGCCTTGGTTGCTACTTAGTCAACCTTAGCATGGAATTAGTGGAGGAGGGATGAGAGGGATAGAGAGAGGCAGCCAGCAAGCTTCCCTGATGGAAGAAATCCAGGCAGCCTCCCACAATCTTAGTATTAACCCGAGATGTTCCAAATGAATCAGTTGCCTCTGTGCAGAAATTCAGGACACCCTTCCTCTCCCTGCTGGGGCCTGAAGACCATCATGTCCAAGGTCTGGTGGTGTTCTTCCCTTATTGTCCTGGCTTTACCTTTCTATGCTTCCACTCTGAGCTTCCCCTTAAGCTTCAAGTCTTCCCTTATATGAATTAAAACGTGCCAAGTAAAAGTCTCTTGCTTTGAGCATCACTGAGCTGTCTGACTCTTTTGTGAAAACGTCCTAAGTACCCAAAACTACTACAAGGAATGGGGACATTGGGCACTGGGAAAGCCACACCAACTTGCTCTGGAAGTTGACCCAAAAATGCCACTTATTTTAAGTAACTGAGTTTGGATTTACTTCCAAGACTTGAGGTTGATAAGTTTTCTGATGTGTCCTCACTCATTTAAGATAATTCAGTACGTTAGGATACCACAGAAAATTCTTATCTTGCGTACAATTCCTGCCTTATTTTTCTCACAATAAATCTCAACAAGAAAGAAGACCTTTCTTAGGGTCCTCTTTGGAGAAGAATTTCATCTTTGAGGAGACAGCAAAGGAAGTTTTTTGAGAAACTGGCCTGAAGACCTGTTTTCTTCTTCTCTTTCTCATTGTAAAATTTCCTTACAGGGAAAGCAAGCATCAGTGTTAGAAAATAAATTGTTTTGTTTAGTTGTTGTTGTTGTTTTGGGTTTTTTGTTTGTTTGTTTGGGGTTTTTTTGGGGGGGGGGTGCTACTATCATCTCATCAGAACTACAAGCTTCACCCTGCACCCTGGTGGAATACAGGCCATAGCTGTCTCTAAAATGTGAGCCAACTCTTATTGGTACTGAATTTTTTACCCTTGGATTCCTCACCCTTCTTCTAATATCTTCCCCTCCCCCTTTTCTTCCACTCTTTTTCCTTCTGTGTTTTACTTAGCTTAATCTCCTTTACTCTCTTCCCTTTCCTCACTTCTTCCCTCCTCCCTTTCTATCTTCTATCTAATGCTAGAAATAGCACAGCCTGAGGGGAGGGAGCGTGACTGAGGCTGAGGTTGAAGGAGCCTTATATCAGGTATATCAGGAAGACAACTGACTGACCTGAAGCCATTGACCAGCTGTCCAGCTGCTCTAAGGGCTCTAAGCTGATGACATAAAGGTGTGTGATTGACTGAACTTTGTAAATGAGAATCTAGGGAAGCTCAATAGTCCAAAATCTAGGACTGCCTATACTAGTGTTACTGATGCATGGACCTTTCCCCTTCCCCCCTCTCTCACAATGAATGTTGTTCCCAGAGGAAATACAAATCAGAAGATTGCAGGGGTTCTTAACTGGAGATCCATGAACTTGACTTTTAAAAAGCATCTTCATAACTGGTTTTCAATATAATAGGTTTCCTTTGTAATCCTATATATCTTATTTTATGCATTTAAAGACTTTATGCTGAGATTGGGGTCCATCAGATTGTCACAGGTAAAATGGAGGGAGGTCAGAAGAGAAGAAGGAAGGAAGGAAGGAAGGAAGGAAGGAAGGAAGGAAGGAAGGAAGGGAGTGAGTAAATAAGCATTTATTAACTGGTTAGTATGAGCCAGGTACTGTGCTAAGCTCTGGGGATACAAACAGAAGCAAAAAGAAAGATAGTCCCTGCTCTCAAAGAACATATATTCTAATGGAGGAAGACGTCACACAAAAGGGGAGATGAAAAGTGAAGGGGGTGGGGTACTAAGAGCAGTTACAGGTTGAGCTAGCAGTAGAGAAGGCGTTGTCTGGAAGTCCAGAAAGTCTGGGACAGGTCTCGAGAATGACTAAAACAACAACAAAAAAAAGTTAAGAATCCCTCATTTTGAAAATATACAGCTTTCCACAACCCCCACAACCGTTCACATTAGAATGACCTGATAATACTTGAAACAGGGTGATTCAAATACTACTATTGCTTCAAACAGAATCTTCGGTACATAAAGACAAGTAATTAGAGATTGGTTCCTGACCAAGTAGGGAGTGTCAGAAGGGGGAAGTACATCAAGATTTTTAGCCCTCACTCATATCTGAACCTGGAGTGAAGGCCAGGAATTCTCTTGAAGTTGAATAGGGGTAGATCCCTGCTTCTTAGGCCAGCTTCCTTGAAGCTTCTAAGAAGGCAGGAGGTCATCAGGACAGATGGCAGAGGAGTAAAGCCTCAGTGAGAGGAGATTATGCTCAATGTAGAGAAAGGCAGGAAAGAGAGAACCCCAAGGGCCCTTGCTGCTGCTGCTGAAGAAGAAGTAGAAGAAGAAGAAGGAAAAGAAATAAAAATTTAAAACCCCCCAGCAGATGGAGCAGAGCCAAGACAGTGAGCAGCAATCTGAGACTGGAAGTGACTGCAAAGTGACATAGACCTTTCAAAATCAGTCCTAGGATTTAGGTCAAGGGGGATCTTAGAGATCATATTGCAACCCCTCATTTTACAGGTGAGGAAACTGAGACCTAAAGGTATAGCAAGGGGACCCAACACATAGAGTTTTGGCCCTGGAGTTAGGGAGATCTGAATTTGAATCCTGCTTTAGATATTAGCTTAGTGACTTTAAGTCACTTAACTATCTGAGCCTCAGTTTACTCATCTGAAATGGGAATTCATTATAATGCCTACCTCACAGAGTTGCTGTATCCAATAGGATAATTTAGGAAAAGCACTGCAAACCTTAAAGTATTACATAAATTATGATTATGATTATTGCCCAAAATCTTATAAATAGTAAGTAGCTAAGCTGGGATTTGAACGTGGGTCTTCAGACTTCAAACTCAATGATCTATTACATATGCTGGGTGTGCTAAAGCAAGGTTATTGTTTGTTTTCAGAGTTCTGTTTTGCTTTTTCCATAAAACTATTTCTATAATATCATGTACTTGTAGTGAGAAATCAATCCATATCCTGCATCAATCTGTATCTGTATCCTAGAATGCAATGCATGAATTATTCTAAGTTTCCCAGGTTCAGGCTATGAGCCAGAACCATAAGAAATATCCCAAATATATTTGAATCCTTCATGTTATAAGTCTCTGATGCAAGGATTCCACTAGTCCAACTATTTTGGGGGGGCATGGGGGAAGGGAATTAAGACCTGTGATTAATCAGTAGATAACCTCTGGTGTGGAAACTCCCTCCACAAATGAAGATAAGTCACTTGGTAACAGAGTATTAGGGACAGTTAGGTGGCTAGTGGATAGAGCACTGAATCTGAAGTCAAGAAGTCCTGAGTTCAAATCCGACCTCAGATACTTACTGGCTGTGTGATCCTGGGCAAGTCACTTAACCTCTGTTTGCCTTAATCCACTAGAGAAAGAAATGGCAAACCACTAGGGCGGCTAGGTGGCTCAGTGGATAGAGTGCTGAGCCTGTACTCAGGAGGACCCAAATTCAAATTTGACCTCAGATACTTACTAGCTATGTGACCCTGGGCAAGTCACTTGTTTGTCTAGGAGGAAGCTAGGTGGCTCATTGGATAGAGCACTGAATCTGGAGTCAGGAAGACCTGAGTTCAAATTTGACCTCAGAAACTTACTGGCTTGTGACCTTGGGCAAGTCACTTAACCTTGTTTGCCTTAATCCACTGGAAAAGGAAATGGCAAACCACTCTAGTATCTTTGCCAAGAAAACCCCATGGACAGCATTAGTGTGCTAAGGTCCACAGGGTCTCAAAGAGTTGGACACAACTAAACAACAATAACAAAAACAACAACAACAACAACAACTTAGAGTCTTAGTTGCCCGAAGCAATGCAAGGTTAACTAACCTGCCCAGGGTCACATAGCTAGAATGCATCAGAGATGACACTTGAACCCTCAGGTCTTCCTGACCCCAGACTCAATCCTCTCTCCTCTATATACCTCTTAGCCGTTCTATTATGGTAATGAAACAAGAGATAAGGTCTCAGCAAGAGAAAAGGAAATAGTGGGTAATGAAAACATTGACTCCAAATAGTACTACTAGAAAACTTGAGAGAGGGTATACTTCCTCAAACTTCAATTCCTCGAGGATCCCTGGGTTTGTCATTGTGAGTGCTCTGTCTACCAACACAGACCACATTTAGCTCAACTGATCCTCAGTCAGCTGTCCTATCACTAAGTCAGGACTGAAAAAACCCCTTTTCAGCTTGGTAGGAAGCAAAGCCTTCAAGAGTCCAGGGTCACCTCCATGTCACGATGAAGCCTTTCAACAGGACTTTATTGGAAGTTAAAGAAAGAGCTGAGGTTGCAAGAAGGGTAGGCAGAGGGCAACCGGGTAGCAAACTAATCAAGTAACCAGAAATATAAAGTGAGCTGGGGCTCAGACTATTAGCTTACACCAACACTGCCTATTCTAAGACTTTGGGAGAATGAAAAGAGATGAGATGGAGCCAAGATACATCCCCAAAAGAACTCTTAACAGCCCAGGCCACAGGGACCTCCAAATCTCACATTCTTTCTCCCGGTTAAGGGATTCTCTCTTCTTAGTGCTAGGAAAGCTCCTGCTTACAAGAAAAACCTCTGAACGTCTCAGAATGATGATTTTTTGTTGAAGGAAATGTTAAATTTCAGTTAGAGGTTAGAGAAAATAAAGATATAATTGTCCTCCATTCAAATTCAAGGACCCCCAGAAATATTACACCCAGGTTGAGAACACCAGGACTAGATGATCTTTAAAGCTCCCTCCTGACCTAATTCCTGGGAAACCTTTTTGATATAGTTAGGGTGTAGTGGAGCCACTTAAAAGTCAGTAGAAGCTCCCTGTCTTGAGTGGGAACCCTGGCTGCCATAGATCTCTCCTAGCTGCTGCTGGCCCAGCATCCAGAGGGATCTGCAGTGCCAATCTAGACCCAGGGGCTTCCTTTTGCATTATCTAAACTTCAGCCCCTAGCTTTAAGATTAGTTCAATCTCTCTTTGTTTCTAAGGTGCTGTTCAGGTTTCTCTGTGACTGACCCAGACAGCTTGATCATGAGTTGACCTAATCCCCCTAAAAGGCCATATTCAATTTTATAAGGGGAATGGATCTTACATGTCATATAGTTGAACTCTTTTGTTTTACAGAAAATGAAAATGAAACCCAGAGAGGTTCTAAGACCAAGGTCCCAGGTTCTTTCAGGGCTTTTCTAAACCATTCCCTCATGCTAATACAACACCTGACTCTAGACTGGAGTCAGAGAATCATGGATTTAGAACCAGAAGAGATCTCAGAGGTCATCTAGTCCAACTTATTTTTACTGATAAGGAAAAGAGTCCCAGAGAGGCTAAATTATTTTCAAGATATCACACAAATAGAAAGAAACAGAACCAGGATATGAGCCCAGGTCCTCTGCCTCCAAATGAATGAATAAACAAATCCAACAAGCACTTACCATGCACCATACTGTATTACTGCTAATGACATTTACATAGCAAAGTTTGCAAAGTGTTTTATGGCAAATGTAACGATCCTGGGAAGTATGTGTAAGAGGAAGGGAGGGGGAGACTAACCAGAGAGAAGCCATTCTCCACCATCTCATTACCTAAGCACTACCAGTATTATCTCCCTTTTATAGATGAGGAAAATGACTCGGGAGAGGATAAGCGACCTTGCCCTGAGGTCCTACAGCTTCTAGGTATCTGAGTCAGAATTTGGACCCGTAGGGTAATATCTGAATATAACAGAACAGTGCTGCAATGGAAGAATCCTACCTTTCAATTTAAGTCAACAGGCTTTTATTAAGCATCCACCAAGTGCAAGGCATTGTGCTAAGGGCTGGGGATGCAAAGACAGAATCAAACATTCCTTGTCTTCCAGAATGTTGCATTCTTTTGGCGAGCAACGCTGAGTGCCTCAGTTCCATTATCTGTAAAATGAGGGGAATAGACTGGTCTATTTGATGATGCCTTAAAAGTCCCTTCCAGCTGGAAAATTCTGACTTCAAAAAGTCTATGAGACTAAAACGTCTTTTTGGGGGGGGGGGGGTGTTAAAGTGAGAGCGTTCCATTGCACTCCTCTACCTACAGTCCTCACCTAGAGCCCCAGGCAAGGGCATTCATTTTCCGATGCAGCAACCTTGAGGCTGGCGGCATCTGCTCCCCCGTTCTCTCCCTCCTCCCCGACCCCCAGCGTAGCAGCTACGCTGCAATGGATCCCCGTCATTAACGTGGGTTGTCAAGGTTCTCCTGGAGCCGCTGCTATAAATAGAGCGCTATAGATAGCCCTCTGCGGCTGCCCCGCGCCGTGGCCCGCAGCGGGGAGGGCTACCTGGCTCGCAGAGCACAGCACAGGGCCGTCAGCTCGCGGCTCCCACCCTGTGCAAATGAAGGCTTGCACACTGGCAGCCCTCGGCCGGCCTGATGGGCAATCTTCGCCTCCATTCAGCCGCTCCTCTCCCTCATTAAAAGCATAACCGCCGCAAATGTTCCAAATATTGGTTGCCGGGTAAACTGTAGCAGGAGTTCATTTGTATTCAGCGCCCTGGATAAAAGTGATAAGCAGCCAAGCCGTCCAAGGAAACAGCACAAATGAAACACGGCACTCGGGAGGCGAGATATTTATAGAAACCAAATATCAGCATTTTCCACACATTTACACAAAGCAATTTCAGCCCTTTCAGATGAGAAAAGAGCAGGCCTGGCCCTCATTCATTTCTGCCGGCATCACAGGGATGAGGACTAGGGGGGAAAAAGGACTGATTTGATAGGAAACCTTCAGGCGGGCTCAGATTAAAAAGCAATGGCCGCATAAAATGGAGGCTGTCATATTTTCCCTTCTAACATGTCTTGGTAATAAAAATGTTGTTTTAGTAAATAAACTTGGGGAGATGAATAGCTGACTTGTGTTTCTCTCCAGAGCCTCACACCGCCCTCCCACCCCCCCCTTCCCCTACAAACCCCTCCCCCTACCTCTGGACATTGGAGCCACAAAAAGGGCCTAAACTGGAAATCGTTTTAGTCCCAAAATAAACTTGCAAGTAGGAAAAAGGAAGTTTTATTCAAACAGCTATTTTATCCCTGAGATGTTCATTTTACTACTCCTTCTGTCTCCTACTCACCCCACAAAAGACTGAAATAAATTTCTAGCAGATAGATTGGGGTAGGGGGAGTGAAAATTGCTGTCATTCTGCACCCTCTGGACTCTAGAGTGTTGGGACTGAAATTCTTGAAGAGTTCACCATGATGCAAAAATCATTCCTTGACCATGAATTTCACCAGTGGCATGACACTGCACCTTGGATGGATTTTGTGAGAAAGAGCAGATAAAAGAGGAAGGAGGGAAAAAGACAGCGTGGGAGTGTGGGTTTGTTTGTTTTTTTCTTAGTGTTAACAAAATAGAAAGATGAGAGAGAAACCCAATTACACAGCAGAATTTTAACTTTAACCAAGTATTTTCACTTTAACTTGAGTTCATAGGTGGCCTCTACTGACAGATTGAAACCCACCCACACCCTCTCATCCCCATTCAGGTCTTACCTATTTTTTCTCATGAATCCTCCACAAAGGATCCATTCAAAGGCACCTTCCTTTGGTTCTTTTAATATTTAGTGGGGGGTTTGTGCTCTTTCCCTCCGCAAATGAAATTGTATTTACCTTTATGTTTAAATGATGCTTCTCATCTTGACTTTAAGCTTCTTGAAGGCAGGGACTGTTTTTTATTTTTTATTTCTCATATCTCCAGTGCCTAGAAAAGTGCTTGGCATATAGTGAACACTTAATAAATGCTTGTTGGATTGAATCAATACTAGGACTTTATTTAGAAGGCCTGTCTGATACTTTCTCTTGATCCATGACCAGCCTTCCTATTTTTCCTATCCTGTGTGTACTAGGTGATGTCTTTAATAATTACTTCTTGTGTACAAGTCATTATTGATACTATTTTCCAGTCTGCTAGCACACACTTGTCACACACTTGCCATTTTCCTTTGGGTCACCTACAATTATGATCCTTCTGAGATCACAGACTTCCACGATTTGTAGTCATACAGCATTACTAGGAGAATCTTGGTATTTTTTAAAATGTCCTTTGGCAACAGGGAACAGTTTAGGATGGTAGAAATCACTGTACAATTTCTCACATGAGATCTAGCCTGCTTTTCTCCTCCTATTCAATTCTCCATCCAATTTAACTCCAGTGAATATCCAAGAAGTATGTACTGATTAACTCAATAGGCTTCCCGTTGAACTCTATGTCATAATCTGGACAAAATGCAATCTTTGTTCTCTCGGTGTTTCCTGTGTGAATTACAAAGCTAATTTATTTTGTGTGATCATGGATCTCATTAAGGAGACCCTGTAGTGTTCCAGAGCTCGGCAAAACTCAGCCTGTCACCTGTATACAGGGACTTGTGGAGAACCTCACCATCTATTAGGGAATCCTTCTTCCATTTAGATTATACCCAGGACATTGCCCTGTGATGTGATGTGAGGCGCTGCTTTGGTGAGTATCCGTCTCCACAGTTTATGCCTCACCTAGTATTGATAATTACCGAGTTGTTGAACAGTTATCTCTTTGATCTACCAAAGCCAGCTTGCTTGAGAAGAAGCATTAGCCACAATCACAGAATCTCAGTTTGAAGTGTTCTCAGAGGTCGTGTAGTCCAAGCCAAACTTGAATAGGAATCTCTTCAATGAAACCCAGGATTGACTCAAAGATGTCCAGAAAAGCACAACCCACTACCTCCCTCTGTAGCACACTCTACTTTTGATAGCTCTACTTATAAGGAAAATTTTCCTTAACTCTTTCCTTAGCCTCCTTTAAGTCTCAGCTAAAATCCCATCTTCTTTCTGCAAGAAACCTATCCCAATCTTCCATGTTTTTTTCAAAGATCATTGGCAGTGTCTGAGCGATTCTTTTAGGATCATGGGATATAGCGTTATCTAGACCTGGTGCCTTGAACTCTTTGAAGACAGGTGCTCTTTTCAGTTTCCTCATCCATAAAATGGGGATAATCATAGCAGGATTGTTGTGAAGATTAAATGAGATAATAATTTTAAAGCACTTAACACAGTGTCTGGCACATAGGAGGCACTATATGAAGGTTAGTTGTTGCTGTTGTTGTTGTTGTTAGCTGAAGCAAAATGCGGTTAAGTAGTCCCACCTTCTCATCATTGTCAGTTTTCATTCTCCCCATCCACCCAAATGGTGGCCATATCTTTTCTTGATCTCCTATCTTGCCCCCAACACAGCTCTTATGTTTTCCTTAACTTTCATAACCACCCTAAAGATTTTTGATTCCACTGTAATAAGTCGATGTTATTCTTTAGTGTCCCTTCAACATTACATATACTTGCTTGTATACATCTTCTTGAAATCTAAGTGGTTGATAAGTTCCCTGTATGTGTACTACATCTTTGCAGACAGCTCCCCTCTTTCTTCCTCAGTGAAATGATTTAAGTTTTTGTCATTAAAATTTCATTCTTAAGAGGTACTGTCTCTCTTAGACTGCTTTTTCCTAAAAATGTTCAGGCCATGGAACCTGTTTTCTCAGTTCTTTGCAATCTGCTCTCACAAAATCTAGAACCCACATGGTACTCTATGTGTAGTTTCCACTTCCTCTATCATGATTTCAAAAACAGAATAGTCGCTTAACTTCAAAGGTTTCCATTATTTCTATTCAGCAGTCAATTCCTCTTTGTCATAATCAGATCCAGAATAAGAGTTCCCTTTCTCATTCTCCCCCACCTTGTGAAAAATGAAATTACTGTTATGGTAAGTCAAGAATTTATCAGCTTCTCTTCGTTTCACATAGAAAGGATACCTGGACATGTCTAAATGCTTCAAGTCTCCTATGGTCCTATAGCCAGGCTCATAATTAGTTTCCTGAATTCCTTGCCTATTTCCTCCTCCTGTCCAGTTCTGTAGCATACATCAGTAACAATACGACTTTAGTTTCTCCTTTGACTGATTCTCACTCAGCTGCTTGTTACCATGCTTCCCCACTCAGATTCTACTTACTCTCAAAAGCATATATCCTTTTTTGGTGGGGAAAGGTGAGGCAATCAGGGCTGTGACTTAACCAGGGTCACACAGCCAGTAAGTGTCAGGTGTCTGAGGTTGGATCTGAACTCACATCTTCCTGCCTCTAGGGCCAGTGCTCTGTCCACTGCGCCATCTAGCTATCATTAAAATCTCAGTTCTTCCTAGGAGGTCAAAGTGACCTCCTTGCATTGGAATCTCTATTTCACCTTGCTTATTGTCCATTCTTTGTGCATTTATATATATATATATATATACATATATATATATACATGACACTCTGGGCTTTATGGCTGACCCCTTTCTTGAATATTGAATCCTGTGAATTAATACTGAGCCTCTTCTTCTTTTTCCTATATTATACCTCCTATTTTCTGTAGCATCTGGCTTGGTGGGTAAATGTCAGCAATCTTCTCCTTCCCCTTTCATCTTTAATTTAAGATCTTCTTGAATAGATCTGCATGATGAGGCAAGTGTATATCTCACTAGTCCTTGTTAGGTATGTTCCATCTAGCTAGCTAAGAGGCTACCCTTCAAACTTTAGTCCTAAATCCAAGTCCTTTTCTCAGATTCCACCTTCTTTGCCAGCCCAGATCACTTTTCTCTTCTAAAGCCCCTATCTTTCTTGGGCAGCGGGGAGTGCTCAAGTCTGAGGACCTGTATTTGAATGTTGACTCTAAACTTTCAACCTGATAAGACAACCATAAGTTGGATTCATATCCTCTCAACTACTGATATCAATTTAGCAAACATTAATACACTTTGGTCTTCCCAAAAAAAATACTTTATTCCCCCCAGCATATCCAGTCCACTTACAGACTTCCAGTGCTGAAGAACACACTATACCTCCTACAGGCTCCCATTACAGTTTTGGACAGCCTTGATTTTTAAGAAGTTTCCCCTTAAAAGGACAAATACTGCCTTCCTGCTACTTCCAACCTTTGAGACCAAACAGAACATGTGTAAATTCTCTTCCACATGACAGCCTTTCAAATACGTGAAGACTTCAAGACAAATCTTTTTTCCAGACCAAATATAACCATTTCTTCAAGCAATCCTTATACAAAATGGCCTTCAATCCTCTTATCACCTTGGTTTCCATCCTTTGGACCCACTCTGGATTGTCACAGCATATCAACGTTGGAAGGATCCTCAAGGATCAGCCTAATGCCTTTTACAATATCTTCAACATGTGGGCATTGACTTCTACTTGAAGACTTTTGACAATGGGGAATCTACTTCCTCAAGAGAAGCTATTGCATATTGGGACAGTTTCAATGATTAAGCATCTTTATTCTTACACTGACCCAGCAGCTTCCACCTTCCCTTTCTCAGCAACTCTCAGCAGAGCAATACCCTGATGGCTCTAATATTTCCCTGTGTGCTTTTGAAAGTTGTACAGCAAAACATCATGCCATCTTGGCCTTGCTTCTGCCACCAGGACCCTCCAATTTCCAACCCTACCACCCTGGGGAAGAATTTCCAACAGAATCACTATCGTTAGCTCCTTTTCCAGCATAAATGTCACAGGGATAAAGCAGGTGTTGAAAGGAAAATCTGCCCCACTAGAGCTTCTACATATTCTCCCATGCCTGCATAAACCCAGTGAGATCATCATTCCTCAACTTTATAGCTATTTTATGGCCTACAGCCTGCATATGAGCATCAAAGAAAAAAGAAAGAGACCTCTAAGAGCTGAGTATACCCTAACCTCTTCTTGGTTGTGGAACCATTATTTTCTTAAAATACTTTCCCTCCTTAGCAACTGATTGGTTCCCTATCCATTGAACACAAACCAGAGGTACCCAGTACTGTTAAGCAACAGTCATACATTCCTAGACTTTATTATTTTTTTTCTTCTCTACTATCCTCTTCCCTAGGACTCTGAAATTGTAAGATTTGCAACTGAAGTGGCAAACTGAACTAACACATGCCACAAATGCATAGACTATACAAGCAAACAGATGTTTTCTTTCCAGAAGAAGCTCTGTCTGACACAGTGGGCTTGTAGCCGGCTATGATCTCATGACTCATTGCAACAACATTTTGCTTCCTCATTTAGTTGGTTGTTTGAAAAGGTTTAAAATGTCTCAGAGGGTACAGTGCAAAAAAAAAAATGACAGCTTGAAAAATGGCAAAGTAAGTCTAAGCGCATAAGTTGTAGTCTTCCAAGTGCATCTGGTCTGAAGTAGCCTTGGAAGGCCTCTTTTCACTTCTCCTTTTCTCCACATCCCTCAGTGGACATTTAGGAACATTAATCAAGAGCCTACTATGTGTAAAAAGCACAAATGCTCCTCATAATGGAAAGGAACTCATGGGGCCTTATGGGTGGCTGGGGTAAGTAAGGTGCTGCCCAGGAAAGATTTGCCTGACCCCCAAGGCCCACTCACCATCAATCCCCACCATTTCAATTACAGGATTTAGAACTAAATGTAACTTCAGAGATCATCTGTACAACTTCTTCATTTTACCCATGAGAAAAGTGCTAATCCAATTAGTGGGTGAAAAAAAGCAGAGAGAGATCGATGATACTTTTTGGGGAGTTGAGGATGGGGTCAGTACGGTGCCTAGCACATAGTAAGCCCTTGAGAAAGGCTTGTTGACTAACACAGTGACCCGTGATTCCTCCATTATGTAAACTCCCAGTATGGGATTTCCCTCCATTAATACAGCTCAACAATATGTGGGTAATTTATAGTCTTAGAGTATCACCTGCGGCACTGATAGATTAACTATGTTGCCTATGGTCACACAAGTAGTATGTGTCAGTCAGGATTTGAACCCAGGTTGTGGTGCAGTGGAAAGAATACTGGAGGAGGCAGAGGACCTGGATTTCAATCCTGCTTTTTCCACTTACTACCTGGTATGACCTTGGACAAGTCACACAGTTTCATCCTTTGTAAAATGAGGGGATTGGAATGATCTTTCCCTTCCAATTTTAAATCTATGATACTATGCTCTTACTGACATCAAGAGCAGCACTTTATCCATTATATATATTGCATCACTAACTAATACAGTAGATAACAAGATCAGGATTTTAAAAGGATATTTACAGCCTGATATGATAGAATGAACCTAAAAAGTTTGATTTTATTAGGAATATATGTAAGGTCATACTTAGATTGGAAAATAAAACACAGGATTGGATAGAGAGCAGCTAATTTGAAAAGACCCGAGGGTTTTAGTAGACTGCAGGTTCAATATGAGTGTGAGGTAGCATCCGGAAAAGATAATGTCATCCAAGGTTTCATAATAGACATATAGCAATCAGAATAGAGGAGTTCAGGGTTCAATTGAATGTCTTACTGGTCAGACCTCATCTGAATTAGTGTGCTCAATTCAGTGTTACTTTTTTTTTTAGTTAGTTGGGGTTAAGTGACTTGCCCAGGGTCACACAGTTACTAAGTGTCAAGTGTTTGTCCTGAAGCCATATTTGAACTCAGGTCCTCCTGACTTCAGGGCCGATGTTCTATCCACTGAGTCACCTATCTGCCCCCCATGTCACATTTTGGAAGGGATGCTAACAAAACTGTGTTTCTTATGTGTTGGTTTCCATAAGAGACTAATAGAAATGGTGAGAGGACTTAAAACCATGCCATACAAGGATCCATTGAAGAATTCTGTTAGATGTGTTGATCCCAGAAAAGACAGAGAGAATTTGATCACCGTATTCAAGCAATTAAAAGACTGTCATACGGAAGAAGGACTAGGTTTGTTCTGTGTAGTTCCTGAGGGCAGACCTAGGACCAATGGGAGATTGGTGAGAGATGATTCCAACTCAATATAAGGAAAAGCTTCCTAATGATGATTGCTGTCAAAAATGAAATACATTGCCTTAGGAAGGAGTGAGTTCCCTGTCATCAGAGATCATGAAATGAAGGCTAACTTGTCATAGATGTTGCAAAAGAAATTAATGCTTTATAATCTCCTAGATTACAGTTTTTTACCTTAGTTACATTTTAAGACAGTTGCTTCCTAGAACCTTTGGGAATGTAGGACAGTGAAAAGAACACTGGGCTTGGAATCAGAGAAGACCTGGGTTCAAATCCTACTTTTGGTTCTTAGTAGTTATGTGATCATTAGCAAGTCACTTGACCTAATTCTGAGCCTCAGTTTCCTCAACTATAACATGAGATTAATAATCCCTACCATACAAGGCTGTTTTGAAGATCATAAATTTGTGTAAAATACTTGGAAAATCTTAATGCTCTATTATGGTTAGCTATTATGATTAGCATTTTTACTTGTGAGACTTTGGGTAAGTTATTTATTATTCTATACCTCAGTTTTGTCATCTATAAAATGAGCTGCTCAGTAGAACCAGGAGAACACTGTACACAGTAAAAGCTACGTTGTATGATGACTAACATTGATAGACTTAGCAATGCAAGGATCTAAGACATCTCCAAAGTCCTCATGATGGAAAATGCTATCCACATCCAAAGAAAGAACTATGGAGTTTGAATGCAGATTGAAGCATTCTATTTGCTATTTTTTTTCCTTCTGTTTTGTTTTGTTTCCTCTATCTGGTGGTTCCTCCTATTGGTTCTAATTCTTCCTTACAACATCACTAATATGAAAATATGTTTAATAAGAATGTATATGTATAGCCTATATCAGATTGCACACTGTCTTGGGGAGGGAGGGGAAAGGGAGGGGGAGAAAAATTTAAAATTCAAAAGCTTATGGAAGTGATTGTTGATTATTCAAAATAAATTAATTTTAAAAAATGAGCTGCTCAGGCTAGTGATCTCCAAGGTCCCTTTCAGCTCTAAATCCATGATACTATGATCCAGATAAGCTGTCCTGATTGCAATATATGGCACACAGGATTAAATCAGGGCCACAGGGACTAGTGAAGTAAGTAAGATTAGCAGGAGGCAAGTGAGGGCAGTAAAGACCCAGCTGATCTGGGACAATAGAGACTTGGCTAAGATGCTGATGGTTAGAGGATTGTCAGTAAATGAGGTAGTGTAGAGGGAGTAGTAGCATGTCCATGAAGAAATCTACGTGCATATAGAAGAAACACCCACTTGCACCAGGGTGGTGGTAGGAGCAAGGAGAAGACCTCTTCAGATGAACATACTTCTGGGACCATAGCAAAGTAGGAGAGTGATCGATAATGCTGAAAAGCTCGGAGGAAGTCAGGAAGGGAGCTGAGAAAGAGCACGTGGAATGGTCCCAAACTTCCCTGGGTCATCTGTCTTAAGTATAAGGCTTGTGGAGAAAGGAGAAGGGTTGGAAGAGTCACTGCAGAGAATTAAATGGGGATGTAATAAAAGCCAAAAAAGTCCCCACCCCACCCCAAACAATCACAAGGTGTACTGCGGTGTTCCAGGCAGTCAGGGCTATATAATATTAGTTCCAGCAGGGATCACAAATCTCACTCTTCATAAGACAAATAGCATTGGAAGGTTTCTGCTCTTCCCTCCTCCCTTTCCTATTTGTTTTGTAAGTAGCCTTAAAGGTTTGGATAGCTCAACTTGGGTGAAAATGCTAGGGATGAAGAGAAAATCCACAGCAGCTCTCCCCACTCCCTCTCACATCCAGGGGGAAATGTTAATACAAGTAAGAGGCACAGCATCCAGGCACTGGGGGAAAAGAAGTTATAAATGGAAGTTGACGTTGGGCTACCCATTTTTAATGTGGTTCACAAGGCTCATAGATTTAGAGCTGGAAGCTTCCATAAAGGTCATCAGATCCATCCCCAGATCACAAAAATGAGACCCAAAGACATAAAGGAACTTTCCCAAGGTCACAAAGACAGTAAGTGGTAAAACTGGGATTTGAACTCAGGTTCTCTAACTGCAGATCCAGTGCTCTTTCTATGAGGCCGTTATTCTTCTAATCTCCAGAAAGAATTCTTGTTTATGATAGCTTGAGACCAGTCTACCAAGGAAGATTTCAGAAGAATGGTGGTATTCCAAACCAAAAGTGCATTCTTAAGTTGTAAACCTACCAGAAGTAATCCATCACTTATGGTCAGTTTGTCAGAGAGCTGGTCTACTGGCAAGACAAATGATCAACACTGCTCAAGGCTAAAGAGAATGTAAGGGACCTTACAACTACTGGGTGCTGGAAGGCAGAAAGGGATAGGAGATGAATTACTACCACCTTCTGGGAGTTCAGAAGGAAGAATGGCCCCGGATAGTGATAGGGAGCAACAAGGAAGAACAACAATCAGTGATACAAGTTGAGAACAGCCAGAGGCAAGAACTACTGAAGACAAGGGGCTATGCAGACAGAAGGGTTATGGAAGGGATGTTTAGTGTGTAGAAACAAACCCTGTTCTGCACAGCATAGTACAGCAGATAAGCGGGTTGGCTGTGGAGCCAGGAAGATCTGAATTTGAATATTCCTGCACCCAGTATATATGTTATTGAGATTGATCAGACTTCTTATGAGAAGGGTTGCTACACTAGTAAACATAATTATTTTGAGTAGTCTTTGGTACAAAATCTATGTCCCTTAACTAAATAAAACTATTCATATTTTGAAGCTTGTGAACCTATATGCTTGTAAGATGTGCTGGTGACTACCTCTTGGGAAAAAGTGTCAGCTACTGAATTAGTCAGCTCTTCCAAGTGGAGATATTGATGGGAGCAAATGTCTCCTAGTGCACAGCCGGGTCCTTTGTACCACAAAAGAATCTCAAGGATAACATAGTAAAGAATGGATAGGGTTGTGGAACCTCAAAGAAGCTTAAGATCTCGTAGCAAAGATAAAATAGACCTATATGTAATCAGCAGGAAAAGAGGTATCTCACAGGTGTGTGTTATTAACCCAAGAATGTGGTATAGTAGAAAAAGTGCCAGCTTTAGAATCAGGAGACCTGGGTTTAAACCCTAACTTTCCTCATCTACATAATAAGCAGGCTTGGCTCAGATGACCTCTAAGGTTCCCAGTCATACAACATCTTATGATACTCATTATATCTCCTTCATAGAACTGCTATGAGCAAAGTACTTTGTGAACCATAAAATACTATATGAATGCAGTTATTATTTCTTCTAGAGGGAAGAAGAGGGAGCTGGGGCTGTGATTTAAAGGAGGGGAGGGATATTGTACAGCAGGCAAAAGGAGGAGAAAGTGGTTTTTCCATGCATGTAGGACAGCCCAAGCAAAAGCTGTTTACTGTTTGCTACTCCTTAGCCGGACTTATGTCAGCAACCTTGAAAGAGCAACTGCATTATTTAGTTCCAGAGAGGACGACTCCAATGAATATCATCCCCAGATGCTGACTGAACCTGCGATCCTTGCACGTGCCCCTGGTCTCGGTTTAAAAGACCTTTAGTAAGAGTTTATGGTCAGTTATCAAGGTGCATTATTCCCTGCATAGGTATTCAGTGAATTTCATCAACCCTATCCACTGTATCGAAAGGGCTGCCTTTCCATCTGCATAATTTCAGATTCTGTCAGGTTGGGTGACATGTGTGCACTGGGCCTCTCACCGCCATCTGGCAGCCTCTCTGAAATCCCAGCATTTCGTCCCCTACCCCCCCCCCATCCTCCCCCACCAATAGGAGAGGTGTCCTCAGCCAAGATTGCTGGGAAAGCAGGCTCAAAATATATGGATGCTTCTGTAGATGACAACCATGATTTAGCTGCATCAATTGCTTTTTGACATTTCCATAGCTCTTCCCTGCTTTACCTTTCGAGAAGCGTCCAGTCAGAGCTTCAACAGGAGTAAACAAGCATAAATTGGATTTTCCACATTATGTTAATGTGGAGCGCTTGGGGGCTGGCTCTGTAGGCAGCTACCTGGGCAGGTTCCATCTAAGGCTGCTGCCACTTCACCTAGGGGAGTTTCCCCACCATTTAAGCAGACTACTCTCCTGGAAAGGTGAGCCTTGGGTTTTCTTTGCTCTTGGCCCCATCTGCTTAATACCAACAACCCCATCCCCACACACACAACACAACACACACAAAAGAATCTTGTCTCCTGGAGGCCGAAGCACTTCTCACTTAGGGTTTACAACTCCAACAGGATCACCTTTCAAGAATCAAGTCCTTTGCCCGAGTCTTCTGCATGGACAGCCACCCCGAAGCCTACAGGCTTAGCAAGACCTAGAAATTCAGCCCAACAGAGCGAATGCTGACAAAACCTGGAGCCAGAGCCCCAAGATGCTGCTGCTGGTGCTGGTGCTGCATAGTGTGGTGTAGTAGCTAAAGGCCTGGCCTTGGAGCCAAAAAAACCTGGGTTCAAATCCTGAAGTACCAGTACAGAGTGTGGATATAAAAGGCAAGGCTGGATTTGCCCATAATCAGAATGCACCATTTCTATAATCTCTTTAGATCACAAATATAGAGCTGGAAAGGACCTTCAATTTGCCAATGAGGAAACTGAGGCACAGGGAGGTTGAGTGATTTGGCCAAGGTCAGACAGCTAGTAAGCATAGACTGAATAAATAAGGCAACCACCTTTCTGAGCCTCAACTTTCTCATCTGTAAAATGGGAATGGTAACATTGTCTACCTCAAAGGATTGTTGTGAGGATCAAATAAGGCAATGTATGTAAAATGCTTGGTATTTGATCCTAAAAGTTAATAGGGAGCTATTTAAGTTTATCAAGAATGGGGAGTCTATGATTTAAGAAAGCAACTTTAGCATCTGTGTGGAGAGTGGACTGGAGGTGGGAGAAACTTGAGGGAGAGAAACACATGGGGAGGCTCCTGCAACTGTTCAGAGGTACTGGGGGCCTGAGCTAAGGTGGTGTCTATGTGAATAGAGAGAAAGGACTAGATGTGAGAGGTGTTGCTAGAAGTTTTTTAAGAAACAGCGGTGTTCAGTGGCAAAGTCCACAGGGCTCCATCTGGTCCGAGTCTCCCATGTGATAGGTGAGGAAGCTAAGACCCACAGAGGTCGAGTTACTTGTTCAGACTCACACAGCTACTTAATGACAGATCCAAGACCAGTCTCTGAACTCTGGATTTAGTCTTTTCCATTACATCTCCTTGCTCTTCACTATGACCTTCCAGCCCGTGATGACTAAGTCTAATAGGTATGCAATCACTGTTGCACTTTGAAACATCTCAAGTGCACAGTTCAGGATGCTGAGGTATTTGGAATATTTGCAGAAATTGGCCCAGGAAGGCTGATACAGCTGTTGCTGCCGCTTCTAAGCATAGAGCCTTTAATTAGAAGAGATCTCTCAGGATCTCAGATCTGTTGCCTTCTTTAAGTGGGCCCCAGGAGAAGCATATAGGAAATACACCATCTGTCAGTAAGAAGGGAGTAGTGCAGCAGGAAAAAGTCCTGGCTTTCCCACCAGGAGATCAGGGTTTGAATACCATCTGTGCTGCTACTTATTAACTGTGTAAGCTCAAACAAATCACATGATCTCTCAGCCTCAGTTTCCACATGTATAAAATTGGGATAATAACACTCGTACCTCACAGTATTGGTTTGAGCATCACATAAGAATATGTGTGTGGAGCACTTTGTAACCCTGAAGTAATAGGCAAAAATATTTATTATCTATTGGACTTTTAATTTGAGGCTCCTTTTGACATGCTGTTGAGAGTATAGGGAGGTAGAGTTCCCCCAGCTTCCCCATTATTAAGGCTGACCTTTTATCCTAACATAGTGTACTGGCTTGTGACCACTGGATTACTCAGCATGGTCCATCTCCGAGGCTTCCTGGCTGCCAGTAAATGCCATTCTTCCCACAGATGAAATGGACCAGAGCTGAATTTCCCTGTGATGGGGCCAGCCAGCTCTCTCAACAGGGGTCTCAGGCAACTTGTTCTTATTCTTATGCACTGAGTCCTCTTTCTAATCGGTGGCTGGTGTTTAGCAGCTGAGGGCAGTTAAATCCTACCAAACTGCTTTGGATGCTGTCAGAATCATTCACAGCAGTGAGAGTTCCTTGCCCAAGATCCATTTTCCCCAAAGATACACTTCTAAACCTAACTCACAGCTAATAACCCCATACCCAAATTGATCTCCCAGCTGTTCCTCTAATGTGGTGCCAGCCTCATTCACCCAAGCCAAGCCTCTTTGACTTGCAATAAATTGGGAAGACTTTTCATCTGGGGGCTGTCATCAGCCTCAGAAACATTTATCGTTCAGAAAGGTTTTTCAGTGGGGGCATAAAAATATCTGTGCAACTTCATGAATTTAGGAAAATCACTGCTACCTGGCTTTTTCCTTAGTATAGAATGTGCCAATGAAGGACAGGCCCCTAGCTATTTAACACTATATCTCTTTTCTGCTTGTGTCATTTGTTTATAAAAAAATGAAATGAAATAAAATATGACTCCATACTCCTGGACGGTTTCTTCCATGTATCATTCAGGTTTGACTTCTAGCCATGTGGCACAGCTGGAGGATGCTGGGAAGTAAATGCCAATACACCACATTGGTATGCAGGAGTCAGAAATAGCGGGTAGGTATATATGGAGCAAATGCATCTGTTAGACCATGAAGCAAAGGGACAGGGAAGAATTAGGGTACAAAATGGTAGTTAGAACCACAATTTCAATAAATGAGAAGCTGCAAATCAAAACAACTCTAAGGTTTTAACTTCATATCTAACAAATTGGCAAAGATAAAAAAGGACAGGGATAGTCACTGTTGGAAAGATTATGGAAAGACAGGCACACTCATACATTGTTAGTAGAACTGCAAATTGGTACAACTCTTCTGGAAAACAATTTGGAATTATGCCAATAAAGTGGAGATATTAGTAGCTGTAGTACTTTCCTTATAGGATGGTTGTATTTATCAGGAAATTTTATATGATCTTAATATATGCATATGTATATGAAAGACTTCTTTTTAGATAGGAGCTTTTAGGGCAATATTTTGCACTTTTCTTTGGTAATCAACAAATAATAGATGTAATGAGATCTTGTAATTACCTCAGCACTCAGTCAACTGTTCACCTGTTCCCCTCTCATATGTTTTCATCAATGATACCCTTGTTATGTGTATAAACCATTCTTATAAAGATGAGAAAACAGGCATGTGGATTAGTGGTTATTAATGTTCTCTTTTTTGACCATTAAAAACTCAATCAACAGCCAGATGATTATATCTCCTCTGGTATGGATTTCATCATTGTATACTTGTTCTAGTTCAATCACTCTTTTCTACTTTGAATTTTATGCTAATTTTGACCTTGGCTGTAACTGATGGCCTGATTGAACACAGTTTCTTATGTAGTGACTCCCACATCAATATCAATTATTTTCTGTTTTTTAATATATAGTCTATTTCATTTTTTGTGAGATGATTGGTGTTTACCATGCCCAGAACCTTCTTGTTCTCTTCTGATACATGTGAATAAAAGAAGAAACCATTAATGATAAATAGACAAGAGGTTTCTGAGTAGTCTGTAATAAGCCTTTGGCCAATTTCATTTCTCATACCTGAGTTATATTTTCAAATCTGCCTTCATCAGCCTCCCGTGTGCCCACTTTCACATTGAAGTCAATGGATATTTAAGTGTATGTTGACTTGTCTACTATGTGCCAAGCACTATGCTAGACACTATAAGAGACTGAGAAGTATAAAATAGTACCTGCTTTCAGGGATCTTACAATCTGGTTGGGGGCAGTTAGACTCACATACACGAAACAATGAGAGAACAACTTAAGACAGCTTATAAGGAAATTATAGCTGGCAGTTAATCGAGCATCAGAATGTATGGCACAGATATCAAGAGCTATAGAGTAGTTAGGGAATGGGATAGGAATTATCAGAGATTTCTTGGAGGAGGGAGGCTGAGACGGGCCTTAAAGATGCTAAGCAGTGAGCACTTCACTTTGAGCTTTCTGTAAGAGACTCTTCCATGGTCTCTAGGAACCATGTTTACAATGGAAAAAAGGTCATGTGGCTTTTTTCTATAGGTCAAAGATTGGAGTTTACAGCTATATCACTATAAAACATGGAGGATCCTAAAGAACCTCATAAGAACCATAGTTATTCTTACACATAAGTGAACTGAGTGCTAATAATAAAAAATAGTCCCTGTTCACCCTGTGGTGTTGAAACGAACACCCTTCCAAGGTCTTCCTGGCTCCTAGGTCGCAGAAATAGCTGTAAAATATTTCCTCACCTGGAAAAAAAGGATGAAGTGCTTTGTGGGGAAAGGAAGCATGGGATAGGGGAGGGGAATCGAGACTTATAAGCTTGTACTAGAGAGGGAACTGCATGAGACTACCTCATTCAACTGTTTATCTCCCTCATTGCCTAGCACAGGACCAGAGGACATGGTAGTCCCCAGTGAAGGATGAGATTTTCTATTCTACTAGCTTATAAAAGAGAAAAAGAATGTGCTGGTTTTTCCCCTGCCAGCCTTGAAGCAGGAGACTAGCTGCTTCAACAGGTTTGGGGAGTTAAGGAACACAAACAAATAGCTAAGCCTGGTAATTCATCTGTGCGTGCTGATGCTTCTTTGTAAGCTCCCTGGTGCCAATCACATTGCTCCATTTCTTCACTCTTATTCTAGCCCCTTCTTTCTTTCTGACTCCTTTTTATATTTCTGCATATTTATAGATTAATCACCAAAACATAGCTGTTCCCAAAAGTCTATGACTTGTAGGATTCCCTACCTAGCTATCATACCTACATCTGTCCCTGATCTGTGTCCACATATGAGCTTTAATCCTTCAGATTTTGAATTGGAAGGGATTCTAGAAATCACATGATCCAATTCTATAGAACATGAAATGGAGGCCCCCAAAACCATGTGGCTTGTCTCTGGTTTTCCTTCTTATTACTCTTGGTATTGACGTTCCCTGTTCTTTCTCTGTCTTATAGTTTCCTTCCCACCCTACCCACCAATTTCCTAGAAATAGCCTCCATTTCTAGGCTTTTGCTTATGTCATCACCCATTCTTGGAATAGACATCACCCAACATCTTCATCCGTTAAATCTCTTCCTTCCTTCAAGGCCTAGAGTGCATGGCCTCCATGAAGCCTCTTTGACTTCCCAAGATAAAAGCAATCTCTCCCTCCTCAAATTTCTCATAGCACCTTGCCTGGACCTTTTCTTTATCTCGCCACATTATATTTTGTATCGTGCTTACTTTTGAACATGCTGTATCCCTTTGGTTATTAATTAGACTGTAAATTTCCAGAGGCCAGAGACCAGAAATTGTTTAATGTTAATTGTTAACTCCCCCACCCCACCAAGCTGCTTAAAAATAATTTTTTATTTGAATTTGCTTGACAAAAGAATTATAATTCTAGTTGTCTCCTCTCTGGGTCCATTCTCAACTTGAACTTCTGCAAGTGGGGAGATTTCACAAGCACAGACCTATTTCCTAATCCCACCTACACCTGAGTTCTGGAACTCTCCCAGCTTGGAGTTGTAGGCTCTCCCTCATGAATGCATATCCTCATAATTTTCAGCTCTCCTTGACTACCCCCAGCTGCTCTATATAACCCTTCCTGGGTTCCCCATGGTCTGTTAATGCTCTCGATCCTGGGTTTTCTCAAGGACATGACAGAGTTCATAATTAGTTGTGTCTGGCTTCCTTTGATTAGGAAAATGAGGACATAGAAAGTCTCTTCTACTTCCTTTTTAACTCCCTAGACAGGTCTGTGAGCAGCTACTTAATAAATGATAGACTGATAATGATAATTTAAAAACACTGATTAGGGCATAAAGCTAAAACTTCTTAAGAGATAGTAAGAACTACTTTTAAAAGTAACCTGACCCTTAACCAGGGGTATGCTCATTTAACAATGAGCTGGGGTGGGGGTGGGTAATGAGTGCCAGAAACACTTTTAAGTTCAATCTGCATCATCGATATTTTCTCTACTACTTTCTTAAGTTTAGGAAATCAACAAAACAAAAATAAAGCCCCAATTTTTAAGCATTTTCCAATTTCCCAGGTGTAAGTCCTCACTCTGAAAATTTAACAATCAGCTCTTGTGAGTCAGTAGGAGCTGGCTCCAGCTGTCTCTGCCTTTAACCAACAATTCCCACTACTTTATATCAACGCTAGACTTTCCCCTACCTCCTTCCATACCCCGAAGACTATAATTCCAGAAAGAGAAGATCATTTCTTTACATTCAGAACTGCACCCAGTTTCAGTTCGGCTAGCTGTTCCCCACATTGGTGGCTTTGCCTTGGCTGCCACCATTTTTCTAAAATGCACTCCTTCCTAAAAGTCCTCAGAGTCCCTAGTTGCTTTCAAGGAACAGCTCTGAGGCCATTTCCCACACTCAGTCAGTCAATAAACAGTTACTAAGCATCTACTATGTGTCAGGCACTGTATTAAGCAATGGAGATACAAAGAAAGGAAAAGGACAGTCCCTGCTCACAATTTCCTGGAAGAGACAACATGCAAACAACTATGTATGAATAAGATACATACAAGATAAATTGAAAATAATCAGCAGAGGGAAGGCACTAGAGTTAAGGGGGAATGGGAAAGGTTCCCTGGAGAAGGTTGGATTTTAACCCAGTGTGGAAGATAGCCAGGGAAAGCAGGAGGCAGAGATGAGGAGAGAGAACTTCCATGTATGAGAGACAGCCAGTGAAAATGCCCAGAATTGAGCGATAAAGTGTCTTGTTTGAGGAAGCCAGTGGATTGCAGGGTATTCGAGGGTGGAAGGTGGAAGAAGACTGGAAAGACTGGGGGGGCAGGTTATAAAGGGCTTTGAACTCCAAAGAGAGGATTTTGTGTTTGATTCTGGAAGTGATAGGGAGCCATGAGAGTTTAATCAGCTGGAGGAATGGGGTGACATAGTCAGACCTGCACTTTAGGAAAATCACTTTGATAGCTGAAGATGGTATGGAGCCAGGAAATACTTGAGACAGGAAGACAAACCAACAGGCTATTGTAGGAGATGATGAAAGTCTGCACCATGGTGGTGGCAATGAAATGGCAAAGGAGAGAAAGGGGACATGTACTAAAGATGTTACAAAGATAATATTGACAAGCCCTGGCAACAGATTTGATATGGGGTGGGGGGGGGGTGACAGAGTGAGGAGTTGAGGATGATACCTAGGTTGTAAGCCTGGGTGACTGGAACAATGGTGATAACCTCAATATTAATAAGGAAGTTAAGAAGAGGGGAGTGTTTAGGAGGAAAGAAAATTAATTCAGTTTTGGAAATGTTGAGTTTAATGTGTTTATGGGGCGTTCATTTTGAAATGTCTAATAGCAGTTAGAGATGTAAGACTGGAGGTCAACAGACGTTAAGGTTAGATAAGTAGATTTAAGAATCATCGGCAGAAAGATGATAATTGAATAGGTAAGAGCTGATGAGGCACTAAGTGAAATAGTATAGAGGGAAAAGAGAAAAGGGCCCAGGACAGAGCCCTATGGGACACATGTGGTTAGTGGGTGTGGCCTGAATGAAGATACAGCTAAGGAATCTGATAAAAAGCAATATGATAGGTAGGAAAAGAAGCAGGAAGGGGTATTGTCAAGAAAACCTAAAGAGAAGAAAGAAGTAAAGACCAAAAGTTGATTGGCATGTCAAAGGCTGCAGGGAGTTCAAGAAGGAAGAGGACTGAGGAGAGAGATTGGTAGTAATTTTAAAGAGAGCACTTTAAGAAGCCAGACTGCAAAGAGCTGAGAGAGTCAAAGGAAAGGAAGTGGAAATACCTATTGTAGATGTCTCTCAAGGATTTTAGCCACAAAATGGCTACATGAAACATTTCCTAATTCCCCTTCCCACTTCAGGTCTTAGTGCTTTCATCCTCTTTATTTTATTTATTTATTTATTTTTAGGCAATTGGGGTTAAATAACTTGCCCAGGGTCACACAGCTAGTAAGTGTCAAGTGTTCGGTCTGAGGCCAGATTTGAACTCAGGTCCTCCTGATTTTAGGGCTGGTGCTGTATCCACTGTGCCATGTAGCTGCCCCATGGACTGTGAGGCATAGGCCAAGTTTTTTATTTGAAGATGGGATAGCTTTTGTGTGCTGTGAGATAACTTGCCTATTCCTCCAGGGGAGAAACATACCCACTAGGAGACAACCTTCTTTTTGTGTGTGTGTGTGTGTGTGTATGGCAATTGGGGATAAGTGACTTGCCCAGAGTCACACAGCTAGTGAGTGTTATGTGTCTGAGGCCAGATTTGAACTCAGGTCCTCCTGACTCCAAGGCCAGAGTTCTATCCACTGTGCCACCTAACTGCCCCCTTTCATCCTCTTTAAATCATTTTGTATTCTTTGTATATATCTTGTATTTACTTATCTGTGCACATATTTTATCCCTCTGTGGAAAAATTGAGACACTAATGTACTGCTGGTGGAGTTGTGAACTGATCCAACCATTCTGGAGAGCAATTTGGAATTATGCTCAAAGGGCTATAAAACTGTGGATACCCTTTGACCCAGCAATACCACAACTAGGTCTGTAGCCCAAAGAGATTAAAAAAAAAAAGGAAAAAGACCTGTATTTAGAAAATATTTATAGCAGTTCTTTTTGTAGTGTCAAAGAATTGGAAACCGAGGGGATGCCCATCAATAGGGGAATGACTGAGTAAGTTGTGGCATATGATTGTGATGGAATACTATTGTGCTATAAGAAATGATGAGCAAGATAGTTTCAGAAAAACCTGGGAAGACTTACATGAACTGATGAAAAGTGAAATGAGCAGAACGTGGAGAATATCATACACTGTAACAGCAACATTGTATGATGATCAACTGAATAACTTAGCTATTCTCAGCAACACAATGATCCACAACATTCCTAAAGGATTGATAATGAAAAATGCTATCTACTTCCAGAGAGAGAACCGATGGAGTCTGAATGAAGATCATAGTATGCTATGATTTTTCTTCCTTTTTTGGGGAGAAGTCTGTTTTCTTTTGCAACATGGCTAACATGGAAATATGTTTTGCATAACTGCACATGTATAATCTATAGAAAACTGCTTGCCTTCTCAAGGAGGGGAGGAGAATGAGAGAGCATTTGGAACTTAAAATTTTTTTAATGAATATTAAAAATTGTTTTATATGTAATACATGTAATGAATTACATGTAAGGAGAAAAAATAAAATTTTAAAAATGTTAAAGTGAAAAGCAACAACAAAAACATATTATATTCCCCCAGCTGAGAGCAGGAACAGTTTCATTTTTTCCTTTGTAACCCCATTGCTAACATAGTGTTCTGCACATAGAATGCATTTAATAAATGCTTTTTAAATTTAATATGGTCTAATAAAGAGCTCTGCACAAAGGAAATGCTTAAAAATATATAACATCCTTCTCAATAATATGTTTGAGGGACAAAGAAGAAAGGACTAAGGAGGATTCAACAACAAAATTAAAAAGCATTTAATAAGTACTTATTGCATGCAAAGGACCATGCTGGGCACTGGGATATAAAAGCAAATAGAGGGAGCAGCTAGGTGGCGCAGTGGATAGAGCACCTATCCTGAAGTCAGGAGGACCTGAGTTCAAATCCGGCCTCAGACCAAACACTTGACACTTACTAACTGTGTGACCCTGGGCAAGTCACTTAACCCAAATTGCCTTAACAACAACAACAAAAAAAGCAAATAGAGGTCTCTGACCTCATTAGGCTTACAGTCTAGTAGGGCATATAAGACACATTCAATTTAACAAATATTTAATAATTCCTATGTAAATAACTTGAAATCCAAAGCAGAACATGATCAGCATCCAAGAGATATTATCAGAAGGAAAGATTCCAACAGGGAATCAGAGAAGACTTTATGGAGACAATGGGCATTGACGGGCTAGAGGTAAGGACTCTAATGTCAGTTTGGGGGTAAGAGAGGATTTGGGCTTTTTTTGTTAATTTAATAAAACCCAGCTATATGCCAATAAAGTAACCAAATGCAGCTGCAGTGAGCAACCCTAGCAGAGCCAGGATTCTGGCTTATTGCTGCCCATGATCTACATTCTACTCCATTTCACTTACATACACACATTTCCCTGTGATGCAGTGTGTATATTTTAAAGCACTATTTGCAAGCTGGTTTACACATATATATTATAGTTAGGGCTTGGGGAAAAAAGACTGGCTTAAATAGAGCACTTATTAGTATTCAATGTCTTGATCTTCTTTGGTCAAACTCATTTTTTTTTCCAGAAGATCATTTTTTTTATATTCTTTTTTGCTTTCAAAAAATGCTTGAACTGCAGTTTTGTCTTTGACAGCCCCTTCTCAGTTGCTGACTTTTATCCTAAAAGTAAAATCCCAGCACAAAGGTTGACAAATTCATGTGCATTTCCACACTCAGGGGCTTTCAATAAAACCCATCTTGGATTTTCCCATGTTATCAGGAAATTCTTTATGCATTTCCTTTAATCCACCATTTAATTTGGGCAAGGGCAAAGAGCCAAAGGAATTTTCCCAATCCAACAAAGACACCACTAATCTCCTATTACTCTGTCTTAACCTTAACTCTGCATTCCTCCTTCCAATTCCTTAACGTCTCAAAATCATGCCATTATGTTGGAAGTCCAGTCTATAATCATCACAAACATCACTTCATTCCTTCAACAGATACTTAGTGAGATTTTACTAGGTGCAAGGCATTATGCTAGGTATTGGGGGTGCAGGGAGAGATAAGGAAGAAAAAGAAATGGCCCCTGCCCACATGGTCCTTACAGTCCACAAGGAGAGAAAATATATGTATACAAGTAAATATAAGGTATAATGGCAAAGGGCAATAAAAAAAGTAAGATCTGCTCTGGGAGTTTAGAAATGGAATATGTTACTTCTGGAAAGTGACATCAGGGAAGAAGAATTCTTGGAGGAAATGAGACCTGAACCTTGAATGACGGGTGAGATTTGAGGATGTAGGATTGACAAGGAAAGGACATGTCAGGTCAGGGATTATAGACAGGATCAAAAGATTTGACTTAGAGCTGAAAGGGAATTCAAAAGTCATTTAGTCTATCCCCCTCATTGTGCAGATGAGGAAACTGGGGCTCAGGGAGTTTTAAGTGACTTGCCTAAGGTAAGTGGAAAATCGAGGATTCAGATGAACATTCTGAGTCTTATGCTCATAAGTCACAGAAAGAGAATATGGAGGGGAATGTTCTGGACATAACTATTAGTCCAGTTGTACTGTAGGAGAAATGAAGAGAAATGTCAAAAAAAATGAGATTGTAAAGTTATCCTGTAAGCAAAACCTGGAGAGCTTTGAATAACAGGCAAAAAAGCTTGGAATTTTTTCATAGTGGATGGTAAGCTATTACAGAGGAGTTGTATCATTGGAATCGCATTTTTCAAATGTTAATGTGGCAACAGTATGTAAAATGAATTGGGGTGAGGAGAGACTGAAAACAGGGACACAGGGACATTAAAAGATAACGGCCAAAAACTAAAGCTAAAACTAAAACTAAACCATTATGGCAATGAAGGTGATGACAAATAGAACTGAGGTGGTATCAATGGAAATGAAGAGAAGGAAATGGATTCAGGAGCTATTTCAAAGGTGAAGAGGCCGTGGTTTAGTGACCGTTTGTCTGTGGGAAGCAAAAGGAGTGATTCATTTCAAGCCTAGCGGATAGAAGTGTGGTAGTGCTATTAACAGAACTTGTTTCAAGGAGGGGAGGGGTGGTTAAAGCTGTCAAGGGCAGCAAAGAGGTAAAGGATTAAGTAGACTGTAAGGGAAATAAGGATAGCAAGTGTGGTCTCAAAAGTCTGACAGTGAAATGGAGAATGATGTGATAGTAACTCAAGATGTCACATAGCAAGATCTAGAGGAGGCTTTCTTAAAATGGAGGGTGACTGAGCAAGTTCATATGGGAGACAGACTAAAGAGAGAGAGAGAGAGACAGAGACATAGAGAGAGAGACAATGAGAGAGAAACAGTGAGAGAGACAGATACAGAGAGAGACAGAGACACAGAGAGAAAAACAGAGACAGAGACACAGAGAGACAGAGACAGACAGACAGACGATTGATGAAGTAAGGACCTAGAAGAGGCAGGAGGAGGTGTATCTAAGATTAAAATGGAGGAGCAATATTGGCCACAAGATAGGAGACAACTCAAGCGAGCCCAGAAGAAGGTGACCAGATGGGTTAGGGGTTTGGACACTAAATCGTAACCATAACAATCGAGGACCTGTAGTTGTTTAGGCTAGAGAAGGGACGCATTCCTCAGTTGTTTATAAAAAATATGGAATGTGACAGAGCCATGAGCAGATTTCCGTAGCGTGGTGTTGTCACGCCTGTCCCGTCAAGGTCTTTATTTGACTTCTTACTTCAAAATTTTCAGTGAATACAACTGCAGCCAGTCCACAGTGGTGAAAGGTCATTACCAAGAAGGTACCAGTGAGATACACCAGTATGTATATAAACAAAGATCCAGAGACCTTGAATCTAAGCCAGAAATGGTGCCAGGTAGATATTCTGGTTCAGGGTTAATAGATGCAAGCAAGGTCTGAGATGTCAGCGTTTTTTTTGTGCTCAGGGTGAGGTACAATGAATTCATACTTTAAGACTCTTGCCAGCTTCCTGCATCTGCTCCTGTCCTAGAGAAGATGCATACACATTCCTCCAGTTAACACTAATCAATCAGTCAGACTTTTTAGCTGCCTTCAGTCAGTCAGCTAAGAACTTAACTATGCTGTCATTTGGCCCCTGTGTTTTTCCATCTTATCCATTAGGCTATCAAGAAAAAAATTCATCAAATGTCTTTTGAAATAAAGGTACTCTGTGCATTTGACATTGCAGTTAGGTGATACAGCAGATGGAATGCTGGACCTGGGGTCAGGAAGACTCGAGTTCAAATCTGGCCTCACATATTTCCTAGCTGTGTGACCCTGAGCAAGTGACCTTAACTTTGTCTGCCTCAGTTTCTGCATCTGTAGAAAAAATATGGGGATAATAATAGCACCTTTATCCCAAGGTGGTTGTGGAATTAAAATGAGATAATATTTGTAAAATGTTTCACAAAACTTTAAGCATTATATAAATGTATATTGTCATCACTATTATCATTATCATCATCATTATTACTATTACTAGTCTAGTTAAAAAAAAGGAAATAAAAAAAGGAAATGGGATTTGCATGTAATGGTTCCAATAATAACATTAACTTAACAAATACTGATTAAGTGCCTACTATTTAGAGAACAGAGGCAGTGAGAGAGATTCAAACTTTAGATTAGATATATCTCCTGCCCTCATGGAGTTTATAGTCTAGTAGAGGAAGGAGACAAAAGCAGGGACAACAAAATACAATAAGATGTGTGCACTAGAGAAGAACAAAGTGAAGAATTGTAGGAAGTCCAAATGGGGTATGTACCTTTTACAAAATGTATACTTAATAAGTGTTTGTTGAATTCAGTGTAATCCATCTGGGCCCAGAAACTTGAATGCCCTTATTGTACCTCTCTTGGGCTTCAGGTCCTTCTTAGTGATGCTTGTTCTGCCTTTTCCAGCTAGAAGAACGCTGAATAGTCCTGACACTGCTTGCCCGGATTTTCACTGTTCTAACTAGTCTTCCAGATTCCAGGTTCACTCCTTTCCAATTATGAAGGTATCAGGTCCAACCATATCATGCTCCTGCTCAAAAGTCTTCAGTGGCTCCCTTTTGCTGCTCCTCAGCCTGACATTTAAAGCACTTCACAATCTAGCTCCATCCTACCCCACCAGATTTATTTTACATTTTCCCCCTTTATGTGTTTTGTATTCCAATTAAATTGGCTTACCTGCTGTTTACCAATTTCAGCATTACATCTCCCATCTCAGTGCTTTTTCATTGGCTCTCTCATGGATGGATTGCATTCTCTCTTCACTTCCCCATCTTATCACCCTGAGCTTTCTTCAAAGCTCATTTTGGGTGCCACCTCCTACATGAACACCTTCCTTATTCACCTCCTCTCTTTCTTCAAACGCTCTCCTATGGACTTATCTGTAGACATCATGCAGCCACCAGTGAAGTGTAATCACCTAAAGACAAGTCTATATTTTTGTTTTTGTCTTTGTTTAAGACATAGTGGTTAGCTCATAGTAGGTGCTTAATTAATGTTTGTTGAGTGGAATTAAACTAAATTAAATTAAACCTATTGATATTAGATTGCCTTCTTCCTGTAATTTTGAACAAGTCAAACATTTTGAGGCTCAGGATCTTCATCTTTAAGAGGCAATAATAATGCATGTAATACCTGTCCCTTAGAGTTGTTGTGAAGATCAAAAGATATATCGTGTGTAAAGTGCTTTGCAATCTTGAAGTGCTAAATAAGCATCAGCTTCTAGTATTCCCAAAATTACAGTGTTATCCCTTCCTGTCCTTTCTCTGAATAGAATCCTTTTATTGTCCTTAACATTTTCCCTAAGATTTAGCTTATTCTGGGCCCTCTGGCCCTATTCCTCCAAATCGTTTGTATTCATTTGTTTTTCTTCATGTGTTCTCTCATTTTCATTGTTGTTGTTGTCATATAGTCATGTCCGAGACACTTTATGATCCCATGGACCCATGGATTTTCTTGGCAAAGATACTGGAGTGGTTCGACTGGTTTCCTTCTCCAGTGGATTAAGGCAAATAGACCTTAAGTGACTTGTCCAGGGTCACAAAGCTAGTAAGTGTCTGAGACCTGATTTGAACTCAGGTCTTCTTGACTCTAAGCCCAGTGCTCTAACCACAGAGCAACCTAGATGCCTCTTCATTTCCATTATATAGGTATATAGAAATATATGTATATATGTATATCTATTGCATATATGTGTGTATTATATATGATATATAGATATAATTCGTGCATCATATAATCATATGTGTATATACACATATATAAATATACATATATTATACATATAATTACATATAATATATTTACTAAGTCTATTGATATTAGATCACCTTCTTAAACAAAAGATGAGAAAATGTGCCTCCTTTCCCTCTTTGTAGAAGTTGGGGACTGTAGACATGGAATATTATATATACTGCCAGATACTGCTTATTTGTCAGGTGGTTTTGTGGAATTGCTTTTTTTTTAATCTCTCTTTTAGCCTTTATTATAAGGGATAGCTAGACAGTAGCCTAGAGTTTAATAAACCTAGACCCCAGCTACTGGGATATTTATATGTGTGTATGTGTTTATATATATATATATATATATATAACACATATATAATATATATTATGTCCATATATCATATCTATATAATATATATAACTCTATATATATATATAGCATTACATGCATTTTATATATGTGTCATTATATATATATGTTTAGTTATATATAAAAATCTGAGGTCCCTGCACAGTCACACTGGTTTATTTAGAATGCTTCCTTCCCTCTTTTCTTCCTTATTTAGAACCTTATTTAAACACCCTATTTGGGGAATTCAAGAAGTGCTGATTCAAGGACTGCTCTGGAATAACTCTTTTCCACAGATCATTTAAGAGATCCCAGGCCTCATCTAAGCATCCAGAGTGGGAGTGAAAGGATAGATTTCTCCTCCTTAGAAGTAACAGCAAAGAACAGTCACCTAGAGCTCAAGGATGAGAAGGACATACAGGAATGTCAACTGGTAAAAAAGGGAGAAAAGAGAAGGAAGAGAGGAAAATTTGAAAGTACAAGAGGAGGAAAGTGAAAAGGAAAAGAGAAAGGGAAAAGAAAGCAAAAGAGAAAGAAAGGAGAAGAAAGGAGTAGAAGTCAAGAAGGAGATTGTGGAGGAAAAGGAGAGAGGGATTAAAAGGTTTTCAAGTAGCTCTTAGTGAGCTTAGGTGAGGTCAGCCAAGACCCAAACTTGGCAAGAGCAGAGCCCACAGTCACCAATTCCCATTCCCATTTCTCAAGGCTGATAAGAGAAGATGCCCTGAAACAGATGGCCCTTTTCCCTCTGTGTGATTCAAGTTATAGTGAGAGCTGGGTAGGGTTTTTGGGGGGAAATCTCACAAGCCGTTTGTTTACTATAGAAAGGGGTGAGGCAATGATCACAATAAGGCAAATGGAAAGAAAACCTGAATGCTGTGTAACTATATATACTTAATAAATGTTTGTTGAATTGAATTAAGCTAAATTAAACCTATTGATATTAGATTACTTGTTTAAACAAAAGATGAGGAAATGTTCCTCCTTCCCTCTTTGTGTAAGTGGAGGACTGTGGGTGTGGAATATTACATATACTGCCAGAAACTGCTGATTTGTCAGCAGGTTTTGCTGAATTGTTCTCTCTCCCTCCCTCCCTCCTTCTCTCTCTCTCTCTCTCTCTCTCTCTCTCTCTCTCTCTCTCTCTCTCTCTCTCTCTCTCTCTCTCTCTCTCTCTCTCTCTCTCTCTCTCTCTCTCTCTCTCTCTCTCTCTCTCTCTCTCTCTCTC
>NW_020954596.1:33783190-33837753 GCF_900497805.2 Vombatus ursinus
GACCTGAAGTCAGGAGGACCTGAGTTCAAATGCGGCCTCAGACCAAACACTTGACACTTACTAGCTGTGTGACCCTGGGCAAGTCACTTAACCCCAATTGCCTAAAAAAAACAAAACCAAAAACAACAAAACAACAACAACAACAAAAAAAAAACAGACAAAAACTGTTGGGAAAACTGGCAAGCAGTCTGGCAGAAACTACTTATAGACAACATCTCATACTGTATACCAGGATTCCAAGCTCCAAATGGAAACATGATTTATACATAAAAGGTTACATCATAAGCAAATGAGAAGGAAGAAATTGCCAGTCAAATCTATGAAGAATTATTGACCAAACAAGAGATAGAGGATCACAGAAGGTAAAATGGAAATTTTTTATTACATACAATTTAAAAAGTTTTTGTACAAAACTAATGTAACTAAAATTAGAAGAGAAGCAGGTAAGTTTCTAAGATATATAAGGAACAGAGTCAAATTTAGAAGAGTAAGAGCCATTCCCCATTTGATAAATGATCAAAAGACATTATCACAGTTTTCAGATGAAGAAATCCAAGCTATAAACAGCCATATGAAAAAATATTAATCACTAATAATTATACCACTAATAATTAAAGAAATGCAAATTAAAACAACTCTGACTTTCTACCTCACACTCATTAGTTTGGCAAAGTTGACAAAAAAAGGAAAATAACAACTGCTGGAGGGGCTGTGGGGAAATAAATACATTAATGCTTTCTTGGTGAACTGGTCCAGGCATTCTGAAAAGCAATTTGGAACTACACCCCAAAAGTTATTAATTAAGTTTTAACCCAGCAATACTTCTACTACAACTATTCCCCAAAGAGAACTAAGAGGAAAAGGACCCATATGTACAAAAAATATTTAGAGCAGCCCTTTATGCAATGGCAAAGAATTAGAAACCAAGGAGGTGCCCATCAATTGAAGAATGACTGAACAAGTTTTGGTATATGAATGTGATAAAATACTATTGTACTGTAAGAAATGATGAAGGGGATAGTTTTAGAGAAACCCGGGGAGAATTATATAAACTAATACAGACTGAAGTGAACAGAACTAGATGAACAACTTATATAATAAAAACAATTTTGCAAGACAGACAATTTTGAAAGATTCAATGACCAGACACAGTTCCAGAGGACTAATGATAAAAAAGCTATCCACCTCTGGATATAGAAGTGCTGGACTCACAGTGAAGATTGACTCAACTTTTTTTTCTTTTGACATGGCTAATGTGGGCAGTTGTTTTGTTTGTGTGACTATATATGTTTGTAACAGGGGTTTTATTTTTCTTGCTTTCTCAATGGTGGGGGAGGGAAGATGTTAGAATGTGGGAAGAAAACAGATTTTTGTTTGAAAATTTTTTTTAAAAATAAGAGATGGTTCTCTGGGTGGGGAAAAGAGGTGGTATATATTTAGAAAGGAAGGTAATATGAAAACAAAAGATGTTGACAAAAGTGATTTTTTAAAAATTAAATAAAATTTTTGAAAAGGGGGTAGTGGTTTGTATTAAACCAAAGTCAAGTTGGGATAGCAGCAATGAGAGAATATAAGATGAAAAATAAGCCATCCCTTTCATTCCCCTCCCATTCCATTCCTTTCATTTTTTCTTTCTACCCATAAACTCATCTTAAAACATTCTCATTTTCTGAGAAACAGTCGTCCTTCCAGCGGCAGCATGTAAACAACTCCAAAACCTTATGTTTCAATTACTAAATTTGATGGCCTGTTCTCAGCACTCATCCAACCTCAAATTATTCTATATTTATTTAATTGCATTGCCCCCTACCCCAGGGAATGGAAGCCTCTTGACATCAGTGACTAGTTTTTGTATTGTTTTGGTCTTTTTATCTCCAGTGCATAGTATAGAGCCTAGCACACAACTCCCTGCCAGACTCGTTCTCCTGAATTCTCTACCTCCTCACCAGCTGCCTTCCTCCCCTGGAGAAATCTTTACTATGAAGCCCTGCTCTCCTGATTGGTGCCCCAACTGTCATTTCAAGAGAGGCCATACCACCACTTGGTCAGGATTGCTAAATGGAGTCCCTGAAATGTTTCGAAGGGATGTGGATTAATTATTAGCATTTGACAAGGGTTAGCCAAAAAGGAGACAGATCAGAAACTCCAAGTCTAGAAAGCAGAATTCGGTTTTTAAAATAGACTTTAAAAGACCTCAGGGTTTCTATAGCTCTCTGGCTTAGTAGATTTTTTATTACAAAAGAACTAAAGATGGCTCCTGAAGTTATTAAACTAAGGCACTCTCAGACTCTTCCCCTGAGACCATAAGTAGAGGAAGAGCAGCAGATGGTAGCAGAGAGCAACCTTGGAGATACATAGCAGGAGAGCAGTAGCAATAGCACCTGGGACATTTAGTAGAGAGCACCTTGGCAGATAGAAGAAAACACCAAAGAACTTCAGCTCAGCAGAGAAAGCAGTGCACCAAATTACCTCATCAGAGAACACCAGAAGCATTTCAATATCAGAGGCATTACTGCTTTGATATTGTTTCCTGGCTACTTGTGTTTCTTAAATATGTGTATTTTGCTATCGCGGATGTTCTCTGGGTGCCCTTCCCCCCACGGGTAGTGAGGTATTGTGCTCTTGTCTGCATGTGGGGAGACATTTTTCTTGCTTATTGTCAGTTCCCTTAGCTCTCTCCCATGAGTTTCATGTAAATTCTTGTTGCATGAAAGACAATCACAGATAGTGAGCAAGCATATTTATTACAAGGAGTAAAACAGAAATTAAGGAAGTTATAGAGACTAAGGTAGGCAATAGAATACACATGGGTAAACAGCTTGTCCACTTGGAAAAGAGAATCTCAGTTCCACCCAGGAAGAAGATTCCCACCACAGAAGCCGTTATTTGTCCTTCATTCTGGAAGAGGACCATGATGTCAGGAAGATGATGCCATGACTTGCAAATGAATTGGATTTAAGCGAGGCAGGGTTGTGCAAGGTCACCAGCTTCACTTTCTCCTGCAGAGCCATTTGGGTCCAGCGGCCAGATATAGATCAGGACAATTGGAGATGGCCCCCCACCAGAGAAGTATGGTCATAGTGGATTCTAGAGGTGTAAGCACGGGGACTCAAGGGACAACCTTCCCCACATCTGGCTCCCAGGACTCCATTAGTCTTTCTGAAGTTTGTTGCTATCTCTCTCCAGCTCTGCTCTTCTCTCTCCAGTCTATCCAAAGTCTATCTCCCCCATGTGTGCCGTATCTCCCCTATAAAGAGCATCCTGGGCTCAAAGGTCCCCCCGTCAATCAAGAACCACATCTCCCTGCACATGTCAGCAGCAGCCTGGCACTGTTCTTCAGGGAACTGCCCTCACCCACCTGAGCAGGGGTGTGATAATTCTCTTATTTCACATTATTCTCACACTCAACAATCCAGCCAAAGCAGAATACTAGCTGTTCTCTGATCTTGTCCTGCCCTCTCCTGTCTCGTGTGTATTGGTGCATATTATCCCCCATACCCATAAAGCACTCCTTCTTTGTTTCTGACTTTGGAAATCTTTTATTTCTTCAAAGCTCAGCTCTAGCTCCACGTCCTCCATGAAGTCCTCCCTTTCTCATCTTAAAACCCTTCCCTTCCTCTCATTTTCTCTACCTCCTCAAATTTTCCTAGTGTATTTTGTCTGGATTTCTTCTTTCACCATATCACATTCTACCCTCTATAATAGTTATTTGTGTATGTATCATGACCCCTCAGGACAATAAAAGACAGGCCAAACAGCAGCATCATTTTTCACTTTTATATTTCCATTATACAGAACAGTGCTTTGCCCACAGTAGGTGATTCATAAATGTTTGGTAAATTGAACTGACAATTTACAGTGTGGAAAAGTTGATCAAATCCTTTCCCAAGAGTAGCTTTCTATGGGGAAGGAGCAAGAAGAGGTATGAAGAAAGAATAAAGACTGTGAAAAGAGAAGTTCCAGGGGAACAAAGACAAATGATGCCTGCTTCGGTTTACCTGAGGGCATGCTCCATTTCCTTGAACCCACAAGGAAGTAGACAGTAGGAAACTAAGTGGAGTGGGAACTTCAAGAGCTATCCCAATGCAGAAGTGAGGAAACTCAGAGAGGAAAGATGGGAAAGTTGGGATGAGTGAATGTTTTCAATGAAAAGAAAAAATATTAATTCTAACATAATACTCTTTGACTTAGGCTCAAGTCATCCAGAAATAATTTTATTGAATTTACATTAATCTATATATAAGCCATTTCCAACTTGGGAAAAGAGTTGTTGTTCAGTCATTTTAGTTGTGTCTGACTCTTCATGACCTCATTTGGGGTTTTCTTGGCAGAGATAATGGAGTGGTTTGCCATTTCTTTTTCCAGCTCATTTTACAGATGAGGGAACTGAGGCAAACAGGGTTAAGTGACTTGCCCACGGTCAAACAGCTAGTAAATGTCTGAGGCCGGATTTGAATTCAAGTCCTTCTATCTCCACGGCCTGAGCTCTAACCACTGTGCCACTTATCAAAACTAGCATAGGTTCCATGCCCTCTGACGTGACTCTCTGCCCCAAGAAGTTTTCAGGGAACATTTAGAAGAATTTTGAAGACAGAAAAGATCATAATACTTCCTTCCTGAACTACTTCCCCTTGAGTCAAGTTATAAACATTATCTTAACCTTGAATTTAAAAAAAAGAACAGACACTGTCGTTAGGTAGGTCATAGAACCAATTTGGGAGTACGGAAACAATCATCTTATCTAGACAAGAGTTAAGTTTGGTTATCACCCATAGTCCATTTCAAAGGAAGGCCTTAGCTTTAGTTCTTTCCATTTTCCTAAAAGGAAAAGGTTTTAGGTCAGAGAAATAGTATTTCTTAATATCTGCACTGAAACTAAAAGGGAAGTTTTCAAATATGCTTCCAAAGTGAGCAAAGTCAAACTGTTTTCTCATGCAGATGCATTTTGCAGATGTACATTTGGGTTCTGTGAAAGTATGTTCTGCTGCCTGGGAAGCCAGGGGAGCAACTACAAGACTGTAAGCCCTCCCAGTTCCCAGGGAATCATGCCATGTCCCACTTCAAAGACAAAGGCCGAGAGCAAACAGCACTGTCCTGCCCTGGAGCAGCTTGGTGGCAGAGAACGCCTGACACCGAGTTGATCTTTTCAAAGTGAAAAACCAACAAAACTGTGTACAAAATTGGATGTTTATTTCCACCATCTGCATGGCAATATGAGTTCAAGTTATAATGGCATCCGCTCTCCATCAGTATTAGGGAACCATTTAACCAGCCACATCCATTTGCTGATTATAAACATGCACTAAAAAAAAAGTGGCTAGTGACATGTGTATCCGCACCTGCTGCCTTTGTGTGCGTCAGTCAATTTCATGCCTAGGAAGCTCTGGGCTCCATGGGGATGGCAATATAAGCAGTTTTTTGTTTTGTTTTGTTTTCCTGGGGAACAGCATAAACTGAGTTGGCTTAAAAATACACTTAGCACAAATAGAAGAGAATAAATGGAAAATAGATGATGATTGTAAATACAAACAAAAATGTGAATTTCCTAATGTCACAAGGCCCATTTGCCTGTAATTAGTAAATATAAATGGAAAAGTATTTTACTGGCCCTGAAGCAAAAGTTAGCAGGAGGTCATTGTGTGAAAGGCTCCTGACTGAATAGAAAAGTTCTGTTAGAGTTTACAGGGGTTTTGTAAATAAAGAGAGATGGGAGAAGGTGGGGAGGAGGATGGGTCAGATCCAAGAAGAGAAATCAGCAAACACCTCCAGAACAGAAACTAGGGTAGGGAATTTGGGGCTTTTTACCAGGGTACTGGTAGCACTTGGAATAACTGAGCTTAACACCTATTTAGCAAGAATAGAACCACAAATTTAGAAATAGAATGAACCATCCAGGTTAACTGGTCACCTCTCATTTACACATGAAGAAACTGAGACTGAGAATAATTAAAGAGAAAGTGATCTCCCCAGCCTTGTCACACCTTACCCTATTCATGCCCCACCCCCTATACCAACATCCACACACATAAAATACACACTGATCCAGGGTCTTTTCTTATACGGAGCATCTTTGTTTTGTACGTCATGTACTCTGTTGCTTGCCCTAGGGTCCAAAAATTACTTACAGTTCTGAACGCATCTTGAGAAGACTGTCAAAAAGGTACCTCGTGACTTACATTTGCAGATTCAATATCCAAAGGAGTTCATTCATCTCATTTTGAAGTGACCTTGCAATTTATACAACCAATAGGTGACAAAGAGGTACCTCGTAAGGGTGGTCCAGACTCCCAAGATTCATGGTTTGCTGAGGTCCAAGTTCTATCTCTGACCAAAGATAGTCACGTGACCCTTGGACAAGTCTCATCTTCTCTAGACATTGTGAGTGTTATCAACAAAAGGAGGGAGTTGGACTAAATGATGTCTAAGGTACCTTCTGGTTATAAAATTAGAGGATCTTATGATTTTTCTGATTTTTCAAGATGGTGACCATTTGCACTAGACTACTGACTTGCATCACTGATGTTCAAATTTTTGAAAATAAAAATTGAATTTTATGAAAACAGCTAAATTTAAGCAAACATCAAAACAGATAAAAGGACAAACTTTTAAAGCAAAACTTTATATAGGCATGCAAATTAGAACACTTGCATTTCCAGAGCCTCTTTCACCCATGAATTTGTTTTGTTTTTTGGGACTCCTTTCTTATTTCCTACTCTCTGGAGTCCCTTTTATTGGCCTTTCTGATCCCAATGACTTTTGCTGTCACTGCCTTATTCCTTTCTGGATTCCTAGTTTTCAGTTCTTGGTCATGATTTCCCTAAATGGTCCTGCTGATTTTTGGTTCCTTATTGGCTCCTGCTCTAGAAAGACTTTTTGGTATGACAAGTACCTCATAAAGTCCATGCCCCACTTGACTGGACTGTGCCCTACAAGCCACCTCTAAACTTAAGCTAGTCTACAACCCTTAGTTATTTTGACTTTATCCCTACCTTTGGTTTAAAAAAACAAAAAACCACCAGGTTCTGACCATTCATTTATTTATTATGATATCAAAGGCTCCTCCTGGCAATTTATCCTCAATTTCATTTTGGGATTTTTCTTGATATAAAAGGCTTCCTTATTTTGGGGAAGTTGATTTTTGTTTTTGACTAATAACCACTTGCAGCTTGGCAGAGGTAACAGCCCATCAGATGGCAGTAGAAAGTCAATGGGGAAATAGTAAAGAACATCTTCCTAGGCAGGGATATTTTCCATTCAGAAAGCAACCCTAGGGGCATTTAGCCATTTAGAGGGCTACAAATGTTCCCTCTTTTACTGAAGTCATGGGAATCCATGGGAGGGTGCATCCTTCTGTTTGGGAATTTATTTTTCCTTTGTAATTTTCCTTACATTGTTCTAAATAGATATCCTTTGCTTTTCTGTAGTGTGATGTGTTCTGTTAATGGCTATTAAGGGAGGTTCAGTTGAAATGGGGGTTCATGAGCTGGGGGCTGGAAATGATTACCTCTTAAGTAACATGGATCTGAGATTAGCTGATAAGGGGCCACATTAGAGTGGCCCTAGGTGCTATACAATAGGTTATTGTAACTATTTTTATTAAAACATTTCACAAATGAAGACAGCTAAGTGGTACAGGGACTAGAGCACCAGGCCTGAAGTCAGGAAGACCTGAGTTAAAACCCAGCCTCAGACACTTTCTAGCTGTGTAACTCGGGACAAGTCACTTAACCACCGCTTGCCAATGACAGTACCTGCTTCTCAGGTTTGTTGTGAGGATCAAATGAGATCACTGGAAAGCACTTAGTACAGTGACTGGCACATCATAGGTGCTACATATTAATTATTATTATTGTTATTAAATCTGTATGTATAGCCAGAGTTCAGAGCTGAAAGCCAGAGACAATGATGAAAATTTTGACATGCGAGAGGTGA
This sequence comes from Vombatus ursinus, assembly GCF_900497805.2. Lineage (NCBI taxonomy): Eukaryota > Metazoa > Chordata > Mammalia > Diprotodontia > Vombatidae > Vombatus > Vombatus ursinus. Next base: position 33,791,123 of record NW_020954596.1, read on the forward strand.
GTTCTTCCATTATATCTCACGTTAGACCTTTGTGAAAAACACCGTATTTAGGAACATTTAAAACAATGAAAAGAACAATAATGAGAAGTACAGAAAGGCAACCGAAGTTACTTTGAGGACTGAAACTGTGGTGTAGTGGGAAATTCTGTGATGGTGGAATCTGAGGACTTCAATTCGAATCCCAAATCCCCTAACTTACAACTTTTCTTGCTTGGATGAGTCACTACCTCTCCCTTGAAGGCCTGAGTGGGTTGGACTAAGTGATCTTTCAGGTCCCTTCCAAAAATCATATGATCCTAAATCTGTCCTAGAAGAGGTTGAAAAACTTGAGACTACTCAGTTTGGGGAAGACAGTAATTCAACAGTAACAGACATATACATATATGGGTATATTCCACATGTATATGTATAAATGTAAACTATTTTATTACATAACATTTTATTAATGTAAGATAAAGGAAGATGTTTCTTGCTTTCATGTATGTGTTGCTTTATTAAAAGAACTGAACCGGTATCCTTCATACTTTGGGAAAAAATTGGTTTCTGGAAAAGATGGCTATAAAGTGAATCTCATTTTAAAACCAATGCTAACTCCAAAAATGAAAAAAATTCCAAAGTCAATCTAAATTTTTTAAAATGGCAATGAACAGATTAAGATGGTAGCCACTCTGTAACAATACCAATGATATTGGTCTCCTGTGCTCCAATTCTGCATCACCAACGTCCTATGAGACATTTCTAACTGGTTGTCCATAGGTATTTCAAACTCAACATCTCTAAGCTGAGTTCATCATCTTTCCCCAAAAAACTACCCTTCTTCCTAGCTTTCTATTTCTACTGAGGGTACTACCATCCTTTCAAATTACCCAGGTTTGCAATCTCAGAGACATCCTCAACTTCTCCCTCACCTCATGTATCCACCATTAGCCAAATCTGGTCAATTCTGCATCTCTCTAGAATGTTCCCTTTTCTTCACTCCCACAACTACTCTAGTTTAGGCCCTCATCACATCTCTAGACATACTGAAATAATTTCCTAATAGGCCTCCCTGCTTTAAGACTCTCCACACAGCTACCAAAACAATTTTCCTAAAGCACAGGTCTATGACTCTTTATAAGCTACAGGGTCTCCCTATTTCTCCCTCTTATAGACTGAGTGCAGCCAAAGGGGCCTTCCTGATGGTTCTCTTTCATAATGCCCTATCTCCTATCTTTGCAATGCCTGGAATTTATTTTCTTCCTCAGCTCTACTTCTTAGAATTCAGTGTCCTTCAAAGTCCAGCTGACATGCCAGCGTCTATATGACACCTTTCCTGCCTGCTGGTGTCTCCTCCCATCGTTACCTTGCATTTACTTTGTATATATTTTGTATATAGTTGTATATAGACAAGTTCTCTCCCACTATACAATATAAACTCCTCAAAGACAGGGACTGTTCCATCTGAGTTTTGTATACCAGGGCCTAATCCATGGTAGGTACTTGTATTTGATTTTACTGGGAGTTATAGTACCACTAACAGCTGACTTTCCCTCTTCTAGAAAGAAACCTCCTTTGCTAAACTAACTCCCTCCAACTTTTCGCCTCCTAGAGTCTAGGGACTTCATAAAAGGATTTGTTCTGTAAAACTTGGACTCAGTCAAAAGACCGCACCCAAGGACCTAAAAGGCCACATGTGACCTCAAGACCAAAGGTTCCCCACCCCTGTGACCTAGACAGACAATATCAATTTCTTCCAAACCTGGAAATCTAAGGCTAGATTCACGGAACCCCTAATCATCTCTGTCATAGGAAAGACAAAGTGCTAGGCCACCATCTTGACTCTACATTTGATGCAGTATTTAGTATGACTTTCCAATTACCTAAAATTAGAATTTAGTGCCAACCAGGAATTACCATTACTCTATGTATACATCTAGATATATAGCTATGTGTACATACAAACACACAAACCAGATACAAAGCCAAAAGTGCAATATGCAAGTGAATAGACCATTATACCATTAGACCTTAAGAGACAATTATGAATTATCAAGCACTGGGTCATGGCCACCCAGGACATAGATGATTTTATATATGCATATACATACGTGTGTGATTACAGATTCTCAAGACTAACCTATAAGACAGTGGTTACATTATGATACACCATGTGTGGTCATTTTTTATCAAAGGGATAACCAAAGCATACTTTTCTGAACTACTTTTAGTGTAGGTTGCCTGCTGAACCATCAGTTGATCATCAGTTTTAAAGTTCGAAATAGTTAAACAGCTGGGTTTTGCTGCATTTTCAAGCATGGTTGTGTAGAACTGATTAAATAATACCAGCCTGGCTGCTTTTCCACAAGTAATAGGGAACAGACCAGAAACTAAATAACAAAACTAATATAACTAGTCATTCTATCATTAATTTTAGTATAATAACCTTATTGAGTGATTTACTATGGTCTGCCAGTTGCATCAAAAGCTTTGATCAATTAATATAAATGATGTAAAGGTCTCTATTGTATATGCACATATAAACAGATTTTATCAATGTCAATCCATCTATGTCTATCTCCAACAGCAATGTCCTCATGCATAGAGAGCTGGCCCTTGGAGCCAAGAAAACCTGGGTTCAAATCCTGCCTCTGACACATATAATCGTTACATGACTGTGTTAAGTCATTTAACAACCTTACTACATAAAGGGTGCCAACTTGCATTAGTGGAGGAATTTCCTCATCTGGGAGCTCTCTATCAACCAGATCACAGGTTCAGTCCCTATCTCTCTGATACATCATGTTAGCATTGCTGTGTTGTGACCTGAAATTTCACTTGTATAAAATAAAAGCAAATTATATTCTACATCAAATTTAAATGCAAAAGGAAACTGAAAGACCACCAAATAAAAAGCTCTGAAAAAGTTGTTTTCTGAAAAGTTACAGATAATTTATCTAAAATCAATTATACTTTTAAAATTAAAGCTGGCCCAGGGACTAGAACAATAATGGACAAAGTTCTACAGGATAAATTAGATTTCAATGGGGAACAGAAATGGAATTCCAATACAGCTTAATGCAGCTTAATTTTATGAAATTAAAATTATATCTATATAATTCAAATATGAAGCCTTGCAAGTCTGAAATGGACAATGACATGCATTGGTATAATTTTTGCATTTCCAAATAAAGGACTAGATAATTTAGAAAATCCTTTAATGGTTTTAAGCTTCCTGTCCTTTTTATCTAACAAATCCTTTGCAGTGGCTGCTAGGATACTTTTTTTTAATCATTACAGGTTTGGCTACTCTAGTTGATTTCTGAACAAGTTTGAAACTGAATAACTGGATCGAGATACAAACTGTACAAGGAATGTATGAAAGGAAAAAGGAAAAAAGAAAAAAGAGCAAAGATCATGATAATTAGAGGTCCTTTCAGATTTTATTTGAACATGGGACAAAATAAAATACAACTCACTAGTATTTGATTTTTTTTTTTTAGAAATTATATATGTATGCATCGTTTACTTTTAACATCAAACACCAAAAACATTTCTGGAAACAACTTTTTCATTCAGCAAAACAAGTAGATGAATCATTAGTTGTCATTCACTGCTATCAGTTTCCCACTATAATGGTAAAACAAAAAACACATTCTACAAAAATAGACAATTCTTCGTGTTTTAATTAAGGTTAAAACCAACACAACCTGCTAACAACAAAAGAGTATAAACATTCCTGGAATTCCTATATGGCTTGAGATTGAACAATGTACATTATGTGAGAAATTACAAAAATATGCTTATTGATCTTGTGTTTGTCATTTGGCATCCAAAAAAGTCAAAAAGAGGATAAAAATAAAATTAAGGCACCAAAGGATAAGGTGACAATTCTTTATCATACAAAGAACTAAATATGCAAATTAAAATTAATATAATGTGTCAGACTACAGGAAAATACTGGATATTATAACAACAAACAGCTCTTTCCAGTTTGCGTCACTGTTAAAAGTATGAATACTTCTTTAAGAAAACCTATTTGCATTTTCTAAAGACATTATAACACTTATGATAACCAAACTTCAATGCTACTGAAAATTTGCTATTTTTAAAAACAGTCAATTAAATTTTAAAAAAAGATAACCTTTTTAAGTCCTCAAAAAAATTTCTATTACATGGGGAGGTGAAGAAAACTATTTTTATCCAAATTTATATGCATATTAACTTCTATGGGAGTTCCTGGAATGGATGTGTAATAGTTCTAACTATGAGAATAAGTTTTTGAATATTAAAATAAAATTAACACTAATGCCAAATTTTACCTGAATTTTAAATGTCACTAAAGTCAAAAGACTTAAAAGCATGATACAAAGACTAGAATTTTTTTTTTAATTTTGCACTAGCATAAGTTAAGCATGAATACCACACCATGTTATGTGCAATTAAATAAAATGTGCCTTAGAAATTACCAGTTACATGGATCAATAATTTGGTGAAAAATATACTTAGGAACTTAGGTTTAACTGAGATGGAAGTAAAAATTCTATCACTCTAAATCATCATCAAGCTCTCTAACATATAAATGGTACTGTGCTAAATAATAGTTTATGTTTAATTACTTAATACAATTATCAACAAATAAAATTAAATATTTAAAAATTACATTTACTGATAATGGGTTCCTTTTGGTGCCCCTTTCTCCACTGGTAATCCAAAATATCATTAGCATGAGGCTAAAAGAGTCAAATGTAAATAAAAACCTGATCTGAAATACATTAAAATGTATGTATACAGTAGTAAGAAGCACATTATGTTAAAATTTTATGTTACATTAAAACCAGTATTTGGTTTTCTTTTCAAGGATATTCCACTACTGTCTATTTAAAAAAATTAAATCACTTTAGCCTAGGTCATTGGATTTACTGTGACTTAAGAACCCTTCCTATGTAGGGATGGGAAATACTTTTGTGGGAATTAATATATAACTGAACTGAATTATGAATTCAGTCATAAAGAATTTGCCATTAACAGTAATATATGACCACATGTTCATGAACATGTCATGTTATAGTTATACTGTTGCTATGAACAATATACAATATATGAACACATGTTAACGAACATGTTATATGTTATAGACATTTATGTTGTATATTTTGGGGTTAGACACATGCTCAAAATACTTGTTTTTATTTTTGTGATCACAAAGCTGTTTTAGGGTCAATAAGAATTTAAACCAGAAATCTAAAACTTCTTTAAAAATGATAATAAAAATAGGAGCTCAAACTTTATACATTAAGAACAGGAATGTTATACCATATCTATCATTTATATATGAGTTCATGTAATTTATCTTTAATTAGTATTATCTACTCAGCAGCTGAAGTCCAAGAACCGCTGATACATTGGAGATTAAAACATTTGCTAGTCTCTGGACTCTACCCTTTCTTAAGCCAAATGATGATCCCACAATATAGATGACTTTTTCTATAAAACAATTTTGGCTTACATGTATATTAAGCTTCAATGCCAGCATTTACATTTGCATCATTACTTAATTTCCTTTCTTATGCTCTAGAGATTTTGTTACATCTGGTTGGTTTTTTATTTGTCCTACAATCCCATTTCAAACAGTAAAAATTAAAAAAAAAAAACTAATATGATCATTGCACAATGTAATTTTATTCATGAATATTTATGTGAAATGAGTCAAAATTTCAAAAGTAAATTTATTTTTAAAAATATTGTTGGAATTTAAAAGATAACTTACAAAGAAAACACAGGTATGAATGTGATGCTTGGAATATAAAATATCCTAATTAAGAGTTTTGGGACAGAAAAGATTTTTAAAACATTATTATATTTGTTTATAAAGTATTCTTTTCACATTTATTGGAACTTGTATAAGTTGTAGCTAATGTTTGACAATAGACTGAAAGTTTAACTAATGTTTTATGTAAGCCCAAGTACCTGAAAATTCTCTCATTTTTAAAATCAATCAAAAAAGATGCAATCACAAAATCAAAGGTATAGTCAAATATCAATTGGGAGTTTTTCTGGCATTTTGACCTATGTGGAACATAAGCCAAATACCTTACATATACCACAGTTATTAAATTAAAGAATTTCAGGAATACCTCATGAGAAGCAACTATTTTCACATTGTTTCATTTTCTACCCTAGCAGATGCATATGTCCAAATATGCTTGAGTTAATCAATCCTAGTGTTGTTGGCTGCCCCCCAAAAGATTATGTAAGCATGTTACCTTATAGCACATAGATTCAAAAGATCAAATATTATTATAAGCTTAAAAAAAGTGTATGTACATTTTAAAATTTTCTTTAATAAAAATGTATTTTTGGAGCTACTGATGCTGACCATCACTTATGATTCTCACATGCCAAAATAGAACGTATTTGTTCAAGGAATCTGGGATCAGAGAATTTTAGCAGAAAGGGATCTTAAATATTAATCCTTTAATTTTACAGATAAGGAAACTGAACCCCAGAAGTTAACTGACTTGCTCAAGGTTATACAATCAGACAATGACACAATATGGGATGAATATACAGGCCTCCCACTTCTCAGTTAGTACTCTGGTCACTCCATCACATTGTGAACCCATAGAAGTATTTCATTAAAAAGCAAAACTAGATAACTAAAGTCACCATAGAAAATTTGAAAAATTCACCATTTCTCGAAAAGCTCTTCATTTTAATAAAAACAAACTAATGAGCATGTTTTTAATCAACCTTCCTTAGAATATGCCTATTTATCAACAACCATACGAACTATACAACAGGACAAACTTAGAACATACATAATGTGTAAATGAGGCAGCAGCCAGGAAAAAAAACAGTTCAAATATTTCAGAGAATTATAGGCAATTTTATTATCCTTATATTAGTAAGGATTACTTCAATAAAAGTGCATAGCTGACTACTTTTCAGTTAGAAAAATGTTAAGTATATTTTATTCTGTGGAAGATTATAAAGATTGAGGCATAATTATGAAACAGCCCAAGAATCAAAAGATAATAATCATTTGCTAACTTAATTCACTCTCTATTCAAGTACATTAACTAAACATTTTCAAAGGAATTATTAATTTAAAAAATTATAAATTATTATTCATTGTAGTTATCTTCAAAAATTTATTTCAAACCATAAAGAGAAAGATATGTCAGGAATAAATTTCTTTGCATTCATCGAGAACAACTGCATTATCCAGATTTAAGGCCATTTCTTGAATATTCACATCTTCAGTGATGTTACAATTATCAACCGCACTGTCACCAGCACTCTCTTTGCTTTTTCCTTTTCTCACTGACTTCAAGCACTTATCAAGCCTTTTTATGAACAATTCTACATCTTGTTTTTTCATTCCAACTGCTGATGAGGCATTGAGATAAGCACAGGGATAGTTATTTGCATGTGACATAAAGCCTTTGAAAGGGTAGCCATTCATAGTTTGCAGAATCCCCAGAGGCACAACCCTGAAAGGAAAAATTTATTTGGTAAACTATTAGCTATTTAATATATTTGATGCTATTGACACAATACTACCTATAAATCTGAATGCAAAGTATCATGTGTGTGTATGTGTGTGTGTGTGTGTGTGTGTGTGTGTGTGTGTGTCAAGAACAAACCCCAAAACCACATATATCAACATTACTATAAATATGTAATCTTAGTCCAATTCTAAATTCCTCTCTGGGGTCCCTAAAAACAAGGCCATGACACTTCTACTTGGCACCAGTAACCCCACTTTAATGTCTTGTATCACTCAATTAAGAAATACTTATTTGTTTTCTACTATGTCCTCAGCACTGTGTTAAGGATGCATTCCAAGTGATAAAGAAGGGACAGTCAAGTCCCTGACTCAAACTTGTCACTTTCACATTTCCAGTAGGTTCAGTGGTAGGCAGGCAATTAATAATAACAGCCAGATCTTAAGAGTTTCCAATGCCTGATTTTTATTATTTCATGACTAGTTTATGTATCAGTAGACCTAAACTTGCACACTTGGAGCAGAGGGCCTCAGACAACTAGAGGCACTTCTTTTGAAACCTGAGAACTTCAATTCATCTCCCCTCTGTCACTACCTCTGTGACCTTGAGCAAGTTACATTTCTTTTCTGGGCTTCAGTTTCTCCTTTACCTATAGTCTTATGTACTACAGGCATTTGTAGTCAGTTTTAAAAAATCAACCTATATAAAAACAAACAAAAGCAAAGCTGAAGATTAGGTGAAGATGACAAGTTTAAAAGAACCAAACTAAGATGCATACAGTGGAAGTTCACCAATGAAGAAGTGAATTTTCCCAGAGATGGAATTCCACACTCTACTTAATTCAAGAATCAAGTTTTTCCTTGACAGTGGTTGTCTTTTATTAGAAATTGTTGGTGAAATCACCATTTGTGTTTACAAGAACACAAAAAAGTTATACTTGCAATCACTTAAAATAATCAAGTTAGAATTATTGTCCCTTATTACCAAGAGAAGTTTTGGTTTTTTAAACTTTGAGATCTTTAAAAAAAAATAGACAAGATGCTCTTCTTTCTGGAATGCTTCAAATATAAAAATATCTAAAAATGAAGACTATAGGTTAGATGACATACTCAAGTCTTAATAGTACTTTTGGAAAAAACCAGTCTTCTTTTCAATAGTCTCCAAGTATGCTTCAGCATATACTTAACATATGATTATTATGTAAAATACAGATATTAAACATCAAGCTTAAAAAGCCAAACTCAAAACACAAACCACCTCTCTCAAACATGCTTACCTGGCTCCAGACACTTGTCTAGTAAAAAGCATAGATCCAAGTTCTGTGACAGCGTTGCCAGAATGCTCATCCAATGTTTTAAGGGACATAGCTGAATTAAAAAAACAGGGTCTTAAGACAGCCTTAGTTTTTCCACAAACTATAACAACTTCAGGAACAGGGAAACAGAAAGGGAAGGAAACACGTATTTATTAAACACCTAGTAGGTGTGCTAAGTGCAGGAACCTTTTAGTCATCTTCAGCTGACAATTTTGTTTTAAAGTATTAAATAAATTAGGCCAAAATTCAATGTGCATATCTATTAACAACATCACAGCAATGCAAATTCATTTGATTATAACCACCTCAATGTCTAAAAAAATATCACTATGTAACTTTTCCAGCTAGTAAGAAAGCCAAGTAAATAATGAGAACAATGATATGGTCAATGTAGCTGCTCAATTATTCAAATCCAATGCGGTTTATGAAAATTTCCTACGTGGAATATATTTTAATGTATGTTTGCTTGTACTCACTAAGCAAAGACTACATAAGTGGCATATGGAGCCTATGTTCTTTTGCAGAGGTTGTATGGGTAAATTATATGCCCATAAACTATTTGCTTAAAAAAAAAATTCAATGCTCCTAGAAGTAAATTTTAGGATTTAAATTGTGATTTTCAATACTAATTGCCAAAATTTTTTTATCTGTATTAATAGAACCCTGAAGTTATGCTGTAAATCAGCAGGAAATGTGATTCCAATTAAATTCAATTCAACAAACATTTACTAAGTGCCTTCTATGTGCAAGTCATTGTGCTAAGCAATAAGGATACAGATTAAAAAATGAAACAGTACTTGCCCTCATGGAGCTGACATTCTACTAGGAAGATATAACACCTACACAAGTAGTAACTACGTATATACAAAGTAGTTTTAAAAGAGTGTGCCAGTAAAATGGGGGTAGGAAACGACAGTAGGTTCATTAAAGAAGGCCGTGTATAGGAGGCAGCATCTGAGTTGTGCTTTGAAATATACTATGAAACAGAGAAAAGACAGTATTTTCGATATGGGGAAAAATTGCATAAAAGCATAAAGGCAGGAGATGGAACTTCATACACAGAGAACAGCTAGCAAAACATACACATCTTTTTAAATTAAATTTGTTTTTTGGTTACATTTTAAGTTCTGAATTATTTCCCTCCCTCCCAAACTACAGCCCACTAGAGAAGGCCACCACTTGACAAAGATTTATAAATATATGTAAAACCATACTATGCATACTTCTATTTATCAGTTCTTTCACTGGAGGTGGATATCATCTTCCTATTTCATAGGTCCTTTGTAGCTGATGTGAGCATTCATAATACTGTGAGTAATGTGGCTATTCACAATTATTCCTTGAACAATACTGTTATTACTGTATACAATGTTCTCTTGCTTCTGCTCATTTCATGCAAGTCTTTCCATGTTTTTTTTTCCTTCTAAAATCAAACAGCTCATCATTTCTTATAGTACAGTAGTATTCCATCACAATCATATACTACAACTTATTTGGTCATTCCCCAATTGATGGGCTTCCCTTAAATCTCCAGTTTCTTTTACACCACAGAGAGCTGCTATATCTATTTTAGAATATACAGGTTCTTCTCCTTTTTCCCTGATCACCTTGGGGAAAAAACCTAATAGTGGTATTACTAGGTCAAAGGGTATGTACAGTTTTATAACACTTTGGGTGTAACTCCAGATTGCAGAACATATATATCTTAAGTACTTTTTTCCTACCTAGGAATACTTGAATTGTATAAAATGAGACCATGCTATGTTAAATATATTAACAATAACAATATTTATATAATACCTTAGGGTTTACAAAGTGTTTTTCTTAAAACAACCCTGTGAGGAAGAATGTACAGGAATTATTAAAACCATTTTTTAATGAGTAAACTGAGGCTCACAGAAATTGAATGACTTGTCCATGTTCACATAGCTAGAAAGTGTCAGAGCTGGGACACAAACCAAGGTTTTCTGACTGTAAGTCCAGTTCTCTTTACTAAGCCATGCTTCCTCATTTATCAAAAAGCAATTCTGAGTCAACAGCTAGGTGAAGTAGTGTAATCAGGAAGACCTCAGTTCAAATCCAGCCTCTGACACTTTTTATCTGTGTCAGACCCTGTGCAAGTAGCTTAACTGATTGCCTCGGTTTCTTCATCCATAAAATGAGCTGGAGAGAAAAATGACAAACCACTCAGTATCTTTGTCCCTCCAAAAAAACCCAAATGGGATTACGAATAGTAGGACATAACAATGATAATTCTGAGACTTGAATTTTAGTTTGTTCATCATTCATAAGATGTAGTTTTTTTTATTTTTAAAGGGTTTCATAACAGTTTTTGCTTTTTAGAAAACTGGGAACATTTATCTTTGTTTTGATTTTGTTTAATTATGAACTTAAATACCAGAATAATATTTTCTTGTATATACAGAACATAAAAAGACTGCATATGAAACCATGAATCACTATTTTATAACACTTTTTAAAATAAAAAGGATATAATAAATTCCATACATTACTTTCAAAACTGTTGCTTTCTTTTGTTCACTGAAACAGTTTGAAAAATGTTTCAATGAAACTAGGGGGCATCACTGTGTTAGTCACTTCTCATCAACTCTTGAGAGAAAAAAATCCTTCTTAACAAATTAGAATAAGTCAGGAAAAATCAATCCACAGTGCCTATGTTCAAAAATCAATACTTTTTTTGAAACCTTGACTCCATGATACCTCTCAGGAAATAGAGAACATCTTTCATCAGTGGTCCTCTGGAATTGTGGTTGGTCACCTCACTGATTAGTTAAATCTTTCAAAGTTGTTTTTCTTTACAATGTTTATGTCGTCATAAAATGGTAGTCCTGGTTCTGTTCACTTCACTCTGCAAACTACTCAGGTGTCTATGAAATTCTTTCATCATTTCTTATAACATCATAATATTCCATTACATTCATATACCATAATTTGTTCTGCCATTCTCCAGTTGATGGGCGTCTCCATACCCCTTAGATCTCAATTAATTTTTTCTTTTTTTCCTTCCTTCCCTTGTTCTGCTATTCTCCAGCTGATGAGTATTCTCCTCCCCCTTAGATACTAATTCTTTTCTTTTCCTTTTAATCTCCCCTTCAGGATCAGAAGGTTTGCTTTATTAGAGGCTACTACTTCTATGGTATCATCATGCCTTTCTTACTCCACTCTTCTTTCCTTATTCCCACTTATTTTCCTTTTGAGTCTAGTATATTTCTAAACCAAACTAAGTGTGTTTTCAGTTCTCCTTGTCAATTTCAGAGAGGAGCAAGATTTATTGCCTTTCCACTCCCTTCCTCCATTTTTGTATACCTTTCTTACACACTCCAATTATGAGCAAGTTCCACACTCTTATCTCTCTAGTGTATTCCTTTCATCTACCTCTTATCTATCTTCAAACCCTCAGAACAGAATCCACACCCAAATTTTCTTTCTTATTTAAATCCTCCAATCCCACTGAAGACATTAAAGCTTTGACAGAACTATCCCACATTTTACTCCTAACAGAATGTTAGCACTGCATCATCATATACACCCAATTGTTCCAGTAAGTTTATCTTCCTATGTTTCTTCTGACTCTTGTGTTTGTATTTCAAAGCTCCTACTCAGCTCTAGTTTCTTTATCAGAAATTCTTGGAGTTCTCTATTCCATAAAAGGTCTATTTTTCCCCTCTAAGGGATGATATTCAGCTTTGCAGGTTAAGTTATAATTCTTAGTACTGTATTCCAAAATCTCCTGACATTCATAATAGAAGCTATAATGTATTGTGTGATCTTGACTGTGGTTCCTTCATACTTGAATTCCTTTCTGGATGCTTGCAATATTTTTTCATGGACAAGGATACTCTGGATTAGGGCAAGGATATCCTTAGGATTTTTTTTTTTGGGTGGTGGAGGGGGGGGAATATTCCAGGAAGTACTAGGTGAATTCCTACTATCTTAACTTTGCCCTCTGGTTCTAAGAGATCTGGGAAGTTTTAATTTGTGATTTCTTCAAATAGCGTCCAGGTCTTTAAAAAAAATCCATTTTCAGGGAGTTCAATTCTTCTTAAAGTATCTGGCCTTGACATGTTTTTCAATTTCCAGTTGGTTATAATCAGGTATTTACATTTTCAAAATATTCTGATCTTGTTCTAGTATTTCATGCGGTATTATGGAGTTACTGATTTGTTTGCTCTATTCTAATTTTCAGGGAGTTTATTACTTTAAGTTTAACATTTTTTCTGTTGATGTAATCATATGATTTTTGTTGTTTTTGTTACTGATATAGTTATAGTTATTGATATAATGATATGTTAATAGTTTTCCTAATACTGAATCAGCCCTGTGTATCCCAGCTAAAACTTAAAGTTACACTAAGACTTTTGGGACATCCTGCATATATTTTTAAAAACACTTATTTTATTTTCTCCCCAATTACATGTTAAAGCAATTTTTAAACATTTGTTGCTTTTTTAAAGTTTTGAGTTATAAATTCTATCCCTCCCTCTCTTACCCTCACTTTCCCTGAGGCGGTACGCAATCAGATAAAGGTTATACATGTGCAATCGTATAAAACATTTCCATATTAGTCATTCTGTACAAGATGACTCGAATAAAAGAAAAAGAACGAAAGAAAAAAGTGACAAATAGCATGCTGCAGTCTGTATTCAAACAATATCAATTCTTTCCCTGGAGATGGATAGTATGTGCCATCATTAGTTCTACGGGATTGTCTTGGATCATTGTATTGTTAAGAATAGCTAAGTCAGTCACAGTTCTTCATCATACAATATTGCTGTTACTGTGGACAATGTCCTCCTGGTTCTGCTCATTTCCCTTTACATCAGTTCATGTAAGTCCTTCCCAGTTTTTCTGAAATCATCCTACTTGTTATTTCTTACAGCAAAATATTCCATCACAATCCTATACCACACCTTCTTTAGCATTTCCCAATTGAAGGGCATCCTCTTGATTTTTAATTCTTAGCAACCACAAAAAGAGGTGCTTTAAATATTTTTGTACAAATAGTTCTTTTTCCCTTTTTTGACAGACATTTCTCTTTTTAATTTTAAAGAATTTATAGTGAATAAAAGCAGCAGCTTTGGAGTCAGGAAGACCTGGGTTCAAGTTCTGTCTGTCACATGGCTGGCTCTGTGACCCTAGGAAAAAAGCTTCTCAGTGCGCCTACTAGAATCTGCACTGGTAAAAAGAATTTTCTTACAAGAATTCCCTACATCAATAAAAATTATAAGTCTAAACTCTCCTCTCTCCAAAATTATATATCAATGACATAAGAAAAAAAAATCTAGCTTTTTTTTTCATACTATTGCTAGTAGAGTGACAGATTTGCTTGGTATTTGGCAGAATTTCTTACTTTTATTTCTTCCTGCTTCTCAGGAGAGATGGGAGACTATAGATCCTAAATATTGCACATTCTCAGACACAGTCAACTATATTATTTGGTTTTGCTTAAATTTTTTTGTTTTAAAAGGGAAGACTTAATGGGGGAAAGAAATTAAGGAAAAATGACTGGTACGAAAACAATACAACTTCTAAAAAAAGACTGTCAGAAATAAGGTTTAATATGTAATACACAATGAATTCTTGTTACTTGCCAAAATGGATATACATAACCAGTCTAAGTAGTTATGATGAATATATCTGTTTTGATTGAGATTTTCTCAGTGTGTAGGAAACTCCCTAGAAATAAGTCAAGCAGAAGTTATATGAAACTTTACTAGATCAGAGGATTCAGTCAGTGAAATCCACCAAGCCAGAAAGTCTACCCAGCTAGCAAAAATGATTAATTTCCTTCTAGAAAGTAGTTTAGGGCTCATTAAGTCAGAAATATTTATGAGAAATAAGAAGGAAAATTACCTAGAGACGTAGGATTATGAAATGTATCCAACACTCTTTCATTGTGGAGTTCTGATAGTTTTTTTACTTCAGTGGATAAATATAAAAACATTTCCTGAAAAAAAAAAAAGAGAAGATGTAATTCAAAAAAAGTTAAAAGAAGACTTATTAATTGCTAGACTTAACATAAACAGAAAAAATAAATTAAACCTGGCACATAAATTAACCCATCCATTGACATTCCCCAGGAGCTGAAGAATTTTTTTAGGAATTAAAAGTAGGTCTCAACTCTCCTCTGATCCCATGTAGTAAAATTCATTTGTTCATTCATTTATTTATTCAACAAGTATTTATTAAATATTCACTATATACCAAGCACTATGCTAAGAAGTGGGAATACAAAGACAATAATGAATTAGTTCCAGTTCCCAAAAACTTCACATTTTATTGAGCACAAAAAAAAAGGTACATAGCTAAGTAAATTCAATGCTGGCAGATCCTTCAGGAACTGGAAACATGCATGACCTTTTGCAACAGACAAAGAAACAGCATCAGTGGAAAGAATACTGGACTTGGAGTCAGGAAGACCCGAGTTCAAATCCTGCCTCAGACAACTTACAAGCAGTGAGGCCCTCTCTTAGCTTCAATTTCCTCTTCTATAACACGGAAATAATAGCACCCACATTCCAAGGTTGTTGTGAGGATCAAATGAGATAATATTTGTAAACTGCTTTGCAAACCTTAAAGTAAATAAATAAATAAATGCAGGTGATTTTTTTAAAATTATGGGCTTATAAATTCTTACTCTATTATTGTTGCCATAACCATCCCATATGTAATAATAACAGTACAATTTCAGGAATATGATTTATAGTCAATTTGTACTACCCTGTTTTGGCTATTTCTGTAAATAAGAAACTGTTCCAAAGACCTAACAACAGAAATACCTAGAGCTCTTTTGAATTTATTGACACACTAAAAAGATAATTGCTGAATGCTCATTTCTAATATTCTAATGGCAACACTCTGGTCATTTTTCTTATTCATTTGTTAATGCTACTGTATAAATTGCTGTAACAATTCTTACCTTTGGTAACATGGTTTCAACTGTCACTGCAATATGAAAACCTTTAGACCATAAAAATGTTAAAATAACTGAAAATTACATATTGCTATTATTCATTGTTATGTATAACTATACTGCAGAGACTCCTAAATGTCATTTATAATCATTCAGGAGGATTCAACCTAAACATCTAAATAAGAAAAACTAAGTGGATAAAGAATGTCTCCTGTTTATGATATGCAACGGGATAAAAAACCCAAAGAGGTGGTCCATTATTAGTACATAATGAACTAAGCTGTGAGTTGAAAAGGAAGAGAGTAGGCAATAGCATGGGATTTTCAATAACATGATGATTCTTCCCTAAACAAAAGCCTATTGTTTTAACAACCTTCTTCTAGTGAGACTACATGACTACAAGTCATAGAATATCAGTTTCCTGAGAATTCAAGTTGAAGTTCACCCAAAAGGCAATGGAAAGGCACAGGGAAGTTGCAATTAGGTTGCAATATAACTAAAACCAAAATTGTGCAACTGAAGTGGCATAAAAGATGTCACCAGAGAGATGTATGACCAGAAAATATGGGCCAATAAAGTAGCAAGAGTGAGGAATAATCAATGAGTACTGCTCATGTTCCAATGGTATACAAGCAATGTAAAGTGACCCTTCCCCAATCTCATGAAGAATTTATGGAAGGATATGGATAAGAATCAAACATGATAGGCAAATAAGAATAGCCTGTGATCTGTATCATTAAAAGGAATAACGATAATGAGGAAATTACAGTTCCACTGGAGAACTGAGGTATATATACTGAGCACCTACCATGTGCTGTGTACAGTGTTTTCTAGTAAGTAGAAGAATTCCCAATCATTTAATCACTATGATAATTCATTTTATATATTAATTTGACATTTACAAAGTTGTTATTTTTTCCTCCACAAGCACCCTGTTCCAATAGGTCATACAAGTTATTATTTTTAGCTAGGTGATGCAGTAGATACAGTACCACCAGGTCTGGAGTCAGGAAGACCTGATTTCAAATTCAGTTTCAACACTTACTACCTGTGTGACCTTGGGCAAATCACTTCATCTGTTTGTCTCAGTTTCCTCATCTATAAAATGGGGATAATAATAGCACCTACCCACAGGTTGTTGTGAGGACCAAATGAGATAATAATTATAAAGCACTTATTAGCACAGTGCCTGGCACACAGTAAATGCTATATGAATGTTAACTGTTATAATTATTTTACAGATGAGGTAACTGAAGTTCAGAGAGGTGAAATAATTTGACAATAATCATATAATTAATAAGTATCTGAGCCTGGATTCAAACCAAAGTCTCTTGGTCTCAAATCCAGAAATCTATTATGCCACAGTGCTATATATAGCAAGTGGTACAAGATACTGTGTGTTAAGGTTTTACTGCTTTTACATTAACATTCACAGTATTAAAAAGTTATTTTTAAAGTATATTAAACATCTATTTCCTATATAAAGACTTAGCTAAGCAGTTTTCTATAGGACAGATAAAAGATATCTCTGAACTGGGTATTATTTTTTTATTATGGTTAAATCTATAACTGACATATATTATAAAATATTCCTATAATGAGAAATTTATAAGCATACCAAGCAAATATATATAGAAAGACCTTACTTAAAAGAAATGAAATATTATTGATTCTCTCTGCCCTTCATACTATATTTAACTTAATTTTAAAAGACTTCTCACTAGAGATAAACTGAACTGTATACCTGAATGCTAATGTCAGCTTTATTTCTACATAAGGAAAAAAAAAATCTAACTTCACACCATGGTACATGGGTATGTTAAATTATATTAAAGTATTACACTTCAGTAGACTTTTTGCAAATTGATTAGCAGTCATGAAACATGATGTCTCTAAAACCCCCCCAGGAGGCAAAAAATTCACCAAGCCTTGCAGAAGTTGGTCTTAAATAATCATTTAAAAATTCTTATACAATGACACAATGATTAGTGTGTTCCTTTGAAATACATACTATTTCATTTTTTAGGTTAAGCTGAAAATGGAATTTCACATTTGACTATCATTATTGTGCAATTATATAGGTAATAGTTCATAAAAACAAGGTAATAGTCAAAGATTTCAAAGACAATTTGATGTGAGAAGTGTAATACAGTGTTTGTATATTTTTACACACATACACACATACACACACACACACACACACCCACCCACCCCTACTGACCTTTGACTCATCTGCTCTCGAGTGTCTTGCTTGCCAGCTACAACAGCCCCTGCCCCTTCATTATTGGGATCCTTCCCCACCATCTTGGAGTTGCCTAGTTAGCATATCAAAACCTACGTCCTACACCACCATATCATCAATCAACAGGCTCTGGCCAAGTCTAATCCCACTAAGGGTCAAGTAAAGGGAATGACCCCACTTTAGCCCCTATACAAGTCCCCCTCACTCTTATATGGACAAATCTCTTCCACTACAATTGACCTGTGAATGACCCACCAAGGTAGTGTCCCTTCTTCTGCCCAAGCTGTTTCCAGTCAGGAGTATGCGCTGAAAAAACCTGACTGCTTTACCCGCTTCTTCCTCCCACAGTATTTGCTTCCTTATTGCCTCTCACAGGAATTTCCTTTGACATGTCAAACCTCTGGCACTATGTTGGGATGCCTTAGCTTATCAACCCTGGACAAGGGTTCTGAAACTACTATTAGCTACCCTTACCCCCTAAGATTCCTCTTAGGGGATGCAGAGAGCAAGGGATGGGAGCTTATGAACTCCATGTCCTAAGGGGAGGAACTTCCTGTTTATTATACTTGGACAGGATCTAGAGACTGGGACTAGGGACTGTGCCCTGAACCTCATGTCCTTCAGTTTTATTCCACCCTAATCTTACAAGCAGAGCCAGTAGGGTCAAGACACACAGACACAGACACACACACACTTACTTTTCTATACTTGTGTTTGAGATCATAGTGCTTGCCATAATACCACTGGATGTAGACAGCTTAAAAAGTTGATGGACGATTTCCTATGTAACTATAATCACTGTTTGTAGGAACTTCTACTACTACAGCTATCTGAAGACTGGTTAAATAAAGTTGCACCACTGTTTTAATGTTGCAAGCCAAAATGAGGACTACAAATCTAGCTAGTGCTTTAAATATTCCATGACCTTGAGAAATATGGTAGTGTGGAAACAGAGCTGGCTTTAGGTTCAAAAACCTGGGTTTAAAATTACTAGCTGAGTGACCTTGGTTAAGTCCTTTAACTTTGTACTTCAGTTTCCTCATCTGTGAAATAAGGAAAATAAAACCTGTATCACCTTCTTTAAAGGTTTATTGTAAGAATCATATTCTAAAGCATTGTGTAAACTATAGCATACCGTATAAATGTCAATAACTATTATTATTAATAATACGGTTTGAATTATTTTATGTTCCTATAGCAGCACTTCTTTTCCATTCTATTTCATATTGTAGATACCCAGTCCCCCTGAAGTAGTAGCTTATCCTTGGTATAGAACTAGTCCAATGGATGTTAACAGGAACAAATTCTAAAGGAATGTTTACCTGGCCTATTACACTAGTATGCTTTTCTTTGGAAGGAAAAGCTGTTCAAGATAAATATTCTCTTTTAAAGCAAAATAAGGATAATCACTAAGGTTTATTTTTCATTTTGCACAGAGAAATTCAGAAGCAGTTTCTTGTAGCTAAGACTTTTTTTCTAAAAGGCAGACAATTTCAGGCAACTTTCTCCTCAATCAAGTAGATTTCTCCATCAGGAGGGGGACAAGGCAAAGGGGTTCAATTCACACACTGAGTTCCATTCCATCTTATCCTTTTACCCCTTCAAAACAGAAGGATTGAGAAGGAAAGACTTCAAGCTGAGTTCTTGTCTGCCTTTACTGCAAAGAAGATAAAGCCTTTTCTGCAAAGATCTAAGCTTGGATGAAATAACCTCTAAAAATATCATTGCTGCGAATAAGGGCATAGAATAAAAAAATTCCTAAGTTTTCTTTTAACACTCCTTTTTTAGGAGGCAATAATGCCAACAATATAAAAAGGAGCTCTCAGTGATAGTATATAAATAGCTCTAGCTGAGAGCATAATAGCTCTGCCTTAGCTACTCCAGAGCTGAACCAATAAACTATCACTATTAAATTTTCACAGTTCAAGAGCAAGTACATTTAAACAAAAGAGGCCCTTACTTCTGCAACAAACCTAATAAAAAACCAATATTTATAATACATATCTGCAATTATGGTTTATGGAGAATATCCACATTTTCAGTGAAAAGATGCTAGATGAAGTTGTTAAAACCTAAAGTTTTATTTACTTCTAAAGATATAATCCCAAAATAAGCATATTTCATTACTTTTGAAAATTCCAACAAACATCCCTTGATCCCAATATACAAAATATCTAGGATTTTAAGCTAATTAAATTGATAACATATGTAAAATCCTCTATAAACTTTAAACCATTATTTAAAAGTCATCTATTATAATTTCCACTTATTGATATAGGTATTTCTGCTGGTGAAGACAGAAGATTCATGCCTTCTCATCCTGTGATTCTTGTACAAGCTTTTCCTTAGGTTTCCAAAGATTATGTTGCCTAGAACAAAGGTGTCAAACATATAGCCCAATGTGGCCAGCAACATTCCCCAGTGCTGCCCAATCCAGATTAAAATACAATTGGGAAATATTTAACAAAATAAATAAAAATACTGTAGAACACAGACAATGTTAACATGTGGTTTTCTAAGTCACAGCCTCAGGGATCCTTTATGTATGGTTTAGTGGCCTGTTTCTATTTTATTTGACACCAATGCAGTGGAGCATTGATTTTCTCATTTTATATTTAGTCTGGTCCAGCCCCAATGTTCCATTGTTGGGCGCCTCTTTCCCATTAATGGTCACAGTTTTTCTCATGCTCCCCTACACACTGGGGCCTCTTAATAAAACTTTCAATTCCTCTTCCTGCTGCAATCAATCAACAACCTCTCCTTTTTGGTGGTTTGCTTCATCCAGATCCTGGAGATAACTATGTGAGAGATGATGGTCTCCTCAAAGGGTTAATAGTTTTTGTTAATAGTTGTCACAAAGGGCAGCAATTAGGAGATCACAGGCCATCTGGAGAGAGGTAAAGTCAGAAGCCAAATAGTAAGAAGAGTAGGAGAAGAGAAATCAGAGGCACCAGTTGTAGATGGTCTTCTAATTGTATTGTTGAAACACTCCCTTCTGACCTTGTCAAAACTCCCTCAGACCCTGTTTTTAAGCACAGAGCAGAAAGAACAAAAACCTTACAAGACTTCCCGCCTTTTCTTGTCTCTGGGCAAACTTGTGTACTCTGTTGCTGGGGAAGATTTCCATGAATAGATTGTGCCCCCTGAAGCCTAGCCAATGGGATAAGAGGAAGAGGGTTTTGGGAGGAGGAACTCGCGTTAGGATATAAATAAGCCTTGCTTTCTGTAACCAACTCGTACTGATACATGCCATTAGGGCCATGAGCACTGGTACACGTCCTGCCTTACCTGCGCCATTAGGGCGACCAGGGGCGGTACCCTTTCTCATAAGAAAGCAATAAACTCCTTTCTGCTTTCAAGGTAACTAAGTCTTTGTTTTGAATTTGAGTAGTGGTCTCTGTCCCACACAATTATCTACCAGTTTTCCCAAATCATTCTCCCACCTTTCTCAAGGAGTTCAATACCTGACTCAAGTCTTCCTCTATACCTCAAACCACTCTCTTCTACCTAAAGATTTCAATACACATGTTGGTAAACCTCTTAAATATTCTTGGTGCCCTGTTTACCACTTTCCTAAATCCCTATGACCTATACTTTCACCTCATTTCAGTCACACATAAGTCTTATATAGGATATCTTAATTTCGTTACTACCCTTTTCCTCTCTTGCCACAATCTCTTATCTTTCTCCCTACCCTCATTCACCTCAAAACTTTTCTTCAACCTCTCAAAACTCATTATTCTGGCCCTCCCTCCTCTCCTAATCTATTATTGCTTCTCTAGCTTCATTTTTCTCCCTTCAAAATACTGATCTGTAGTTAAACTGGCTCTACTGCAATTTATCCCAAACCTGAACCCAGCATTACTTCCATCATCTCCCTTCCTCTCTCCTGACTTGCTCTTAATCTTTACACAGCCAGGTGGGGAGATAAGACATATATATCTAAAAAGAAGTCTAACAATTATGGTATAGTAGAAAGTGCACTGAATTTAGAGTCATGAGATAAAAGAGCTGTCAGGTTGCAGGACAACTGCTGGACAAAGTAGCAGCACAATCATATGGACTAAATCCACTACAAATCTCAATTAAACCTTCAATTTTGCACAACAATTCTTTTATCCTTCCCTTGGCACCCTACTGCACTTCCCCTGAGGCTTTTCCAAACATCCATTTCTCTTCTCAAACTAGGATTCACATTCCTTCTCTCCACCCCCCCATGACAAAGACCACACCTCATACTTTGCAAAGAATACTGAAGCCACACATCATAAACATGGCATATGCTTATGCTACTCAATTCTAAATTCAAAATCTCTCAACATCATCCCTAATTCTCCTCCTTTGCTCTAGAGTCTTATGGAAAAGTACTGTCCTTCTTGCCAAGGCCAGTTACTCTACTTGTGCCCTTTGTCCCATTCTCTTCTGGCTTCTCTAGGAGCCTGCCCCTTTAATCATCCCGTTTTTTTTTTTTTCCTAATCTTCCATTAACTGGCTCTTTCCCTACTGCCTTCAAGCATGCCCAGATCGCCTTCAGACTCAAAAAGCATTCATTTGATCCTGCCATCCCCTCTAGCTATCAACCTATAGTCATCCTTTCACAACCAAACTCCTAGAAAAAATTCATTGTCTCTAATTCCTCACTACCCACTTGTTTTAAACACTCTGCAATCTGGTTTCCAAACTCATCACTCAAATTAAACTTCTCCCTCCAAGATTACCAATGATCTTTTGACAAATTCTGACAAATCCAATGATCTTTTTTCAGTCTTCATCCTTCTTGAACGTTCTGTAATATTTGAAACTATTGACCATTCCCTTCTTATGAATAGTCTTTATCCTAGATTTTAATGACATTGCTCTGTCATGACTAATCCTGCAAGTTCTTGGTATTTTCTATTTAAGTTATCACAAAAACACTACTATTGTTATGTTTTAGTTCTTCCAGTAGGATGCTGTTCTGCTAACCAATGAACAATGATCTTGCATTTAGAAAATCAATACTTAAGGCTAATGTTTAAGATGACCTAAAAACTATTATTCTTTATGTCTTCTTTCCCCATTTTACAATATTCCACTACCATTATAGAAGAGGAAGGAGTCACACAGGACTAGGGACCACTTTTAATATTTCTTTGATTCACAGGTTGACAAGGCCTAAGAATTCAATACCTATCTGCCAACCTACAGTGATAAGCCTCTCCATTCTTAGCAGGGTTGGCCCTCACCCTGTATCACTGGGATCATATTCAAAGCATTAGCAACATTGTAGAATCTTCTACAGATTATACTCACTATAGCCAAGCACTGGGGTAGGCCTTTGTGGAGCTACTAATATCAGTATTTCACCAATTAGATGGCAACACCACTGCTGATATGGGCATGTAATACAAACTAGTGCAACTACTGAGCTAAAATGAGCAAAACTCATGAAGCTCTAAGTACAGAATCAGAGAGTTTATAGACATAGAGGTAATTCTTATGGTCTATGAGGATGACAGGGAAATTCCAATGTAAGAGCACCTAAGCTTTCAGAATCAAAAGGGTACTACAAAAGATCAATAAATTGATAGATAGGAACCACAATTCCCAGGTACATGGTTCTATAGGTGAATAATGGCTGGTTACCCACAACCTTAATTTATTCCTCATGAAATATTTTCAGCTCCATTGATATGGATATTTCCCCATAAAATATAACCAATCTGACTTATTAGAATGTAAATTTCATGGAAGTGGAGTCAAGATGGTGAAGTAAAGGCAGTGACTCGCCTGAACTCTCCCAAACTCCTCTCCAAACAACTTTAAATAATACCTCAAAATGGATTCTGAAGCAGAACCAACAAAAGGATGGGGTGAAACAATTTTCCAGTCTAAGACAACTTAGAATTTTGGCAGGAAAGGTCTATTTCACTGGGGTGACAGCAGAGCACAGTTCAGTGCAGGCTGTGCCCCAGTAAGCCAGCAGAGGTCTTGGGGGTAACTTAGACAGCAGTTTATGGAACTCTCAGTGCACAGATAGTAAGGGAGTTGTACAACTGGTCAGAAGGAAATTACAAGGAACCCTTTACAGGACTCTGTAAAGGTTCCATGGTTCCAAGTCAGAGTCACAGGCAAGAAGGAGGAGCACTAGCACATGAGAGGTCATGACCCTTTAAAAGGTAAAAGGGCCCTGGTCACAGTTCCAGGGTAGAGAAGAGTGGCCACTAACAGACCAGAGAACAGGTCAGGAGAGCAGTGACCACACCTCTCAGATCACACTACCTTGGAAGAAAAGAAAACTTACCGACCCCCAGAATGAGCTTCTGAAAAAAGCTGCATAAAAAATCTGAAGCTTGAGACAGTGGCCCCTCCAATCCGGGAGCAGAACCCAACTTTAACATAAAGTTAAAAGTCAAGAAATAGGCTGAAAAGTGAGCAAACAACAAAAAAAAAAGAACTGGACCACAGAAAGCTGCTATGGTGACAGGGAAAATATAAACGCAAACTCAGAAGAAGAGAACAAAATCAAAACAGCTGCATCCAAAGCCTCAAAGACAAATATGAATTGATCCAAGGCCCAAAAAGAATTCCTGGAAGAGCTCAAAAAGGAGTTGTTTTTTTTTTAATTTATTTTTAGTTTTGAACATTCACTTTTATAAAATTTTGAGTTCTAAATTTTGCCCCCCCAAGACGGCATGCAATCTGATATAGGCCACACATGTCATATTAAACATATTTCCACATTAGTCATGTTGTGAAAGAAGAATCATAACAAAAGAGAAAAACCACGAGAAAGGAAAAAAAGAGAGAGAGACAAAATAGTATGCTTCAATCTTCATTCAGACTCCATAGTTCTTTCTCTGGATGCAGATAGCATTTTCCATCATGAGTCTTCAAAAAGGATTTAAAAAATCAAATAAGAGAGGTAGAGGAAAAATCAGAAAAAGTCATTATGCAAGAAAGACTGAACAGCTTGATAAAAGGAGGCACAAAAAAATACTGAATAACACCTTTAAAAAGAGAATAGGTCAAATGGTAAAAGAAGCAAAAAAAAAAAAAAATCCACTGAAGTGAAGAACTCCTTAAACAGCAGAATTGGACAAATGGAAAAGAAAGTGCAAGAGCTCATTGAAGAAAATAATTCCTTAAAAATTAGGAATGGGCAAGTAGAAGCCAATGACTCCATGAGACTTCAAGAAACAATAAACAAAATCAAAAGAATGAAAAACTAGAAGAAAATGTGAAATATCTCACTGGACAAACAACTGACCTGGAAAACAGATCCAGGAGAGATCATTTAAGAATTATTGGACTACCTGAAAGCCATGATCAAAAAAAAAGAAGCTAGACATCATCTTTCAAGAAACTATCAAGGGAAATTGTCCTGATATCCTAGAATCAGAGGGTAAAACAGAAACTAAAAGAATCCACTGATCATTTCCTGAAAGAGATCTCAAAATGAAAACTCCCAGGAATATTATAATCAAATTCCAGAGCTCCTACGTCAAGGAAAAAATACTGAAAGCAGCCAAAAAAACCCCAGTTCAAATATCATGGAGCCACAATCAGGATAAATAAGACTTAGCAGCTTCTACATTAAAAAAATCAGAGGGCTTGGAATATGACATTCCAGACAGCAAAGAGGCTAGGATTATAACTCAGAATCACTTACCCAGAAAAACTGAATATAATCCTTCAGTGGAAAAAATGTACATTTAATGAAATAGAGGACTTTCAAGCATTCCTGATGAAAAGACCAGAGCTGACTAGAAAACATAACTTTCAAATACGAGACTCAAGAGAAGCATAAAAAAATAAACAGGAAAGAGAAATCATAAGGGATTCAATAAAGTTAAGCTGTTTACATTCCTACATGAGAAGGTAACACTTGTAACTTCTAAAAACTTTCTCACTATTAGGGCAGTTAAATGGGAGTATACGTATACATAGCGCACGTGTATGAGTTGACTCTGATGGAATGATATCTAAAAAAAATAAAATTAATATGAAAAAGGAAGATGCATTGGGAGAAGAGAGAAGGGAGAGGTAGAATAAGGTAGTTTATCTCAGAAAAAAAGAGGCAGGAAAGAGCTTTTAGAGTGGAGGAGAACTGGGGGGAGGGGGCACGGTGGCAGACAATTCTTGAACCTTACTCTCATCAGAATGGGCTCAAAGAAAATAGACATTCAATTGGATATAGAAATCTCTATTATTTTACCTTCAGGAAAGCAGAAGGGGAAGGCAATAAGAGAAGAGGGAGGGGCCGACAGAAGGAAGGGTGGAGTAGGGGAGGCAATGGTCAGAAGCAAAACATTTTTTGAGAAAGAGAAAAAGAATAGGATGGAGGGAAATTCACAATTAGTAATTTTATTAATTATGGAAAAATTTTTACAAGTTTCTCTGACAAAGGCCTCATTTCTCAAATATATAGAGAACTGAGTCAAATTTATAAGAATACAAGTTATTTTCCAATAGATAAATGGTCAAAAGATATGAAAGGCAGTTTTCAGATGAAGAATCAAAGCTATCTACAATCATATGAAAAAATATTCTAAATCATTACAGATTAGAGAAATAAATTAAAACAACTCTGAGGTACCACTTCACATGTATCAGATTAGTTAATATGACAGAAGGGGAAAATGACAAATGCTGGAAGAGATGTGGGAAAATTGGGACACTAAAGCACTGGTGGTGGAATTGTAAACTGACTGAACCATTCTGGAGAGCAATTTGGAACTATGCTCAAAGTGCTATAAAACCATGCATATCTTTTGACCCAGCAAATACCACTATTAGTTCTGTATCCCAAAGAAATAAAAAACAAAAAGGAAAAGGATCTATATATACAAAAATATTTATAGCAGCTCCTTTTGTGGTGGCAAAGAATTGGACTTTGAGGGGATGCCCATCAATTGGCTTAAAGGCTGAACAAGATATGGTATATGATTGTGATGGAATATTACTGTGCTTAAGAAATGAAGACCAGGGGGCAGCTAGGTGGCGCAGGGATAGAGCACCAGCCCTGAAGTCAGAAAGACCTAAGTTCAAATCCAGCCTCAGACCAACCACTTGACTTACTAGCTGTGTGACCCTGGGCAAGTCACTTAACCCCATTGTCTTAAAAAGAAAAAAAGTGAAGACCAGGATGCTTTCAGAAAAACCTGGAACTGATGCAATGTGAAGTTCATGATTACATGAACTGATGCAAAGTGAAGTGAGCAAAACCAGGAATAAACAATGATAGCAATACTGCATGATGAACAACTGTGAATGACTTTGCTGTTCTCAGCAATACAATGATCCAAGACAACTCTGAAGGACTTATGATGAAAAATGCTATCCACCTCCAGAGAAATAACTGATGGGAGCCTGAATGCAGAACAAAGCAAATTTTTTTTACTTTCTTTTTCTTGGGTTTTTTTTGGTCTGTTTTCTTTCAAAACATGACTAATATGGAAATGTTTTGTATTACTGAACATGTATAATCTATATTAAATTGCTTGCCTTCTCAATGAGGTGGGAGGGAAGGAGAAAAGGAGGGAGAGAACTCGGAATTCAAAATTTTTAAAAATGAAAGTTAAAAATTGTCTTTACATGTAATTGTGGGAAATTTTTTAAAATAAAATAACAGTTTTAATTGAATATAAATTTTAAGAATGGAATATGGTAGCAAAATAGAATCTGCTTTGTGGTTAATCATGATTCAAGAGGCATTTATTAAATGCCTACCTACTGTGCTCCAGGGACCATGCTAGATACTGCAGATAAAAAAAATACAAAAACTATAAATAAATACAAAAAAATTAAATAGTCCCTGCTTTCAAGGATACAACAGAGACACAAAGAAGTAAATATAAAATACATACAGAGCAAATACAAACTTCAGCATGGAAGGCAGTGGGATCAGGAAAGACTTCAAAAGTTGGACAAACCAAGTGAGCTGGGAGGGAGTGTCTAAAAGGAATGAAGAGGAAAGTGCATTCCTCATGTTCTATGAAGAACAGACTGCAGAATAGACACAGAAATAAGAAATGAAAAATCCCATACATGGAAAGGTAAGTAGAACAGACTGGCTAGAATGTAGGATTTTGAAAAGGTGTGCTCAGTTTGGAAAGGTAGGCTGGAACCAAATTGTAATTAATGGTATATTTCTATTCTATAAAGCAAGAAATCACTGTATTTGCTAATATGCATTATTTGCCATAGAATTTTATTTTTTTGTGTATTCCTAAATAAAATGTGTACTACAAACAAATACCAACTGCCTTCTTTTGCAGAACGTAAAAGCTAAACTTTATCTTAAATAGTTAATGAGACGGAAGAGTTTTGTGGTTTTGGGGGTGTAAGGGAGTATGGCAAAGGAGTTACTAAAGTCTTCTGTTAATTTGTTAGAGTTAATGAATGAGTAAGTAAAATCCAGTAACTGTTGTTGTCACTTTAATTTCAATACAAGGTATAAAAGAAACAAGTAATACCATCTGAGTATAAAATATCATGGTTCTTTACTATGACAATGAACATGCACATACACAACTCTTAAGAGCTTCTATTTTACCAAGTATGTTTTACAATTAAAAACCAATTATTTAAAATTTTAGAGAAAAGTCACCATGCTAGGGCTATTCTCTGTATTGTACTCCTTTTACTAAACAGAAAATGAGTTAACCAAATCTGAAGGGAAAAATGAAGAGAAAGACAGTAATCACCATCAAGAAATAAATTTAACCCAAAAAATCTTTAATGTCTGAATAACCAAGTTTATAAAATACCTAAATCCTCATCAAAACATAAATTATAAAAGTACACATGAAATTTAGCAAAGCCCACCAAAAGTCACATCAATCAACCACTTTCGAACGTTAAACAGTAAGACTACCAATTTTCTTCCATGAGTACATAGATAAAAGGACAATATTACTCGAATTAAACGGGGCAACCTAAAATATAAACACTCATCTTCACTATCTTGTATTTTCTTCCTAGGCCCAAAATGAAGTATTCCTGAAGAGTTTCTGATAGCTCAGACTGATCAATGCAAATTAACATTCCTAAATGGGGAATAAATAATGAATTGTGCTAATTTTAATGCTTTTATTCCCAAAAGGTATTAATAAATAAAACCTTCCATCTTGATTTTTGTATTCCCCAAGAACTCACCGTATCATCATACTCATTGTTTGCTGGTTGTTTACGGTGTTTTCTCTCCCCAAATAAGACTGCTGCTCCTTTAAGACAAAGACTGTTTTCTATATCCACCACTATATCCAAAGTACAATGACACAAACACAATAGAAACACAATGACTTTTCAAACAAGATTCTTGCTCACACATGAGGAGTTTTTAAGGTAAGTCTCACCACAGCATGGTCAGAGCTCCAAGAAACTTCAGGTCATCTAGCCTAACCCATACTCATAAGAAATCCCCAATATGATATACCTGTTAAGTAGTCAGAACCATTCTTAACACTTACAACTTCTTTCCCACTCCAACCCAGCATATATAATGCCACCACATTTTTCAATACCTCAAAAGACATCTAAAGTGACATCACTGATATGATTATTTCTTCCACTAATGTAGAATGAAACTTCATCTATGCCTTAGTAGATTAAATAATTTCATGAGCTACTATTACCAAAAAATTCAGTCTTTCAGTGCTGAGTCCTCTCCACAGTTAACTAGGCTATAGTACATTGACAGGACCATACTCAAAGTTTTGTCATTTGGTAGGTGAAACCAGAGTTTGTACTGTGCTGGCAGAATTTTCAAGAAGTCAAGGTTCCTTCTATTCCATGAGGAATTAGAGTGACACTTTAAGAGGTTAATCTTCCTAAACCACTGCATATCACTTCCCTATTCAAAAGCCTTCAGTAACTCCCAGCTATGTATAAGAATGACCCAAACCATTTTACTTTGCATTAAGATCCTCTAAAATCTGTCTACAATCTACTTCTCCAAACTCATTCCTTGCTACTACTTGGCTATACAGAACTATCTTACCAGACTGGCCTGCTCACGGTGTCTTGAATACACTCTTCATATTCCTATTTCCAGGACACTGCTTACCTTGTTGCTTCTGCCTAGAAGGACTTTCCTTTCTCTTTTTCTAATGTCAAACCAACTTTTTATGCTACTAAATCTAATAGCAATGCCTCTGTAAAGCATTCGCTGATCACTATTAGTGATTTCTCCTTCTTGCTCTCCTCCTTCCTGTTTTCTAAATTGTGTAACTATTTAGTGTTTATTATGTACCAACGTGACAGTAAAATCACAGAATTCAGGCTGTAAAGGCTTTGGTTTCATCTTATTCAACCCTCTCACTTTATAGAAACTAAAGCCTAAAGAGGTAAAGTTACTTGTTCAAGGTCACATAACTAGTTAATGGCAGAACCAAGATTGGAACTATGGTTTCTTGTCAAGTATACTTTTCACCATACCATAATTATTCATCACCTTTTTGTGTATATGTCTTATCTCCCCAACTAAGCCAGTGAGGACTAAGAGTTTAAATCCTGGTTTCCCTTAATTGGCCCTGAAGGCTAAGTTAGCTCAGTTAAATAAGTACTTATTAATCATTTAGAGTAGAGGTATCAAACACAACATTTCAACAGAACTAGAATTAGATTAAAATGTAATTGGGAAATATTTAACAAAACAAACAAAAAATTTTTTAAAATGACATTTTAAAACCGACCCAATACGTGGCTTGCAGAGATCCTTCTGTAGAGAGGAGTGACCCTGTTTCTATTTGAGTTTGACACCAGTGATTCAGAGGACAAGTTATGGTGAAGTAGACAACTGCCTCAGACACATTGTGAGGGGAACAGAGTTTCATATGTTCAACTGCATTCAAATACATTCCTGAAAAGTCTGTAATGCTTATATACAGTCTTAGTTTCCAAATGAATAACATTCTAAAATTATAAATTATTAAGGAAAATGTTATCTCTAAAACAACTAAATTTCAATCTTTGGGGCTGGAATCCTTTTTTCAACATGGACAGTGTTTTATTCTGACTGTCCTATAAATGAACAAGATTTTCCTTCCCCTATTTCATTATGTCTGAAATTCTTGTGTCTAAAACGTTTAGTGTCTTTTTTTTCGCACTTGTTACTAGGTAAAACTTCTTCAGTTATCTGGCTAGTTGCTAATTATTATAGCATACTCCTTTGGGATACAGTCTCAGAAAAAAAGGGGGGGGACTTTCCAGCGTGACAGACTAATTTTAGGGTCAGCTTCTTGGACTACAAGTATAATTTACAAAAGTTAAATATTCAAACCATCACTCAACACCTAATTTTGGTCTTATTCTGAGTATGAATGCACTAGAAATGTGGCCAAGAACACTTAATATCTTATGTAAACATGAAATTCTATAGTATAGGTAAATTTTCAAGTAAAATATGAAAAAAAAAATTGTTCCTTGCCTTAGTTCAATTCTTTATGTTGGGTTGCTACTGTAGGACAAATATTATAATGTTTACAACTTCTAATAAGTCCATTTATTTTAAGAAATACCAAAAGCAAATATATTCCAGTACACAAAATAATTTAGACAGTATTAATGGAATCCAGTGCCAGTGGACTTGATTTTTAATCCCATATATCTTAAGACATATATAAGTATTGTTATGATAAAATAATTGTTCTTCCATGGGTTAATTCTAAAAATTGGGTGGGGGCAGAGAAGACCAGGTAGAATTAAACACAGAACTCCACACTTAACCCTTATGTTACTGAATATCCGTCATATCCATGGGATGACAGGCTGAGAAGTTACAATGAAAGGAAATTATTTGTTTAGGCAGCTACCTTTACAACCAGCTTCTGAAAGATCCTTCAGACAGGTGATATACTACTCAATCTCCCAGAACTGTTACTCACTAGACCCACCAGAAACTATACCTATTCTCTTGGATTGATTATTAAATAAGTTTTCAGAGACAAAGATAAAACAAAAACTTTAAGGGTTTCTTGCCTTTCCATAACAATAATGAGACCAGCTTTTGCAAGAGCAAATTTGTGGAGTACGGGCAAGTGTCAAATTCGTTCTCTAGCACCTCCCCTCCTAGCTGAATCCTCAAGACCTCAACAGTTCTTCAATCTTACGATAGAAATGTAAATAAAAGTTCTTCAGCATCTTCTTGTGACATAAGAATCTCCACCTTTAAGTAGTATTGATCAGAACTGTAATTAGGCTAATCAGAAGTTGCAGTAGTTGTTTTTTTGGAAATGACCCATATATCCTTGGCACTAAGTATGTGCATTTTCATTGTGTCCAGATCAGAGAAGGCCCCCAAGGCATTGATACTAGTCCCAATCAGCACTCCTAGCTTCTCCCAGACAACAGTCATACACACTAACAACTGGTATTGCAATATATGATATATTTACAATTAAAAACACGTTTACCTTTCTTTCTTTTAAAAGCTTCTTATAGCCATTTGATCCCAGTGATAGTAAGGTAATAACAATATCTAAAGATGGGGAAGCTGAGGCTCTTCCTGAAACAATAAAGAACAGATTATTCTCATAAAAAGACATTGCTCTGGGAAAGAAAAGCTGTCACAGGGGTAAAACAAATGCAATTTCTTCTGAAGGACAATTAGTTTATTTACCTGGATACATCTTGCTGATTTCTTGAATGAAGGAATCACTGAAGCCAGCAATAATAGCACCACCTACTGGAACCATAAAATTTTTGTCCAAGCTCTGAACGAAGGCATCTATTCTACCGACTCGAGCACCCTAAAATCAAATGACGTGAAATAATAGACATTTATTACTATAGGCTACCATCAGATGTACAGTAACTGGAGTAAAGAAATAGCAAGGAATATTATTAAAATAAGTACAAATTAAATGAAGCTAAATAAAAATAGTTTTCTTACAAGCTTAATTCTGCTAGTTAGCAGAATTAAATATCAGTCTTTTTCTTTAAAACCAATTTTAACTTTTAGAGAAATAAAGCAGTACAGAAACATATTTTTAGTCTTAGTACTTTGAGCCATTCATGAAAAATAAATGTTAATATCTATAAATCTGCCACAGTATAGAATCACTTTTTTATCCACTCAACAAAAGTTTACTATCCATCAAGTCAATAGGTATATTTAGCTCTATTTTTCCTGGAATTGTGGGAATACAAAAAGAATAAAAGATTCCTATCCTCAAAGATTCTTCAGTCTAGTTTAGCAAGCAAGTCCATTTCTGGTACTGTGGTCAGCCTGTCCCAAGGTACAAGATGGCATGCCAAATTTGGGGAGTAGCACAGTAGGCCAGTTTGGCTAGAAGGTCGAGTATGTGATTGGGAACAATGAGAAATAAGCTTGGAAAGGCAGTTTGGAGACAGATTGAGAAGAGCCTTAAATGCTATTAAGAAATGACCAATTGAATAATAAAAATTGCAAGTAGGAATTGAACTGCGGCTCAAAGAACTCTAAGATTTGGACTGGCAGGAAGTATAACAAGAGAGTACTCCATTTAGGTGAAATATCATAAAGAAGCAAAAATGAGAATGACACATATAATGCACATAGCATATATAACAGAATAGTAACTTGAGTAGAAGATTCATGCTTTTCCACTTTCTCTGGAAAACCAGAGAAAAGGAGATAAGCACCCCAAGGGGAAAGGTCTCAGAAACAAAGATTGAGGAGACAGCATGGGGCCTGTAGGGTCGAGATAAAAAAAATGAACAACACATGGAAAGTTAAGCCATTCTCACTGGTTAAAGAATCACTGGAACTTAGCTCTGAGTCTTGTGGGCACACATTTACATTATATCACTTCCATCTCTCAGCTGTTATTTAGAATGAATCCTTTTTATTTGGGGGGGGGAGAGGGCCAGGGAAGGCAATCGGGGTAAGTGATTTGCCCAGGGTCACATAGCTAATAAGTGTCTGAAGCTGGAATTGAACTCAGGTCCTCCTGACTGTAGGGCCAGTGTTCTATCCAATGTACCACCTAGCTGCCCCAAATTACTCTTAACATCAGCTAATATTCCAATACACTTCAATATTTATCTCAGTTCAAACAAGAAGTGCAGTGCAATAGAAACTTAGAAATGTTAATTACTCCACACAAACACAGGAATAACTGGTCTCCCAAAGCACACATCTAAGATTTAATAGTTAAGTACCAATAGTATTTTCTACACCTAAAGAAAGCAGCTCTGACCATTGTCTGTAAGATTCAGGATGACTATACAGAATCCAAAGAAGGTCCATAAATTGCTCAAAGCTCCTCGTGAATTGGATTCCTGCTTTACATGAGTACTTTAAACACAAAGTTTTGCTTTAATTATGATGCAAAATAAAACAAGACAAAACTTTATCCATAAGATCAAAGAAACTGAGATTGGTTCTGTTTTGCAAATCCTAAAAGTAATACTTCTCTGTATAATTCCCTATCACATAATTATTTCTGAATTATTTAATTCTATTGCTAATAAACATTTTCAAGTAAAAATTTAAATGGCAATAAGTCCTAGTGAAAACTAGAAAACTTATAAATGGGAAATATGAAATTAAGTCCTAATGCCTAGCCTCTACAACCTGTGCTTCAGTCCCCTCATCTGATAAATGATACTATCTATCAAGTCCTGCTCAGACAGATTTTTCTTTATTTGCATCCACAACTTTCCTATCTGTATTAACAGTTCCCATAAATATGTATTATAATCATATTTTAACCTATAGCTCCATATCTGCTCTTTATAACATTTGGGAAGAATACAGGGACTATACTTGGCTTGTATGGAGAATATGTTTTCTTTTAATGTTATTGCCTTTTGCTTCTCTTCTTCTAGACTGTCCTTCACTTCTATATATTTGCATTCCCAATTCCTTGATCTTTTGTTTGTTTCTTTGGTGAGACTAGCCCCTGCAAATTCAAATTTTTCTATTCTGCCAATTATTTGTATTTTGCCAATAATCCAGGGGCACAGGTCATAAATTCTGCTCTCACAATTCTCATTTCTCTTTTAAATTACTCAGGAACAACGTTATGTCATTCTCTACTAAAAACACATAGGGTTAAAGGGACCTATCTGTACAAGGGCACTTACAGCAGCTCTTTTTGTATTGGCAAAGAATTGGAAATTGAGGGGATATCCATCAATTGAGGAATGGCTGAATAAGTTATGGTATATGACTGTAACAGAATACTACTGTGCTATAAGAAATGAGGAGCGGGATGATTTCAGAAAAACCTGTAAAGACTTAAATGAACTGATGCAGTGAAGTGAGTAGAACCAGAACATCATACAGATGAACAGCAATATTGTATGATGAAGAACTGTGAATGGCTGTAGCAATACAATGATCCAAGAAAATCTCAAGGACTCATGATGAAAAATGCTATCCCCTTCCAGAGAAAGAACTGGTGAAGTGTGAATAAAGACTGAAGCTTACTATTTTTCACTTTCTTTCTCTCTTTTCTTTTCTTTTTTTGGTTCAAGTTTTCTTCCACAAAATGACTAATATGGAAATATGTTTTGCATGAGTCCACATTTATAACCTATATATCAAGTTGCTTACTGTCTCAGGGAGCGGAGAAGAGAGAGAAAAAGAGAAGGAAAGAATTTGGAACTAAAAAAATGTTAAAATCTGTTTTTATATGTAATTAAGGAAAAAAACAAAATACTTTTTAAAAAAGGAAAAAAAAAAGAAAATACAGAAGGGTCCTCTGCCTTCTTCAGATTTGAATCATTTCCCCTTATTTTACAGTATTTGTTCATAAATGCTGAACTCATTTACTAGATCTAAAAACCATTATTTCCCTCAGCTAACATGTCTTTCTTAACTGGTTTATCTTTTATGCTCATGGTTTTTTGAGTTTTTTTCTTCATGAGATCTTCGGTATTTTAGTCTTTTTTCCCCTTATTTTCCCCTATTGCTCACTTTCTGACTCCCTTCCTCCTCTGATGATGGTTTCCCTGGGTCTCCAAGTGTCTCAGTCTCCTCCTATTCATATTTTATTCATATTTTACTAGTCTAGGTCTGTGCTCCAAGTGTTTTTTTTGTAGGGACAGAACTAGTCCTAGCTGGATGCTGGGGCTCTTTCTCTCAGACTTAGTGGAATGGTACACAGCCCTTCACACAGAGTATCCTGCTCTGTTCTCTCAGTTCTCTGGACCAACAATAAAGAACACTGCCACCCTTCTACTATCAGCCTGGACAAATCTCTGCTGTTTGAATTTTTAGAAATTTGGATATCTGCAGATATCTGGACAGAGGCAGGGATCAGAGTATAGAGAGGAGCTCTATTACAAGCCTAGATACATGTTCTGCCCCATTTCCTCTGTTCCTCTGCTCTCCTCCAGAGCTGGATTGCAGCACATCATTATCATCATAGCACTGGCTATCATGACCTCAGCACATTTTTTGGAATTTGGAGCTTGGATCTCCAGACAGTGGAAATGAAGGTTAGTCAGGATATGGGGTTGCCTTCTGTCGTAAACCCATGGACGGGGTTGGTTAGTGCAGCCTTGCTGCTAAGAGCAGTGGAAGAGGGGGTGTTGAGCGTGTACAAGTTCGGTATTATTCATGGAGCTTTTATCTTCTTTGGGTTCTCAGTGATCTAGATCAGAAGTATCAAATATATGTTCCCAGCCCATAGAACAGCTGAGTGCAACTAAAACCAGATTAAAATGTAATTGGGAAATATTTAACAAAATAAATAAAAATAAAATAAAACATAGATACCATTACATTTTAAAACAAAGTTAATATGTGGCCTAATGATATACTTATGTACAGTTTAATGGCCCCTGCTTCTATCTGAGTTTGACACCACTGTCCTAGACTATGAAGAGAGATGAAATTGCTTTGTCTCTGATGCATGATTTGGAGAGTTTGTGAGGAGCAGAGAAAATGTGCAGTCCTCCGTCTTGTTGGTCATATGACCTGGAAGTCCAAATACAGGGAATAAAAGCTACTCTGAGATCAAAAGCCTAACAATCACATGGATCAGAAACAGAGTACTAAAGAAGTACTACAGCCTAACTCTTTAAATCTTTAACATCCTTAGTAAATCACTATTTTTGATTACCCCATGACCCAAGTTGACCAGGAACAAATCCCAGCACTAGCATAATGAAGAAAAAAAGTAACAGACCCATAGAATGTAGTAAAAACAGCTAAGAACACAAGTGTTAAGGTCAGAGTTACATTTTCACAATCTCAGGCTACTAAATATTTCTTAAGATGTCCCAAAAGAAAAAACTGAGACCATACTGTAAAGCAGGAATGGCAAGAAGTAATGTACCCGTAAGCAAAACTTTACACCAGCACTCCCATTCCTTCATCATAAAGATAAATACATGACAATGAACTGCAGACTGAGGTCAACATATTTTAGTTGGGGAAAAATACTGACAGATAATTGAAGGTCTAGAAATAGTTGCTGTTAGGTACCTGAACCTTAGTCCACATCTTGAGGTCATGAGACTGTGAGTAAGAAAGAGTCTGCTGAAAAAATGAAAGAGCCTAAAGGTTACAGAATAGAAGAACTGTGGGGATCATTTATCTCAACCCTTTCCTTTAATAGATGTGGAAACAGACACAGAGAAGTCAAGCATTTTTCAAGGTCATTACAGTTAGTACATGGCAAAGCTACAACATGAGCCAGTCATCTAATTCCATGCTCATTTTCTCTGTGGTAAAATAGGAGTACTCCTCGAGTTGCATTGGGATGGGAGTAAGAAGTAGGAGCACTGGATTTCTCCCCATTCTAAACACATAAAGGAAGACTTGAGCTCGAGGTATCCCTCTTAAAGAATAAAATTTATGCATCTATGTGTTAGCACTTCCTCTTTCTCTATGACCTTATTCTGGCCTCCACACTCTCTAATTCTAGACTTTTCTGAACTGGTATTCTAAGCTTTGGTGAGTAATATGTTAACAGAAGTAGTAGATACATTCAAAAGTACCCTGTTTTTAAAAGATAAACTTTATTATACTTGAAAACTTAATTTTTAATTAAAAACTATTTTTTACCTGTTGTATGAGATGCATACACTTTGAAGATTGTACTCCATATGCATTGTTGACTATATGTGGAATATCATAATTAGCACATATCACAGCCAGTTCTTCCAATCTACAAACATAAAAATATAATTTAGTGACACTCATATGGTATACTGTAAACTTACAGTATTCAAATTATTCTTTGATTTAACAATATTCAGCTTTCATGTTTACTGCAGTAAAGCTTAATGACTGACACAAGTGTCACTCAAATATACTAAAAGCCATTTTATTATTTTACAGCAACAAGCAAAGGGCTTTTCAATTCAAGTAATGATATCAGGTGATAAAAGGCAGCATATATTTAGAAAATTTTACTTTAATTGTCTAATATACTAAAAAAGGTAAGTTCTGACCTGTGTCAAACTAGTGAAGCATTTTTAAATCTCTATTTAATTGTGTATATTGACAAAAAAAAATTAAGAACTGAATTTTTATGACCAAGAAATCAAACTTACCAGTCACAAATTAAAAAAATACTTTACATTTATTTTTCTATGTTGGTGCCAACTTTTAAAAACTTTTTAGATAATTAAGATACTGAGGATACTTTAAAGGAGATGTCCATTCAACTCTAAATCTAAAATATTGTTATTGAGAGTCTGAAAATTTATAGTGAGAATTTGATAACCTATGAAAAAGTTAATGGCTTTAGATCAAAGTCTAATAAGAAGATGCCCCTTCACAGAACTAAAAGCCACTTTTGATATTACTTGTTTGGAACCCTTATTAACTGTATGAACCTAAAACAGGAATTTTTTTTGCTAATGTGAAATATAAAAGAATCTATATTATATTAATGCAGTTTTGGCCAAAATGAATGCAAACACAGTATTTGCTTCCTTGATGTTACTGAAAGGAGGAGTGCAGTTTGACAGAAGTTAATGCATGTAAAGGGAAACAATATGAAGCTAAGACTGGAAATGCAAGATTAAAGAGTGCCTTAAATGTCCGACAAAACAGTGTATAAAATCATTTTGGTTACTGTGTAAATCATTTCTTTTTACAATATGTGGTCTTTCTTAAAAACTTAAAAAATGTATACTACTGCTATATCTGTAACTTTCAAATGACCTGTTTGAATTTCTGTTAAATGAAAACATTTCAGTATTCATTTTAAAAAATAAAACCTACAAATTTAATACGACTATTTCTCACACGAACAATTAAAGTAGTCTTTAAACACATTATAAATCCTAGAAAACATACAAATAGTTTCTTTTTAAACTATAATAAAAATTAAATAAAGAATAAAAATAGCTCCTAGATTATGTCCTGGAAGCAGGAACTACAATAATACAAAAATATTATTAAAGAAATTAAGTGCATTTCAGACAACCTGCAATGGCTATCCAGTAAGCCATCTCAAACTCAGTGTGATCAAAAAGGAACTTATTATTTTTTTCCTGAAGTTTAAACTAGGGGTGGGGAACCTGTGACCTCCAGGTCACATGTGGCCTTTTAGGTCCTTGGGTGCAACCTTTTGGCTGAGTCCAAATTCAATAATCCTTTTATTAAGGAGATTTGTTCTGTGAAGTTTGGATTCAGTCAAAGGGCCACAAGTGGCCTCAAGACCACAGGTTCCCTACCCCTGGTCTAAACCCCCTCCCTACCCACAACCTTCATTATTCTTATAGAGGGCAACACCATCCTTTCAGTCCCACAGGCTCACAACATAGAAGGCATCCTGGACTCCTCACTATCTCTTATCTCCCCATATCCAAACTGTTAGCAAGGCCTATTGATTTCACCTCTGCAAAATCTCTCGAATATGCCCCCTTCTCTCCTTTGATGCTACTACCACTGTAGTACAGGACCTCATCACAAGGACTATCACAGTAGTCACTGGTGGATCTGCCTGCCTCAAATCTTTCCCCACTCTAATCTATGCTCCATTCAGCCATTAAAGTGTAGGCCCAATCACTCCCCTACTCAATAAACTCCAGTGACTTCCTAT
This sequence comes from Vombatus ursinus, assembly GCF_900497805.2. NCBI lineage: Eukaryota > Metazoa > Chordata > Mammalia > Diprotodontia > Vombatidae > Vombatus > Vombatus ursinus. The sequence goes on from NW_020954596.1 coordinate 33,831,075, forward strand.
TGCCTCCAGGAGCAAATACAAAACACTTTGTTTGGCATTCAAAGCCCTCCATAACCTAGCCCCTTCCTACCTTTCCAGTCTTCCTCACCTTACTCCATGAGACAAATTCTTTGATCCAATGATACTGGTTTCCTGGCTATGCCACAAACAAGATACTCCATCTCTCAGTTCTGGGGTTTTTCTCTGGCTGTTATCTACGCAAGAAATGTTCTACCTCCTCCGCTCCCAATATTGACCTGCCAAACTTTCTTTAAATCTCAACTAAAATTTCACCTTCTACAAGAAGCCTTCCCTATCCCTCCTTCATTCAAGTGCTTCCCCTCTATTAATTATTTCTATTTATCCTGCATATAGTTTGCTTTTTATATATTTGTTTGCATGTTGTCTCCCCCATTAGATTGTAAGCTCCTAAAGGGCAAGGACTGATTTTGCCTCTTTCTGTATCCTTAGTGTTTAGCACAATGCTGACACATAGTAGGTATTTAATAAATGTTTATTGGTTGACTGAAGTTTAGAACATTTTCAGACTGGCAACAAATTTTTCAGCAACTGCAACTTTCCAAGCCTATCTTTATGCTGTAATAGGGCTGAATTTGCATTGGTAAAAAAGAATTTTCATGCCAACAAATTCTGGTCACTTGAAATGCTTAAGTAATATATAATTATATTAATTATAATTATAATTATAAAGTTAATTTATCTACAGAAGACATATTTGTTGTTAGTCTAGTTCCTTACCATTCAATCTCAGGGATATAGGATACAGAAGATAATATATGTAAAATGCCTTGCAAATCTTCAAGCATTATATACATATTAACTATTATTATTATTATTATTATTGTTAGGATGGTGAAAAAATTTGATTACCTGTTCAATTTTTTAGCCAAGTACAAGGTCATATAAAAACATCAAAGAGATTTGTAAAATATTATAGAAGTTATTTATTTCTAACACATCTGAATTTTTCAAGTACTCAAGCTACAAATAAAACAAAAGATCTCTAATTTGAAATAATGATTCAACAACTAAATTGACATAAATTTATATTACTATTAAGATAAAGTAATTACTCATATCCACATGTAGAATTTTATAACACAGTCAGTCAATAAGCATTTCTTAAGATTCTCGTGCACCAGGGACAGGCACAGGGATAATGGGAATACAAACACAAGCAAAAATAAATACAATCTCTGCCCTCAGCTAGCTTACATTCTAATAAGGGAAGACAATACATAAAAGGGAGCTGAGAAGGCAGTGCGGAAAGAGAAGGTACTCACACAGTGAAGGGGGGGCAAAGTCTGTCAAGTCAGGAATGGGCTGTGAGAGGAGTGAAGGATGGCTGGCCTCAGCCTTTCCTCTAAACAGAAGTTTCAGGAAGAACTCACCAATGGGAGGAAGGGACCCAGGGGTTGAGGAATCTTTCAGAGTAAAAAGGCACAAAAAAAAGGGGGATCTTCCAGGGTGAGAAGACAGCTGAAGCATTGTGGTGAAGTCTGAAGAGTCAGGAACAGGCTGGGAGAAAAGACTGTTTTTTTTCCTTATTTAAAAAATCTTTTTGTTTATTTTTAACTTGCTTTTCTCTTTAAATTTTGAATGTAGATTCTCTCCTTCCCTTTCACCTCTCCTCCCCACAGTGAGAAGGGAAACAATACGATATCAATTATACATTTGAAATCATGCAAAATATATTTTAATATTAGCCATGTTGAAAAAAAAAGGTAAAAAAAAAAGAAAGAAAGAAAATTATACTTCAATTTGCACTCAGAGTTCATCAGTTCTCTCTCTGGAGGTGGATGGCATTTATCATAAGTCCTTTGAAACTGTCTTGAATCACTGTGTATTTATTAGCATAACAAGCCTTTCAGGTTGATCATCTTTACAACATTGCTGTTACTGTGCACAACGATCTCCAGATTCTTCTCGCTTTACTTTGCATCAGTTCATATAGGCCTTACCATGTTTTTTCTAAAACCTCCTCCCTGATCATTTCTTACAGTATAAAAGTACTTTATCACAATCATATACCACAACTTGCTCGGCCACTCCCCAACTGATAAGCATCCCCTCATGTCCAATTCTTTGCCACCACAAAAAGAGCTGCTTCTTATAAATATTTTTGTACTTAAAGGTTCTTTTCCTTTTATCTCTTTGGGGTATAGACCTAGTAGTCATATTGCAGAGTTTTATAGCCCTTTGGGTATAGTTCCAGACTGTTCTCCAGAATGGTTGGACCAGTTTACTACTCCACCAACAATTCATAATACCTATTTTCTCTCATCCCCGTAGTATTTGTCATTTCTGATAAGTACAAGGTGGTACCTCAGAGTTGTTTTAATTTGCCTTTCTTTAATAAATACTAATTTAGAGTATTTTTCATGAAGTCACATGAAATATAGACAGCTTTGATTTCTTTTTCTGAAAACTGCCTGTTTACATCCTTTGACTATTTATCAATTGGGGAATGGTCCTTATTTTTATAAATTTGACTCAACTCCCTACATATTTGAAAAATGAGTCATTTATCAGAGAAACTTGCAGTAAATTTTTAAAAATAATTATTCCATTGTCTACGGTACTTTTTTAGCAAAACGTGGCTTCCCTGATTATCTTCTTTCAATTAGGTTTAATTTTGCTTTTCCTTTGTCTGAGATCATGAGTGTCACCCCTGCCCTCTTCACTTCAGCTGAAGCATAACAGACTCTGCTTCAGCCCTTCATTTCAACTGGCTTTCTGTCCCAAGTGTGCCTCTTGAATACAACATACTGTTGGATTCTAGTTGCCAATCATTCTGCTTTCCACTTCCATTATATGGGAAATTAGTTCCTCCCATTCACATTCACAGTTATGACACCTCTCAGTGCATTTCCCTCTATCCCATTTTCCTATTTATCCGTCTCTTTTTATTCTGTTCCTCCTCAAAAGTCTGGCTTGCTTCCAACCCCTAATCCATCCTCCCCTTTAAAACCTCACCCCCACATCTCTTATCTCCTTTCCCATCCTATCTCCCAATTGTGCAAGACAGATTTCTATACCCAACTGAACATGTATATGTATTCTTCCCACTTTGAACCAATTTTGATTAGAGTGAGTTTCAAGCATTGCTTACCATCTTCCCCTGCCCCCTTTTTCCCCTTGTCTATAAAAACTCTTCCTTGCATACCTCCTGTGAGAAAATTTATCCCATTCTATGTCTCCCTTTCCCCTTCTCCCAGGGCATCTCTCTTTCTTACCCTTACATTCTTTTTCTTGGAGGTTATTCCAACATAACTGACTCATAACCTTGCCCTCTGTCTAGGTACACGCCTTATAACTGCTCTAACAATGATAAATTCTTAGGAGTTACATGTATCATCTTCCCACAAAAAAAAGATAAACAGTTTAACTCCACTGAGTCCTGTATGATTGATTACTCTTTCATGTTCACCTTTTTATGCTGCTCTTGAGTCTTGTATCTGAAAGTCAATCTTTCTATCCTGCTCTGGTCTTTTCATCAGGAATGTTTGGAAGCCATATTTCATTTAATGTCCACTTTTTTCCCCTGAAGAATTATACTCAGTTTTGCTGGATACAAGGGTGGGGGGAACCTGTAGCCTTGAAGCTACCCGTGGCCTCCTAGGTCCTTGGGTGCGGCCTTTTGACTGAGTCCAAGTTTTATAGAATAAATCATATTATTAAGGGGATTTGTTCTGTGAAGTTTGGATTTAGTCAAAGGGATGCACTTCAGGACCTAGAGGGCCACATGTGGTTTTGGGGCCACATGGGGCTTTGGGGCCACAGGTTCCCCACCCCTTGGTGATTCTTGGTTGTAATCCTAGTTCCTTTGCCCTCTGGAACATCATATTCCAAGCCCTCTCCTTTAACATGGAATCTGCTAAATCTTGTGCAATCTTGACTGTAACTCCACAATATTTGAGTTGTTTCTTTCTGACTGAAGTATTTTGTCCTTGACCTGGGTGCTCTGGAATTTAGCTATAATATTCTGGAAATTTTCCATTGTGGGATCTCCAGGGGTAATCAGTAAATTCTTTCTATTTCTATTTTACCCTCTGGATGTGAGATATCAGGGCAAATTTCCTTGATAATTTTTTGAGAGATGATGTCGAGCCTCTTTTTTTGATCATGGCTTTCAGGTAGTTCAATAATTCTTAAATGATCTGTCCTGGATCTGTTTTCTAGGTCAGTTGTTTTTCCAATGAGATATTTTACAAATTCTCCTAACTTTTCAATCTTCTGACTTTGTTTTATTGTTTCTTGAAGTCTCATGGAGTCATTAGCTCCAATTCTAATTTTTCAGGAATTACTTTCTTCAGTGAGCTTTGATACCTTCTTTTCCATTTGGCCAATTCTGCTTTTTAAGGAGTTATTCTCTTTAATGGATTTTTGTGCCTCTTTTTCTGTTTGGGCTAATCTGCTTTTAAAGGAGTTCTTTTCTTCAGTGAATTGTTGTGCTTCTTTTACCATTAGGCCAATTCTGTTTTTTAAGATGATTTTTTTCTTTAGTCTTTTTTTTGTGCCTCTTTTACCAAGCTATTAAGTCTCTTTTCATAATTTTCTTGCATCACTCTCATTTCTTTTCCCAATTTTTCCTCTGCTACTCTTCTCTCTTTCTTTAACTCTTCCAGGAATTCTTGCTGGCCTAGGATCCAATTAGTATTTTTCTTTGAGGCTTTGCCTATAGCTGTTTTTACATTGTTGTCATCTTCTAAGTTTGTGTTTGTTTTCCCTGCCACCTTTGTAGCTTTTTATGGTCAAATTCCTTTTTTGTTGTTTGCTCATCTTCCCAGCTTATTTCTTCACTTTGAACTTTATGTTAAAGTTGGGCTCTGCTCACCTGGGAGTGGGGAGACAATATCCCAAGCTTCAGCATGCTGCTGTTTTCAGAACTAGTTCTGAGAGTTTGCAAGTTTTTGGTGCTTCCAAGATGGTAATATCCTAAGAGAGGTGTGGTGACTGCTCTCCTGATCTACAGCTCTGGTATCTACCCAGGAAGGGCTCCTACTCCCTGAAGCCACAAATACTAGTGTTCCTCTTGGTCCTGGAACTGTGACCAGGTCCCTGCTCCCTTGTGACATATTACAAGCACTTCTCTATGTCTTGACCTGCAACTCAGGACACTTTATGGGCAACAGAACTGCCAATCAGTACTAGCTGCACCCAGTGCCAGCAAAGATTCCCCTGTAATCTCTTCCTGACCAGACCCCCTTTACCATCTCTGGACTGAGAACTGCTGAAACTGCTGCTGCTGCTCTCATAGCTATCTACAAGGCCGACTGCTAGTACTCCTGCTATACTCCAGGCCTACGCCCACCCCAGTGTTAAAGACCTCGTTTGCAGACTTCCTAAGTTGTCTGAGGCTGGAAAAATGTCTCCCTCTGACCTTTTGTTAAGCCCCTGACACACCAAAATTTTATTTGAGGCATTATTTTAAAACAGTTTGGAGGAGAATTTTGGGAGAGTTCAGCTGTGTCCTGTGCTCTGCCACCTTGGCTCCAGAAGAGACTTTCCAATATATTTTCTCATATGAGGTACACAGAACAAGTATTATCATCCTAATTTTACAGATGAGGGAACTGGGTCTAAGGTATGACAAGAGGATCAGGATCACAGAGCTAGTGAAGTCAGAATGAGATCCTTCTCCTAGCTTAGTCCAGTATTTGAGTATGCCTACTGAAAGCAAAACACTATAACCTACAAACATAAATCCTATGCTCTTGAAAACAGCCAGGTCTATTATCATGAACAGGGTTTATTTAATTTTTTACAATAGTCCTCTAAAAACTGTTTGTGTTGTAATGAAAATTAACATCCATTCATTATTTCTAAATTATGTGAGATCTATGTGATATACTTAGCTTGGTATTAAACCAAACTAAGTCTCCCTAAGCTACAGAGAAAGAAAAAGATCATTGTATTTCTTTAAAATGTATTAATGCAACCATTCTAAGCGTTAAAATAAAATTTAGAAAGTAGAGGAAATTTTGTTTTCAAAACTGGAAATACTGAAGACCAGTAAAGACAGTGTAGCTGGAAATAGTACAGATCAACTCTCTCCTACAACTACTTCAACAAAGACTGAGAAAGATAACAAAACTGAGTCATGATTGTGAAACCTGAGAAGAAAATACAATGGGGTGGAGTCAAGATGGCATAGAAAAGGCAAGGATTTGTCTGACTTCTTCCCAAAACTGTGCCAAATAACTTCAAATAATGCCTCAAAATTCTAGAGGGACAGAACCCCAAAAAAGGACAAGGTGAAACAATTTTCAAGCCCAAGATAACTAAGAAGATCGGCAGGAAAGGTCTGTCACAATGGGGTGAGAGTGGAGTACAGTGTAGTGCAGGCCACACCCTAGCAAACCAGCAGTAGGCCTTGGGGACAACTGAATCAGTGGCAGAAGTGGTGGTTTCCAGACCTCTCAGCCCACAGCGGGTAAGAAGGTCAGAAAACTGATCAGAAGGAGATTACAGGGGTTCCTTTGCTGGCAATGGAGACAAGACTCTGTTACATTGCCAATAGTTGGATCTGTGTTGCTGTTGTGGATCTTAGGATCTTCCCAGGACAAGGAGGATTATTACCACAGCAGAGCTTGTGGCTGCAGAAGATCTGGGACCCTGGTCACAGTTCCAGGGCAGAAAAGAGTGCTTATGGTCATTTACAGACCAGAGCACAGGC
>NW_020954596.1:33837763-34245069 GCF_900497805.2 Vombatus ursinus
AGGGCAGAAAAGAGTGCTTATGGTCATTTACAGACCAGAGCACAGGCCAAGAGAGTAGGAAACACACTTCTCCTTAGATCACACCACCTTGGAGGAACCTAAAACTTACAGTAACCCAGAATTATCTCTTAAAACAGCTGCAAAGGAAACATGTAGCTCAGGACAATCAATGCCCCCTTGGGATGGGGCTCTGGAAGCAGAGCCCGACTTCAGCATAGAGTTAAAAATCAAGAAATAGGTTGGAAAAATAAGCAGTCGAAAAAGATCTTGACTACAGAGAGTTACTATGGTGACAAGGAAGACCAAAACATAAACTCAGAAAAAGAAAACAAAGTCAAAACTGCTACATCTAAAGCCTCAAAGAAAAATATGAATTGGGCTCAAGCCATGGAAGAGCTCAGAAAAAGGATTTTTAAAATCAAGTAAAAGAGGTAGAGGAAAAATTGGGAAAAGGAATGAGAGTGATACAAGAAAATCATGAAAAAAGAGTCAATATCTTGATAAAGGAGGCACCAAAAAAAAACTTAAGAAAATAACACCTTAAAAAGATAGAATAGGCCAAATGGTAAAAGAGGCAACAAAAATCCAATGAAGAGAAAAATTCCTTGAAAAGCAGAATTGGCCAAGTGGAAAAAAAGAGGTACAAAAATACACTGAAGAGAAGAACTCCTTTAAAAAGCAGAATTGGACAAATGGAAAAGGATGTACAAAAACTCACTGAAGAAAATAATTCCTTACAAATTAGGAATTGGCAAGTGGAAGCTAATGACTCCATGAGATTTCAGGAAACAATCAAAGTCAAAAGACTGAAAAACCAGAAGAAAATTGGAAATATCTCATTGGAAAAACAACTGATCTAGAAAACAGATCCAGGAGAGATCATTTAAGAATTATTGAAAGCCACGATCAAAAAAAAGAACCTTGACATCATCTTTCAAGAAATTATCAGAACAGCTAGGTGGCACAGTGGCCAAGAGCACTGGTCCTGGAGTCAGGAGGACTTCAGTTCAAATCCTGCCTCAGACACACAACACTCACTAGCTGTGTGACTCTGGGCAAGTCACTTAACCCCAGTGCCTAGCCAAAAAGAAAAAAAAAAGAGACAGAAGAGAGAAGAACAAACACCAAAAGTCTTTATTTGTATTCCCAGTGCTTAACATACCAAAAAATAAACAATTCAAGTATCATGGAACCACAGTCAAGATAATACAAGATTTAGCAGTTTCTACATTAAAAGGTCAGAGGGCTTAGAATATTCCAATTCCAGAGAGCAAAGGAACTAGGATTATAACCAAGAATCACCTACTCAGCAAAACTGAGTATAATCCTTCAGGTGAAAAAACAGATATTCAATGACATACAAGACTTTCAAGCATTCCTGATGAAAAAAGGAAAGCTTGGGGCAACTAGGTGGCATAGTGGATAGAGCATGAACCCTGGAGTCAGGAGGACCTGAGTTCAAATTCGGCCTCAGACACATTAACACTCACTAGCTGTCTGACTCTGGGCAAGTCACTTAACTTCAATGCCTCACCAACAAAAAAAAAAAAAAAAAAAGAGCTGAACAGAAATCTGATACAACACAATAATCAAATACAAGACTCAAGAGAAGCATAAAAAGGCAAACAGTAAAGAAAAAATCATAAGAGATTCAGTAAGGTTAAACTATTTAAATTCTGACATGGGAAAATGATACTTGTAACTCCTAAAAACTTTTTCATTATTAGGTCAGTTCTAGATGGAGTAGATATAGAGAGAGGGCCCAAGTATGAGCTGAATATGACAGGATAATTATCTAAAAAAATAAAATAAGGGAATGAAAAACGAATGCACTGGGAGAATGCAAAAAGGAAAAGTAGAATGGGGCAAATTATCTGACATAAAAGAGGCACAAAAGAGCTTTTACAGTGGAGGGAAAGATTGGGGATGTGGTGGGGAATGTGTGAGCCTTACTCTCATCAGAACTGGCACATACATTATAGAACTCTATCTTACCACACAGAGAAGTAGGAGAAGGGAGGGGGGGAGAGAAACAGGGTGCAGACAAAAGGGAGGGTGGATTGGGGTGTTAAAAGTCAGAAGCAAAACACTTTTGAGAAAGGAAAGAAAGTATAGGATAAATGGAGAAAATAGGATGGAGGGTAACACATAGTAATCATAACTGTGAAAAAACATTTTTACAGCAAGTTTTTCTGATGAAGAACTCATTTCTCAAATATATAGAAAACTGAGTCAAAATTATAGAAATAAGAGCCATTTTTCAATTGATAAATGGTCAAAGGATATAAACATGAAGTTTTCAGATGAAGTAATCAAAGCTATCTACAGCTCTGGAAAAATGTCTTGGAAAAATGCTCTAAGGGACTATTGATTAGAGAAATGCAAATTAAAACAACTTTGACATACCACATGACACCTATCAGATTGGCTAACATGACAAAATAGGAAAATGATAAATATTGGAGAAGATGCGGAAAACCTGAGACACTAATGCAGTGTTGGTGAAGTGGTATACTGATTCAACCATTCTGTGGAGCAATTTAAAACTATGCCCAAATGTCTATAAAACCATGCACATCCTCTGACCAAGCAATATCACTACCAGGTCTATATTCCAAAGAGGTTTTTATAAAAAACAAGAAGAAAAAGGACCTATATGTACAAAAATATCTATAGCCAACTCTTTTTAGTGGTAGCGAAGAACTGGATATTGAGGAGATGTCCATCAATCAGGGAATGGATGAACAAGTTGTTGTATATTATTGTGATGGAATATAATACTGTGCCATAACAAATGATGAGCAAGATGCTCCCAGAAAAAACCTTGAAGGCCTTAACATGAACTGATGCAAAGTGAAATATGCAGAACCATAAGAACACTGTATTCAGTAACAGCAATACTGTACGATGATCAACTGTGAATGATATAGCTTTTCTCAGCAATACAATGATCCAAGACAAATCTGAAAGACTTATGATGAAAAATGCTATCCATCTCCAGAGAAAGAACTGATGGAGTCTGAATGCTGATTGAAGCACACTTTTTCTTTAATCTATTTTTTGGGAGGTTGTCAGTGTTCTCTTTCATAACATGACTAACATGGAAATGTTTTGCATAAACACACATATATAACCTATATGAGACTGCTTACTGTCTCAGGGAGAGGGTAGGGAAAAGAGGGAGGGAGAAAATTTGGAACTCAAAAATTTTAAAATTGAATGTTAAAAATGGTTTTTACATATAATTGGGGGAAAATAAAATATTAAAGTAGAAAGAAAAAAAAAAGAAATTATTCTTGTCTTCAAATGGCCTATAATCCAGTAGCGTGGCTAAAACAATTAAATTACTCTGATAATAGATAAATATAAGAGATATGAGAGGATCAAATATGGCATCTAAGATTTGAAGGGCACATAGGATTTCTATAGGCAGAGATTCAGGAGGTAGGCATTTTACACAGAAGAGACGATTTGAGCATGGACTTGGAGATTAAAATGTTGGGCAAAGAGTGAACAATCTGTTTCGGCTATAAGGTGAATGAATACATGCCTCTCCAAGTTGTACTACTGATTCATCCCCCCAAGACTTTTTCTACCTTGCCATAGAAACCTTTTAACCTAAAAATCCACTATACCTCACTCCTGAATTCACATTAAAAGTATGCCTCATGTCTGTGGCCTCTCCTTCTAAATGGCTGGCTCTTCCCAGAAATCACTTTAAGAAGGAAGGCTGGGCCAACCAAGTTTTCACTCCTTCCTAGGCTGCACTGATAATTCATTCTATCTTCTTTACCATGCCATCCCCCTCAATCCACTCTCCAAACCCCACCTCTCTTCAGTTCCTTTTCATGTTATCTGTCCTCCCATTAGAATGCAAGCTTCTTGAAGGCAGGGAATAGCTTTCTTTTGGCTTGCATTTGTGTTTCCAGTGCTTTGCACAGTATCTTGCATATAATAATCCCTTAATAAATGCTTGTTTACTTGAAAAAAAAAAGAAAAAGAAAATACAGTGAATCATTATATTTACATTACATTGTAAACACCTTGAAGGCAGGGGCTGTCTTTTGCTTCCTTTTGTATCCCCAGCTTAGCACAGTGCTTGGCACCTCATAGGCACTTAATGTTTTTTGATTGGTTTAGTCATGTGTCTATCCCAGGACAGCACAGAAGATAGAGAGAGGTCCATTGGCTCTGAGATCAAGGTCAGGTCAGGAAGGTATCTCACAAAGTCACTGAACCCTAGGACTGAACAGGGCCTTCAGCTACGTCCCAGAGCATGAAGAGGCCATCATGGATCCAGCAGTGGCCAGCCTGATTCTGTGCAGGATCAGAATAGGCGGTATCACGCAGCTTTGTCACTTTGACCCCAGAACAGGGTTGCAGATCCAGTGTGGAATGAGAGGCAGACCCACGCTTAGGGACTGTCAAACCGTGGAAGCATAACAAAGCAAGAAACAGTCGAGGCTGCAGCTGTTTATTGGGCAAAGAACAGGAAAAAAAGAGAGCTGCAACTGTACGGTTCTGATACCAGAGCAGAGGATCTCAGGTTCAGCCATCTGAACCTTGGTCTTGGAAAAGGGGTCCTACCAAATTTCTTTGAAGATATAAATATGATCTTGATACTTAAATTAGGGAGAGTAGAAAGAGAGAAAGAAAACTACAGACTGATACCTCTAATGAATATTGGCATAAAAGTTTTAAATAAGATATTAGCTAAGAGTCTACAATAATATGACACAAAGATTGGGCACTTTGACCAAGATGGATTTATTCCAGAAATGCAGAGTTGGTTTAATATTAACAAAACCATCAATATAACAGACCATATTTATAAGAACAACAAAATCATATTATATCAACAGATGCAGAAAAAACTTTTGACAAGATACCATAGTTACTGTATATCTTCAGGTGTAGCAAGAGCTGTTGACAAAGAATGGCTGGTTCACATCACCACATTCCATTTTCTGCCATGGCCTCCAACTTGAAGACCAGGAATGGCCTGCTCAACTTTCCTGACACTTCGCTAACCTGGCCCACTGGGAACTGGTATGCAGACTAAGCAGGAGCCCAGACAGTCTGAGGCCATGGTCACTGCCAACATTTATTATAATATTTACATATTTCTCCACCATTTAACATGTATAAAACTATGCTATTTTTTTTATTATGTTCCTATCTTTTTTTTAAAAAAAAACATGTCACTAACAAAGTTTTTTGAGCGTTGTGCCTCTAAACCCCATTTTTTCCATGCTATGATTTTTACTGCATGATTTTGAACGTCTAGTTCAGGGGTGGGGAATCTGTGGCCTCCAGGACACATGTGGCCTCGAGGTTCCCCACCCCTGCAGTTAGAGCCAAACTAACTTAACTATACTGTACAGAACAAAATCTCACAACATATACCAAGATAATCTCCAAATGGATACATGACTTATACACACACAGGCTGCCAACATAAATTAGGCTGCCAACATAAATTACAGGAGCAAGGAAAAAATTACCCTTCAGATATATTGACGGGGAAGAAGAGCTCATGACCAACAAGTGGTAGAGAGGATAACAGAAAATAAAATGGACAATTTTCTTACATAAAATCAAAACATTTGTACATGAACAAAAACAAACAAAAAAAACAAGTAAAATTAGATAGGAAATGGGGGGAAAAGTTTGCAGCACGTTTCTTTGATAAAAGTCTCATTTCCAAGATATGTAAGACAATGCTTCAAATTTTAAGACTAAGAGCCATTCTCAAATTGATAATCAAAAGATATGAATAGGTAGTTTTCAAAAAAATAAATTCAAAGCATGCAATGTCCCAACTCTATGAAATATTCCAAGATACTAATAAGTAGAAAAATGCCACTGGAATGTTCCAACTCACTTATAAGTAGAGAAATGCAAATGAAAGGTTCTACCTCATATCACCCATCAGATTAGGGAAGCTGACAAAAAAGAAAAATAATAAATGTTCAAGGTACTGCCATAAACAGGCAAATTAAATGCCTATTCAAGGGTTATAAATGTATCCAGCCATTCTTGAATAGAAAGCAATCTGGAACTATGCCCCCCAAAATCACTATGTTATGAATAATACCTTTTGACTTAGCAATACCACTAACACAATCAAACCCCAAAGAGATCAAAGAAGAAAAGTATCCATTCATATAGCAGCAATATTTATAGTAGCAAAGTAGAAACTTAAAAGGTGACCATCACAAGGATAATGGCTGAATAAATTACAATATATTAATGTGATGGAATACCATTGTGCTATAAGAAAGAAAAACCTGGGTAAACTTGAAGGAATTGATGAATAGTGAACAAAGCCATGAAAATAATTTAAACAATAAAAACACTGTCAAGACCAACAACTCTGAAAGAGTTAAGAACTCTAATCATTACAATGGCCAATCATAATTCTAAAAGATTAATGATGTATGCTTGCTACGCACCTCCTGATAAAGAGGTGGTAGATTCTGTGTGTAAAATAATGGCCAATGTGGAAATTTGTTTTACTCAACTGTGCATATTTATGACAAGGGGGAAGTTGGGAGGTAGAGGGCCAAGGAAGAAAAAATAGATTTTTTTAACTTAAAAACAAAAAATTAAATAAAAAAACTGGAAACATTATATTTAAAAAGCTAGATGTCTCATAAGGATTACAAACCCAGCATGTCCATAATAAAACTCACTGTTTTTCCCTAATCCCACTCTGCTTCTGAACGTCATTGTTCCTTTCAAAGTTAACACCATCCTTCTAGTCACACAGCTTCATCCTCACTCCCTGACCCAACATAACCAGTAAGGAGTCAAGTCCCATCTGTTCATTTCCACAACATCCCCTTCTTCCTACTCACACAGCCACCTCTCTAATTCAGGCCTTTATCACCTTTCACCTGGACTCCTGCAGAAGCTTCCTAATTGGGCTCTTTGCCTCAAGTCTTTTCTCTCTCCCATGCAATGATCTTCCACATAGATGCCAATGTGATTTTTCTAAATCTCAATTACCTCTAGGACCAAATACAAACTCCTCTGTTTGGAATTCAAAGTCTTTCACAACAGCCTGTTTCTAACCTACCTTTCCAATCTTAACATATGTTATTCCTCCTTCATACATTCTGTGTCCAACCAAACTAGGCTTCTCGATGTTCCTCACCCATGACACTCCATCTCCCATCTCAGTGAATTTGCAGAGGCTGTTTACCATGCCTGGAATGCACTCTCTCCTCACCTCCACTTCTTATAATCCCTAGTTCCTGTCAAAGCTTAGCTCAAGCTTCACTCCTACATGAGGGCCTTTCCTAATCTCTCTAACTACTACTGCCTTATCCTCGTCCCACAATTAACTTATATTTACATATTTATTTTGTATATGCTTATGTAAGCATGTTATCTTGCCCAATAAAACCAAAGGATAGGACTGTTTCATTTGTCTTTGTGTCCCCAATGTCCAGCACAGTGTCTGCACATAGTAGGTACTCACTGAAAGCTTGCCTGATTTAAACAAGTACAAATTAAAATTTGAACTAGAAAATTTATACTTGCTTTCATTTGGAAAGCAAAATATCTGCATTTGCGCATTATAATATCTCTTCCCAATAAAAACAAAGGAAAAGAACCACTGTGTACAAGATTGACTATGATAAATTTTTAAAAAATAATTTCCAAGCAAGATTGTCTTAATTTTAAATGTTTTTCCAAGGGAGTTGTATCCTAACAACTTTAAAGTATAAATTTAAGTATTATTTTATCTTGAGCTAAAAACTAGGTATGTATCATTATAAGGTACATACTCAACATTACTAATTTTCATCTATCATTAAAAGTTTATTTTCTTGGGGGCAGCTAGATGGCACAGTGGATAGAGCACCGGCCCTGGAGTCAGGAGGACCTGAGTTCAAATCCAGCCTCAGACACATAATACTTCCTAGCTGTGTGACTCTGGGCAAGTCACTTCACCCCAACTGCCTCACTAAAAAAAAAAAAAAAAGTTTATTTTCTTATTCTTGCACAGCAAATATCATTGATGGCTCCCATCCATGTTTATCAGAAGTGTCGAAAACATAAGCCCACTGTGTGAAAGAACACTGAACTAGAGATGGCAACAGAAATAAATGAACACAAGAAACTATGACATCCAGCACAGCAGGAAAACATCTTTTAAATAACAAGACAAACAGCACCTTTTCAAGAAGAAGAGCTAATAGCATGTTGGCCGGGGCGGGGGGGAAGCAATCATAATTTTAACACAGGCAGAAGGTAGAATCTATTCAAGTGAAAAGAAGTAAAAGGAATCATCTACATTGTATTATCTCCTTTTTTTTTTCTTTTCCTATTTCAGTAAATCCTTTTGCTATTCCATTATGCTTTCCTCCACATTTCAGAGGAATTCTCTACATCAGAGATCAATTTACTTAATTATTCCCAAAAGTGAATTAAACATATTAAAATAAGGATGTCTATACTTTATTAACAAAATTAGTTAACACGTAAAGAATGATATACATGAATTACTTACTTATCAGGCACCCTTGGAGCAAAACAGGATGTAGTAGAATGAACACACAGAATGTTCTCAGCCCCAAGCTCCTTGATTTTAGCTTCCACTCCCTTCAGGTCTGTGCGTAGCTCATCACCTTCTAATACATTCTCTATCACCACAGGCTCAAAACCTAACAAAGGTATCCAAAAAGAAAAGGAGTATTCACGTATCCGACTATTCATAGGAAGGCAAGATTATAAAAACAGTAAAATAGAGTCATTCCTACTCTATCACTAAAGCCTGGCTGATTTTTCCTTCTGGTAAAAGATAGATCATCTAAGGAGTGCAGGAAATAAGACATGGAAGTATAATTATGTAAATATAGAGACAATGATGACCAAAAAGAATGTGTCTTCAATTAAGTATTAAGTAACACATCAACTGAAGTAATGGAATAAGGCTTAAAATCAACTTGAGATGAATGTTTAGGGAAAAGATAATAAATTTCTGATGTAGAAATCACTGAGGATTGATCTACCACTTACACATAAATTCTACTAATTAAGTGCAACTATTTAACATTAGAACAAACAGGACGAGTGAAAGCTAGCACATTTTAAAAGACAAAAAAATTTGTTTCAGACATTTGTTGTATTAAGTATGTATCATTAAAAGCCAAGAACAAGTTAAAGATTCCACATTCAAAAAAGACATTATGCTTCTATTTTCAAAGTATAAATTTATGCATTTATATACAAAAATTCACGACAAGACATTAGCTAGAAAAAATACAGAGGTTATTTTAAGTACATTGTGAAGATAACTACTATAAGGAGGGGTACTAGGTGGCGCAGTGGATAGAGCACCAGCCCTGGAGTCAGGAGAGGACCTGAGCTCAAATCCGGCCTCAGACACATAACACTTACTAGCTGTGTGGCTCTGGGCAAGTCACTTAACCCCAATTGCCTCACCAAAAAAAAAAAGAAAAAGAAAAAGAAAGATAACTACCATAAGGAAAGAAAAAAAGAAATTATGAGTACAAGCCTTGGCAACTAGTAAAAACATCAAATTTGCAAAGCATTTAAGGCTATCTGCATATCAATCACAAGCACAACTTTTTTTATTGTGATGAAACTGCCCTTTAAAAAATTAGTTAAAAAAGGTAAAAAGTATTACAATTAAATACCCAAGCAAGTTAGAGTAGTAAGATTATAGAATTTTAAAAGTTAGATGGACTTTTAGAAATCATGTAGCCCAATTCCTTTACTTTAAAGTTGAGGAAACTTAAGGGCTAGAGAGATTAAGTTAACTTGCCCAAGATCCCATAGTGGCAGAGCTAAGCCAAGATTGACTGAACTGTAGAATGCATACCAGGAAAACACTAAATCTGAAGGATATGAATGACGGTTCACTGTTTAAAAATAGCATCAAAGGATCATGGATTTAGAGCTAGAAGGAGTTTAAGAAGTCATCAAGATCAACCCTCTCATTTTATAGATGAGGAAACTGAGGCACAGAGATATTAAGTGACTTGCCCAGAATTATACAGCTAGTAAGTACTTGAATCAGAATTTGAACTGAAGTCTTCCTGGCTCCAAGTTTAGTATTCCAAATAGATAACCACCTTCTGAAATACTTATGGATCTAGGACCTCATCTCTATACACATACTTCCTCTATCTGAGCAATGCATTCACACTTGCTCATCCTATGTAATTCTTGTCCAAATCCTCCATAGATGAACTACCTGATTTACGGGGGTCTCAGATAAGAAAATTCCTTCTACCAGTGTGGATGATACTTTCGCCACAAATTGCTTAGATTACTATGCGGCTGTGTGACAAGACAAGACTTGAAATGAGATCTTCCTGGCTCCAAGGTTAGTTCTCTTTACAATATAGCATTCAGCCTTTCAAATAAAGGAGAGTTAGCTGAAATCAATTTGAAAGACTAAGGGGAGACAGATTGTGAAGGGTTTTGAATAACAAACAGAAGTTTTACTTTATTTTATACTAGAGCTCATAGGAAGCTATTGAAACATGTTAAGGGGTGAATCTAAACTTTAGGAATGTGAAATCTGGCAAATTAGAAAAGAAGGCCTAGAGAGAGGAGAGTCCGGCAACAAGGAGACCAATGAGGCAAACAGTAAGGAGGCCCTGAATTTCATATGTGCTTCTACATTCATATTTTGTTGAAGTTGATGTTTATTTCATTCCATTACAAAGCACATTTATGATTTCATTATATATCCTTGTCAAACAGAAAAAAAAGTCTACAAAGATTACAGTAACAAATTTTCACCATTAAGGACAGTGAAATAACCACAATTGAATATCACTGTCTCAGATGTGTTTATAAAGAAGGTATAAATGACGGAAAAAAGAATTGAATAAAATTAAGTATACAGAAAGGAGAGCGATATTCAGTCAATCAGTTGACCAATAAATATTTATGCACTTACTATGTGCCAGGCACTGTACTAAGCACTGAGAACACAAAGAAATGCAAAAGACAGTCCCAGATCTCAAGGAGCTCAGTCTACAGGTAGAGACAACTTGCAAACAACTATGAACAAACAAGCTATACGCAGGATAAATTGGAAATAATCAACAGATGGAAGTCACTAGAATTATGGGAGCAGAAAAAAAACTTTCTGTGGAAAGTGGGATTTTAGCCGAGACTTGAAGGAAGCCAGGGAAACCAGAAGGCTTAGATGAGGAGAAAACATATTCTATGTATGGGGAACAGCCAAGGAAAATGTTCAGTCAAGAGATGGAGTTTCCTATGTGAGGAACAGCAAGGAGTCAGTGTCACTGGACTACAAAGTATATGGACTGCTGGGAGAGGGAGGGAGGCATTGTGTAGAGCATGGTAAGGTTAAAGAAGACAGGGGAGTGGGGAGTGGGAGCTATGAAGAGCTTCAAATGCCAAACAAAGCATTTTATATTTTTTCCCAGAGGAGACTGGGAATCACTGGAATTTAACTGAAGGGGATGCTGAGGGGAAGAGAGGAGAAAGACACAGTCAGACCCGAATTTTAGGAAGATCACTTTGGAAACTGTGTGGAGGATGAACTGACAGACAGACCAACCAGCAGGCTATTGTAATAGTATCTGAGGAGGGGAAGAAACTAAAATCTCACAAAATCAGACAATGCTATGGAGAAAACAACTACCAACCTATATATGCCTATTCTCCCATCTATACAAAAAAACTATGATGTTTGTATTCCCACCAGTATAAAGAAGTGAGAATAAGTAATGAATGAAATCCATAGCATTGTTTCTGAAACTACAAGCACAACCTCCTTTTGGGATTCTTCTACTGCATTAAGTGTGATTTATTATAATCCTCTTTGAGTGAAGCACAGCTGCTTGAAGCCTCATAAATCTAAATGCATGAAGTTCAACAGGTTGTTTGTGTTTTTTTCTGCAACAGATTTTTAACTTCTGCAAAAGGTTCCCCCCACCCCAAGGTACCAGTAGCTCCTCTCAAGATCATTCTCAGGATATTTATTAATATCAAAGGTAAGCAGACTAACCATGCTGTGATAACCACCCAACTGCCAATGTCACCAACTATATGCCAATTTTACATTATAATTATAAGGACCAGTCCATTCTAGTTCTTCCTACAGAAAACAGGTATGTGATGCCTCTGACTAAACAAATTGTGGTACAGAAATGTGATGGAATATTACTATGCTATAAGAAATAACAATACAATGAGCATAGAGAGGCATGGAAAGACTTACATGAACTGATGCAAAGTAAAGTTGGGCCAAGAAAACAAAAACACAACTGTAACAATGTAAACAGAAGGAACCACAAAATGATAGAAAATTAATGTGAAGGCGGAGCAGGTGGAGAAAAAGCTCAAGGCCAAAGAAGAGATCAGAAGATACCTTCCTCCTACTCCTTTGCAAAAGTTGAAGGTCCAAGGGTATGAAATATTGCATATATTTTCATATTTTCTCTATGTATTAATTGGTTTGGGGGTTTTTTCTTTTTCTTCTTTTTATGGGATAGCTCTCTCATATAAGGAGAAAAGAGATACAGAAGGAAATTTATGTGATGCACAAACATAAGATATAAATAAAAATGTATATCAAAAAAATAGGCACCTAAGGTCACTGAGGATCTTGAATATGTACCAAAGCCAAACTGCCTCAATGACTAATAATGAATGTATTAAAAAAACTAATTTTAAGTGCCCTGGCCAACTATCACTCAGAAAAGACTATACATGAATTTATACATGTAACTGCCTGAGCAATTAAGGCTTTTAAACCTTCCTGAGCAATTAAGACTTAAAAAGCTTCAAGAAGAACAGGGGCCTTACTGATAAAGGCTGACATTAGAAATGTAACTTCATCATTATATATGCAAGAATGATCCAAATATTCATCTTGCTACCATTATATAGACATTAGTACTTATACTGGCATGTAAAAGGTTGGGAGAAGACTAAAAGGAACTCTACAGACTCAGAGGAGTATGCCCTTCACCTTGACGTACTCAAGAGGATCACTGAGCTTTTGTACTCCTTATACTCATGATCCAGCCAGATGTAATTTATCCCATCCATAACTGATATCCTTCAATAAATCCCACTGAAATATTCAATATTGTGGGTACTAGGTTTTTTCACTTTTTAGAAGCACAGGAGTAGTGTTTACCATGTAACTTCATTTAGGTAACATTAATAGCTAAATGCTGGGAAATGAAGAAAACCTTGATTACCTTTCCAACCCTTGGAATTAACCCAATGAAGTTAAAACAGTAGGGTTACAAGCAAGCTTTTGCAAGGTATACTCAGCAATGGATCTATCTTAACTGTTCCATAATTAACTGAATGAAGTAGAAAACCCACTGTGCTCACTATTTTGTTTACTGTGAAAAAGTAACTCTCTTCTCAAAAATGTCATCAATCCATATATGAAGTATCTTTGAAACAACAAATATAACTCTGTTCAATTACTCTCTGCTTGAAAACACCAGGCAAAATATAAAACATAAAGAAGTTTTCTCAACAAATATGACTGCCCCTATTTGATAAAAGAAATCAAACACAGAGTCTAAATTAAAGAGGAATTCCCTTCGGATTATAACGTCCTCAAAGTGTTCAGGTTTGTGGATGAGATTATCTCCTAGAAGCCTTCTACAATCATTCAAAAGTTTTACTTGCCCATCCTCACAACAAAGACCAAGTGGATAAAGAATCTCTATTACCCAGATTACAATATGCATTGGAATGGGCAACCTTAGAGAGTTTATGAGAAAGAGTGGAGAGCAGAGTGCCAAGAACGAGAGAGCATAAAAATGAACAAGTTGAGCCTACAGTTGGACAAAAGGAAAGCAAGCTGGATTGCCTTCAAGAAACTGCAAAGCTCTATTACTGACCCCAAGCTTCCCATGAAAACAATGGCCTATCTTTTTAATACTATTATTCTACTGGGTTCGCTATAGTAGTAAAACAAGGAATACAAATGGTCTCTACAGAACTAAAATTAAGTATCACACAGAATGTAATGGAGAGGTACATAGCAGATGTTAGCAGACTGCAACACATAAATAACGAAAAAATTTGAAGAACAGGAGTAAAATATGTCACCTAGAATTGGCATGAAAGGAAGAGATGGGCCAACGTCACACGGTAAAGATGAGAGATAGTAAACGGTCAGGAAAAAGCAAGGAAGGCCTTTACAACAATGGGATCCCCTTGTGTCAAACTTATGGGAGGATATGGACAAGAATCATACAAGGACAAGCATGAATGAGTGGTGTAAATAAGGTGGATTTTGTTATTCCTTTTTAGATACTAGTTCCCTGGATCCAGGGCGAAAACAATCTCTAGTCCCCAGATTTTCACATCATAAACAGTTTCTATTGTGACTGCACAGTGAGATATAGGGATGAGATAATGTAAACATTTGAGTTGTTTTGTGAATAATCTACTACACTTGCACAATGCTAAGTCAGCATAATATTGCTAGAGTTCATGTAAACTTGTAAGGCTATTGCTGGCTAATTGCCTTCTTTGTGTGCTCCCTATAAATCAGGTAAGCACTGGTCAGTGAGTGGGGATTTGAAAAATACACAAGGTAATGCATGTGTGTCTGCCTCACCTGGCCCCCACTGAGGCTTGGGGGGGGGAATGCACAAGCTGGAATGCCGTGCTGCCTCGACTGGCCCCCCATCAAAGCTTAGGGGAATAAGCTAGGAGTTGTGCTCCTATGTAGGTGTTGTTGCCCCACTCTCACCAGTCCCTGGAGAAGAGTAATTACGGGAAGCTGTAGGAGTTGGTGCTCCCATTATCAGCAACCCACTTGAGAAGAATAAAGTAATTATTTAACCCCTCTGAAGCTATCTTCCTGTCCTTTTGTCTGCCCGGATCAAGGGTGAACTGGCTAGAAAAGCTCCTGCTCCCACTCCTGTCTAACAGATGGTAATATGTACTGTGGGAGAAAACTTCCAAACTGATGAGATCACATCCATTTGATATAAGTATCCTTGCTAATCATTAATCTTTATATGTCCTGTCATTAGAAAGATAGAGATGTGAAAGGATTCTAAATCCCTGTTGCCTCAGTTCTACTACTACTTCATACTATTTCTACAACTATTTCCCATATTTTTTTCCCTTTTACCTCTTTATTTCTCAGACCTCAACAGCAATGGTTACAGAAAGGAATTGTGCTTTATTACCTCTGCAGACTGGTAAAACCAGGACAGAGTAACATTTTTGGAATGAGTTTTCAAGAGTGTTATAATGCCTTCAGAATTTGTTCTCCATCTTCAATCAACTTATCAACCAAGAGGCATTTATTAAGTGCTTCCTATGTGCCAGAAACTATGGGCTTATATGAGTATATACCTATATAAGCATATGTAAAACAAATACAAAGCAGGTATAAGGGACTCTGGCTGAGACTTCAGCTGGCAAGATATCAAGAAAATTCTTATGTAAAGGGTGGCACTTGAACTATGTCTCAAAGGAAACCAGGGATTCCAAAAGGTGAAGATGAGAAGGGAATGTATCCCAGGCATGGAGGACAGCCACTACAAAATGCAGCAGGACAGGGATAGAAAGCAACATGTGAGAACAGCCAGGAAAGCCAGCATGGCTCTACTAAAGAGTGCAAGAAGGGAAATAATGTTTAATAAAGTTGAAAAGGTAAGATGGGGCCAGGTTGTGAAAAGCTTTAAAAGCCAAACAGATGAGTCTATATTTGATCCCAGAGCTCACAGTGAGCCCGGGAGTCTACTGAGCAGAGGAGTGGCATGTTCAAAACCCATGCATTAGGAATATCACTTTGGCAGCAGTGTGAAAAACAGACTAGAGGAGAGAAGGATTTGAGGTAAAGAGGAAAATTATAAGAGCACTGCACTAGGTCAGGCAAGGGGTGATTAAAGCTTGAATGAGGGTGATGGTTTTATGAGTAAAGAGGAGGGGACATAAGAGATATTGTGGAGATTGAAATTCCGTAAGGGAGGGAAAGTGGGGAGTCAAGTATGGACACTGAGGTTGAAAAACTGGAAGACGAGAAAGCTGGTTGTGCCCACAACAGAAACTGTGAAGTTCGAAAGGGAAGATCAGAGGCATCAATAATGAGTTCTATTGAGCCTAAAATCTGATTTTGGTCTCATAAATGTAAGTGGAATTCAGTTCCAGGAGTTACATAGTTTTTTTTTTTTTCTTAAAGGAAAGAAATTCCCAGATCCAACTCTCACTGTCTTAGAAAAAGGAGGAAGTGGCAGCTAGGTGGTGCAGTGGTTAAAGCAGTGGATTCAGGAGGACCTAAGTTCAAATCTGGCCTCAGACTAAACACTTGACACTTACTAGCTGTGTGATCCTGGGCAAGTCACTTAACCCCAACTGCCTAAAAATAAAATAAAATAAAATAAAAATACTTTAAAAAAAAATAATAACTTAAAAAAAAGAAAAGGAGGAAGGAAAAGAAAGGGAAGATAATAATAGAGGTTTGGTGATGAGAGGAAAGAATGATTCCTAGCAAATTTGTCACTAAACACTTAGTCTTAAGCATAAATTACAATATGCTTTAGTGATCCATTATATAGGGACTGAAACTTCTTAAACACCTTAGAAGTTGATCTTCTTGGGTTGCTAAGACTAAAAATATCTATCACCTGGCTGACCAATGTTCTGGTAATGGATTTCCCCAAATTCAATTACACTGGTCCTCAAATAACAAAAAGCCTCTCACCCCTCATACAATATAAAGTGTAACTATTCACACAGATTCTCAGAGTTGGACCTCAGAATCCAACTAGTCAAACCTATATATAAAAGACGTTTCTCTACAACATACCCCACAACTGGTCAACTAGCCTTTTATTAAAGCTCTCCAGTGATGGGGAACTCACCACTTCCAAGATAATCCATTCATTCCACTTTTGCATAATTCTAATTATTAGTTTTTCAAGGCTAAATTTGTCTCTTTGCAAATATCTTCTGTTGCGTCTAGTTATGAACTCTGGGACCAAGCAGAAAATAATCTAATCCTTCCTCCCCATGTTGTTTTTGTCCTTCTTTCTCAAAGAGGACCATGACATCTGGAAGGTGATGCCATGACTTGCAAGTGAACTGGATTTAAGTAAGGTAGGGCTGTGCAAAGTCACCAGCCTCACTTTCTCCTCAGTGGCAATATACAGATCAGGACAAATGGACATGGCCCCCCTCCTCCACATGACAGCCTTTCAAATACTTGAAGACACCTATGATGTTCTCCCTTAGATCTTCTCTTCTCCAAGATAAATATCCCCACTTCCTTTAATTGATCTACATGCAGCAATATCTTGAGATCTCCAGCATCTTGGCTGCCCTCCTCTAAATGGTCTTCAGCTTATCAACATCTTTCCTTAAACGAGGTACCCAAAAGTGAACACAATCCCCCAGATGTGGTCTGACCAAGTACAACAGGTCTATCACTTCCCTAGTCCTGACACTTTTCTTACTGCCATATTGAGCTTACAATCCACTACGTACTCTCAAATCTTTTGCAGACTGTTGTGTAGTCATAAGAGCCACATCTTGTAGCTGTGAAATTGATCTTTTGAAACAAGTATAAGACTTTACATTTACTAAATTTCATCCTACTAGATTCGATGTTCAAGCCTGTCAAGAACTGTGGCCAAACTCTGTCATGCAGTGTGTTAAGATATCTATCCCCGGTTTGAAAATCTGACAAACATGCCATCTATCCCCTTACCCAAGTTGCTGATAAAAAAAATGTTAAACATCAACAGTACCAGGTAAAGCACAAATCTTTGGGGCCTACTACACTAAAAGCTTCCTTCAAAGGTGACAATGAACCATTAATGATTACTCTTTTTTTATTTTTTGATGAGGGCAATTGGGGTTAAGTGACTTGCCCAGAGTCACACAAGCTAGTGAGTGTTATGTGTCTGAGGCAGGATTTGAACTCAGGTCCTCCTTGACTCCAGGGCTGGTGCTCTATCCACTGCGCCACCTAGCTGATTAGTGATTAATTTTTCAATCCAGGCTTTTAAGTAGCTTCAAATCCACCTAACCACACTGTTATTTCTCTAAGCTCTTCTAATAATAATAGCATGGGAGACTTCGTCAACTGTTTTGCTACAATCCCATGATCTACAAGTCTAGTAATCTTATTAAAAAAAAAAAAGAAGTGAGGTTAGTTTGTCATGCCTTGTTTTTGATGAATCCTTCACTCTCATGATAGCCACTTACTTTTCTGGATACTCATTAACATCTCTAACAATACATGCTAGAATTTTGAGAGGAATCTAAGTCACACTTAGATGGCCTATAGTTTTCAGATGCCACTCTTCTCCCTTTTTCTGAAAATCATGACATTTGCAACTTCTCTAGTTCTGTGGCACCTCTCCAGGATTCCATAATCTTTCAAAGATCA
The DNA here is from genome assembly GCF_900497805.2 of Vombatus ursinus. NCBI lineage: Eukaryota > Metazoa > Chordata > Mammalia > Diprotodontia > Vombatidae > Vombatus > Vombatus ursinus. The sequence goes on from NW_020954596.1 coordinate 33,856,164, forward strand.
CTCCAATGACTCAGCAGTCATTCCTACATATATGTTCTTTGGTATCCTAGGATGCAGTTCATCTGAGACTAGTAAACTGAACTCACCAAGGGTGGCTAAAGTACTTTCCATCTCCTGACTTAGCATAGGTATCAGCTCCCTATTAGTTATTTTGTTCTGTTCTTTCCAGTTCAAAGATTATTCTCTTCAGCAGAGAAAAACAAATAAGAGTTGAGAAGCTCTGTCTTTTCTCTATCATTCAGTTATCATCATCCCATACACTCCAAGTAGCAGGTCTCTCTCTTCTCCAATTTTCCTTTTCCCTCCAATACAGCTAACAAAATCTTTTTTGCTATCCATGTCTTTAATTGCCAGCATCAGCTCATTCTGAGCATTGGTTCTTCTGGTACTATTCTTACAAGAACAAGCTACACTTATGTATTCATTTTCCACTACTGACCTTTGCTTCCATCTTCTGTATCTGTCTTTAAAATCTGTGTTGGTTGATAATTTCCCTGTGCATCTGCATGCATCTTTTTTCTCAACTCTACCTTTTGCTCATAAGAAGTGTGAAAGTCTAACATGATGTAGAATTACCAAAACTGTAAAAGAGAAACTCTGCACTTAGTTTTACATCCTTCAATACCCTTGGAATACAACAATAAGAATGAACTTTAGACCACAGACCCCTCTCCACATTACTATCTACAAAAAAGTAAGTCTATCTTGACTTCTTTCAAAGAAATGACATTTACTAAAATTACATAGTAAGAACAGTAGCTATAAATCACTTCTTACAGAACCTTGGGGCTCATTCTCCTGCAAATACAATGCCACAAGAAGTTATTCTGAATTATTAATGAAAACTTTTCCTATAGAATCAGTCTTTGGTTTCTGACCTTGAAATATATAGATACTTTCAAGACTGTGGGAGTTCTTCACATTACTCCACTAATATGAATCAACTCTGATGGAAGTGGAATACCTTCATAGATTGATAAGTAGTTCAATTACAGATAGTATAAATACAGTAGTTCAATTAATTTTAGACTATACAAAAAATATGCTCAGTTTTCTAATTTATGATCTAGGCCTTATTTAAGGAAACACAGAAATCCCAATCTAAATTTTTATCACTATTTGCTCTGTTTTGATCTTTTATCCTTCTCAAAAATTACAGACGTGATTTCACCTCATTACACAACCTTAAACTGTCTACTTCTTAATCTCCTTGAATATCACGACCCAGTCATTTGTCTTTATTTCTCTTCAAAACAGTGTGGCATAGAAAAAAGTTGGACTTAAGAGCAGGAAAATCTGGGTTCAAATCCTATCAAATATACTATGAGACTCTGGACAAGTTATTTAACCCTTCTCTTCCTCAATTTCCTTATTTGTAAAATGGAGATAATGATAGAACCTACTTCACAAAGCTGTTGTAAGGTTCAAATGAGATAATATATGTAAAGTACTTTTAAAACCTAAAGTTAGAAATGCTAGCCATTATTATTATTATTATTATTCTATAATTTTTCAATTATTATTCATATTGGATCCAGTCAGGTATCTATTTAATTCATGGTAATGTTTTTTTTTTATTTGGTGCGTGTGTTTGTGTACACACAAGTTACTTGTAGTAACTTTTTAGTGTATTCTGTTCAATAAATTTTTAGTTTTTCATCTATGACTCTAAACAAGTCTAAAAGCCTATATAATATCAAATTCACTACATCAATGATCTGTGATATTTATCAGTGCAGGAAATCCTTCTAGAAATGCAAATTTTGGAGATAACACAGTAAATAATTTTTAGAGCCTCAGGCTCAGATAGGTTAAGTGACTTACCCATGGTCATATGGCTAGTGTTGGAGTCAAGATTTGAACCCATTTTTTCCTGACTCCAAGTCCAACACTCTATCTACTGAGCCATATTGTCTCTCAATGTTATAATATTAATGCAACATTAATAATTCATAATGCATTCCATTACCTGCAGTGATCATGGATTTAAAGCAGGATTTTTGATCTATCCGTGGCCAAATAATATATTTTGCCTTTGGTCTCTTGTGTCGTAGTGTCAAGAAACACAGGGTTAGACTCATACCAGTCGCCACTGGAACAACAAAGCAGTCAACCACTGAACGAACACCTGTAAATAAAGAAGCAATTAGAAATTAAGTCAATTAAAAGCATTTCATAGAATAACAAATTCAGTGCTGGAGAGAACTCAGAGGCCATCTAGCCCAACTCCCTCATTTGTAGCAGGTCAGCAAAAAGTAGCACAATTAATATAATACACACCAGCCAGTCTTAGGATGTCCAGAACTAATAAATTGGCTATTTTGTTCAAAAGGCTAGAACCTGCAGCTTTGGGTTGCACAGCAGCAATATCACCTGATCTTCCAATTCCATGAATGAACCTAAACAAAAGAAGGGTCAATGAATGGGAAAAAAAGTCTTATGCAAAATAATTCATGTACATGTATGCAAACAAGATAGCCTAGAAAATCAGAAGCAATAGCTAGCTTTTATGGGTAGAATCTGAGGATTAAAAGGGATCAAGAGAACATCCAGTTAAGATTTTTACCAGATATAAGAATCTCCTCTACTATATTCTCAACAAGTATATTTATAATATGGAAGCTATAATAATTAAATGACCAATTTATCATCCATGAAAAATAAATTTTCCCTTTTAATTCCTCCTTCCTTTAATCAGGATAGTAAGCTAAAATTTCATCAACACTCTGGGTACTAAAGAGGAGTGAGTGACATTTGTTTCACTGTATTTTTTTTTTTTTAATGGCGCAATATTCTCCCCAGATAAAAGAAAACTATGCTACCTTGCTGCTGGAGCTTACAAACAGAACCAGGATTAGGGTAGAAAAAGAAGGCAATAGTCTAAGACATAAAAAATGAAGTGAGGACAAAACGAAGGACACTTTTAAGATATTACTTTTTTAAAGGCATATTATTTAATATCAGAAAATGCTGAGCTCCATGTTGTGTTACATCAAGTTACATGTGTTACAACAGGCTCAAAGTTCAAGTGAGTAGTACAAACATAGGGGTGCAATTTTCACACCTTCCTAGAGTGCCTTGTTTAAGCTCTATGTGGTAGGATTTACTTGGACCACTGACCTTACAGAAAAACTCACTTAGCTGATATGGCAAAATAATTTTAGAGAAAACCAGGGAGACTTATAAGAACTGATCAACAAGAAGTAAACAGAACCAGAAGAACAATGTATATAACAACATTGTGACAACTTTGAAACAAGTTTGAAAGACTTAAGAGCTCTGATCAACACATTGAGCAACCATGACACTAGAAGACTGATGATGAAGCATGCTCTCCACCTAAAGAGAAGAGAGGTGATAGATTCAAAGTGAAGACTGAAGCACAAAAGTTTTTGGATAAAGCCAATGTGGGAATTTGCTTTATTTGACTATGTATATTGTAAGAATTTTGTTTTTCTTCCTTTTTTCCCCAAAGCAGGAAAATGAGAGGGAGAAAAAAATGGATTTTTATTCACTGAACAAAATCAAACTAAAAAAAAAAAAGGAGGGAGTAGAAATCACAGCTGTCCAAATAAAGTCCAGCCCTATTTCTCATTTCTGATATTCATCAACTCCTCATACTAGTCAAAATGGACTACTATCATGGTACCCCAATACTGTTGTTTTCTTCCACCTCTAAGCATTCATGCAGGCCCACCCTCATACCTAGAACGTACTCCCTTTGATTTTCAGGTGCCACTTCCTTCTTGATTCTCCCACCTTCAAGTAATCTCTCTATCTGCAAATTTCACACTTGTCTTTTGCATTTATCATAATCTGACTCCATTAGACTGTATGTTCTTTAAGTGCATAGTCTGTCTCATTCTTCATCTCTTTAGACCTCTAGCCCCAAGCAGTGCCTTATTTACAGCAAACACTTAATAAATGTTTCTTGAATTGCCATAGTGGTATACCTGACAATACACAAAAAATGTGCTCCTTGAAAAGTTGTTCCTGAATTAAACTATATTATAAATGATATAAAGGTTCTAACAATTAAAAATAACCACCAAATTATTTTTTAAAAAAAAAAACTCTCTGTAATTTGAGTAATCACTTCCTAATTGGCTGGTCAGAAGTTTTTTTTATAGCAGGCTGTGATGAAGCAGAGCATATCAGTACTAAGCTTCGTTATAATAAGAACAATAATAGTCAATTAATAATAATAATCCATTAAACTCTGAGCTCTCTGAGAGCAGGGACTGTCTTTTGCCATTTTTTGCATGCCCAGAATTTAGCACAATGCCTGACACTTAGCAGGCACTTGATAAATGCTAGCTGACAGACAACATTCAGTTTGTAAAAATGGGATCATTAAGATGAACTCTAAAATTCAATGCTTCAACAATTACATTTTTATAGTGCTAAACTATTTTCAAAGCATTTTCATATATATTATTAAATTCAATGTTGCTATTAGCCCGAGTATATGTTCGTTACTGTGAGTTCTGCTTATTATAAAATTTTTAATACACTATATTAAAATGTCACTTACATTTACTGCCAAATTTGGTTTATATAAAATGTCACTATTATAGATGTTTAATGCATATCTATTTTTTTTCCTTTCAAAGAGATATTTAAAAACATATGGTTTTTAGGCCCAAAGCATTAAAAAACTGTGCATGCCCTTTGATTCAGTGATACTACTACTAGGTCTGTATCTCAAAGAGATCAAATAAAAAGGACCTAAATGTACAAAAATATTTATAATAAGCAACTCTTTTTGAGGTAGCAAAGAATCAGAAATCTAGGGGATGCTCATCAATTGGGGAATAGCTGAACAAGTTGAGGCAAATGATTGTGATGGAGTACTATTGTGCTGTGAGAAATGATGAGGGGCAGGTTTCAGAAAAACGTGGCAAGACTTATATGAACTGATGCAAAGTGACATGAGAAGAACTTGGAGATCATCATGCATAGTAACAGCAATGCTGTAATTAATGATAATCAACTGTGAAAGACTTGGCTACTCTGAGCAATACAATAATCCAAGAAAATTCTAAAGGACTCATGATGAAAAAATGCTACACTTACAGAGACAACTGATGAACCTGAGTGCAAACTGAAGTATAATTTTCTCACTTTATTTTTCTTGCTTTTTTTGGAAATATAGCTAATATGGAAATGTTTTACATGATTTCATATGTCTAACTGACACACTGCTTGCCTTCTTGGTGAAGAGGGATGGGAGGAAGGAAGACAATGTGGAACTCAAAAATTTAACAAGAATGTTGAAAACAAATAAATGATAAAATTTTAGAAATATTAAGAAAAAACAAAACTTTAAAATGAATGAAAATTAAAACAATATCGTTTTCACTTCAATAAGATCATATTAAAACCAAATGATTTAAATGGTCCATGAATTCTTACTGTTATACCTAACATGTAGTAAGCAACAAATAGGTGGTAAATAATGGGGAAAACCTCTAAAATTATAAGGTGAGTCAGTAAAAAAAAAGAGTTGAATTTATTACAATGAAATTTAGAATTTTCCACATGTATTGCAGAAAATAAGATGCAGCTGAATGAGAACAATTTTCAGATGTTTATTTCTAAGTCTTTTTCAAAGAACTTTTAAATTAGAAAATATAGACAAACATATAATCTGATCTTTACAACATTTTAAACATTTTACAAAGACATTAAAAAATTAAGCATTCTTACAGGACATAATAGAAAACATACACTACTTTTAAAAATTACCTGTAATGTCGACGGGCAACTAACCCAGATGCTACTCTACCTTCCCTTTCTCCCACACCACAGTTTCCCAGGAAATTGTTACTATCCATAATGGCAAGTTCATGGAGAAACAGCTCAATGGTACTTTCATCCCAACCATCTTCTGGACATTTGCCCTTTGGGAGAGGAAAATATGTTTTGAAAGATATAATTAATGAAATCAGTCTTCAGTAACTATTTCATACTATTGTGCTTCTTTATAAGAGTTTTACTGGTATTTTTATGTTCCATTTAGTGGATCAAGTGCCAGACTTGGAATTAAGAAGACAAAGGTTCCAATTCCACATTTTTGTTGTTCAATTATTTTCAGTCATATCCAATTCTTCGTGACCCTACTTGGGGTTCTCTTGGCAAAGATACTAGAGTGGTTCATCATTTTCTTCTCCAGTTCATTTTACAGAGGAAACTGAGGCAACAGGGTGAGTGATTTGCCCAAGGTCACACGGCTTGTATGTATCTGAGGCCAAATCTGAACTCAGGAAATTATTCTTCCTGACTCCAGGACCAGCACTCTATCCACTGAGCCACCTAGCTGCCCATCCAATTCCACAGCTAATACTTAGTAGCTGTGATCACTGGCATTTGCTTCTGGGTAACAACTTCTTTAAGCCTTAGTTTCCTTATCTGAAAAATACCTCTACCATCCCTATTAGTATAGGGATATTAAGGCTCAGATTAGATAATGTATATAGTTAGCTACTGTTGCTCAGTTGTATCCAACTCTTCCTGACCCCATGGACCATAGCACACCAATACCATCCATGGGGTTTTCTTGAAAAATATACTGGAGTGGTTTGCCATTTTCTTCTCCAGTGTATTAAGGCAAACAGAGGTTAAGTGACTTGCCCACGGACACACAGTAAGTGTCTAAGGCTGGATGTGAATTCAGGTTTTCCTGACCCTAGGCCCAGTGCTCCATCCACTGGACCACCAAGTCATTTGGCTATCAGATATTATTTTTAATTTACAATTTAATTCTTACTCTTACTATACTATCAATACTATGGAGAATGTACATGGGCAAAGAAAGAGAAATGATGCTAAGTAACAACTGGGACTACTCCAATTCACTTCCACTAACTTTTAAATGGTCTGGTAACTTGAAAAATTAGAAAATCAAATATCCTTAAGAGAAAATGCTAAAATCAAGGTATTAATAGTTACATTTATGTACAACTTCACCTTCCCTTAAGTGCTTTCCACAGAAGCATTTGTCCAGAAAAAAACCTAACCTAGGGCATTTTACAGGGCAAAGTTAAAAATGTATGCTGAATAGAATTCAACAGTCTTGTGAGATAGAAAGAACAAGTATTCTTAACCTAGGTTCACTGCCCTCCAGAGGGTTTGCTGGGGTTAGATTTCAGGGGGTCCATGAACTTGAATGGAAAAAACCTTTATTTACACTAACTTCAATAATGATTTCTAAAAAATTATTCTAAGAAGGGGTCCATTTTATTTCCACTGATCTCTGAAATTTATTATGTCCTTCATTATAATTTATAAAAATTATTCTGAAAACGGGTCCACAGGCTTTACCAGACCACTGCCAAATGGGTCCACGACAACAAAACATGTTAAGAACCCCAGGTAAGCCATGTCTTCATTTCCCACCAGCAGCACTCCATCAGGCCACCTGGAACTTCACCATCCTACAAGATCGCATCTGCCTTGGTACTCACATCTTATCAGAACTGGCAGGCAGAGTAGGCTCCTCCCAAAGCCTCCATCTAAGGAGGGCACTCAGGCCAGTCAACCTCTTTATTTCCTACTAGCAGCACTCCTTTGGATTTCTCCATCATGCTCTGCACCAAGTACCTGACCCTACCCTCCTCCCTTTTCAGCTTCCTCCTGTGCAATGTTCAGACTGTAAGCTCCTTGAGAGCAAGAACCCACCCTTCTTCCCTCCCCCTGGTTTTGCATCTCCAGAGCCTGGCACATAACGTTAACTGACTTTTTAAAAAAATTTTCCTTAGGTGTGTACTCTACTTCCACCTAGGCAGATCAACAGCTCCTCTGTAAATCACAGTCTTAACTGCCTGGGGATATTGAGAAGTAAAGGGACTAGCCTTTAATCACACTGGAACCCAGATAGGCCAGAGTCCAAGGCCCATCCAAGGCCCAACCACTGAGGGATGCTGCCTTTCGGTGCAAGTTTCACACCGCATTTAACCAATGTGGAACTGAGGCTCAAGAGGGGAGAAGTGACACGCCCACGGCCACACAAATGGAGCGGAAGGCACGCCGGACCGCCTTCCCACCGTTATCAAGGCTCCCTGGGCATGTTCTCAACCTTCGCCCCTGGGAGGAGGAGGGAGGCACTTGCTCAGCACAGCGTCCGAATGCAGCAGAGGCCCAATAAATGTTTGTTGACTGACGTCAGGCCTGGGCGCCACTCCGCGGGCGGCTCTAGGAGAAGGGGTGGACTTCGCCCTCTACATACAGCCCGTACCAACCTCACTCCCCTCGCCCAGAGGCACACAACCCAGACCTCTCTACGCCCCGCCCAGACCCCCAGGCCCGAGAAGCCCCGGCACGGGCGCCCAGGCTCGGGGCGCTCGGCCCCCCGGGCTCTGGGCGCGGCTTCCCTGAGGGGCCGCCGGCCCGAGGGGGCGGGGCGGGCACCTGGTACCTTCTCCAGCAGGAGCCGTATGAGGTGCTCGTGGGAGCGGCGGGCCTCACAGCCCTGCCGCACGTAGGCCGGGGACACCAACCGCTCGCCCGCCGCGAAGTTCTCGCAATTCATGGCGCCCACGACCACAGTCGCGCGAGGGGCAAAACACTCGCAGACCGAGGGACCGGATCGTTAGCGAGCGAACGTCGACTATGAGTCAGCGCCCGACGACAGGGACACAGTGCGCATGCGTGTGCGCGAGCGCGCGGCTTTCCCCGCCCCCCCATTCCCACCCCTTACGTCCCCCGCCTCTCCAACCTTTGAGACTAGGGAGCAACAGAGCATGCGTGACGACTCCCCGGCACAATGTGGGGAGGGACGGGAATAGGGGCTGGGAGACGCTTCTAATTGGTTGAAAACCTCGATTTACCCTGGAGCCACTTTTAAGCACACACAATTCCTACTCTCATAGGAATAAACCAGCATTTCTCACGGGGTGGAATGAAGTAAGCAGATGTTTCCCACATTATTGTTAGCAAACGAAGGGATCAGGAATCATGATCAATTCCCCTGAACGGGGAATTAAGGCATTTAGGCTGGGAAGCCCCTTCTCCTTCCTCAAAAAGGCGGGACTAGTCACCAGGGTAACCACTATGCGGGGCTTTCCTCTCCCCAATCCCCTTTGCATAGATGGGGAACGCTCATCTTTTGTGATTCATAGGGAACCTTGGAGTAAATTATACCTGGCATAACATCATTTGGGAAATTAGGCATTTTCCATCTATTTGAGTTTTCCTGTGTGGATTGTTGACCAATTCCTTTTGAGGAGCCACGGATTTGACCGATCAGGTTGTTGCCTTATCATGTCTTGGGGTTTGTTGACCTTGTTTTCTCAAAGGCTATTCATCTATAAGGCTCAAGTTCTGACAAGTTTTACCACGAAGAAAAGGCATTGAGTGCCCAAAAAGGGCCGACCTAGCTAGGAAGAGGAAAAAACATCACTAGTACGGTGGCAACCAGTTGATAAATCATTTGTCCATGGCAACTGATGAAGCAATATAAAATAATACATCACATGGCCACAGTACTTTAAGATGGAAAATACCTTTTGCCCACTACAACCCTCCGAGATGGTATAAGGATTAGCTCCATAATGCAGAGGAATAAACTGAAGCACAGTAAAGTGACTGGCCCAAAATCATGGGGCTAATAAACATGGGAGTTAAATTCAAACCCAACTCTTCTGACACTAGCAAGCACTCTCGACTACACTGTGCTGCCTCTTTTTAAAAGAGGATGAAGAGAAAAGAAAAAACAAGTTATCTACAAATGCACAAATGGGACCCATTCATATACAAAAAAAATTTTTAAGAGATTATTTAAAAAATAATTAAAACACACTTTTTAAAGCTCAAAAATAGTGATCTCAGAAACAGATCTGTAAGAAAACTAGGCTGATAGAAATAAATCCAGCTAGACAAGTAAAATCCTAAGTATCAATCCATCTATCCTGCCTCTGTAAACATAGCCTTAATTGTGCATATGGAAACAAGCAGACTGTAAGCTTCATGAAGGCAGGAGTTAGGTCTTAAGTAAACTTTCTATCTCAATATTACCCCTACCATATACCCTAGTACAGGGCTCTGCACACTGCTAGTATTTAATAAATATTTACCAAATGAAAAATAAAAGGCCTAAGATTTACTAAATAGTGAGAAATCTTAGTGGTAGTATTTGGGGCTGATGGTTCCATTGAAGCCTATGAGGAAGTCAAAATATGACTGGATAAAGGAAAGTTGGAGTGGTGTCAAATCAATATCTTTTCCTCTTTTTGCCAGGAAGAGGATCTGAACAGAATCTTCAGGAACAACAGAATCACATGGTAGGCATTGTTCCAAATGCAGAATTGGAGATTGTTGCCAAAGAAAAGATTGGTGCCCAGTGCCTCGCACAGTGCATTGTTCATACTTTGTATTCAAGGAGATGTAATTTTGTGGGTATGTACACTCTCTCCAATGACACAAACCAAAACCTTTCTATATGGTAGGAGGAAAGTGAAGAAAAAAAAACTCCTTCTATAGCATAATAGTGTTGAAGAATTGTTGAAGCCAAAAAAAGTCATCACCCTGCAGCCAACCCAGCAGCAAGTTTCTCTGAACTTAACCAGGTTGATCCTCAGACAACAAAGACATACATAGTCCATCATTAGCTTCAAACTCCAAACTACCACCTTGGTAGGAACCACTAGTGCTTGTGTTTTCATGACATAGCTTTTGAGAATCCAAGTTCACCTCCACACCAAGAGGCATCAGATGAGGATGTTAGTCCAAAGCCATTCACATTTTAGGTGCTCAATAAATATTTGCTGAATTGAAGACTGGGAATCATCTGCTCATCAGATGCCCAGGAAGAAATGCCAAAGCAGTTGCAATTAGCAGAATTTATACTGATATTGCCACAAACTGGCATGATTTCTTATTAGTAATTAGCAAAGGCTCAAGTACATTATGATGCATGTTATACATCTGCATCCAATCACAATATATAATGCTACTATGGAAAGTATGGGTTTAAAGGCTGAAGGTATAAAGTGAGAATGCCTGTCTCTCAGGAGTCCTTCACCCCACAAAAGAACGAAAACAGAGCAGCTGAACAATAAAGGATTACTGTTGTATGTTACACATTCCAGAAGTAATTATGTGTGGCACTGAACTGCCACTGAGGCATAGCCCGTGATTCTTATGGAAAGACTAGACCATTTTGGTCTGAAAGGATCCTATTTATAGATCAAGTCCAGTAAGAGAAGAGGTTGGCTTTTGTGTATTTTGTGAGTAACATGGAAACGGTCGAAGTATTTCAACCTTTGAACTGTCAGCACCCCATTGTATTTATCTGAGTCCAAGGAAGGAAGAAATGAGATAACAGGTAGAAATATGGAATACCATAAACCTACCACACCAGTTAAGGAGGCTTAATAATTAACTGAGACATAGGGATTGGAGACCAGCAACGAACTCAATTCAGTGAGCCGAAGTAGATGTATCTCAAAATCAGCTTCAGAGTGTTCTTGTAGAAAAGATTCTATTCTGGCCTAGAACAGGGAAGATACTAGACACTTCTGCCCAGTCCCGAGAGAGAATCAGCCTAGGTCTAGGAAACTTTTGTTACAATTAGATTAGAAAGTTTAGGTGTCACTCAATCTGGGAGTTTTATTTTATATGCACATCTTATTATCTTATCCTGGTATATCGTATCTTCTCCCTTCTCTTATAAATAAAATCTAGACAACATGCTCACTGGTCTGGAGGATGTAGCAACAAGGGACAGAAAAGAAAGAGAGAAGTGAGTGCTAGAAACAGGTTTTAAAAAATAGTACCAGAAAAAAAAGAGGGACAGGTGGTAGCCTACATTCAGGAAGCCAGCCCAGTTCAAGGATCATGAAGGTTCTAGAAGCATATTTTGAATTCAGGTTCAGCAATCATGCAGGTTGAAAAAGTATTGCAATCTCTTGCCAAAGACAGAGTCTCCTGGCCAAGTTCCAAGCAGAGGAGTCACCCTGCCAGCAAGCTTACACAAGTTAGTAAAGTCAAAGGCCTAGGGACAGAACCTTCATAGACCCTCCTGTCAGAGTTCATGACTATATTGGCATGGGTGGCGGTTGGTCCATGGCCACACTGACATATCACTTAGGGCAAAGATAAGGAATAGATATAGACAATATATAGCGAGAGTGAACAGGAGCATTCCTGTTTAATTAGATGAGTACCCTCACCTCACTTGATGAGATTACAGGGCCCTTGTCAGAAAGGAACACTTCATGTGGAGTTGGACATGCACCATGAGACCCACCTGTTGCCCACCTACAGCCCCTCTTCCCACGGTTTGCTGGGGGAACATGATTGCAGAGAGGTCACATCAAACTCCTGATTAGTCTGTAGTGAATATAGTTGGTTTGTGATCATCGCTGCCTCCGTGTAAAGGGGAGCAAACTCTTTTTGGAAGAATTTCCCTACTCTGGGTTCTATAAAAGCAGTAGAAATGGCTGAGCCCCTTTCCTTTTGGACTTTCTTGTCATACATTTTCTCTCCTCTGGGCAATGACAGTTTGCATCAGAAACACATGACTGTACATGAGCCTAAGACTTGATCTCTGGATGCCTTCACCTGCATTTTTGTCACTTTTTTGAGTGAATAGTAATCTAAGTTGCATCTTCAACTCCTCATTACCTCTTACTCCCCATATTCAATCTATTACTAAGTCCTGTCAATTCTATTTTCCTAACATCTCTCCTATGTACTCGCTTATTTCCTCTGACACTGCCACCACCCTGATTCAAGTCTTCTATCACCTTGCGGTCATTGTTTAGTCATGTCAGACTCTTTATGACCCAGTGGGCCAACTGTCCATGGAGTTTTCTTGGCAAGGATATTGCAGTGGTTCGTCATTTCCTTCTCCAGTTTGATGCAGGCAGGGGTTAAGTGATTTGTCCAGAGTCACACATCTAGTCAGTGTCCGAGGTGACATTCGAACTCAGGTCTTTCTGATCTTTCTGACTCCAAGCCCCATGCTCTTATCCGCTGTGCCACCTAGCTTCATCACCTCAGACCTGGACTACTGCAATAGACTGCTGGTTGGTCTCTCCCTCAAGTTTCTCCCCACTCCAGTCCATCCTCCACTCACGTATCAAATTGATCTTCCTAAAGCGCAAGGCTGACCTATTCAATTAACTGTAGTGGCTCCCCATAAACTCCAGGATCAAATAGAACATACTCTGGAGTTCTGAATCCTTCCCAACCTGGCCAGCTTCTAGCTTTTCAGTCTTCTTACACTAGTTTTGTCCCCTCTGTGTACAATCCAGTGAGATTGACCTTCTTTCTGTTGTTCCTCAAACAAGACACTCCTAACTCAGCACATTTTCTGTAGCTGTCATCCGTGACTGGAATGCTCTCCTACCTTATCTCCACCTCCTGGCTTCCTTCAAGTCCTAGCTAAAGTCTCACTTCTAAAAGAAACCTTTCCTGAACTCCCTTAATGTTAGTGCCTTCCTTCTGAGATTATTTCCAATTTATCTTGTCTATATCTTTTTATATACTTTTGATTACATGTTATTTCCCCCATCAGACTGCGAGCTACTTGAAGGCAGGATCTGGTTTTTGGTTTGGTTTGTTGTTTTTTTTTTTGCTTTTCTCTGTATCTTTAGCATTTACTACAGGCACTAGCTTAATTGATGCTTATTAATTGGCTAGCAATCTTGAGAAATGGTCATTTCCAATCTTGGGAGTTTAAATCTTGGAGTTAAATTAAATGCTTAATCCTGAATTCAAGCATTCCAGAGCTGAGCAATGGTAGCCCAGAAGGATTTCTTAAAAGTATGTGGCTTATGGGTTTTCTTATATATCACTTCCAATTTGCAACACAATGCACCTAATTGTATTCAGCAGTTATAACAACTGAAATATAGTGAGAAAAGTATTTAACTTGAACAGAGTTGCATTAAAAAAAACTTTTTTTTTTGCTCTAAATTATATTTCACATTGTTTACAAGCAGGCAGAAGGCTGCATGTGCCAGGTAAGTCAAACTACCACTCCCTAAGACCCTGATGAGGACAGCCCAGGACCTTGAACCCAAGAGCCTTGGATATAGCAATGATCACCTAAACCAGCAGAACTGCTTCTAGTCCACTTCTCACAGCCATCATTGAAGGGCAAAATCATTGTGGAGATGGACTCCATCTTCCTCATCACTGTCAGCAACAACTGCTGAGCAACTGCCACCAGTAGGCACAGGAGCCCTAGAAGACAGCACCCCCACCCCAGACCATCATTTCTGCTTCCAGTCCAGCCCTCATAGCCATCATCAGGGGAAGCAAGTCCCATGAAGAAGAGACCAGTGATACTTATTGATTGCTCCACAAAAGGTAGGAAAAACCAGATTAGCTGAAGCAACAAGGCAGCCCTGAAGGAGAGACAGGAGGGCAGCATATGCCAGACAAATCAAAATACCACCACCACCTTGATCACCTTCTCTCTTCAGACCCTAAGGGAGCACCTAGAACTTTGAACCCAAGAACCTTGGGAACAGCAATATTTTTAGCCCAGTATCCTCAAACATCAGCCTGGGATGCAAATCCTGTGGAGATATGGCCTGGCAACTACTCCTAAAGGTGCTCCAGCCTTCTGGGACATCTACTGATGTCCAAGAAAAGAAAGTTCTTGCCACCAAAGTCTTTGACACTGTCAAATGGTCTATCATCAGAAACTGATATGATTTTATTGGTGGAAATGACATTAAAGAAGAAGCACTGCCTTCTGCTTTGCCACTGTACCCTAAGGACCATGAGACCTTTCCCTCTGACTTGCATCTGAAACCTTCCAAATGGGTTGTCTCCCCAATTAGAATGTGAACTCCTTGAGAGCAGAGACTAGACCATTTTACTTCTCTATTTGTATTCCCAGTGTTTTGCACATAGTAAGTGCTTTCTTCATTCATCCAAGTGCAAATTAGTGATTAATCAAAACATAATTTTTGGTGTCAGCAGTTTAGGTGGTAGATGCTAGATAGAGGTGCACATGACAGAAGTTCTGCCATGCAATAGTCACCTACACCTACTTCATTCCTGTGCTTTCTGTAACTATAGAGGGCAGTAAAATGTCATGTGATTAATTAATTAACCAGCTAAATGGTGATAACATACTAATTGTCAACCAGATGGCATTCTGACTACTGTCTAAGACATGATTTGGAATAGGGATAAAGGTAGGTACTAGACCTGTGATTTCATTGGCACACCGAAATCCCAGGAGAGAAAACTCCATCTATCAATGCTTGTATATCTACCACTTCTCTGCAGCTTAAGGACTTGGAGAACTCGCTAAAGCACTAATAGGTTAAATGACTTGCTTAAGGTCATGCTGCTAATATGTGTCAGAGACAAGACTTGAATCCAGCTCTTTCTGCCTTCAAGGTAAGACCTCTCTAACACTGAATATGCCCCAAATTTCCAAAAATACCAAATCCTCCTCAACTGTCTTCTTCAAGCCCCTATCATATGAGTTGTAATTTTCTTTCTTCCTCATTCACAACCCCCAATTCATAGGATTTGGTAATTTATTCTTAATGGCTATGTGATTTATTAAGACAATACCATAGTATAGAACCCCAAACAGTAAAACAAAAGACTTTCAAATAGTTTCAGGATTGTTGCAGCATGGATAATGCCCCATCCCACCACTCCTCTTCCCAGCTAATCTAAGTAGGGGACACAAAAGAAAAGATTGGACAAGTTGAAAACTCATGGACACATCTTCAGCAAGCACTCTGAGGGAAGGGAGAGAAGAAAGCACTGGAACTGAGTTGACTCATTCTCACGGCCTCTGCAGTCCTTTCCAACAGCTGTCAGTCTTGCTCCAATCACGTTTTCAATGCAGCATCTGGGCTCATCTGCTCTCTGCATTTCCTAGCTTATGTGGGCCTCTCTGATTCTTCACTCTAATCTTTTCCTGAAAATCCTGGAAGCTGAGTTACATTCTTATTAAAAAAAAATGGTTTAATTGTATCCTATTAATGACTTTTTCTAGTTAGGTATGCCTAAGGAAAACCTAACCAATTGGTTCATAAAACAACAGTAACTCCTCTTCAATCCTCTATTTAAAGAGGATTCCTAGGCCAGCCACTTTTCATTTCCCACCAAGCTGCACTCCTTAGGATTGAATTTTATCGTGCCTCAACCCAGTATCTTCCCTCTTCTCCCCCCTCCACCCCCAACTTATCAGCTTTGTTTTGTGTATCCTCTTCCCTCATTAGATAAACTCCTTAAAGGCAAGAACTGTCTTTTTCATATTTGTATCCCCAGCACTTAGCACAGTGCCTGACATATAGGAAGCACTTAATAAATGTTTATTGACTAATTGACAACATACCATCATGCATCAATGAGTGTTGCTGAAATTGCTGACATTGTAACCCAGAGGAAATAGTCATAAAAATCTTCCTTGCAACATCTTGGTTTGTTTACTCCCTGACGTTGCCATTTGATGGTTCTACATTGAGATAATACTGCCATCTAATAGTTCTCTGATGAATTGTGGCTACCATGTAGCCTCTTTCCTGAAAGGGAGTGGGAACAGTTATTTCCAGAGAAGACACAGGGATATTTTAGCTCTTTTCAGATTCAGGTCCATGGCCACAGCCAACCAGCTGGTGAGAGTTTCTTGGATTAAATCTGTGTTTTGAACTCACTTTGCTTCCCTCCAGAGACAGCATCCTCGGGTCAGCCTTTATTTGTGTTGGAAAAAAATTGCCTCTGGGAAGAAACAAAGTGATTTCAAAAGACAGATTTGACTGGAAGAACCAATTTGAATCCTGGCTCTGTCTGTGATTACAACATATTTCTCTATACCTTTAAGAGAAGTGTAGTGGATAGAGCCTTGGAGTCAGGAAAGCCTGAGCTTAAATCCCAAACACAATACACTAGGTTTGTGACCCTGTGTGTGTCACTGCATTTCTCTGAGCCTCACTTTTCTCAGCTATAAAATGGGGGATAATAATTATATTACCTACCTCACAGGGTTGTTGTAGGATAAAGAAAAAGTTGTCGAAACGCAATGATGCTGATACATATGTGATGATATATGTGTGTGTGTGTGTGTGTACATATATATGTATGTACATAGAATTTCCCATCTTTTACTCCTTAGACTGGACTCTACCATGCCCCTATTCTGGGTCCTTTCTTCCCCAGTCCCTTTCCTCTTTTCAGTTTCCTTTATGCTTTCTCTTCCCCAATTAGATTATAAGATCCTTGAGGACAAGGACTGTCTTTCTTTTTCATATTTGTATTTCTAGCACTTAACACAGTGCCTGGCACATAATAGTGATAAACAAATAAATATTTATTAATTGACTGCATATATCTCCATATGTGTATCTATACATACATGTATCTATACATACATAGACACACACATACACATGTGTGTGTGTCCAGATAGAAGACCCAAACCTAAATGGCTCAAGTATGGAGAACCATTTACAAGGATTCAAAACTTTTAACTCTGATTTGTGCTAAATAAAATAAACCAACTTCTGCCCAAGTGAGAAATAGTTCAGTTGTCTTTCTCTGCCTTCCAAAGTAATCAAAGGAAAGTTTTCAAAGCATAAACGTCTCCTGAGTATCTTCTAATAGACTTTGCTTATTCTGTTTAGCTCCTTAGGGATAATTTAACATTTGCATTACTAACCGCCTTTTTAAAAAGTATGTTGATATTCTGGTTGAGAATGGACCTAAATTGTTCTCTGTATTTAGATAGGTCCCATATGGCTGTTCAAATAGGTACACCGATCTGTACAGGGGCGCTTTACCACATATAAGCCAAAATATTTATGTGGACTGGATATATACATTTATTTGAATGTACAGTTAGGCAGGTTCAGATCAGGCTAAATAAGCATATTATTTCATCTACCTCTGCATCACCCTCCAAGGCCCAGGGCAGCTAGGCAACAGAAAGATCCACTACTGGGGTCCCCTCCACTCCTGTTCCTCCTTCCACCCCTCCCCCTTACCCCAGGTTACTCACACCTTATTAAGGCTGGCAGTGACTGTTCACACCACTGAGATGATATGAGAGTCAAAAACTATACTCTTTCTAGTGAAATGAAGGTCCACCAGGCCCTATCATCCGCCCTACCACTGGATTCTAAGGTCCTTGGGGCTTTACCATGATAATGAGATACTATTTGTAAAGCATTTTACAAACCTTTAAGTGCTATATAAATGCTAGCTATTAGCAGCAGCAGCAGGGGACCTCCCTCTACACTTTCCAGAACCCTGGAAACTGCCATCCTACATACAAATACACCCTAAGGACTCCAGGCCTTGCCATTTGCCCTGAAGCTAAACTCTTAAGTATTGCCTCCTCCAATTAGAGTGTGAGCTCCTTGAAAGACAAAACCTACTTCCTTTTCTATTCATATCCCCAGCATTTAGCATACTCCTTGATAGACAGTGAGAACTTAATAAATGCTTTTTCATTCATTCATTTGTATCAAAATTGTATTGATGGATTGATAAGAGTTTCTTAGATTAACAAAAGGATTTTAGTGGAATGGTACAAACCTCTGTCTGATGTCCAGTCTTATTCAACACTTTTATCAATGATTCAGATGATACAAAGTAAAGGGGTGATACAAAGCTAGGAGGGATACTGAACACATTGGATGACTGAACCAGAATACAAAAATTTTATCTAAAGAATGGAACAGCTTTCACTAATAAGAACCCATTTATGAGACCTAAATGTGAAGTTCTATATCAGGTTCAAAAAATCAATTGAGTAAGAATAAGATTCAGAAAGTGGTGAGAAAGTAGTTTACATAAAAAAGACCCAGAGTTTTAGTGGACTGCATGTTTAATGTTAGTAAAATGATGTAGCATCCAAAAAAGCTAATGTGTCTAGTTCTATTTCAGTATAATAAAAAGAATAATTCTTCTTGTCTGCAGAAGACAAGCCTTGGGGAAATGTTGGGGGAGGATATAATTATTGTTTGTAAGTATTTGAAGAGGTATTTTGTGGAGGAGGGATTAGACTTGTTCTATAAACAATGGACAAATTTCTATCAACAGGGGAAATCTACAGAGCTGTCCAAAAATAGAATTTTGTTGTTCAGTCAGTTTTCATTCATGTTCGATTCTTCACGCCCCTGTGTGGGGTTTTCTTGGCAAAGATACTGGAGTACTCTGCTGTTTCCTTCTCCAGCTCATTTTACAGATGAGGAAACTGAGGTAAACAGAGTTAAGTGACTTGCCCAGGGTCACACGGCTAGTAAATGTCTGAGGCCAGATTTGAACTCAAGAAGAGGAGTCTTCCTGACTCCAGGCCTGGCACTCTATCCACTGTGCCACATAGTTGCCCCCCAAAATAGAACAGGCTATCTAAGTTGTTAGCTTTTATTTTTATTTCTGGTATTAAAAGTAATTAAGTTGACCCTTTTTGGATCCCCAAAGCATTTATTAGGGACTTGTTTTACTGGAACTCAGAGGAAGTGTATGTGTATTGGGGGAAGAGGGTAGTGGAATGGATTGAGAAGGTCACGAATCTGTGGACTCTACATGGGATTCATTCATTTGTCCAGAAAGGATTTATTAAGTTCCTATGAGATGCAAGGTACAAAGGATTTTTAAAAAATAAAACAGGGGAGCTCCTACAGGTCAGTGATGGCTCACAGGACGTGCCTTTAAGTGCAGGGTCAAGAGCATGCCAAGACATAGCTCAGTAGGTGACTGTCTCAGTCCTAAAAGCTCAAGATACTCCTAAAAGCCAGTGGCTGCCAGGCATTTACCTGGTGTCCTGCTGGGCTGGAGTAAGGCTGCTTTTATTGTGAACTGAGGAAGAGATGAGCCAAGGAGCTGCTTCAAAGACATGCTGACTAAAAAGACTAAAAAACAAGTTAAAGTACTGTGATATAGCTTCTGAGAGCTGGGAATTGACAGCCACTGACAGACTATGCTGGAAGCAGTGTCATCTTTAAATACAAAGAACATCGAGTATTTTGAGTTATTTCATTAGGGAAAAAAATATTCCCCTAACCATCTTCCCTCTCTTAAGTGTCAGAGTAGTGTAATAATGCCTCATGCTTTATATTTGTGCATCAACTTTCTCATCACCAATTTATCTTAAGCCATCACAAGAGAGCTGTTTTAACTCATCTTTCTGCAGGCAAATGGTACCCTTCTTAAGATTCCTTCAACACTGAATGGATTTTTCAAAAGTATATTTTTCAAAGTTCATTACAACTTGCCAACATTGTCTTGTCAGGATGTTAAACTGTGCACAGTAAAATAAAATTTAAAAAAAACCAAGTTAGAAAATGGGTGAGGGGAATGATGAAAAAATTTCATACAATGTTGTATTCTTGTAACACAGTTGCATGCTTGAGCCTATAAAAATTTCATGTCCTCCGGGTGTCAATCATCCCTGTGGCCAAATTACCCATGCCACTGAATGCCCTTATATTCCAGCATCCTAGCAAACCCAGGATCTTCCAGGATGCAGACCTAAAACAAAGTGTGTGTGTTGGGGACCTGTTCCAGAAAGCATGTTTCTTATGGAGGTTTATTACTATGCTGAGTTAGTTCCCAAGATTCAGGTGGGATGAAATGGTCCTCATTTTCCCCAAACCCTTAAAGACTCTGAGCTACTCAAAGGTACTCAGGTTGAATTTGGAATTCAATTAGTTGTTTGGAGTCTCTGTGGGCTTCTATTTGCCAGGGGTCCTCCAGACTCTGGAACTGTACTGAGGTTCAGGTTATATTTGGTCCAGAAGTAACTTTGGGTGCAAATTCATGAACCACTAAGCCTTCTAGAGTCTAGGGTCTCTAAACCTTATATAGGACCACCCTATAGAGTGGCCCAAATTTAGGTATTCACATATGTTGTAGGAGGTGGAACATGATAATGATGGCTGCCATGTATATAGCTTAAAGTTTTACAAAATGCTTAGCAACATTATATAATAACAATAATAATAACTAACATTTACATAGTATGTAGTATTTACTATGTGCCAGGTACTGTGCTAATGCTTTATAATTATTACCTCATTTGATCCTCACAATAACCTTGAGAGGTTACTTCATTTTACAGTTGAGGAAACTGAAGCAAGCAAAAGTTAAGTGACTAGCCCATGATCATACAACTAGTAAATACGTGAGGCCAGATTTGAATTGAGATCTTCCTGACTCCAGGCCAGGCACTCTATCCAATGTGCTACTTAGCTTCCACTTGATTATCACAACAATCTTGTGACATAGGTAATGAAAATAGTATTATCCTCATTTTAAAGTCATTTTATAGAAAAAGAAAACTGAGGTCCCAAAGATTGACTTACTCTAGGTCACTTAACTAATAAATGGCTAAGCCAGAACTTGAACCCAGGCCTTCTGATTCCAGATTCAGTACTCTTTTCATCCTATCATATGCAACTGGCTACTTTAAGATTTTACTTCTTATTTATGTACAATCTTGACACATTGGCTAACACTTGTCCCACTTCATTATTCTGAAATTGGCCACACCTATGGGAACATTCCTAAATGGATTTGAGATCTCATTGATTCAGCAGCTCCTTCCAACCAACAGAAGGCAACCTACTCATGCTTGCCAATCCTTTCCAACCCTTGTCAATGTCCCTCCAAAAGTTCACCACAGGTGCTGATCCCCAGTTTATCCCTTACTCTTGCCACCTGGCCAGACCGTTTTCTTTCCTTCTGCTCTTCTTTAGAGTTCTTCATTGGTTACACATCCATTGCCCTCTGTAGGATGCTCATCTTTAATTCTTCAGAGGTAGTGTTGTTCCAATTCTCATTGCAATACAGCAATACCAACAAAATGTTTGTTTTAAAAATTTGGGTTTTTGATGTCATGGAAAGCTTGAGGCCAGTAAGAATACTTTGCATCTTTGTGGGACAGAGAAGGGAACATGCCATACTAATATTAAAATAATGATGTATATAAGGGCAGCTAGGTGGCTGAGGGGATAGAGTCCTGGGTCTAGCATAGTTCCTGAAGTGGGGAATACCACCCCATGGAAAGCACTGGAATGATCCAGAGGGGTGGTAGTAGCCTCTAGTACAAGTGGGGGGTGTTGAATAAAAAGGGAGCTGTGGAAGCATAAGGAAAGAAGAGAAGAAAATTTTGAAAAACTGTTTGTACATGTTGCATCTGTTGTATAACAGAGTTAAAGTCGTAGCGATTAAATCACTTTCCAAATAAACACACAAAATGCAAGTTATCACAGTTATAGCAAGTTATAATCAGTTATAATATAACCAATCACTGGCCAAGTCCACCGACAGGTCTTAATAAGCAAGTGTTGGCAGGTGAGCATGTCATACATTGTCTTCCAGCACGCATCGACAGGAATATGTGCATGTAATAACTTGTTTACAATATGATATTATATGGTTACATGATGCAATATCTTGTCATCAAAATTTCAATGCAGGAAAAAACCCACAAATTTACAATAAATTATTAAATTTAAGATTCGTCATTTTAAAAAATTTACATATTTTTTAAATGACACAAATTTTAAAAAAAATTAAAGGGTTAAAGAAAGTAGATTTCCAGGGGGAAACTAAGTAATTTTTTTTAAAGGAAGCAGTAGGCCAAATAAGTTTGGGAACCTCTAGCCTAGAGTCAGGAAGACTCATTTTCACTGGTTCAAATCTGGCCTCAAACACTTAACTAGCTGTGTGACCTCCTGGGTAAGTCACTTAACCCTGTTTGCCTCAGTTTCCTCATCTATAAAATGAGCTGGAGAAGAAAATGGCAAACCATCCCAATATCTCTGCCAAGAAAACCCCCAAATGGGGCCATGGAGAATCAGGCATGACTGAAAAATGGGCCAACAACAAACGTTGTACATTTATCAGAACATGTATAAGCATGAGAAGCAGTAGTACAGTTGATAAGAGTGCTAGACTTGGAGTCAGAAAGACATAGGTTCAAATCCTGATTCAAATTCTTATTGTTGAGTAACCCGGGGCAAGTTAGTTAACCTCTCCCAGCATCAGTTTCCTAACCTGTAAAATGGGGATGATGATAATAGCATACAACTCATAGGAATGTTGTAAGAATCAACCTTAAATTGCTAGATAAATTTGAGTTTTTTATTATGCTCATCTCCTACATGAGAATGAGCAAACTCTTAACTAATATACACAATGTCATGCTTATTCCAGCAAACCAATTCTGTCAGGAATGATAGACTAGCTCACAATGTAGGAGCCTGAGACTCAGGGCTAGAAGGAGCTTTTTAGAGACTGTCTACTCCAACACTTTGATTTTATAAGTGAGAGAGCTAAAGTCTAGAAAGGACATAGTTAGGGAACAACAGAACTGGGATTTGAACCTATGTCCAGTATGCTTTCCGCCATACCAAGCTGCCTTACCTACTGCAAGATCAATGACTTAGTTACCATCCTTAGAATATTCATTTTCCTGGATATCCAAGTTATTTCACAGCAGAACCAGATCTATACCTCTAGATTTCAAGTTGTAAGAAACACGTTTTAGAAAAACTGTTCAGTTACTCTCCCCTAAGCTGTTATTCAAATGAACAAACCATATTTGTAGTGGATAGGACAGTCTGATGATAGCTTTTCTTCTCACTACTTGGAAAAGAAATCAAGTTGGCCTAATTTTCACTTTAGAGTTTTAAAGTGGTCATCTTATCATATCTTCGTTCTTCCTATGAGATTCGAATCGGTTCTAAGCACCAGCTATTTCTCAGAGAGAGGAAATCAGCAAATTTCCTTAATACCATATTCTAGATGGCAGAAAAAGAGGATTGATCATTCTCCTGAAGTCATAATCTAAACCAATCATAGAGAAAGGCAGTGGGTTAAATCATTGATGATAGACTGGCACTTTGCTATCGACCTACTTGTTCGTGCTCCCACTTACTTAGTAATCTCTCAGTGCTTCTACTTCCCTGCCTGTAAGTGGAAATAATAGTAAACCCCTTCCCAGAACAGTCAGTGAGAAGCTAAGAGAAACTACTATGAGTGTAATGAGTTCCTTGTAATCTTAGTATGGCCCATACCCTATTTCTCTTGAAGATACCACTATTCTTCTAGTCACCCTGATTTATACTTAGGAGTCCTCCTCAACTCTTCATTCCCCTTTACGATCTATATCTAATCAGATTCTAAGTCTTATCACTTCTGCCTCTTCCACACCATTTGTATCTACTCCCTTTTCTCTATTCACACCAAAACCATCCTAGTTCAGGATGGTTCATCACCTCTCACTTAGACTATTGCAACAGTCTCCTAATGCATCTCCTTGTATCCAGTCTCTCACCATTAGAATCCATCCTCCACTCAGCTGCCCAATTAACATTCCAAAAACGCAGGTCTGGCCACATTACTCCTATGTTCAAGAAGCTTCAGTAGGTCTCCATTGACTTTAGGATAAAATAAAAACTCCTCTTAAAGCCCTTCCCAATGTGATTTCAGTCTGAATTTTCAGGTTAATTAAACTTTTTTTTTTTTACTTCACATAGTCTCTGAGCTAAACTGGCCTCCTACATGCAACATTCTATTTTCTACCTCTGTATTTTTGCCCAGGCCTGCAATACTTCTCCGTATCTCTACAACCTTTCACTCCCTTCAAGGCTCAGCTTAAATGTTATTTCCTTTGAGTTTTCTAATTAATTCTTCCAGTCATTATTGCCTCCCAAATTACAGCGTATTAGTTTCTTACATACTTATTTCCTTATCAGTCAACATATTTTATCTCCCAGTAGACAGTGAGCTCCTTAAGGGTGGGGACTGGCCTCAGTTTTGCACTACTAGTAGGCAGTACAATGCCCTACAGATACTTAATTTACATTGGTAACTAGGTTATTTCTCACCAAGTCATATAGCAAAGGGTCTACCATATTGTAAGAAGCCATACCCCACTGATACATTAGTGACCCAGAAGGGTTATAGGACCATTAGACAAAAAAGGATGTTAATTTTTTTTTATTATTGTCCCTCTCTCAAAATTCCTTGCTACCAGAATTTCATGATACCCAGCCTCTTAGAAACCTCAATGGATTAGGGTCATGGCACATTTTGACAGGTTCCACAGGCATGTTCTCAGGTACTATATACATTTGTGAGGAAAATGGTACTTCACCTGTAACTTTGCAGCATTCATACCATTATTCTGTTCTCTTGATGTGAATAACTAAACATTTCAAAGTTATTATATACATGTAAAAAAGTGTTTCCTTCCTACCTCTGTCAACATAGTCACAGAAGGCCCAAAATATAATCTCAAGGTGTTACTAAGGTGCTAAACTAACTGAAAAAGATGTGTCTATGTCTTGATCCTTTTACGAAGTGTGAACACCTCTCTGGTTGAATGGAGAAGGGAAGAACTTTAAGATTGAGCAAACAAATCAGCCACACCTTTGTAAGCTCTAAATAGCTACGCCCATATGAATTTCAGAGTTACTGTTCAAGAGAGGGAGTGATCATAAACCAGAAACTTCCTAAGGAGAATGTTCTTAAAAGAAAAAGAGAAGAAATGTCTCCCTCCTTCCTAGCCACATTGGTCATGGTACTCTGAAGAAGAACTCTGGCCCCAGCAGGTGACAAATGTATCTAGTGAGAAAAGAGACAGATACTTCAAACAGACAGAGTTATAGAAATAGTCACCTGAAGAAGGAAGCAGCTCCAAAGAGCGTAACCCTGTAGCAGAGAAGAGAGTAGGATATGAAAAGTAGACTGTGAAAACCCAGTAAGCACTCGGTGAAGAGAAAGAACTTTGAGCTCTGCAGTACCAGGAGCTGTGAAATGCCTTTAACACACATGGAACCTATACATGTGATTCATTACAACTCCATTCTCACTACAATTGTATTTGACCCCACTCTTCCTATGGACACTATGCACATTTTGTGAGAGATAGGGTGGTCCAGATTTATAAGAATTGTTTTGTACTTACTATGTAGTTATTATGACATCTTAGTAAATGCTTTTGCTAAGATCTAATTGTGTCTACTTGTGGGTTGTTAATGGGAAGTACGTCAGTGGGGACTCATGATTGCTTCCTTACTATAGTGATGAGAAGGCCAACCCACAGATAGAACCTGAGGTCATTGTCCCACTGGGGACAATCCTCGAGTGTTAGAAAAAAACTGAAAAAGTAGACCAGAGGGGTACTGTACGGTGTGGGGTTCATCTGGAATATATCAAGATTCTCTATTTGTTTGCAGGAACCCACTAGAGAGATTCTTAGTCTGGGACTTTACCAGAATGCCCTAATTTTTCAGGGTTCCACTAGAAAAAAATGGTATCTTTTTTTCCTTTGTTTTAGACTACATTTAAACAGTCTGCTTTCCTATGCATTTCCTTTACTAGTCAGACCTGTTTCTTTGAGATAACTTTTGCTTGTTTTAATACTTTACATATTGCTCTCTATTGTATTACTGTGCCCATTATGATTATGGAAATAAATATGAGGAATGTAGATTTTGTATTCCTAGAGTACTGGTACCTAACGAATTGCCTAGAGTATAATATGGAGAGCTCATACATATTCATTTTTTAAAACTTTTAAGACTACCTAGATTTGTTTGCCTTTTAAAGATAGCAGTCTGGAGAACTTGTCTGAAATCTTCATCAGTTATAAGTTCGTAAAATGTGGTTTGCCTGATGGCCTCGTGCTCTGGCTGGGCCTGATTCTGTTCAGTCCCCTGGTAGTTCATACTTGATATTAGAATGAAAAGAATCGCTTGGGGCTCATTTAATAGTTAACAAAAGGAAATTGACTTAGCCATAGCAGGAAAAGGGTATTCAACAAGGATAGGCACTGGGGACACCTTCAGTTGATTCAGCTGAGCAAAACTCCCTTGCCTAAATCGCCCATTGTTTTCCAAATGCCAAGTATCAAAGCGCACACCTGGAACACTTCATGAATATTTTTTGTACTTCGGAGACCTGGGAGTGATGTCAACAGCAAGAGCCTTTAATCTCCTGAGTCAGTCAAGTCTCAAGGATGGCCTCAATACCTTTTAAAGAGAAACTGGCAGGGAGGAGGGGTTAGAATATTGTTCCCACCACCCCTAGAAATCCGGATTAATCAACCCTAAATATTTAATCCCTTTCTGGGAACACCGCATGTCTTTGGGGGCTTTTATGAATTTGTTTTCCTTTTTTGCTTGCCAGAGGAAGGGATGAGTGTGGACCTCCAGTTGTATTTCCAGTGAATTTCAGGGATTCTTGGAGAAATTTTGAGTACCCTTTGTTTTTTCAGGGATCTGGATACTACATAAAAATAAGAGGTGAAATAACAGTCTAGCTTATTAGATTTCTTTTCACTGTTTTTTTATAACTGGGATCCTCTTGCAAAAAGGTGTGAGATCTGAGTCACAGAATTAATATTCTTCACAGACATCACTTCTTTTTCATACTCTTTCTCATTGGTCTTGAAATATTTTTCTAAGTTTTTTTTAAATATTTTTAAACATACCATGTAAGGTACTATTTGTGCTTTATGCTCCTCAAAGTTGAAATCACTTCTGTATTACCTTGGATGTTTAGAGAGACACATTAACTTTTTTAGGCCAGATAACTGATTTTATTCAACTGTATATAACACCATGTAGTGCACTACTTCTCCATGGCTTTCTTATGGAACCAAAGATTAACACCCAAGTGATAAAGGTAATGTTTTTACCCAAGTTCCAAACTTACCACCAGGAAGAAATATACACACCAGGGAAAATCTTCCTAATCCATATCCAATTCTCCCTTTAGAAATACAGCAAAACTCAGTATGCTATTTCAAGGAAAAAGGTGAATGTTTGAAATGATTTAGAAAGTTTGCAGAAAGACATATCAAATTAAAAGGAGTCTTTCAACAATATCCAAGACTCTCAGCCAAAAACATAAGTACTTAAAATAATTCAAACTTCTCAAATAAAAATAAACCAGCTACTAATGTTTTGAGAGCCCTTGAGATTTTATATTGATTAAATCACCAAATACTTCAGAAGAGTGCTTCAGAGAAACAAACAAAAAAGATGTGGAATAAAAATGGGGAAGGAGATGAAATCAAGGTAATCTTAAGAGATAGCTACATGGTTACTTAGTAATGTAAGATAGAAGAACTTTATTTGGAGTGTTTTTTGCTAAGTTTTAATTAATGAAAGAAATAAGAATTTTAGAATGTGTATTCTCTTTTAATACTTTTACTTCCAGCCTTTTCTAAAGCATGCAGCCTCCACTCTTGAGGTCATCCTCATTATCCTTATCCCCTCCCACAAAAACCACTGGGAGGAAGACTGCACTTGGAATCAGAATCTGATTGGTGAGCTTTCACCTTATCTTAGCCATAACCAAACTTCCACATAATTTCATGTCCCCTCATCCTGATTTCTAGTTCCTTTTTATATATTGACTTCCCTATAAGCTCTTGAAGGGTAGAGACTGTCTTGCTCTCTTGTATTTGTGCTTAGCCCAGTACCTGCCATTTAATAAGCATATAATAAGTGCTTTATCATTCATGCTATATTATCAGTAGAATGCATAATGAAAAAACAAATCTAATAATTTCAAAAGTAAATGTAAATGGACTAAACTCTCCAACAAAAAAATAGAAGGAAAAGGAATAATATATTTGCCCCAGTGATGGAGAGAAGGAACATAACCAATCAAAAGATGGAAGAAATTGTTAGACATAAAATCAATAGGTTTGATTGTGCATTGATGAATGATCCCTTTAGATCTAGTTCATGGTTTTTAACCCCAAGAGAAAAAGCAATTGACAACATATCAATGGAAGTTTTTGCCAAACCCAGTATATCTGAAAAATAACTTGAAATTTTCAAATATCCTAACAGTCCTATCACAGAATTCAGTTTGGTGTCTATGTTGCTATATATGATTAAGCAACCAATTTAAATATATTGGTCTCCTAAGAGACCAAAGAACTTCTAAGAGCTCTACTAGTTGCAAAGGTTTGCAACCAGTAGATGACATCACCATTTTAATATTAATAGAAGCTACTTATCCAATTAACTCCAGAAGTATGGAATTAGACTGAGTTCAAAATTTTAAAGCTATCCTATAAAAATAAATAAATTATTATATAGCCTGCTTGACTTCCAGTTAATAGGTTTTCTAAAAGCATTTCTTCAACACTCTTAACAGCCTAACAAAAATATTCATTGGGGATCTTCAATTCTGTCAGAACATGTTAAGTATAATTGCATCAAAAACAAGATAACAAGCTGTTTAATAGAATTATGTTCAGGATTTTCATTCCTCTATCTGAGTGTTACCAATATTTCTATTGTCAGCTTACATACTTTTTTTTTTCACAAAAAGGTCAAAACTATTCAACCAAACCTCTTTATTTTATGTTTACACCTCCAGAGATAATGAAAATTTCATATAATTTGTAACCTAGACTAATACTGGAGAATTCTCTTTTGGTTTCCACATAAATAACAAACCATTTCATTTTTAAGAGCATGTTAGTCCCACATACTATCTAAGAATAATGCTGAATTCAGTGATTTATGACAGGACTTTTCAGAGTGCAGGTATAGTTAATATTATATTAGAAACTAAGCACAGTCCTATAATAGAAATAAAAGCCCATTACAGGTGTCAGTTCATCCACTGTTCATACCTATTTTATGACAAAGTTGCACCTTGGAAAGTTGAGTCAGCTATAGTTCTGTTGCAAAAGAGTAGTCAAACGAATAAGTTGTCTTTATGTGTCTTAAGACATGTCAGTATAGTTTTATTTTGTCTTCAATCTTAAACAAATGTGTTTAGGTTACAGATTCTGAGATAAGACCAAAGACAAAGAATCCAAGTTAACTTTTCATCCTTCAGAGAGCTCAAAACAGTACTTTATACTTGGTTCTGAGTTATATAATGTATCAGTATACTTTGATTTAAGGAGATGGTTTATAATTCCCTCCATATATCTCTGGTTTCCTCTGTAAGTCTGTAGTACAATCTAAAGAAAAACCTCTCTAAAATTATAAATGTTATATATTGTTACTATTTTGTGATTGTCTAAACTAATTTTTATGCATATGTTTTGTGTTATGTGTACTTTATCCCTCATAAATGTTTTGGTTTGTGTGTCTCTGTCAATATGCCCATCTTAGAAAATAAAGTCCATAAAAACAAAGATTTTGTTTTTTTCCGAATCTAAATCCATTCCACTTAAGAATTTGATAACAATAATGATGATAATGTAGAAAAGGAAGTAATAGGAGAAGAAAGAGGATGAAGAACAGGAGGAGGAAAGAGGTGAAATTTCTAGTTCTTACTGAGGAGTGTATATGCTAAGCTCCTTCAGCATTTAGGACAGTTCCTGGCACATAATACGCACGTAAATGTTTATTGACTAATTATATGTTCACTACTCAGTACCTTTCTTTCAAATGTTTCAAGTACCATATGTATATTTTATGCCACTATTGTGTGTGATTCAATGCAGGGTATGCCTATGGACGATGTTCCCATGCTGTTCAGGGCCAAGACAGGCCCTCATTCATTGGGGGAAAGTCTCTGGAACACATCTCTCAGAAGGCTGTGTGTGAGTCCTGCAGTAGGGCCATGTCAACCAATCTTTACTCTGATAGGGAAGAAGCTAATTCAGGTGAAATCAAGAGATTCTGTTTTCATTTGGACCATGGGATTCCAGGTCTATCACTTATTACACAATCCAAACGAGCTGTGGTAAATCAGGTCAACCAGGTCTTTTAATTCTATCCAAATCAGCCACATATCATTATTTTTGTCATCATCATCACTGTTACCAATACGTATTTATTGACTATTTATAGACATGTTCAGGGTCTATAAGATTTGGCCCAGTCATTCCCCAGTTTATTTTTTTTTAATACAGAACAGGTTTTATTTAACCTGTCTGAAAACAAAAAATAAAAACCCATACACGTAGAAGGGTCTTGAGCCCCTTCATTCCCTAGTTTTAGACAGAAAATTAGGTACCTGGGAGTTGAATTTTACTTCTAGAATAGCCTTTGGTTTCAGGTGAATGAAGCTGATAATTCATGGCTCTTTGAAGCATCTACTGTTTTTGATAGTCTGTTCACTTAGCAGCTTCTTACCAGATTAATGACCTGATGAATCACAATAACTATCAGTGCGGATATTTATGTATTTGGAAGGAGTGCATGGGATGAAGATCTCTATGTTCTATTTGAGAACCAAAGGTCAGCTGTCTTCTCTGACTTTTTTCTCACCATATTTCTCTATTACTGATCGTGGGACTTTCTTGGCATATCTTCTAATCAATCACATGAAGAAAGGACTTCTAATCTTTTTTTTAATAGTCATAGCCACATAAGCCCCTACTAAAAACTTCCTGTTTATATGTATATATAATAAACCTTAAAGTGCACTAAAACTTTGGGGACAGTGTGTGTGTGTGTGTGTGTGTGTGTGTGTGTGAGAAAGAGAGAGAGAGAGAGAGAGAGAGAGAGAGAGAGAGAGAGAGAGAGAGAGAGAGAGAGATAGAGGGGCAGACAGACAGAGACAATACATATGCTATCTGTATGCATACACCCACTATGTGTGAAACATTGGGGGAATCAATTCAATATGCCAGGCATTGTAAGCACTGAGGATACAACAAAAATCTAAGGGGCGGGGGCCCTTGGGTGCAGTTTTTTGACAGTCCAAGTTTTACAGAACAAATCCTTTTATTAAGGGGGTTTGTTCTGTGAAGTTTGGATTCAGTCAAAGGGCTGCACCTGAGGACCTATAGGGCCACATGTAGCCTCAAGGCGGAGTTTATAATCTACCTGGGGAGATGATATAAAAAGATAACCAAACAACATAGTACACAGTAAGTGCCAAATAAGTAGTATAAATTATAACTGTAATATGTTATTAAAAGATGGCTAGGATTCAGACAAAGATGAAATGGGGGAGGGAAAAAAGGTGAAGGGAAGCAGCATTTATTAAATGCCTACTATGTGCTGAGCACTTTACTAGAATTTACCAGTTGTACATCGCTGGGCAAATCACTTAACTCTGTTTGCCTCAGTTTCCTCATCTGTAAAATGAGATGGAGAAGGAAATGCAAACCACTCCAGTATCTTTGCCAAGAAAATCCAAAGGGTCATACATGATTGAAATGACTAAACAACGAAAACAACAATATGTGCTGAGTGCTTTTCAAATATTACCTTATTTGACTCTCACTACAACCCTGTGAGGTAGGTGCTTTTATTATCCCCATTTTACAGTTGAGGAAATCGAGGCAGACTGACAGTTAAGTGACTTGCCGAGGGACACACAGCTAGAAAGTATCCGAAGCCGAATTTGAACTCAGGTTTTCTAAGCCCAGCACTCTATCCACCTATGTGGGGAAAATAGGTATGAGGTGAGGAGGCAGGGAAGTACAAATGCTTTTTCAATACTTCAGTGATCATAGATTTATAGCTAAAATGGATTTTAGAGGACCCGACCCCCTTATTTTACAGATGAATAAACAAGGGTTCATAGTTTCAATGACTTACCTAAGGTCACACAGGTAGTAAACTGCAGAGTCAAGATTTTAACTATCAGGTCTTTCGATGCAAATTCTGTGCTCTTCCTAGTACACCACACGGCTTTGTCATTACAATATCAGTGTGGGTACTCTCTCCTCAAATGCAAATTGCAGTTCCTCTGTGACTTTGTAGAGAGTCTTTCCGAGTTGTTGGGGTCAAACTTTTCCTCTCTGACCTTGGTTATGTTGATTCTGAGATAGCTTATCTACTGTCAAAAGCTAGGCTCCTATTTGAAACCTTTCTGTATTCCCAGAACCTGACACAAATTGTGTAGTACTGACAAAGAACCTAGGGTTCTTGGCTTAGTTATCTATGCACCTCTATGAAGTCCTGGAGTAGATCTTTAGTGGAAGACAAAATCAATTTGCTTAGGGCATAGGGATGTGGTAAGCAAGTAGAGGAAGATGAGAATACTATTGGAAGGCCCTGAATGCCAGAATAAGAAATTTAGACTTTATCTTTAAATAAGGATGACAGTATATTTAAATAAAGTAATGATTACATTCATTAGAAATTAGGTCCTTATTAGAATGCTGTACACAGTTCTCCATACTGTTATTTGAGGATTCATTAAAGATTACATAACTCACAGGATTCAGAACAATTTACAGACAACAAGCAAGTATGACATATCCTAAACAGGTTAAGGTCCAAGAGGGGTAAAAAGGCTCCTAAGGGACGCACAATTTATGGAAATTTTGAAACCATGGAAGAAAACACCTGGGGGAGGGAGGGATAGGGAGAAGGATAGACAGGCTAAAAATGTTTAGAAAAATTGATTTATATGCAGTATTTATTTTTAAGGGTCCAATACAGATCTAATGTTACTTTATTAATTTTATAACATAATAATGTATTATATATAATTTAACTTGCTCATAAAATTATCATGCCTGGTATATTAAACTTCAAAGTATAACTCATTGCAACAATAATCACAAGTTTTCTAATTTAATTTTACTTTTAGATGTTTTCAATTTTGGTCACAAATGAAATGACAAACAACTGAATTTTAAAGAATCTAACATCTCTCCCCATCTTTTCCAGTTTGTTGGTAATAGGCAGGAACTTGTGAATGGAAAAAAACATCAACAACTAAAAAAATTATTATATGTGAGGATTCTATGTCTCCCATAGTATCAGGCACATATAGAAAACATTCATTTCCAAGAAAGACACAAGAGGGAGGGGGACGCAAAATTATTTCACTGAATAGAACTTTAACCACATGGAACTTCTGTTGGATCATTTATATTTGGAGATGCCAGTTTCAATATTTGGAAAACACATTTTGGGTGATGGTTTCCTCTAAATAATTTGCACTGTGGAAATGCTTCCCATGCTAGATGTTGGCCATACCATTGTCTACAGGGGGAAGAAAATTAAAATGTAGTTTAGTGGTTAGACTATAAACAGTAAGCTATGACAGGTCTAATCAGAGACCTAACTAGGAATTTTTTTCCCCTGGGGTAAAAACAACTTGGGGCTGGGATGGCCAGAGGTAGTGGCAAAGAGTACAATCCAACTGTGAGTTTTGCTTCACTATGAGAGGTGGTTCGACTTCCATCCCATCCCTAAGGGCTCTAGGTTGGGTAGGAGATCATGGCAATGGAATGTTAGGGGCGATAGCATGCCGCACGTAATGGTGTAAGATTGGTGGAAGACTACAAGGTGAAATAAGGGTGTGGCATTTTTTATTCAATTGTTCTCAGTCATGTCCTATTCTTCATGACCCCATTTGGGGTTTTCTTGATTTGTCATTTCCTTCTCCAACCCATTTTACAGATGAGGAAACCGAGGCAAACAGGGTGAAGTGACTTGCCCAGGGTCACACAGCTAGTAAGTATCTGAGGCCAGATTTGAACTCAGGGAGAAGTCTTCCTGACTCCTGGCCCAGTGCTCTGTGCACTATGGTGCCACCTAGCTACTGCGACTGCCCAAGGTTCATAAAAGTGTCACCAGCAGAAGCAGAATTCAAGTCCAAATCCACTTGCCTCCAATCTAGTGTTCTTTCCACTACAACATATACACAATAGAGGAAACTATTTTGAAGCAGGGCATGATTGATCAATTGCCAAGTGGATGGTCCAGGCAATAAGTTCTGTAGAAATTGAAAGGAGGGAGGGATGACAATGGGCTAAACTGGTCTGAAAAGTTTTCAACAGAGGAGGAAAAAATCCCAACTAGGTCTTGAAGAATGAATGGTAGTGTCTCTTAAAGGCAAACATTCATCTTACTCTTGCATGCATCACAGAGAGTTTCAGAAATTATTTGGGGGGAGCAAAGGCTAGGTAGTAATATATGAACACTTTATCTTTAACACTTCATCCATCATTTTAAAAAGTCTGAGACTACTGCTCTAAAACAGCTTTAGAGCCAATAAAAGGCCATTTTTGGAGCCTGTGTGCAATAGGCTTCTTGGCTTTGAATTAGGTGGCTGAAGTTCAACCTGAATAAGGTAGACTGATGCTCATTAGTAAAGTTGCCAGTTCTCTAGGCACTAATTCTATGAGGCTCAATTAGCATTTGTTCCACACTCAAGTTCAGTGGCTTAAAAAAAATTGGATAGAGGCAAGTGGAAGAATAGAGCCACTGGAGGGTAATTCACTGAAGCACATGAAGCCTTTACTCTCTGCACTGCAAAGATTTAGTACTAAAAAGCTGCAATGAGGTCTCTTGTTCCTAAAATTCATTACTGCAATAAAATACACCACAGCATTTTCATAAGCTATTAAAACAAACATTTAAAAGTGAAGCATATTTGATATCTAGAACCCATACAAGATTATATTTTTTCATATGTTTGCTAACCAAGAAAATTTGGTCATTTGCAATTGGTCTCCCTGTCACTGACGCAAATTAGCACACTCTCTAGAGCCCTAAAACAATAAATTATTATTTCTCCAGTCTTATAATTTATAAATTATGCAGGCTTATATGACAACATGAAATACATATTCTCCTTCTCCCAGTTGTTCTGTCACTTTATCAAATGTTGATTTAGTATTAGTCAAAAGATACAGGGTCAGCATCATTTTTCATGTTAGTAAAATTCAAGTGCACTAGGGGTACATGATATATCTTTGGGGGCAAGGGGTAATCTGGAGGTCTGGCAAGAACCTAACACTGAGAGACAAAGAAAACAGACTAAGAGCATCCAAGAAAACATGAAGATCTGGAGACAGATCAGCTGAAATGTAGGTAATATAGGTGATGTAAGAAGAGCAATTTTTTTGTGAACTTTGGGGGTCACCAGTGTGTTAGGTTGAATTATTTCAGTCTTTGAGGAAATGGGGATAAAATCCCTACTTGTTTTATATTTCTATTGGTAACAGTGAGAAGATATTAGTTAATCAATGATTATATAGGAATGTGGACAGAACACCCCAAAAGTGACAAGATTGATTAAGAGCTCTTAAATACAGCAAATGTGACAATTTGGGTGTAGGTGTAGAATTACAGGACAAAGATAGCCAGCTCCACTCTAATCCTGCATTACTAAAGGATAAATTCCATCTTTTTGGTGCTAGCTGCCAACAACATGATGAAAAATGAAAAGCATTTGCTGACCCCAATCAAAATATTAAGTGGGTATGGGGGAGCCCCATTTGAGAAGGAAACAGGTTAGTGAAAATGACAGACTTGACTTGAGGGATTCTTGCTGTATTGGCTAGATGGATCTGTTTGTCTAACTCACAAAAGGGTTAAAAGAGTCCTGGGGCTATGGGCTGGCTTAAAAAAACACTACAAGGCTTCCTAACAGCAGGAAACTTCATAGTAGTGATGATTCAGTAGAGAAACTACTGGAGCAGAGTAATATGGTAGGGCTTGCGCTTTAGGTAAATCATTTTAGCAGCACTTAGACTGAAGAGGGGAGATGAGCCTGGAAGGCCAATTAGGAGGCCACTGCAATAGTCCAGGTGTGTGATAATAAAAGACTCTCTTAAGATGATAGCTATATTGCTACCTCAAACTTAAGAGATTGGCCAATATGACAGAAAAGGAAAATGATAAATGCTAGAGGAAATGTGGAAAAATAGGGATACTAACGCATTGTTGGTGGAGCTGTGAACTGGTCCAACCATTCTGGGGAACAATTTAGACCTATGCTCAAAGGGCTATGAAACCATGCATACCCTTTGTTCCAGTACTATCACTACTAGATCTGTATCCTAAAGGAACCAAAGAAAAAGAGAAAGGACACACACACACACACATAAAGACATTTATACAAAAATGTTTATACAAGCTATTTTTGTGGTGGCAAAGAATAGGAAATTGAGGGGATGCCTATCAATTGGGGAATGGCTGAACAAGTTGAATATATGTATGAACATATGAAGTGCTATAAGAAATAAAAAGGGGGATGGTTTCAGAAAAGCCTGGGAAGACTTATATGAACTGATGCAAAGTGAAATGAGCAGAACCAGGAGAATATTGTGCACAGTAACAGCAATATTGTAACAATGATCAACTGTGAAAAACTTAACTATTCTGATCAAGACAATGATCCAAGACAACTCCAAAAAGCCTATAATGAAAAATGCTGTCCACTTCCAGAGAGAGAATTAATGAACTCTGAACACAGATTGATGCTCATTTTTTTTCACTTTTTCTTTCTTTTTTTTTGTGCAACATGGCTAATATGGAAATATGTTTTATATGACTTCACATGTATAATGGATATCATATTGCTCAATGGGAGGGGGAGGGGCTGGAGAAAGGGAGATATTTGAAACTCAAAATTTTAAAAATGAATGTTAAAAAGAGACAACGATAGCTATGTGAAAAGTGAGGTAACAAATGTGAGGGATGCTGTGGAGGTAGAAATGTTAAGATTTGCCATGTGAATAAGAGTACGGAGTTGAAGGTAATGTCTAAGTTAGAAACTGGGAGATTGCAGAAATGGTGGTGGCCCCAAGAGAAATTGAGAAAGTGAGTGGAAGGATAGGGGAGTAATTGGGATGTAATTCTATATTGGACATGTTGAGTTTGAAATGTCTCCAGGACATCCAGCTCCAAATGTCCAATAAGTGAGGTGAAACTTTAATGAGAGAATTCTTCTTTAAAATCAGGGCTACCCAGAGTCCAGAAGTCTCTGAATCCAGGCCCCCAAGTAGGTTCAAGGTTCCAGAAAGTCCAGGAGACTCTTTGCCTTGTAGGTGACAATGAGGAAGGATGTTTAGAAAGTACTCAAAGGCAAAAGCCCTGGGGCCAAGGCTAAGTTTTCTTGTGTTGGTTCCAAGAAGGAATCTGTTTCTTCCAGGAAACTGACGAATGTCATCAAAGTCTTAAGGCCTCAGGCAAAAACTTTAATACAGAGCAGAAGGCCAGGATTTGAGTTAGATCAAGAATTCCTAATCTCTTTGTGCCCTGGACCCCTTTGGCAGTCTGGTGAAGCCTATGGACCCCTTCTCTGAATAATGTTTATATTTTTGAAAATTTATCATTAAAGGAAATGCTAAATTTCAATTAAAGTTTAGTGAAAATAGAGGAATTTTTTTTTCCCATCCAAGTTCATGGATCCCTTGAAATCCTTCCACAGGTTCATGGACCCCAGATTAAGAACCTCTGAATTAGATGAAATACATCAAGATAAACATTAAGAATATGTCTATTTTTTTATCTAATCATGAATTTAAATGCTCTCTAAGATGCTTATGGTTTTTTTCTTTTTTTTTAACCAGAGCTATGATTTCATCAATAGTGAGCCCAGATAAGGAAATAACTCTGCAAAAAGCAGATCAGCACATTTTCTGCAACATACAGGTGTAAAGATGTTTATGGTAAATGTTGTTATTTTTGATTTTACTAAAATAGAGTTTAGCTAGATTTAAGAGTCGAATAACTGCTAGCTCCCAGGCTGTGACTTAGTGAGAGGAGCTTTGCTCTTTTTGAATGAATGACATTTCTATTAGCATGTCAAACCATACTTGGTGAAGCTTTAAAATGAAGGAGATTAACTGGTACCTCCCAGATCTTGATTTTCTACGGAGTTTTTAATGAAGAGAACCTCAGGTCTAGCAGAAGGTAAGATTTGGGGGGAAATAGCAACCTTCTGTGTTTGTTCTGGGAGTGAAAATCATATATCCTGGTTCACCAGTCCATCTAACTAAATCTCCTTTAACTTCATATTTTTTAAATTTTTTTCCCCTTAGGCAATTGGGGTTAAGTAACTTGCCCAGGGTCACACAGCTAGTAAGTGTCAAGTGTTTGATCTGAGGCCAGATTTGAATTTAGGTCCTCCTGACTTCAGGGCCAGTGCTCTATCCATTGTGCCACCTAGCTGCCCCAACTTCATATTTTTTAAAGCAAAAAGTTCTCATCCATTTTTCTTCTCAGCAATACTTTCAGACGATGAACTATGGTCTACTAGAGAAAGAAGGTGGAAAATTGAAAGAAAAAAAGCAACCTGGATATTCAATCAAATAAATGTTTCTGCATCAAATATCCAGATGAGTGGAGGAAATTTGTGTATAATAAAGTGTGACTTTCCTCTCTGTCTAGAAGAGTACTTCTCAAAGTGCAGTCCAGGGATGTTTATAATATGACTGTCAATTTAATTTCTGGCATGAATTAATAATTTGTTCATGATATTTAATAAAAACCAGACATTGCCTCACTGGTGTCTCATCAAAAGTAGTGCTGTTCGTCTATTAATTCAAGTGGCAGTTTTATTCATGGTAGAAACTGGGACAAATGATCTGGAAGGTCTTTTACCCCATAGTACTCAGACTAGAAAAGTTCAAAAACCACTGCTCTAGATGGCACAAGTAACATGCCAATCTGTGAACAGAAAATCTTTCCAAAATATCATCTCTACCTCATATTTATCTGTCTGTAGAAAAGATTAAACCTCTGAGGGCCAGAAGAAATTAATTAATTCATTTATTCACTCAACAACTCTTTTATTAAACCTAAACATGTGCTAGGTATGTGGTGGAGAAATAAAGGTAATTAAGACTGGTCATGAATTGACCCACAATGCATGGACTTTGGCCATAATTGTTCCCTGCATGTGTTCCTCTCCATGAGTACTCCCTTTGTATATCCACTCTTCCCACTGATGGTATATATATTTGTGGGAGACTGTGTCCCAGATTTATGGAGGAGGGAAATGGTCTATTACTTCTTTCTTTACTATGGTAAAGAATGCCTTTTGGGCCTCATTTCTAAAATATATAAAGAACTGAGTCGAATTTATAAGAATACAAATCATTCCCCAAATGATAAGTGGTCAAAGGATATGAATAGGCAGTTTTCAGAGAAAGAAATTAAAGTTATCTATAGACATATGAAAAAATGTTCTAAATCACTATTGATTTAGAACAAATTTGACTTAGGCAAATCAAAATGACTCTGAGGTACCATGTCACACCTATCAGATTGGTTAACATGACAAAACAAGAAAATGATAGATGTTGGAGAAGATGTGGGAAAATTGAAACACTAATGCATTGTTAGTGGAGTTGTGAACTGCTCCAATCATTCTGGAAGGCAATTTGGAAATATGCCCAAAGGACTGTAAAATTGTGCATACTCTTTCACCCAGCAATGCCACTTCTAGGTCTATATCCCAGAGAGATCATAAAAAAGGGAAAAGGACCCACATGTACAAAAATATTTACAGCAACTCTTTTTGTGGTGGCAAAGAAATAGAAACTGAGGGGATACCCATCAATTGGGGAATGGCTGAACAAGTTGTAGTATATGAACATATTGTTCCGTAAGAAATGGTGAGCAGGCAGACTTCAGAAAAACCTAGAAAGACTTGCATGAACTAATGCTGAGTGAAGTGAGCAGAACTAGGAGAACACTGTACACAGTAACAGCAATTGTGCAATGATGGACTTTGTTAGACTTAGCTCTTCTGAGCAATGAAATGATCTAAGACAACTCCAAAAGACTCGCTATCCACATCCAGAGAAAGAACTATGGAGTCAGAATGCAGATGGAAGCACACTACTTGCTCTCCTTTTTGTTGTTGTTGTTGTTGTTTTGTTTTATTTCTTCTTTTTTGTGGTTTCTCCCATTAGTTCTAATTCTTCCATACTTCATGACTCATGTGAAAATGTGCTTAATATGAGTGTATAAGAAGAGCTTATATCAGATTGCACGCTGTCCTTGGGGATGGGGAGGAGAGAGAGAAGGGGAGAAAATATAAAACTCAAAATCTTATGGAAATGAATGTTGAAAACTAAATATAAATAAATTAATTATAAAAATTTTAAAAAAAGAATACCATTTGTTTTGAACTATTTTTATCTTCTGGATGATTATTAAAGGTAAACACATTGATGAAGGTTCATGGTTTTGGAGAAGATGCAGACCTACAAAGAACTTTGAACATGGGACAGCTTCATCTGATGAACCCACTCTGTAAGTTAGGGTGGGGGGAGGCTACCCATAGATATTATATATGCCATACCCCTAAATACTACATGCCCCTGGCTACTATATATACCATAACTCTAGTACAGACTTTGATAAATGCATAAGGGTGAACAAAGAAAGATCATTTCTGATTAATAAAATAGCTTTATGCAAGAAGTGACATTGGAGCTGGCCGTTGAAAGTCAGGCAGGATTTCAAAAAGCAAAGATGGTGCAAAAGAAAACAAACATAAAGCTTTTGAAAATGTAAGTTAAGTAGTTCAAGAGAGAATTTAGAGCTGGAAATATAGATTTGGGGAAAATCTACAGAGAAGTAACAGTTGAAGCTACAAGAATGAATGATATTGTCAATGGAGGGAATTTAGGCAGAGAGAAACAGAGGAAGGGATAGGAGGGAAACAAAGGAAAGGGGAACAGAGGAAAGTAGAGAGGAGAGGGAAAACAGGAAGAAGGCTGAATAGAATTTAGCTGCCAGTTTCCTATTTCCTTTCTAGCTACAATAAAAAGACCTGTTGTAGTTGGGCAACAGTACTACCTTTTACCAAAGCAAAGAATTCTGGTTCTTTTTAAATTGTTGTGAGTAGAACTGCTATGGGCACGTATTACTACTTTGTAATGGCTCTGGGAAGGAAACAATCTTCTTAAATGCCTAAACCATAAAAACTTTACCCAAGCCTCCTCTATCTCACAGCAATTGGGCATTACTCTTTTTTTTTTTTTTTTTTTTCAGACTCCTGCTCAGACCTATTTCTTGGCTTTCACGCGGAAATTGCGGATATCTGAAAAGTGAGCCCTATGGCAACTCATTTGAATAAAATCTGCAAGTTATGGAATATGGGAGGCATACAAGTCTCTACATAAAACAAACAGGCAATTATTCAGCTAATTAAGGTGTGAATGTAAGGGAACTTTTTACCCAAAATGATCCAGGTGAAAAAAATTGGGCAACAATTTCAGTAAGAGTCAGAAATAACATCCACAGTATTGGTCAGATATCTTGGACTAAGAATGAAGCAGTTCTCAAACTATTTGGTCATAGGGACCCTTTACATTCTCAAAAATTATTGAGGACCCCTCCCCCCAAGAGCTCTTGTTTATGTAGGTTAAATCTAAAGATATTTGCTATATTAGAAATGAAAATATTTTAGCATTATAAAAATTGTTTTGTCCTTGTGGGCCCCCCTGAAAGACTCTCTGGGACCCCTACAGGTCCCAAAACCATCCTTTGAGAACTCCTGGTCTAATAAATAGAGAGTTAGACTAGAAGTAAGGAAGATACAGTTTCAGATTTCCTCTTTGAAAGGAGCAACATGACTCTGGGCAAGTCATTTAATTTTACTTAGTTTCAATTGTCTCATTGATACAATGGGTTCAACAATACCTATAGAATCTACCTCACAGGGTAGTGATGAAACTCAAATGAAATAATCATGTAAAGGACTAGGTTAATGTTAGCCCTTGTTCCTGATGATATCTGGTAAAAGGTGTAGCCCTCCCAAGATATATTTATGTCCAGGAAGATTGGCTAATGATTGTGTCAGTATTTGATAATGAAGATAGATGAATTTTATGGATGCTTAAAAATCTGTTTCAATTTTTGACTTTGCTATTTCCTCACAATGTATATTAACAGCCCTAGGTGTCACCCCTCTTCTCTGCTCCCCTCCTCTTCCCTCCTAGCATTTATTGAAACTGCATAACTTACTTAAGATTTACTTCTCAAATCTTTGTACTGACTAATGGCAAGCTTCTGGGATGATTTTTTAAAATAATCATTGTTTTCTGAAAAATTCATGTAATACAGTATGTGACAGATCACCCTCGTCATACATTTTGATTCACTATGACTAGATACAAATATAAGACAGAGAAGACATCGTATATATTACTAATCTGGGAAGAAAAAGACCTCTCTAATCAATGTCTTGCAAAACCATTAACCAAAGTCCTAAATTGTAGCACATATAATTGAAAAATGAAAATGATCCATCTACCCATGACAGGATGATCGCCATTCCATAAAAATTCTCTTAATGCATGTGTGGGAGGAAAGAACTAACAGTACTCTCCTATAAGTGGCTCAATAACGGTCTCCAAAACCAAAGGAAAGAACAAAGGTAGCCAACCTGACCAGGGATAGGGGCCAGAATTTACCAATGCCATTGATAAAAAAGCCAGGATACTCTCCTCCCACTCCCAATTTTAATACCTATTTCATTTCTTATAGTGAATTAGAACCAACACATTTACAGTATCTGTATTCATTTCTATGTGAAATCTATTTTGTTTTACATATGTGAATACTCCCCAAATCTTCAAGATACCTTAGAAATACTCAAGATACTTATACCCCAAACTGCTTTCAACCTGCAAACTGTGATAACCTAATCCATGGAAAGAGCTTGAATTTTGTGACATGGTACCAGCAACCTTTCTTCCTGTGGAGAAACTACTTGTAGATTTCCTTAAGTTAAGATAATTGATCACCAGGGTTCAAAGGAAGGAAAAGACAGTCAAGTACTGCAAGATGTGAGTGAGGAAGGATGCTGAGAACAGTGTTAACCAGGAGAGTCGGTAAGAAGGCAAGTCATTGACACAAAAGGAAAAGATAAAGAGGAAGGCATATCACAGTGACATCTCACTTGAAGATCCAACAGGTAAAGGCTTTAAGATCTAATAGTAGACTACTATCTACTATTTGGAGATGCCTATCCTACTCATGATAGCATTGATCAAATGCCTATATAAATTTTTTACTGCAATGCAAATGTTTTCCCTATTCACAGTTAGGTAGAATACCTTTTTTTGTTTCTA
The DNA here is from genome assembly GCF_900497805.2 of Vombatus ursinus. Lineage (NCBI taxonomy): Eukaryota > Metazoa > Chordata > Mammalia > Diprotodontia > Vombatidae > Vombatus > Vombatus ursinus. Next base: position 33,899,872 of record NW_020954596.1, read on the forward strand.
AATAGTCATCTTATTTTTAACCTTTCAAAAGACATGATTTAATTTCAATCATAGCATCGATACAATTTTAATGATGTTTTCCTTAACAATGGCTTCAAGGTCCATGCAGGAAATCTTAAATCTCATGCAGCCCTAAGATATCAGGTTGGCCACTCCAGTTCCATATTTGTTCCCCCCCGCAAAAAAAAAAAGTTTTATTGGTTCCCTATGCTTTTTGTTTTTACTTTATTTTTATTCTGAACTTAAACATCAAAGGAAATGGACACTTTTACACAGACACACACATACATTGTATATATGTATTAGAACAGAAAAAAGAGGATAGTACAAGAAACTGAAAATTTTTATTATGTATAGCTTGCTTGTCTTTTTAAAACTACATTCACTTCATGTTACCACTACCTTATCCCCTGAATTCTTTTCTGAAATAGAGAATAGTGAAGCAAAACTGACTAACAAGGCAATTGCTTCATAATAGAATATGCCACATTCCACACCTGAAGTCCTTCACCTCTCTCTTGAGAGGAGGACAATTTGTTTCATCATTTATCCTCCAGGGCAAGGCTTTATAACCTGGGGTCCATGAACTTGTTGGTTGTTTTTTTAATACTATATTTCAACATAATTGGTTTCCTTGGAAATCCTATATATTTCATTTTATTCATTTAAGGGCATTATTCTAGTCTCTCACCTCTTCTTCCAAGCTTGGTGTCAGGATCCCCGGCTGTAGCCACAACCCTAAGACAAGATGGTGAAGGCTGGAGTCAATGGATTTGGCTGTATTGAACCAGGTAACCAAAGTTGCATTTGCCTCAAGCAGAGCCATCAATGACCCCTTCATTGACCTTAACTGCATGGTTTATATGTTCCAATATGATTCTACCCATGGCAAGCACAAGGACACTGTCAAGGCTGAGAAGGAAAAGCTGGTGATCAATGGAAAATCCATTACCATTTTTCATGAGCATGATCCTACCAATATTGAATGGGGAGATACTGGAATCAAATATGCCAAAGAGTCCACTTTGAAGGATGGAGTTAATCGGGTCATTATCTCTGCCCCTTCTGCTAATGCCCTATCTTTGTGATAGGAGTGAATCATGAGAAATAAGATAATATTCTTAAGACTGTCAGTAATGCCTCTTATCCTACTAACTGCTTGTCCCGTTTGTTAAGGTTGTTCATGGCAACTTTGGTATTGTGGAAGGAGCCATGACCACAGTCCATGCCATTACTGCTACCCAGAAAAGGGTAGATGGTCCTTCTGATAAGTTGTGGCATATTGGGCATGGCCCTATCCACAATATTATCCCTCTTCCACTGGTGCTGCCAAGGCTGTAGGCAAGGTCATACCTGAGCTGAATGGGAAGCTCGTAGGCTTGGCCTTCCATGTTCCTACTAATGTATCTGTTATGGATCTGACCTGCCACCTGGAGAAACCTGCCAAATATGACAATATCAAGAAAATGGTGAAGCAAGAATCAGAGGGATTATTGAAGAGCATTTTGGGCTACAAAGAGGACCACTTTGTATCCTGTGACTTTAACAACATCACCCACATTTCTGCCTTTGATGCTGGCACTGGTATTGCCCTCAATGACCATTATGTCAACCTCATTTCGGATATGTCAATGAATACAATTATAGCAATTGTGTAGTAGATCTTATAGTCTACATGGCCTCCAAGAAGTAAAGTAGAAAGCCATGGATCTTCACCTCCAGCCCAAAAGAGGAGTTCCACCACTGGAAAGCCCACATCTCTGATCTATTTCCCTATACTGAGGCATCTCATGCCCCATTCACAGTCCTTGCCCCAAAGTACCCCTGAAGTAGGGGGGAGAAGCATAAAATCCTGTTTGTGTACCATCAATAAAGTCACCATAAACAGTGGGGAAAAAAACAAAATAAAACAAAACCAAAAAAAGAACATTATTCTGAACAGAGGTCCAAATACTTTACCAGCCTGCTAAAGGAGTCCATGACACAGAAAAGGTTAGGAATATCTATTCTAGAATCAAGTTCTGATCAGCACAATTAACCTATTACATGGTATTAAACTATTATACTTTGGTTCTAGCAGATTACTCCAACTATACCTTCAAGGATTGGGGGAGAGATAGTTCAAGATTGCATGGTTTACAATTAAGGGGAACTTTTGTGCATATTCTGAAGAGACTTTATCTTAGATGATTATAAGCATGAAGATAAGTTTGTCTATTTTGGCAAATCTGATATCAAAGGGAATGACATGAGGTAAATGCAACCTCACTATGTTCCACAGCCCCAAGATGCTAGAATAAATAAAAGGTTGAATACCTTTCTTCTGTTTTAAAAGGATTTAGCAGTCTGCCTCAGTTTGATTCAAGGGAGTTCTGGAGGTTGAGTTGGTTCCTGGACTAATCCAATGTAAGAAAAGTCTAGACTAACATGACAAAAAAGGAAAATGTTGGTTGTTAGAGAGGTTGTGGGAAAAGTGGGGCACTAATGCACGATTGGTGGAACACATCCAACCATTTGGGAGAGCAATTTGAAACTATGTCCAAAGGGCTATAAAACTGTGCATACCCTTTGATCTATCAATACCACTGCTAGGTCTATATCCCAAGGACATCTAAAAAAGATATAAAAACAAACAAACCTATTTGTACAAAAATATTCATAGCAGCTCTTTTCACGGTCTCTAAGAATTGGAAATCAATGGGATGCCCATCAATTGGGGAATGACTAAACAAATTGTGGTATATGATTGTAATGGAATATTATTGTGCCATAAGAAATGACAAGCAGGATGATTTCAGAAAAACCTGGAAAGACTTACATGAACTGATGCATAGTGAAGTGAACAGAACCAGGAGAACATTGTACATAGAAACAACAATATTGTTCGACGAAGAAATGTGAGTGACTTAGCTTTTCTCAGCAATACAATAATCAAGACAATCCCAAAGGACTAATGATGAAGCAAACTATCTGTCTCTAAAGAAAGAACTGATATTGTTCAAATACAAACTGAAGCACGCTATTTTTCACTTTCACTTTTTCTTTTATTCAAATCTTCTTATACAAAATGACTAATATGGAAATGTTTTACATAATTGCAAAAAAAAAAAAAGCCCAGAGATCAATCTACTTTACTGTAAAATACCAGGACCAAATGAAATCTGCCAAGGAGTAGATTCAGACTTCTAAAACAATCATAAATTTAGAGCTGCTGCAAGGGTCTTTTGGGAGCCATCTATTCCAATCTTCTCATTTTACACACAAAAAATTAAAATCTGGAGGGTTTCATTGACTTGCCCAGGGTCACAAAAGTAGCAAGAAGTCAAACCAGGAATTGAATCCAAGTCCTCTAACTCCAAATCTAGCATCCTTTCCGTCTACCACACTGTTAGATCTAGATTCTACCTTGTTTCCTTAAGGTTCTCCTCAAGCATGAACCACAGAGACTGGCATAGACTTATGGACCAAGACTCAAGAAGTGGGATCACAATGACGATCAAAGAATTGGGGACTATTCTCTGGGGAATTTGCCTCATACAATTTAGTGCTTAGTTGGACGCTGCTGCATTTCTAGCTTCCATATTTCTCTTGTGCTTGCTAGATAGTAAACAAGAATCACTATTAATAATAATTTTCTACTGCATGTCCAGGACAATCCATCCAAAGAAAATTGGAACTTCTTCTTTACTGGAGTCCAGTCCCATCAATTTGATGCTCATTTTATACAAAGGCCATTGAGCAGAATTAATGTACCCAAACAAATAGAGTTTGTCCTTGTAACTGATTCAGGGTATGACAGGAAACAAAAGGGCTGCCTTAATGGCCTCCTCTGGGAAATTTATTTTCAGAACATTGAGTTATTTTCTCCCGGCCTACGAGACTAGATTAAAATCTTGAAAAAAATAAACTTAGTTGTCTGTTCCCCTAGAAATCACTTTTCGATGTAGCTCCATTTAAATTCTCTTGTAGTTGTTTAAGTCAAACAGTGTTATGATCTCAGGGCTATTCGGCTTGTTTCTATTTCCTTATACCTAGGAATCCCCTCTTAGCATGTGTTCCATACTCCCTAAAGGAAAATAGAGTTCAAGAGCTGTAAAGTACCCCAAAATCAGGGAACCCAAGAGCTTTGTGGAATATCACTACTGCCTTGCTTTGTGACATTTCAGACAATTATGCCTGCAGTCTCTTTTCTTGTAAGAGATAAAATAAAACAGATCTGGAAGATCCTGGCCTTAGTCTAGCAGGCTTCCGTACTCAGTCAACCTATAGGCTAGCCCTCATAGCACAATATATTTCTGTAAGTGTAGATTTATCCTGCCTATCTGGTATGGACTGATACCCTATATAACCAAAGTGGCCTAAATTTAACTGTGGGAATACATAGATCTTCCTCAGAAAGTCTCATAGTAGCATCCTTTAGGATGCACAGGGCTATGACTAGGTCAAAATACTTATTAATTATGTGACAATGGGCAAATCACTTAACCTAGCTAGTCCTCAGTATCTTTGTTTGGAAAAGGAGGATAACAATCTTTTCACTGCTGACTTCATAGGGTTACTATGAGATAAATACTTCATAAGTTTATGCTGCTATATAAAGAGGTGAGGATGATGATGGTGATGATGATCATAATGGTCATGATAAAGATAATATTGGGATGAATTAGGATGCCATCTGAATTTTTTGGGACCTAGATGTACAGAGTATTGATAGAAATGCCAGGATTTTGCCTTAGAAGGGACTTTTGACAGCATCTAGTCTAACCTCATTTTATTGATGAATAAACTGAGGCACTAAGGCTGAAGAAAGGAAGGAAGGAAACTAGCATTTATTAAACATGTACTATGTGCCAGGCACTGTGCTAAGTGCTTTACAAATATTATTTCATTTTATCCTCACAACAACCCTGGGAAGTAGGTGCTATTATTATCCCCATTTTACAGTTGAGGAAACTGAGGCAGATAGAGGTTAAGTGACTTGTCCAGGGTCACACTGTAAGTATCTGAGGCCAGATACAAACTCAGGTCTCCCTGACTCCAGGTCTAGAGCTCTATCCACAGCCCTACCTAGTAGTGAGAAAGGTAAAGTGACTTATCCTGAGATCATATGACTACTTAGTGACTTTTCTAAGACGACACCAGTGATAAGTAGCAGAGCTGAAAGAAGAAATCAGAGAAAAGAAAGAGGACTAGGTAAACATATATAGTACCAGGATGCCTTAGAAACAAGACGGCAGAGCAATTTGGAACTATGCCCAAAGGACTATAAAAATGTGTATACCCTTTGACCCAGCAATATCACTTCTAGGCTGTATTCCAAAAATATCATACAAATGGGAAAAGGACCCACATGTACAAAAATATTCATAGCAACTCTTTTTGTGGTGGCAAAGAATTGGAAATTGAGAGGATGCCCATCAATTGGGGAATGGCTGAACAAGTTGCGGTATATGAATGTAATGGAATACTATTGTGCTATAAGAAATGATGAGTAGGTAGACTTCAGAAAAACCTGGAAAGACTTGTATGGTCTGATGCAGAGTGAAGTGAGCCAAACCAGGAGAATGTTGTGTATAGTAACAGCCATGTTGTGCGATGACTAATATTGATAGACTTAACCCTTCTCAGCAATACAAGGATCTAAGACATCTCCAAAGGCCTAATGATGGAAAATGTTATCCATATCCAAAGAAAGAACTATGGAGTTTGAATGCAGATTGAAGCATACTATTTGCTATTTTTTTTTCTTGTATTGTGTTTTGTTTCCTCTTTCTGGTCGTTCCTCCTATTGGTTCTAATTCTTCCTTACAACATCACTAATGTGAAAATATGTTTAATAGGAATGTATATGTATAGCCTATATCAGATTCCACGCCATCTTGGGGAGGGAGGTGGGAAGGGAGGGAGAGAAAAATTTAAAACTCAAAAGCTTATGGAAGTGATTGTTGATAAATCAAAATAAATTAATTAAAAAAAAAAGAAACAAGATGGCAGGATGAATTTAGATCCTTTCCCTCAAAATGAGACTTGGTCTCCATTACCCACTACCCTATGGGATCTCTGAGGACCCTTCAGATCAGCTAAACTTGTCTTCATGTCTTCCTTTCTTTGGATTACTGTCAGCTTCAGAATAAAGTGGAAGAAAAATAGGAAGAGATTTGTAGCCAGGGTGATTGCAGAAGGGAACAGGTGGGATAGATAATCTTTACCCCAATCATTTTTTGTTTTAGTTTAGGGTTTTTTTTCCCCTTTCAAGCATTGGTTATGCTTTTCATTTTAAATAAGAATTAGAAGTTAATATTATTAAATTAACATAATTTTATGGACAACTACCTTTTTTTTCTTTTTGCCAGAGGAAGGCATTTCTGGTTCGACAATGTCAATGAGAAATGGGATTAAACATGAAAAATTCTCCTTTATATATAACTTTTTGGCCAATTATCTAAATAATAAGCCAAGGGATAGTTACATTTTATTTTTCAAGTTGCCAGAAACCAGTGTGTTGTTATAGTTTCATGCACATTGAAAATTATTTAATAACACATGAATTTCTTATTGTTGTTCAGTATTTTAGTCATGTCTGACTCTTCATAATCCCATTTGGGGTTTTCTTGGTGAAGATACTGGAATGATTTGTCATTTCCTTCTCTAGCTCATTTTATAGATGAGGAAACTGTGGCAAACAGGATTAAATGACTTATTCAGAGTCACACGGCTAGTACACATCTGAGGCCAGGTTTGAACATAGGTTCAAACACCAGGCCTGGAGCTCTATCCACTGTGCCATCTGCCTGCTAACATATAAACTAACTTTTCATTAATTTAGAAAATCCTAGAAAGGACAGTAGTCATTAATTCATTCAAAAACATTTTATTAAGTGCCTTCCATATGTAATGAACATGAATATGCCTCTTTAACCACCAAGAAGACATGTCCTATTAGCCAAGAACAGTCACTCAACTCTGAGTCTAGAAGGTCAATATATATCAGCCTGTTTATCACCATTACTGTCCAAGAGTCCAGACTCAGCCAATAGTACTGCCACTCAAAGGCACTCCACCTGGGGCCAAGTTCTATCTATGGCTGCAACAGTGACAATTTCTTTGAGTCAGACCATTACAGCCTCCTTACTACATCAAGGCTCCCTGGTACTCTTTTGGCAGCTGGGGCCAGTCCAATTAGTAGAGTTCAGAAGATGTAACCCAAGGCATTCTCTTTTCAGACTATGTAGGCATGTTTCAAAGGCCTTTCTGGACAAAGCAAGGCTTTCTCATGGGCATCTAGGTCAAAAAGCTATAAGCAAGATTTCAGTAATTATTGGCATTTTTTTTCTGGGCCACATTTATTAGTCTCATTTCATCATTTGCTGCCCTCTGAAGAATGCCTACTTGTTAGCGGCTCTTGCCATATCCATACAAGAGTAAATTTCTCATTATTTCTTTTTAGTAAAAGTCAACACTGAAACTCCCCTCTTGGCACTCAATGCTTTAGAATAAGATGCTCTGGGTTGTTTATCACAGGGCTTTCTCAAACAAAGAAAACAAGCTTTTATCCTCTAAGATTTCAGACCATATTCTCTCTATGCAGGTAATTTTGGAAATCTGGCTACCAAAAAAAAGTACAACTTCTGCCTTTATGATGACTTTCCTTTTATAAGCGCTCTATTCCCATCCTTTGTGACACATTCAGAACATAAGCCATCTGTGTTCGTACTCATAGCAACACTAAGACTTTGGGGAAATTCTTCCAACTCAGTATACAATCATTTAATTTTTTTATACAGGTGAAATTAATTCTCTGTTATGGAAAATCCAAAGAACTAGAAAGCTCAAATATACCAAAGTATGTGTTCAAAACCTTCTTGTTCTATCACGATGGAAAATTTTATGACTTCATGAGTTTTATTTCTCATGTTTTGCCAAATATAAAGGCCAAAAGAAGGCTCTTTGTGTTAGGAGACAATGAAGTGATGAGTGTGCCTTTTGGGTATGTATTTCAGTGTAAAAGAACAAAATGAGTATAAGAAACATGGAAGCTAGGAGGCCATGCCTCTATGGGGCCTCCCTTAGTCTTTTCCCCTATTTGGTCATCATGCCACATGGGCTATATCCATAGGGAAGGTAGGGTTTGTGGGCTGGTTGCTAGAATTCCCCACACAAGGCATATCGGTGCAGAGGGAGCAATGAACAAGAGGGTAAAATCAGATTCTGTGATCAGATTCCATTTATTTGAATGATGGGCTAGCTAAGCTCATCCTCCTGTTTTCCCTTTCTGAAGGAGAATGACTGTGGGGACATCAGGCAACCTTACAATTTGTCTAATTAGCAGAATCCATTGCTACTTCCCAGGAAGGTGATCATCAATCAAGAGGAATTTCAGGTCAGCAAAGCAGGGGAAGAAATAAGCCACTTGTTTAGCACAGCTTTGTTAATGAGAGAGGCATTAGGCCGCCAGTCAGATTCCAATTCTTCAACTGAAATGCCATCTGACATTGATGCACTGAAAGGAATATGTGCCTGTCAAATTGTCCTGACCTTGATAGGTTTCTCTGAGAAAGTTTAAAGTCATTTTGTGGGTATTTTCATCTTTGTTTTCTTGCTATTCATTTCTGAAGGGGTAGTAATGTAAGTTTCATGCTGCAACACATAATAAACAAGGAATTTCAAAGGAGAAGCAGTGTAAAGGATGTCAACAAGGAAATGTAGGATCAAAAGAGATGATGGGGAGAATAATAAATTAACCGGTGGGGAGCTTGAGTGCTGCCTGGATATTCTCATAGAGGGACTTGGGAGCTGGACATCAAGAAAAGAAAGCCCTCAGCACTTTGGGTTCACTCCCTATGGTGAACTTACTGCAGGATATGAGCAAGAGATGCACAGAATGGGGAGGCATGGACAACTTGTCTTTAGCATTATTGAAGGGAATATCCCTATGTGTGAGATCACAGATCAGTGGGAGTATTTAAGCAATGTAGATTTTGTTTTAGCCTCCTAGCCTTAAAGTCAGAAAGACTCCAGAAACTTTTGATACATCCTACAAATTAGATTAATCTTCTAATGCTCCCAAGAACACTGGGTCTGGAGTCAGGAAGATTTGAGTTCAAATCTGGCCTCACACATTTCCTAGCTGTGTGACCCTGATCAAATCACTTAACCTCTGCCTGCCTCAATTTCCTTCACTATAAAATGAGGATAATAATACTAATACCTGCCTCTCAGGATGATTGTGAAGACAAAATGAGATATTTGTAAAACATTCTGCAAATCTTAAAGCACTATGTAAATGCTGTTATTATTATCATTGCTATTATTAATTCCTACCAAATAAAGTCCAAACTCCTATATGCAGGGTTTTCTATAAACTGACTTTATCATAACTTTCTAGTTTTATCTAACACTACTATTCCTCACAGACTATGCTTCAGTCAAACTGGACTACTACAAATACACCCTATGTTTTATTACCTTTACACTTCTGCTCACACAGTTTATGTCTGTGACATACTCTCCTATGCCATCCCCATCTTCTGCCTGCTGAAATTCAGGGGTTTTCAATGATTATATATCAGACAGAATTGTCCCACAGTGTCTGATACATAGTAAACTTGCTCTGTCTTTCTTCATATCTACATCTACCTATCATCTATCTATCTTTTTATCTACTTATCAAACTTTCTATCTATCCATCCTACCCATCTATCATCTATATATTTTTTTCTCTTTCTATCTATACATCTATCTACCTACCTATTTTTCTATCCATTCATCCATTCTCTACCTCCTTATCCATCCATTTATCTACCCATGCATCCATCTATCCATCCATCCATAATGGGTGTCTGGTATGTATGCAGAGTGCCTGGGACAGTGTCTCCCCATGTACAGAAGCTAAAGAGTCAAGTACCTTAAAGAGATTGGAGCACATGTAGAAATCCTGTAACTGGTTCCACTCTACTAGCCACATGGTAAACAGGAGGCTCTTTGATTGGCTATGGAAGCATTCAAAAGCCTTAGTCGATTTCTGCCATGTTTCTTCAGTACACTTGGTGACTCCATTGTTTACAGCACCTTGGGAGAGGTAATGCTATAAGGGGGGAGGCCCTAGAGTCTTCTCCCCTCTGAGGCCATGTGGCCCTGTGAAAAACTTCTTTATTTTGGCCTTTGCATTTGTTCTTTTCTTTGAAGGAGATTAATTTGGAGGTCATCAAGAGAGTAAGCCACAGGAATCCAGGAATTGGAATCTGAATATCCCTTTGTAAAAGCTAATTGATGTTAAGTGGTTAAATGGAGCCCCTCCAAAAAGGACAAAGCTGGTGGGAGTTCTAGCAGAGGGCAATAGAGAAAGACTCCCAGGATTCTAGAATTCTGAGGGGGTAGATGTAGCTGGTCTGACTCTGATAGAGCCAAAACATTCTCACTATCTAGCCATCTCTTTCTATCTGTCTTTCTTTCTGTTTCTGCCTCTCTCTGTGTCTTGGTCTCTGTCTCTCTGTCTCTCTCTGTCTCTGTCTCTGTCTCTGTCTCTCTTTCTCTCTGTCTCTTTCTCTCTCTCTCCCCTGCAGGAAATGTCCAGGGACTAGAAGCTAAATACTTCCAGTCAGATAGGTGGTAGTCTAGAATTGAAAGAATGAGTCACTTTGCCATAATGAAGAAACCCTGAGTGGTCTCTTGGTCCTTCCCTACCCCCATGACAGAGGCAGGAGGGTAAGGTGTTACAGCAGTTAAAAGGAGAAACAGCTTTCAATTGGCTCTCTTCTGAAGCCCCCTCCAGGTGACATCATATAACTCCAAGACTTCCAGTATGAGGTAGAGAATGGCCTGGCCTTTCTCCACTCTGGCATCATGGCTAGTACTTTCACAATGCACATGGAATAAGGAGGACTCCAGTAGGCAACCTTGCAGCTGGGACCATGGACATCATCTCTGTTTCATGTTTCCTTTTCTGACTAGGCAACTAAGTGTCATCCTCAAGGTGCAAAAGTCCTCAACTGAAGGCAACCTTTTGAGTTCAAGGGATCTTGGAGGTCCTGTGCGTGAAGATGACTGGTGAATTGCCTCTTTGGTAAAGAGGTCCAGCAGCAAGAGAAACATGACCTTTGAAGGAGGCAGTGCAAAGCTGAGGTGAATTGTAAAATGCCTCATCAGCAGTTTGATACACCCTGTTTTATGCTCTGATGAGGTTTAAGCATCAGTCTCTGTAATCAGATTGTAAAATCAGTAAATTTTAAAATTTATTTTTAAATTGTAAAATATTTAGATTGTAAAATACAAGTGGTAATTATGTGTGCATTTGATAGAATAACAAGAGGCATAAGCACCATGGGGAGAAATTGCAAAGAAGTAAATTTAAGTTTGATATCAGTAAAAATTTCCCAACAGAGCTGCCCAGTATTGGAATGGGCTGCCCTGAGAGGTAATAGATTGATCGCCTCTCCTTGGAGGGCATCAAGCAGAAGCTGGGCAAACATTTGTCAGGTATGGGCTGTGCTGGATTGCCACTGTGGTCCTTTACAACTCTCAAATTCTGTGCTTCTGTGAAGTTAAGTTACTAATCCTGTTTTTAAGTCATATGTCAATAAGTGCTGTGCTGTTAATATGTGTTCTGAGTCTTTTCTGTTTAGCACTTCTTTTGTGTGTAGGAATAAAATTTTTGTCCTGTACTGAATTCACAGTAGACACTGAGTACCTTTTTTTCACCCCTTCCTTTGAGGAGTAAACATCAGTCAGAAACCTAAGATCTAAAAAATTTGCCTCTTGGGTGCCAAGGTAGGAATCTAACATGCTAAAGAAAATGAGAAAGGAGAGCCTAGGGCCCTAGGGGTGGGAAACCTATGTCTTCAAGGCCACATGTGGCCCTCTAGGTCCTCCAGAGCAGCTCTTTGACTGAATCCAAACTTCACAGAATAAATCCCCTTCATAAAAGGATTTGTTCTGTAAAATTTGGACTCAATCAAAAAGCCTCACCCAAGGACCTAGAAGGCCACATGCGGCCTCGAAGCCGCAGGTTCCCCACTCCTGGTCTAGGCCTTTTTCATTAGAAGGTCCCCTGCTCCCTTGGACAAAACCTCATCTGAACCACACACTCGAGTCTAGACCTCAGAAGGGCACCTGAGTGCTGAAAAGAGTTGGCACAACGTCCTGGCCCCCAGACCTTATTGTTATAAAAAGGAACCATAAAATTATGATGGACCTTAGTTATATAATCTAATCCAACCCATTTTACAGATGAGGAAACTGAGGTCAAGAGATGAACCTATTCATTGTTCAAAATTTGTATCAATTGTTGGCCCTCCATGACATTTTCCCCGATTCCTCCCTCTTCTGTGTGCCTATTTTATCATTCCTTGTGGACGAGGACTAGGTCTTCTTCATTGCATATGTGACACACAGCACTGGGTGTCAGCATATGTGACACACAGCACTGAACATAGTAATATGATGATAGTCCACATTTCTACAGCTATTTACAATTTTCAAAGCTCTTCCTAACTGCTCATTGAATAAGTAAATAAATATAAAAATTTACAAAATGTAAATCGAGGGTAATTATTTTTAATGTTCTTTTTTTTTCAGAGCCACAGAATATTATATTTTCAGTGACCTTAAAAGTCATGTTGCATAGCTCTTGTTTTATAGAGGAGGAAATGAAGACCCAAAAAGGTTTACCTACTTCCCTACTCTATTTAAAATGCTACTGCCTTTTCAAAACTTTGACTTACATGAAACTTTGAGGAAATATTAATACAAGGTACATCAGCACTGTTACAAAGTAATTTCTATAGCACATAATCTGCATTAGTAATTACTTTTTCCTTAATGTAGCCATAATTAAAACATTAAAAAAAACCTATGAAAATGAAACTAAAGAAAATATTGAGGTAGAAAGGCAAATTTCCTTGAGATACTAGAGTTCCCAAATGATGAAGCCAATACTAGATTTTCCATGACCCCAAAGTCCACAGACAGATAACAGTTAAAACAAAGTCAGTAAAGATATTAGTCAGGTGCCTCACATCAGATTTGAAACTCAGAGCTCTTCTTGTATTTTCAAAGATTTAAGTAGTATATCAAATGAATTAAAATCCTCCTCCCCCCCCAAAAAAACCACATCCTTCACCATAGCCTAAGAGATAATTTTATTCCTTTTTCAACAAAAATCCTGAAATGATTATTATTCATTTGTAACCATGACTATAAAACCCTAGCTACCTTGGGACCAGTCTTCTTTTGTTTGTGAAGTATTTCCAACTAAACCTTAAAAAGAAGAGTCATATTGATATTAGAAGAAGAGACATATTTGACTTTGTCAGATAAATTATAGTGTCCTCCTGAATCTAGGTCCTAAAAGATCTTTCGAGCTGAGTCCTTGCACATACTAGATACTCAATAAAAATTGATTGATTTGACTTGATTTGGAGGCAACCTGGGATGATTTGGAAAAACACTGGAAAATGTAGGTAAAAAGAAGGTGGCAGATTCTGTTTGCTTTTTCTAATTTTTGTGGGAGGGGTAGTTTTGGTAGCCATTTCTCTGAAGTGTCTGAAGAATCTAAGTCACAGGTGATCATCAGGGCAATGAAGAAATGCATGGTGAGTGGAAGTATACTACAGTATATTACCAAGGATAGCCTGAATGAAAAAAAGCAGCATGAAAGGTATCATTCAGAACATGTATAGGAGCAGCTAGGTGGCGCAGTGGATAGAGCACTGGCCCTGGAGTCAGGAGGACCTGAGTTCAAATTCGACCTCAGACACATAATACTTACTAGCTGAGTGACTCTGGGCAAGTCACTTAACCCTAACCACCTTGCAAAATAAAAAAGAACATGTATAAAGACACAGATAGAGAGTTGGTGATAGAGAGTAGTGATAACAAGGAATAACAGATGGACAGACCAAATACAAGAGAGGTACCCATGGAATATTGTTAGAAATGGTTGCAAGTGGTACTGTTGGAGGGAATAAGCTTATCTATGAAATCACAGATCCAGTGAAATACTATTGGCTTGATCATTGACAACAAACAGAGAAGTAAAGTAGGATCAAAGCGGGGACTTTAGCTACATTATAATCTCATGTCTAATTCATAACAGCTAGATTATAATCTCATGTCTAATGTAGACAGCTAGTGTGGTCATTTAACTTTGCCTCAGTTTCTTCATCTGTACAATGGGGATCATAATGGCACCTACCTCCCAGGGTTGTTGTGAGGATCAAATGAAATAATAATTATAAAGCACTTAGCACAGTGCCTGGAATATAGTAAGTGCTATATAATTGTTAGTTATTATTTGTTATTTGAGACAGCTAGGTGGTGCAGTAGATAGAGTGCTAGGCTCAGGAAGACATGAGTTCAAATCTGGCCTCAGACACTTATTAGCTGTGTGACCCTGGGCAAGTCACTTAACCCTGTTTGCCTCAGTTTCTTCATCGGTAAAATTAGCTAGAAGAGAAAATGGCAAACCACTCCAATATCTCTGCCAAGAAAACCCCAAATGGGGTCATGAAGAGGCAGATACGACTGAAAAAAAAAGCAAACAAACCTGAAAATGTATAATGTTAGCTATTCAAACAAAATCACAGAAACAGCTCTGAGAGATGACCTCTAAGAGATGGAGGTCATCACAGCAGTTGCACAGAAAACTTGGAAAGCCATCACGGTTTCTGCTACTATATCTTTTACCAGAATAACCTTGAAACTCTGACAATGAAACAATGTATAGTTATTTCAGACTTCCCTGAATTCTTTCTCGATACTAAACTGAAACTTTGAATTCCAAACTTGATAGGCGAGGACTAGAAAAGTGATGGATTAGTCATTGCTATGGAGAAAACATTGCGTGCAGTGGGAGCTCACTGGCCGAACGGCCCTAGCAGAAACAGGAGGACTAGATTCTACCACATGAAACCTGCACCTAACTGCAGATCAAATGGCTATGGCAAATTGAGATCACATTTATTTTGACTTTACACATTATTCCCTCCTTGGTACCAAAATGCTTACCGCCAATGGCAACTTTGTGTTCAGGTTTTCATAGGCATCAGTATTTGTAGAACAATTTTCACCATATGATAAATTTGGGTTTATTTACTTTTTAAATAAATGGATGAATCATTTTGCCAATTATCTCTAGCAATTGTCCAATTAAACCAACTAAAGGCTAAATCAAGAAGGAATGAGGTTCATCATGTAAAATCTGGGACAGCACCAAATGCTATGTGTCATAGTAGGTCATTCCCTACTAAATTTTGACACTAAGTTTCCAAATTGACCCAACATGTACATCCTGCCTCTCATTATCCGTATCTTCTTTATGACCATTTATTGCTACTAATATAACTCCAGCACTTAACATCCTTGGACTAGACTATCAGGGTCTATTGGCTTGATATCCAGTACTTTCCCATATCCAGTACTGCTAAATCCTTTTCCAAACTGTTTTCTGTGGTTGTCCCTCAACTATGCTACCCCTTTCCTCTGTTGATTTTGCTTCCTTTGACACGGCACTACGTGCCTAGACAACTGTCTCTTCCCATTCGACCAAACTTTCTTTCTAGCTTTACTTAAACCATTCACATTCTACTTCTGTGAAGCTTTCGTAGTTTGATCAGAAATGAATTCTTTTCCTTGGCTATTCCTCCTGATCTACACACTTATCAAATATGTATTTATCCCTGCCTTCCAGTCCTAAACTATATTTACTCTTGCCTCATATGTTGTGTCAGTGACATACTGTCCATTCATTTGCTGGTTTAATATTTCTGTTGTATTATTTCCATGTCTTAACACTTGAATAGATTTAGATCAGCTTTTAGAGGGGAGGTATGATCAGTATATTTGAGCAGCCTGATGGCATAGCAGATACAGCGCTGGGCCTGAAGTCTGGAAGACTCACCTTCCTGAGTTCAAACCTGACCTCAGATACTTGCTGTGTGGCAAGTCACTTAACCCAGTTTGCTCAGTTTCCTCATCTGTAAAATGAGCTGGAGAAAGAAATGACAAACCATTCCAGTATCTTCGCCAAGAAAACTCCAAATGGAGGTGACAGAGAGTCAGATATGCCTGAAACAACTCAAAAACAACAAAAATGAGCAGTATGTTAATCTTCTAGTATATTGCCCCAGCATCACACATAATTCCATTCTTAATGAAGGTTTCAAAGGATGGTGATGGCAGTAGGAAATGAGGAAATGAAGCTAGAGTGGGGCACTGGTTGAGGCCTGAAGCAGAAATAGCTCCATAATTCAAGGACCTGTAATTTGGTCACTATAGGTACTAACCCAGACCGAAACCTTTCTGTAACTTAGAAGAAGATGGTCCTTGTATAGTGGTGATGGCTGATTGTTTTTATTACATTCATAATTCATAAAATCATAATATTCATCACTCTTCAGCCAAACTGGTAATGAGCTGGACTAAAACTGAGTTGACCAAGCCTGATAAAATCCATCACCAAACCCAAACTCAACAGTCTTTCCAGGATGGTAGATCTTATATTCTGTTGGCATAGCCTTGGAGAAACCAGGGTCACCTCCATGACAGAATGAGGCATCAGAAGACTTTGGCAGTAGAGGCAGAAATGCAGTTTCCAAAAAGGAGGCTTCCAAGGGTTGGAAGACCAGAGAAAACAGTCTAGTTCCAGATTTTTCTTTTCACTTTTACCTTCCTTGTCCTTTCTATGACCTTTCTCCTTAAAGCACTTTTAAAATAAAAAAACCCCACATAATTATTTAAGTATTTTCATTTTTTATTATGAACTTAACCTTAAATAAATACCACAAAGAAGAACAAAAGACTGTATAAGAAACTATAAACTTCTATTATGTATCATTTGTTTTAAAATATGTATATGTTAATTTGATAAGTTAGTAATATAGCTGTCCTCTTCTGAATTTTTGTTTTCTCTTATGCATTTTGTGCTATGTTAATGTTCAATTTCTGTCTTTTTTGTCCCTATCATTTTTCACTAGCTCACCATCTCCTCCCACCCACTTCCTATCCCTCAGTCCTTCCTTGTAAGAAATAAGCATAGCCAAGCAAAACAAATCAACACATGGACTATGTCTGAAAATACATATCTCGTCCTGCACCTCTCATTGACCACCTCTGTCAAGAGATAGGAGGCAAGTTTCATCATCAGTCTTCCGAAGCCATGGTTGATCAGGGACCACTCCTTCTTAATACCTTTTACACCTGCCTCTGAGACCCAGCTCTGTCCCTAATACCTTCCTACTTCTCTGACTGTTTCTTGTTATTATAGCTTAGGTATGGCCACACACCTACCCACAGAAGCAGTGTAGCCTGTGGGCATGGCATCCAATAGGGCACACACAGGACCCCTAACTTTTTCTCTGAAACACCTCACTCAGGCCAACCTGCTCTCATACTGTCAAGTCTGTGGACTTCTTTAAGGGGTAGGGTGGGAGCAGCCATGGCCACAGTCACTTAGCTACAACTCACTATTCTCTCTGGATCCAAGCAATAATGCTGGTATGGAGATGCACTCCTACTATTTGCCACTACAGCTTCTGAGCCCCCACTGGTATGCTTTCCATTTAAATGAAATCAGTCACCATGACACCATTAGCATTGAAAACATTTGTTTAACAGGGCAAAAGCAAAAACAATAACAATATTTACTTATTAGAAGGCAAAAGCAGGAATAATCATAATATCATAGTCTACCCACAAACTTGGATCCCACTCTCACATCAAAGTACACAGTGTTCACGAGGGAGGGTGGGCACACAATTATTGAAATGTGCAGAGAAACACATGAATAGGAGAAGCACACTGCCTAAGGCAACTCATGACTCTGGATTGCAGGCTATGATGTTCTAGGTCTCTTTGGGACAATCTGCCCCACAAAAAGCTGCTTCTCTGCTAGCTGCTCCCTTTTGGGCCTTACTGCTCTGCTTTACAGAGTCAGTCCTCTTCTGTTCTTGAGCAGCAACAAGTTCTTGTAGTTCACAGCCACCCCTTAAAAGGGCACTGAAAAAATGATCCCTCTTTTAGTAAAAATTAAATCAATGTTGCACTGTTTAGTGACAAGAAGTTCCCCTAAGCCAAAAAAATGCAACACTCTTTAGTGTGACCCTTTGGGCAATGCAGATAAACCCAGCCAGCTTTTTACTCAACAGGATTCTGCTTTTCTCCAATCAACTTCTAACAAAGCAAAGCATATGTCACAGCATGTCCCCTAAACACAAGTCTTATATTACCAACTACCATAATCTACTTGCGAGTCCTACAGATATATCAAATTCAGTAAGGTCAGATTTGAACTTACTATCTATCCTCCCTCTTGCTCACAAAATCTGCTCTTCCTGTCAACTTCTCTATTTCTGTTGAGGATACCACCATCATCCCTATCAATTCTACTTCCATAAGATCCCTTGCATGATGTTCCCTGCTTTCCACTCCCGTTGCCAGCTCCCTCATTTAAGCTGTGGTATAGTGAAAAAGAGCACAGGAATTGAAGGTCAAGAGAGACCTGGGTTGGAATCCTGATTCCTTTGTTTACTAGTTGAATATCTATCAGCAAATCATTTAACCTCTAAACTTCTTTCCTTATCTAAAAAATGGGGACAATTATGCTGGTAATCCCTACCTCATTGGACTGTTGTGAGGATCAAAGATCATGTATACAAAGCAGCTTACAAAGCCTACGGCACTATATAAATGCCAGATATTATTAGACTGTTGCGATAGTGTTTATCTAAACTGATCTTTCCATCTCCAATCTTACCCTTTTCCAATCCATCTTTCACATTGATGCCAAAATAGTCTACTTAATGTACAGGTCTAATCACGTGACTCCTTGGTTCAAAAGAAAAATTTCAGTTCCTCACTGCCTAAAGGATAAAATTGTTGTTCAGTTGTGTCCAACTCTTCGTGACCCCATTTGGGGTTTTCTTGGCAAAGATCCTAGAGTAGTTTGCCATTTTCTTCTCCAGCTTACTTTATAAAGAAACTGAGACAAACAGGGTTAAGTAACTTGCCCAGGGTCACACATCTAGCAAATGACTGAGGCCAGATTTGAACTCAGGAAGCTGTTTTCCTGACTTCAAGCCTGTTGATACACTCCACTACCTAGCTGCCCTAAAGGATAAAATACAAACTCATCCTGGCATTCAAGACTCTCCATTATCTGTTTCCAACCTATCTTCCCTGCCTTATTTTATATTATTCTCCTTTATACACCCTGTTTCAGGCATACAAGACTCCTATTTCCATCTGTACCGTCCCTCATCCTTGAAACAGACTCACTCCAAATCTTTGCCAATTGAAAGTCTTCTCTTCCTTCAAGACCTAGATGAGGTGACAAATTTCATGAAAACTTCTTGATCCTCTTCTTTCCCCAAAACTCTTGTGTACCTCTCTTTGACCTCTCTTAAGAAATTAATTAATTCTAATTTATATCATAACTATTTATGTACATATTTTTTTCTTCATTAGATTTTTAAACTCTGATGGCAGGAACTTTGTTCTCCAGACTTCTCTCATGGATGTAGGCTTCTTCTTAAACACATTCCAAGAGTTTATTGAAAATAAGATTAAAAAAAAAAAAACTCTGGCAACAGTGAATCTTGGCACACTACGGATCTATCTTTGAAAACAGGTGTGTACATTTTTAAAGGAAACCAAATTTAAAATATATATACATATATCTATTTGATCATATTAGGGAAATTTTACCTTACAGACAGGAATGCAAATCCTCATTTATTAAAATAAGAATGAATTCAATCAGATTTTTATTTAACAAGTATTGTTAAAGTAGCTACTTTTATGCAGGGCATAATGCTGGGGACTGATGATAGAAAGACAAAATGACAGTCTCTGCCCTCAACAAACTTATTCCATTATGGGGAAACAATATGTACACAGATAAGGAAACGTAAAGTACATCCAAAGTAAAAACAAAATAATTGGGAGGAATGAGGTCAGGAAAGTACTAAGAATTGGTGGGGTCAGGAAAGGCCATGTGTTGGAGGTAGCATCTGAATTAAGACCCCTTAATGAAGGAGGCAGCCACGTGGGAAATTCTGGGCATAGGGAGAGGAAGGAGTATAGCCTCCATATAGGAGATCACTTACAGGGAATTGCCGTAAGCCAGTTTGCCAGGAATGTTGAGTTCCTAAGGGACAGTGATTTGAGGTCAGTCTGGGAAGGTAGTAGAGCCATACTTAGCAGGTCTGAAAGTGCCAAAGAAGCTTGTATTTTACCTTAGGGACCACAAGGAACCACTGAAGCTTCTAAACCAGCTAGTGCTATAGTGAGACCTATGCCTTAGGAATATCTGTTTGGCAGCTGTTGAAGGATAGATAGGAGAGGTGAGAGACTAGATGCAAGGAGATAAATTAAGAAGTTATTTTAATAATCTAGGAAATAGCTACCTTGTATTAGGAACTTAGATTTTTGTTGTTGTTCAGTTGTGTCTGACTCTTTCTGACCCTGTGGATCATACCATCCAAGGAGTTTGTTTGGCAAAGAAACTGGAGTGATTTGCCATTTTTTTCTCTAGCGGATTAAGGCAAACAGAGATGAAATGACTTGGCCAAGGTCACACAGCTAGTAAGTTTCTGAGGCTGAATTTGAACTTGGGTTTTCCTGATTCCAGGTCCAGTGCTCTACAAACTGAACCACCTAACTGCCTCCTGGGCAAACAAAGGTTAAGTGATTTGTCCAAGGTCACACAGCTAGTAAGTGTCTGAGGCTGAATTTGAACTCAGATTTTCCTAACTCCATTCCCAGCACTCTATCCATTGACTCATCTTGCTCCCCCAACTTAGATTTAACAACTTCTAATAGTAAATCACATACAGAAAGGAGGTTTAAAGTTCATGAGATAGAAAAGAAATACACAGAGATAGAATATTTGCAACATAATTGAAGGCTATAACTTGCAGTAAAAGTATTTCTAGAAAGATATGAAAGAGCAATAAAGATACTTTCCCCATTGTATTTGATGCAGCATATTGGAGTTTCTGATTATGTAAGAAAAGCAAAAGATACTTGGAAACTTTCAGGAAAAAATAAGAGCCAGGGAGAGATTAGGAAGAAAGAGGTACAAATATCTTCTTAGCTCTTCTCAAAACCATAAAAAATAGAAAAGGAAAAATATCCCAAACATAAAATTATTCTTCCCAAAATAAGCAGCAGCAAGAGAGAGAGAACTCACCTTAACTTTTTTTTTTAAGTTGCATCTTCTCTTAAGGATATAGATATATTTTCATACTGAAGTATTTGTTATCATCTAATACACAAACCACTACTAAAATAATAATAGCAAGGGAAAGATGCTACCTCGATGTGTGCTTCAGTCAAGTTCAGTTAGAGTTACCAAATAGTCATGGACCTGATGGATGCTAAGAGAAATTCAATTCAATTAAGTTGAACCAATATTTATGAAGTACCTACTATGTACAGAATGCTGCACTGCTTGTTGAGGGGAAAGGCAAAGATTATATAAAATGGGATCCCTATCCTCATAGAGCTAATGATCCAAAATAGGAATATGGCATCTGCAAATAATTAAAAAACAAAAGTGCCTAGGAACAGTGTAAAGTATTACATATAGTGTAAGGAAGTGTAAGTGTAAGGAAGTGTAAGGAAGAAAAATATTATTTCCAACTGAAAGGATCATATAAGGATTCATGGAGGAAGTGGCATTCGTATTGGATCTTGAATAATGGGTAGGATTTTACCAGGAAAATATTGGGAAGACTTGGCACATAATAAATGTTTAATATAAATGCTGTTCATCGATTGACTAGGAGGCAGAAGGAGTCTAGTATTTCAGTCACAGGAAAAGGATGAGAAAAGGTATGGAAGTGTTAAAGAATAGTATGAATATATATAAGGGACAGTACATAGTCCAGTTTGGTTTCCCCCAGGAATAAGCTCTTCACCTAAAACCTCAACATCATGGAGATTACTTCAGCTTTGGCACTTTCAACCCGTCTTTTGTACCCTCAGTTGCTTTTGCCTGTCCAATTGGAGGACTGGAGAGCCAGGCAAAAAAAACTTCTCCCAGAGCGTCCCTTTATGGAGGGACTCAGAATTTCAGGGCAGGTAGGTGGCACAGTGGATAGAGCACCAGGCCTGGAGTCAGGAAGACTCCTCTGCTTAAGTTCAAATCTGGCCCAGATACTTACTAGCTATAAGACTTCTGGGCAAGTCATTTAACTCTGCCTCAGTTTCTATAAAATGAGCTGGAGAAGGAAATGGCAAATCACGTCAGTATCTTTGCCAAGAAAACTCCAAATGGGGTCACAAAGAGTCAGACATGACTGAAAAACTGAACAACATAACTTTGAACCAACTCTTTATTTCACACTAGTTGTTCTGCTTGGTTTTGACTCCATAAACCCTCTGATGTTCCTGTCCCCACTATTCAGCTTCCTTTAGTATTTTGCCTTCCTCCATTAGATGGTGAACTCCTTAAAGGCAGGCATTGTCTTGTTTTTCTCTTATGTATAGCCCCAGTGCTTAACAAAGTAACTAGCATATATTACAACCTAATGTTTATTGACTACTAACTACTAATTGAGGTATACTGTAATGTGAGCTTGGAATGGAAGCTAATGGAGATTAAAGACTGTGTATGGCTTTGAATGTTAGTGCGGACATGAGCTCTGTAATGATTACACTATTGCTAGAACTTCCCTTCTTTACAGGGAAGCAGATAACAAAAAGCAGATATGGGGATAGATAACAACCAGCCAAAGGATGTTGAGGCTCAGAGCTGCTTGACATACCAGTGATTGTTTTCGAAGTAAACTCTAGATGAACTTGAAAATGGTTGCAGAGGCCAGACCATCCTTGAATGGCTCAAGGTGGCCTTGAGCAGCAGCTACAGATATGGGACTTTCCAATCACTTTATTCCCTGGCTTATCATATCTATAAATGTCTCTAGCCTTAACACCCTCTAGCCCTGGCTCCTCCTCTGAAAGCTTCTAGAAATATCATCTCAACCCTTTCCCACTCCCCTCTGAGCAGAGGAGAACACTTTCTACCTCTCTGTTCCCTTGTAGGATCTCCTCTCCCCTACAAGTCTTTTTCTCTGACAACAAATATATTTAATTGATTTATCGGATTCTGTTTCATTTCAGGTCCCTACACACACACACCTGGAGTCATTTGTTAACACTAGGCTATGTAATTTGAAAAGAATGAAAGAATAGCTAATAGGAAAGGTACCAAAAAAAAAAAAGAAGATTCCTACTGCTGTGCTATAAGAAATGATGAGGCTCAGATTCTTAAAATCCAGCCAATAGTTCAGTAATGTTCAGATTCCTTAAGAGTCTGGCCAGCTGGAGGATATTCTAATAAACCTTATCTTTGGCTGAAAGAAGGCTTGGGTTGAATTCTTTTGGGCAGGACTCATGTGTTGTGATTTTGGGGTCCCAGCACCCCTAAATCCTTAAACCATAACATTTTGGTGGCCCGTATGGGGAAGCTGCCTAACCCCAAGTTCTTCTCGAGCCAAGACTGGAAGGTGTGTAGGCCTCCCCGCTTCCTTCTTGCCCTGCAGTTGGGGTCGCTCTCCAAGTATCTAGGAAGGCTTGGAGGTGCTTTTCAGGCTGACAGTTATGAGGCTGTCTCACATTGGGCCTGACCCTCTCAGGCTCTCAGTCCACTGGTTCAGTTCAAAACCATGGACCTGGGTCCACCTTCCACAGCATAGAGGACAAGGACGGGCGCCCTATCTCAATTCTGTCAATTCTCTTGGCGCTAGGGAATTGGGAAAATTGTAGGTGCTTTTTGGTTCCCTAAGGCTTCCTTACTCCCTTTCCTCTGCACCCCGGAATCCTCCTCCAAGGAGGCTACAGGGAAAAGTTAGAACAGCTAAAAACATCTTAACATATTCTGAATTTGTAATTAATCATTAAGGAGTTTTGAAACACTTCCTTATAACCCCGGTCACTCCTTTCTCCCACTCCTTTCCCTTGAGTCAAGAGGGTATTTGTTAATCCCTCTCATAGGAGAAGAGAGTTTCATCCTTCCCCTCCCACCTTTAAATTTTCCCTTCCTCACCTGGTGAAAGGAAGGAGGAAGGAAGAGCAGCAGCTACAGGGTGGGCCTCACTGGTAATGGCTTTCGGCCCTGGGGCAACCTTTGCCTGGAAGCATCACCCAAGTTCAGTACATCCTGCTCAAAGTAAAGAAGCTAGCCTCCTAACTAGGGTAAGCACACTCTTTTAAAGTTGTAGTTTTAACTGTTAATGATGAGGTGTTGATTCTCTGTGTAAAGTAATTCGGAAATGCATTTAACAAAATTAAAGTCACCTGATTGGTAGTGGGTTTGTTTCAAGTTTCAAATTGGTGAACTTTTTGTGTCAGTTATGTCAAGCAACTTTTCATAATTTGGTTACAGCTAAAACAATTTGGTTATTGTTGGTCATTGTTTTAATGTGTTAACTTGCCAAAAAGCTTGTTTGGGTTTTGTCTGGCTGAGAATTTGCAAGTATATAGAAATAATCTCTTAACAATTGGCTTTTTACACCAAGACAAATTTAAATTTGAGATGTAAATCCTGGACAAGTTTTTCCTAAGCTGTGATTAGTGAAACTTGCTATTTGAAGTAAAAGCGCATGGGATTTTATTTTGAATTGTCTGATGGATCATAATAATCCATCAATAATCAATAATTCACCATCTGAGAGAAATGCCACACACTACTCAGAGAGAATTCGATACTGGCAGGAAGTCAGCATCGGGAAAAGCTGAGAGGACAATTTTAGCCTCAGTCTAAGATGGGATCCTCCTGGCTCAGTTTCCCCATTACATTCCTTTGAAAAGGAATGTTACCCACCTGGCTATGAGGTAGATTTGATACTGCATGGTTGGAAAACTGAATTATCTAAATCCAAACAGAACCAAGGATATTTTATCCTGTCATATTTGGGCCGTAAATCTTGTTCCTGCTTTATCCTTTTATAGCAAATTTCTATAATCAGAGCAAGTGGTCAGTAAAATGTCAATGCAAGTGTGTGAGATCTTGCTGTTCTGACCTGAATGTGTAGTCATTCAATACCCCCAAACAACTGAAGTTAAATCAAAAACATCTCCAGTTTGGTTTAGGGAGGAGAATTTCAGTGATAATTGAAGTGAAAGTCAGCCTCTGGCAAATTTAAATTCATTTGTATAACTATTGAACCTGGAATGGAAAACTTCTACCTGCAAAAGTGTTCAGATTTATGTCTTCCAGACTATAGGCCATTCACCTACAGTTGGTAGTAAATAGCGGGTACCAGCCAATGTTCCACCCATCATTCCCTGGATGCAGCCTGTGCTCAGTTCTAGTCAACCTCCTCTTTGGGACTCCCTCCAGACAGTGATGGCTCTATGCCCCTTGCCAGCAGGAAGCAATTTCAGAAGCTAAGACCTTCACCTCCTTACCCCAAAAGAATTTGGGTCCCATTTGTTTGTGGGGGGAATGATGAGGATGGGATCTGAACCCCTAAAAGGAAAAGACCATGTCTTTGAGATCTAGACCCCAAAAAGGAAAAAATCCCTGGACTTTCCCACCTGACCAAATCTCTGGTCTTCACGTGAAGCTATAATCCTATCAACTAGCCTTTCATTGTGGCTATGCTCAATCTCCCGGTTCTTTTCTGTTAGGTCCCAATTGCCCCTGGCCACTTCCCACACTTAATCCTATCTAGATTCCATTCCTCCTTGGCCACTTGGTCCAGAACCTTGATGTTCTGTTCAACCCAGTTTACTGGCCACTCTCATTCAGATCCTCTTTAGACCCCTCCTCCAGTCACCCCAAACTACTTGGCCACTCCTAGATCCGTCCCATAGTCTTTCTGTATATAAAGTCAACCTTGTCTCTATTAAGAGACTCAGATTCTTAAAATATAGCCAATAGCTCAGTAATGTTCAGATTCCTTAAGAGTCTGGGCAATATGGCAGATGTTCTAATAAAACTTGTCTTTGGCTGGAAAAAAAAAAAAGAAATGATGAGCAGGCACATTTCAAAAAAACCTGGAAAGACTTACATGAACTTATGCTGAATGAAGTTAGCAGAAAAAGGAGAACATTATACACAGTAACAGCAACATTGTGCAATGATTAACTATGATAAATTTAACTCTTCTCAGCAGTACAATGATCCAAGACAATTTTAAAAGACTCACGATGGAAAATGCTATCCACATTCAGAGAAAGAACTATGGAGTCTGAATGCAGATCAAAGCATACTACTTTCATTTTTTTGTTTTTTCTTTCTCAAGGTTTTTCCCTTTTGTTCTGATTCTTCTTTCAGAACATGACTAATGTGGAAATATGTTTAACATGATTGTAAATGTATAACCTATATCAGATTGCTTGCTGTCTTAGGGAAAGGAGAGAGGAGGGAGGGAGAAAAACTTGGAACTCAAAATCTTATAAAAATGAATGTTGAAAAAGATCTTTACATGTAATGGCGAAAAAATACTATTGAGTGGGGGGGGGGAAGAATGCAAAAAAAAAAAAACGGATTCCTGTTCAAACCTTTCTTTTTTGCTCCTGCTAAGTAATTGCCATAGTAATTTGTCTTTGGCAACAATCTCCCACTGAGCCACCATATGACTGTTTTGGAAGCCAACCACTCCTGGCACCTGGAACCTGGGATATGAGACCATACACTCCATAATAAGAGTATTTGGACTTGTTGGAAGTAACTGGTAGGTGAATGGGTAGAGTATTTGACTTGACTTTCCCTTACACAAGGGAACACACAGCAGGAGAACTCAGTTCAACTCTCCTTTTGCCAATCCCCTTTTTACTACTCTAGTCAGGTCCTCATATTCCTATTAGACCAAAATGTTAGAGCTTTTACTTGTCTCATAAATTTCTATCTGTTTTACTGGTCCTAAATCAGCCCAGTTTGCTTTGATCTTGTTCTACGATTCTGTCTATGTCTAGCCCTGAACACAGGAAAAGTAGAAACAAACACTTCCATCTCCCAGGACCCAGAACTGAGGTCAGAACAGTAAGTACCTTACTTCAGCTACAATTCACATTAAATTGCTGGCAAAGAATATGACACACACCCCCCCAAAATCCTTTTACCCCTCTAGGTCCTCAAGAGTGTCCCTTTGACTGAATCCAGGCTTCACAGAACAAATCCCCTTAATAAAAGAATTTGTTCTGTGAAACTTGGACTCAGTCAAAAAGCCACACCTAAGGACCTAGAAGGCCCCAAAGTGGCCTTGAGGCTGCAGATTCCCCATCCCTGGACTGGATTCCTGTCTTGTTTCTCTCTTCTTCATTTCATCCTCAATCTGCCTATCAAAGGATTTTTCTAAGGCTCAAATCTGACTGTGTCACCTCCTTACTCACTTCCTGTGGCTCCCTATTGATTCTAGGGTCAAATATTATTTTATCTCTATCTCATGCTTTCTCATTTCTAATTTTGTGTAAGTTTTATAACATACATAATAACACCTAGTGCTTAGCACAGTGCCTGGCACATAATAGGTACTTAATGAATGTTGATGACTCTAATACAGTAGTATATGTCAATAACTTATAAATACGTAAATACACATTTACTTATTGAAGATATTTTTATCCTCAATATTGAGGATATAAATATTTACTTATTTACTATATGAGGATGTTTTCACAAAAAAAGTATTGATTTTTGTATGCAATCCAAAAAGTTTGGTTACCACTGGTCTAGATGAAATTGTGTGATGTAATGGAAAGAATACTCAGAAAATGTGAATTTGGGAGGGTAGCCACACTTACTAAAATCAGTGACTGGGAAAGGCAGGCCAGAGTATCTGGAGTCTGAGAGTTCTAGTTCAAATCTGCGTTTTGTTAGTTACTGTTTATTTGATCTGGCTTGTTTCTTCATCTGTAAAATAATGGGTTTGTACCAAACAACTTATAAAGCTCCTTCCAGTTCTAAATCAGTGACCTTATGATCTCTCTGGGCCTCAGTTTCTTCATCAGTAAATTGGGGCTGGTGAGTTAATGATTTTTGTGCGACCTGCCTTCCATGGTCATTGTGCACAAAGTAGTTTGGAAGGTTTTGGAAAGTACGTTGGAAGCGTTACTCAGCTGAAGGGAGCCACAACTAGGCGTCCAGAACCGGAAGCTCCCTACCCCAGCTTCTGGACGACGTGGCAGGTGGGCTCCTGGCTCTTTAAATCCCGAGGCTTTCTCCCGGGCTCCGCCTCCCGGCCCCGCCCTCCGGGGTGCCGGCAGAAGGCCTGGGGTCTCGCGCCTGCGCGCTGGCGGCGGCGGCGGCGGCGGCGGCGGCGGCGGGGCCGGGCTTCGGGGAGGAGGCGGTGGCGCAGCCCAGCGGCGGGAGGAGGGAAGCCTCCGGGAAGCCGGCCGTGGTCTGGGCGCTGCGATGTCCAGCGGGGACCAGGGCAGCCCTTTGCTCTGAGCCCGTTCGCCTCCAGGTCTCCGCGCGCGAGGAGGAGGAGGAGGAGGCGGCGGCGGCGGCCATGGCGGAGGCTGGGGAACCGGGGCCGCGGGGAGCCGCTGGGGGCCCCGACGAGGATGAGGACGAGGAGCGGGAGCCGCTGCTGCCGAGGCCGGGCCGGGCCCCGCCGGGCGGCGCCGTGAGGGTCGTCAGGGACCCCGGGGGAGGAGGGAGCGGTGGCGGCGAAGCCCCGGGGGACGAGGAGGAAGAGCTGCTCCTGCCGGGAGGAGAAGCCGCCGACCCGGGCCGCCGGGGCCGGGGCCGCAGGGCTCTGGGGACCGTAGACCGCCTTCGCCTCTTCTCGGCAGGTAACCGGCCCGGGCCTTCCCCGCCCCCGCGAGGCCCCCAAAGCTGTGCCCAGCCCCCGGCGTCACGTCATAACCTTTGTCCACTTGGTCATTCTCGGAGAGAATCTCAGCCTTCGCCAGCGTGGTCCGACCAAAGGGGTGTGGGGCGTGCAACAGAGTTTGTGTTGGTTTGATATCCCAGTGGGGACCTCCAGACTTTGTGAACATTGTCAAGAAGTGTGTGTGTGTGGTTTGACAAAGTTTACATTCGTTTGAGATCCCTTTAGGAAATTACAAACTTTGTAAACATTGTCAAGAAAGTTGTATGTGAGTCTTAAAAAAAGTTTGCCTTAGTTTGATATCCCTGTGGGGAATTTCAAACTTTGTAAACATTGTCATAAAAAAGTTGTGTATGTGTGGTTTAACTACGTTTGCATTCGTTTGATATCCCTGTGGGGAATCTAAACCTTTGTAAGCATTGTCCAAGAGTGTGTGTGTGTGTATATGTGTTTGAACAAAGTTTGCATTACTTCGATATGCCTGTGGGGGATTTCAAACTTTGTAAACGTTGTTCAGAAAGTTTGTGTGTGTGGACACAAAGTTCGAGTTAATTTGATAATCCTTTGGGGAATTTTAGACTTTATAAGCATTGTTAATAAGTGTGTGTGTGTGTGTGTGTGTGTGTGTGATTTAACAGGGTTTGAACTAGTTTGATATCCATATGGAGAATTTAAAACTTTGTAAAAATTGTTAAGAGTGAGTGTGTGTGTGTGTGTGTGTGCGTGCAAATACATGTACACAAAGTTCAGTTAGTTTGATAATCCTTTGGGGAATTTTAGACTTTGTAAACATTGTCAGTGTGTGTTTGTGTGTGGTTTAACAGGGTTTGAATTAGTTTGATATCCATATGGAGAATTTCAAACTTTGTAAGCATTGTCAAAAAAGTTTTGTATGCATGTGTATGGCTTACGTTTTGAATTAATTTGATATCCTTATGGAGAATGTTTATTGATTTTTTTTTTAAAGCAAATTGTCAATCAGGGTGATGATAATAGACAGATGTTCAGCCCTTC
The DNA here is from genome assembly GCF_900497805.2 of Vombatus ursinus. Classification (NCBI taxonomy): domain Eukaryota; kingdom Metazoa; phylum Chordata; class Mammalia; order Diprotodontia; family Vombatidae; genus Vombatus; species Vombatus ursinus. The sequence goes on from NW_020954596.1 coordinate 33,929,664, forward strand.
CCATAAGAATATCTCCACTTTGAATCTAAATTGAGTTTCATTGATCTTCTATTCAATTGTTTAGCTGTAACCTCAAGCCCACCAGCATTTCCTAAATTGTGCGCTATGGTAGATTAATTGGGGTTTGATGAGGAAAATGTTGATAATAAGGATATTTTTCCTTTCCAGAAAAGTTAATGTGACAGTTGACATATACCTAACGTATTTAAGTGTAGTAATTTTTTGGCAGTGAAAATAGGTTTGATGGCCTCTTTTTTGTTCCAAATTTCCCCAACCTACTTCTGTCTACTCATCAATATACCCAGGGTGCTTCCTACTCCTAGATGTATATTTCAAGCCCTAAGATACTCAGGAACAAAATTAGCTTGGAAATACTGTCTAAAGCAGTGTAGGTAATAGACCACAAAATTGCTGCAAAGAACCTTAGCAATAAACTAGCCTAACACCATCATCTGTTACTGGTGAAGCACAGAAATGGTGATGTGATAAATTTGCGCAAAGACATAGAACTAATAACTGTCAGAGCCAACATTTGAACCCACAGCTTCAGATTCCATCCACTGTCCCTTGTACCATATCCTGCTAATACAGTTGAGATCTTGGATTCATTTTATATACAGAGAGGCTTCCTTAGGGCAGAATCTTTCAAATCTTTGAATTTACAACAAAATAGATCTTTCTGGTTTATTTTAAATGTAAGTACTTTTGTAAGTAAAGAGGATCTCCCACTATTGTTCAGGCCTTCAGTTACTCTTGTCTAGATTATTTTAATAGCCTGCCAGTTGATCTCTCCACCTCTAGTCTTTACCTTCTTTAGGAGTGCTGAATTGGGTTACTAGACTCAAATTTGCAACCCAGTACAGAACCATAATATCTCCATAACAGTGCAAATCACCTGACCTTTCTGGGCCTCAGTTTCTCATTTCTGAGATGAGGGGATTAGATTAAATAACCTTTAAAGTCCCTTCCAGTTCGAGATCTATGATCTTGTAATGTAACTACCACTGCTGCTAGGGTAATCTTCCTGATCCTGATGGGCACCGGAACTTCTGCCTGGATGTACTACTGTTACATCAAATTTAATATATCCCAAACTACACATTTCTTCCTCTCTCTTTCTCACCCCTACTCCCCAACCCCAACCCATTTCCATCCACTCTTCTTAAACTTCCTTCTCTCTGTTGGTATTACCATTGTCTTTTCAGTCACCCAGGTTGGAAACATGAATCATTTTTGCTTCTTTCCCCTTTCATCCAGTCTGCTGCAAAGCCTTATCTAGTCTCTCTCTGTTGTTATCTTTTGTGCTGCCTGTTCAATGACCCCCTCATTCTGCTCAGAGCAGCTGTTGCTTGGGCTATTATAATGCTTTCTAACTTTCTAACTCCCTGTCTCCAGATTGTCTTAGAACTGTAGCTATAGCAGTGATTTTATGAAATGTTAGGATAATTGACAGTAACGAATAAAAGATAATATTGGATTTTTCTATTTTTAATATGTCATGTTACTGCTACAATAATTCTAATATACAAATCTGACCATACTACTTCTTTCTTCAAAAATCTCCCTATTTCTTGCTGAATAAAATACAGACTCCTCAGCTTTATTAATTAAGGTCTTTTAGGACCCAGCATAGTTTGGCTCCAACCTACCTTTCCAGCGTTACCACATACTAATACCTTTAACAGTTTCTGTGTTTGAGGAGAACCATCTGTTCCCTAATTTCATGTTGTCTTTTCCCGTCTCTTAGACTTTGTACATCCTCTTCTTCAGGCCTGGAATGAACACCTCTGCCAGTTCAATTCATTCCACACTTTTCTTTAAGGCCTTATCTAGTTATCCTTCTTCCATGAAGATTTCCCTAAATCCCACCTTAATGTGACCTCCCTTATCAGATCTCTCACTTTATATTCTACTTGGATTCTCCTATGATAACCTCCTTATTATAATTATTTTCACTCATCTTATTTCCCCTACTGAAGTGTAAGCTCTCTGATGCATCTTTTTTTTTGTTATCTCTACCATTTAGCACAGTTTATTGCATATATGAGATGCTTAATAAGTATTTGTGAAACTGAGTTAGATCTTAGGCTTCGTTATGAGAAATATAGTACTCAGAACAAGAGAGATCATAGTCCTACTGTACTTTGCCCTGGTCAAATCATATTTAAAGTATTGTGTTCAGTTTGGAGTGTCACATCTTGAAAGGGGCATTGACAAGCCAAAGCCTGATTAGGAGAGGTTTCTTTATGAACCTTTTTCATAAATGGAATGGACTCTCCAGTATGGTAGTGAGCATACTATAAATAAGTGTTCAAACAAGTCTGGGTAACAGCCTGTCAGGGATATTACAGAAGGAAGTTTTGCATTTTGTAAGAATAATAACTATTGCCTCCTCCTACACAGAATGTAGCCAATAGTAATAATTAAGGATAAAAGTAAAAGCCCAACTTTACTTTTGGTTAGTCCTTTGTTATTTTGGGGTAATATTATTCCTAGCAGAAAGTTGAGCTGACAGATAGGATTCAGTTCGGTAAATATTTAATAAGCACTGCTGGTATGCCAGGCACTGAGGAAATATAGATAGAAGCAAAACACAGAGCAGGGTCTGTGCTCAGAAACTTTTTGGGAAACCCACCAGCAATAAGTATAATAGGGAGTGAGGAATAAAGGGGTAAAGGAGAGATCTGACAGACTTCTAGGAATGATTTCATGGAAGAGTCAGCTTCTTAGCTGAGTCTGCAGTGATAGGTTACAAAATTGAGACATTCTTCAGTGGTGGACTTGTTATTTAGCTTGAAATATAGCCAGTACCCAACTAACTCAGTACGTACTCTTCTTTACATAAGATTTGAATTATCAGACAACTGCTCGCCATGCCTTCAGATAGCCATTCCCTTTCCAACTGCTGCCATTTGGCATTTCCCAGTCCTTGCCACTGTAGCACCACTGTTTTTTTTTTTCTTTTTTAAGGCAGTTGGGGTTAAGTGACTTGGCCAGGGTCACACAGCTAGTAAGTGTCATGTGTTTGGTCTGAGGCCAGATTTGAACTCAGGTCCTCCAGACTTCAGGGCCGGTGCTCTATCCACTGCACCACCTAGCTGCCCCACCACTGCTCTTAAGATACTCTTATTTAGTCTGGCAACTCGCACTGACCCCAGTGAAAGCCTAGTGTATGTTAGGGGCAGGGAGGTGCCAAAAGTGAAAAAGAGAAAGGAGGGATGTTTTTCTTCTCTCCACACTGTAACAATTCCTCTAACAGTTTCTAGACTTCCTCTCTCTCACCCCTTCTTCCTCTTTGCCTTGGGCCATTCTTATGTTAAAATATGTCCTGTAGTCTCTAAGTATTTATGCTCCTGAACATGGATGAATCTAAATTCGGTTTTTGTGTACCCAGTGACAGCACTGTTATCTGTGTAGTCTTTGTCTTTCCCTACAGGTCCTAAGTGAATAAAGAACGTGAGAAAAAGTGGGATGGGGAGAGCTATATTTGTTAACCCTCTGTTTCTCATTGTTGTTAGCAGTAAAAACTCAATACCTTAAAGAGATACTAGCTTTTTGCTTATTAACCCCCTGTCCTTGAAATAGTGAGATTGCAATCTGTTCTTCAGTGAGGTTGGGGAAGAGAGAACCCCTGAAATAATGGATTTTACAATAGAAAGTTAAGTAGACAGGCAGCCCTGGAATCAGGAGGTGATAGGGAAACCTCAGGATTTTTCTGCCTCTGTAGGCTTCTGTGTTTGACTTCAGCATATTTCCCTTAGATCATGACTTAGACAATATCTTTTCCCCCGGTATTTTTTTTTTTTTACCCTGTCCTGTCAGCTAAGGAACAGACCCTATTCCTTCAAGCCTACTCATGAGGGATATTCTTGTCTCATGGCCAAACAATCTCACTTCAGGTTAGAAGTTAGGAAGTTGTATGGCCAAAACATAGTTATCCCTTCTACAACATTCCCAGCAAATAGTTGTCTAGGCTTTCCCTTTAATAGCCTATATACTTTTGGATCACTGTAATTATTAATAAATTTATTTTAATATTGATAAGAAATTTACTTTCCTATCACTTCCACTTCTGGATCCTAGTTTTGCCCTCTGGGACTAAGCAAAACAAATAAAATAAAAATTTTTCTGCCCAACAGTCTTTCAGATAGTTTGAGACAACCATCATGTGTCTCTCTCCCCACCCCAACCTCCCCATTCCTTTATTTTTCAGGATCCCAAGTTCCTTCAGTCAGGTCTCATATGACAGTAAAGTCAACTATCACCTTCCTCACTTTGAACATTATGCTTTTATTACTAACTCACTGTGTGACTATCTTAGAAGCATTGTTATATGTGTTCTATAGCACTATTAATAAAGTGTCAGATGGCCCACCCCTGGCCTAGGCTAAATGCCCTTCTGTGGACTGTCCCAAGAACCCAGCCACCACATATAACTTTGCTTCTATATGATCATGTTTTTACTGAATTTCAAAGGACCAGCTTAAAATGAACTTTTGGAATATAAGTTCTTAAAGTAGGCATTCAAGGTATAATAAAACATAAGTGTATTAGATGGTGAGGAAGACTGGTCTGAAGAGCCTGAAATATGGAATAGTTTTAAAATATATACTATTTTATTGCTTTTAGGTTTGTATCATATCTTGAATTAGGGAACTAGTATAGATAATATATCCTTCGACACTTGAATTAATTGTTTGTAACTGACATTGGCTATGTAGTAGTAGTAACAATAACATAGTTATAATACTTGACATATACATTAATGATGCTTTAAAGTTTACTGAGTACTTTCCCTTCAATAACCTTGCAAAGGTGAATACTCCATATTGTGTTCAAGTAAATTCTTCTAAAGTAGTTGAGAAGTTTATGCTTTTAAGAAGATTAAATTTGCCCCTAGAATCTTTTAATAGAAATTTCTGAACATACTTTGTTTATAATCAGTAAAGCAAATATCTAGCTTCTTTCAGACGTTTAAGTGACAGTTCAAATTAATCAAATTTTCCTGTATTTTGAATTCTTAAAATCCCCAAAATATTGTTATCCAACATATCTTCCAAATACAGATGAAAATAATTTGGTGATTCATCTGTTTTCTTTTATCCATGTCACGGCATCCTTCCATCATTCTGAGAATTGACTGAAAATGGTAAAGAACTGCTAATGATTAAGGAAAGTTTAACCAGAAAGTACAGTGCTGTGAATCATTATTTCATTTTATACTATCTGAACTTTAGTAATAAATATAGGAAAATTCAAAGATTAAAATAGTTATTGTAATACTATACCATTTTCCTTTGCATCAATGGCCTAGTCTGTATTGTTTTAAATCAAATAATACTGTTTCACTTGTACTTTGGAATCCTGGATCACACCTCTATTGCTGTCTTGTCTTTTTTTTTTTTTTTTCAATTTAGTAAAATCTCATGTTGTATTAACATATTTTTAATGCAGTAAATTTGGGAGGTCTTGCAGAGATGAACGTATTCTTGGAGGATCCAGAATTTACTGACACGATACTGAAAGCAGAACACGCAATAGACTCTGGAGTTCTCCCAGAAAGAATCTCCCAAGGTTCAAGTGGAAGTTATTTTGTCAAGGATCCCAAGGGGGTGAGAATTTTATAGAATAAATGTATTTAACGTCAGTTTTGGAGGAAATGTTGTATTTTCCTGTATGAATCTTTTTTTAAAAGTTCTGGCCAACAATTCTTACAGAAATAGAACTAATGATTTTATTAAACTTTTAACTTTTGTTAAATTTGTATTCCAATCTTTATTTATGTTTTACTTACATGTGTTTTTGCAGAATTGTGTGTATTATTTTGTTGTCTGCTTTTTAGTTTGACATAATTTTTCTGACATAAAAGATTTTTAAAGATAAATATTTTGAATATTAGGAGTTCGGTCCTTATTTGGTTACTAAAACCTGTTTAAAATAGTTATAGAATTAATTAGTGTTTCTAGAGATTTTTTCCATTAAACTCATGATCACTTTCTGTTCAGAAAAGGAAGTCAACCCTCAATAACTGATAACTAATAATGACTGATAACCCTAAATAAAAAACAGACAGCAGTTCTTAATAAAATGCTTTTATTTAGGAATATAGTACTTTAGTTGGCTGACTTGTGCTGAAACTCATAAATTTGCTGTTTCATTGCCTAGCGTTAATTTTAAAATATTTTATTAAGTCCTGATAATTGCTAAGTCTCTAGACATTGTGCTATTAAGTCAGATACAGATAGTAATTGCCTTCAGTAGTTTAAAGTATGGTTTTAAAAGCTGATGAAATTTTCAGAACTTTTGAAATTTGGTGAAGTTGAGTATAGTTATTTCATGGAGAAACTATCTCATCTTAGAGATTATGCCAGCCATTTCAGTCACACAATTTCAGAGCTCAAAGGGAAACTCAGAGGCCAACCAATATACCTCAGTTGGAATTTAAAGATTCAACAAGCATATGTTAAGTGCTTTCTATGTGCAAGGTACTAGAGAGTGAAAAACAAAATAGAAACATTTCCTTGTCCTCAAGAAGCTTATATTCTGCTCGGGGAAGAGGCTACGACAATTACACAGATGGTATTTTGAGAAATTTTGGAGGCTGTTAATAATATCTTCTACAGTAAGTAGTCATCCAGTCCTTGCTTGAAGAACTCTAGTGAAGGCAACTCATTGCCTCTCAAGGCAGCATATTCCACTTTTTGATAGCTGAGTTTAGAAGTTTTGCTACTTCTGTCTCGAACAGAGTAAGCACTTAATTAAATGTGTTGATAATAGTAATACCAAGTCTAAATTTGTTTCTCTACACCTTCTACCTGTTGGTTCTAGTTGTGTACTCTGGGGCTAACCAGATACAAATCTAACCTTTTTTTTTTTTTTAAATTATCCATCATTCTTTCATGTCTTTATAGATATCATGTCTTTTCTTCTCAGTGGTAAACATCTTTTGTTCTTTCAACAGAACTTCATAGTGGCATGGTCTCTATACCCTTCATCATTCTGGTCACCCTTCTGTAATATACTACAGCTTCTCCTTACTAAGCTGTAGCTCCCAAAATGGAATACTGTACTCTAGATGTGGCTTGACCAGGTCAAAGGACTATCATTTTACTTGCCATGGATACCATTCTCCTAAGATTAATCTAGAGTTGTTATGCTCTTGACTCAATATCAAAGATGCAATCTGTTAAAAATACAATGATCTTTTTTTCAAACAAACCACTGCCTAGTCATATGCCCATTGTCTCGATTTGTTATTTGAAGTTAGCAAAGCAAAAATGAGGGCAGCTAGGTGGCACAGTGGATAGAGCACTGGCCCAGAAGTCAGGAGGACCTGAGTTCAAATCTGGCCTTAGACCAAACACTTGACACTTAACTAGCTGTGTGACCCTGGGCAAGTCACTTAATTCCAATTGCCTTAAAAAAAGAAGAAGAAGAAGAAGAAGAAAAAGCAAAAATGAATCCATATATGGTTCTGATCAACAAATAAATTTATTTGACCATCTCATTTCTATCCTAGTTTTCCCCCTCCTTAAAGAACTTTTTCCAAAACCTTTTGATTAATACTTATCCAACACTCATTTCCACAAAGAGCTACTATGGTTTTAACTGACCTAGTTTAAGAAAACTGGAAACGCTAAATTCTTAGAATTTAAAAATTTTTATTGTTAGCTTTTTTTAAGCTCATTTAACATAGGTGGGTAATTTGATTTTCTTGTTCTTTTTTCATGCTTTGTATCTTCGTGTTAATACTAGTTATTATACTTTGATGTACTATAATTCTATTGCAAAGCTACTATTTCTTGTCTCAAAAGAAAATACAATCTCCAGGTCTCTGAATATATTATTTGTAAGAAACAAATAATGATGATTTATTAAGAGTTTAGATCATTTGAGTACATGAAATCTTTAACCATAAGAACAGGCACTGCTTTGTCACAAGGAAGGTAAAGTATTTTGAATTGGTTTCTAAAAGAAAAAAACTGATGTAAAGAATGTAATGTTAAGAAAAATTAATGTAAACCTTCACGTGCTATAATAAATCTGAATTTTTACTATTATAATAGAAGATAACATACTATAGGGGCAAAAAGAGCACTAGTTTGGGTAGCAGGAGAGCACTGATTCTAATTTTAACTGTACAGAGTAAGTCATCTATTTCAGGAAATTCGGAATTCAGCTAAGATCCATTATTTTTTAAAATGAGATTTATTAAAAAATAGAATGCAGTTTTATAAATTTTTGTTCAATTGTGTAAAATAATTAAAACCTCATTATGTTACTTTTCTTCTTTAGAAAATTATTGGTGTCTTTAAACCAAAATCTGAAGAGCCTTATGGTCATCTAAATCCAAAATGGACCAAATATTTTCATAAGATCTGCTGCCCTTGCTGTTTTGGCAGAGGTTGCCTTGTACCTAATCAGGGATACCTTTCTGAAGCTGGTGCCTATGTTGTAGATGAAAAGCTTGGTCTGGGAGTTGTACCAAAAACAAAGGTAAAATGATAATTAACTTAAAGATAATATTTTATGTGTTATATAGAGTAAGCCTGCCTAGTTACAATTTCATGGGTATAAAGGTTCCTTATGACAGTGCTTCAAGTTGACTCATTTACCAAGTCTTAGAGAGACATTGTGATACAGAGAAAAAGAGCACTGACTTTGTAGTGAGAGGAACTGAGTTCAAATCTTTCCTTTGTCACTTATTCCTTGCACGATCTTGGACTTAACGTCCTAACAACTTAACTTCTCCAGACCTTAGTGTCCTCATCTATTAAATTTGAGGCAGGGGAGAAGGGGAGGTATGGAGTTGAACTAGATGATCTCTAAGGGTCCTTCCAGGTTTCTGTCTATGCTCCTGTGTTCTGTTAGGTTGGAGATGATTGGAGATTTGTTGACACTAGTGTAGATAAGAGTATTTAGGAGCTGTTCATGTAAAAGAAAAAGATGGGGAAAGAACTTTAGAATGAAAAGGAACTAGGTGTTGGAAAGTGAGGATTTAAAGATTTCATGAAAACAAAAGGATACCCTAGTGTTCTGATAATATTTCTATTTTTTAATGCTTCTTTTTTAGACCTTTATTTTTTACTTTCAGAATTGCATGAAAATAGTGAGGCTTTGTACTCTGTTCTGTTCAGGGTTTTGGGGTTTTTTTGCTTTTTTTTTTTCCCACTTTACCCTTTCATGGATTTGTGATTGCTTTTGACATTCTTTAATTGAGACTCCTCACCCAAGCTGACAAAAGCCCTCAATGTCTACACATTCATATTAAATAAATAACTTCTTTTAGGTTATATTGGGGGGCTTTGTTGCTTGGGTGAGTTTCTACCCTGGCATTTTAGAATGCTGGGATCAAGAAGGACCTCAGAAGTCATCCAGTTTCAACTCTTACCTAAACTGCGCAATTCTTCTACAACATCACTTATGGACAGTTGTTGAGCTTCTGCTTAAATACTCTTACTAAATGTCTGCTTTCTCCTTCATGAGGTAGCCCATTACATTTTTTAAACAGTTTTGTTTCAGGTTTATTATTTCAAACCAAAATTTGCTTTTTCTAACTTTTGTCCATTGGTTCTAGTTCTGCCTTCTGAAGTTATAGAATAAATCTATTCATCCTTGGTGCTGTCCTGTCACCGCACAAGATTTCTTTTCCTCAGTTTCTCTCCCATTTCTGTATGTGATATGATTTCAAAACAGTTCCCTGAAACATGCTACAGTTTGTGTTCGTAAAATTTGTTGCCCGTGTAGACTGGTTCATAAATCAAATCATGACTCTTAAATTGATTTTTAAAAAATATTTATTGTAAATGTGATTACCCAATAAAAGAAATAAGCAAACAAAATAAATACAAAGACACATAAAGCCATGAACTCCAATAATAAACTATAGAAATATATGTATAATATTATATATGTATATGTATGTGTGTGTGTGTGTATATATATATATATATATACACATACACATACACATACATAAACTCCAAAAATAAAATTTTTATAATTCCCTAAAAGGGAAAAAATATATACATGTACATTTTTCAAGAATTTGTGATTTCATCATTGTGGGTTGTCCCCTTACCAACTCAGATTGAAACCCTCTAAAACTTAGTAGAACATCTTCATGAGGTACTGTGACTGAAACTTTTGTCCTGCAATAAGCCTGGTGGCAAGTCCCTCCAAACTTAACTAGACTGATCCTCTAAAAATAGACATATATTTTTATCACTGGACCTATGCTCAAAGCCTGGCTGCATAGTTCTTAACAAAACCTTATTATAAAGTTTAACAAAGTAATTAGACCTTACTTGTTATTGGGCCTCCTGAGCTTTGTGTTTATCAGATTCTGTTGTTTTGTAATCATCACTAGTGACGTTTAACTTCTGATATAGAACTTAAAGTATGTATTTTTAGGTGGTCTGGCTTGTGAGTGAGACATTTAACTACAGTGCAATAGACCGTGCAAAATCAAAAGGCAAAAAATATGCTCTAGAAAAAGTACCAAGCGTGGGCAAAAAATTCCATCGAATAGGACTACCTCCCAAGGTAAGTTACTATAAAAATTTTATTTGGGAGAAACCTCAGAATGTCTAGATTTTTTTTAAACAGCAAAAATAGTTATATTTTTAAACTTTTACTTGATTGTTTAGTTGTGACATTTTAAAATCTAGTATTCAGACAGAGAAATTCCAAAACAATTTCACGCACAGCCATATGTTTCACATGGGCATCAAACTTAAAACTTTTACGTGCTTTTTATTCTCTTTGTCAGAAAGGGTAAATATTGCTAAATAAAGAAGTTATATTTTTGTATCTCTGATTTCCATTATTTAATCTAAAAGTTCTTTACAGAGAGAGCTTAAGGAAACTGACATTCTAAATTAACCACAGAAATGTGATGGCTTAGGATAAAAATAAAGAGGAAATGTTTGTCCTCTTTGAGAGGTCTTTGAGTTGCTTTGTTTTCTTTTGAAAGTTTACATAGAGCATTTGTTTAATGTTACAGAGAAATTGGTTATACTTAAAAATTGGGTCTTTTTATGTTTTATTTACCTCTTCTAACTATAGCCATTAAAATTACAGGTGGGCTCCTTTCAGCTGTTTGTTGATTGTTATAAGGAAGCTGATTATTGGCTTAGGAAATTTGAAGCCGATCCTTTACCTGAGAATGTTAGAAAACAGCTTCAGTCACAGTTTGAGAGATTAGTTGTTTTGGATTACATCACCCGAAATACAGGTATTAAACTTTTGTCTTCAGTTATAGCCAATAGCTTATAGCCAATGTAAGGTGTAAGGTACTGTTGTCTTTTAAGCCTTGTTAGGATCTTGAACTATAAACATTTGGCAGCAAGATCAAGACCACATCTACTTTCTATTTGACAGAAAATCTGTCAAACACATCATTTATCAAGTAGCCACTAGGTGCTAGGCACGGGGGATACAAATACAAAAGTGAGATAGACCATGCCCTAAAGGAGCTTCCCAGGGGCAAACCCAGTATTCACAGACAGATTCAGGATAGGTACAAAGTAATTTGTGGGGACTCTAACAACTGGGGAAGTCAGGAAAGTTCTATTTAAGAAGGGGGCAGTTGAGCTTAAGCCCTTAAGGGAACTTAGGGATTCCAGGAGGAAGATGAGAAAGAAAAGAATTCCTGGCATGGCAATAACCTGTGCAGGAGATGAAATATTATATATAGGGACAAGGTGGCTAATTTGGCTGGAACACTTGATTGAGTGTATGTAATAAAGGGGAGTAGTGAGTAACCAACCTTCAAAGTAAGTGGAAGCCAGATTATGAAAAGCTCTAATGCCAAGCAGAGGAATTTGTATCTTATCCTAGAGGCATTAGCATAATCAGTAGTCAATAAACATTTATTAAAGGCTTATTCTTTGTTGGGCACCTTGATAATACTGAGGATACAAAGAAAGGCTTAAGACAGCCCGTACCCTCAGGAAGCTCACAATCTAATGGGGGAACACAGCACACTAGAAGAAGCTGAAAAGGGAGGATTACCCAGGGGGAAGTGGTACAGCCTGTTGAAGTCCTGCAGCTAGGGTGAGACATGATCTGAGGAGATGTGAGTTACAGTTGATTTCATCTTGTAGAATGATGAGTTTCTGAAGATCATGAAATCTAGGAGGTCAGCCAGGTGGGAAATGATGCCATCAGGGGCCCTAGAAAGCAGAGATACAGGCCTGACTCAGTAGGGCAGAAAGGATTCTGCTATGAAGACAGTCTTTTCAAGGAGAATTTCTTGACCACCTTTGTGGAAATAATAATTCCATTACCTGTTAACAATTTCCTCGGATATGTTCATATTGAAAATGTCCCTTGAGAAACATAGATAATTAAGAGTTTACTGAGTGTGTGATATCCATATATCCTTTAAGTGCCTATTAGTGCGTTATGTGACCATTCATAGATATAATAGCATAAACTATAAATACATTCAGCTATTGCTTTTATACATTAATGAAAAGAAACAGTGCCTTGAATTTGCATTATGTAATTTTTTTTTCAAAAGATTTGTTTTTCTACTTCAGTTTGGCTTAGTCTAAAGTTAACATTTCTAGCACCTATTCAAACTGACAGCAGAGAAAGCTATTTTCTTAGAGTGATGCTAGATGGCAGGGGGAAGCCAGGTATAAATTTGAAATGTGCCACAGATAATCAGTGACATTGGTAAGACACAGGTAGATAGTTGAGAGCTGACTTTAGATTTTTCTAAAATAAGTTGTAGTTTACACAGAAATGAAATAAAATAACATTTTTGTTTTGAAAGACAGGGGAAATGATAATTGGTTAGTCCGATATGAAAAACAGAATGATGGGAGTAAAAATTCCAGTAAGGTAAGAAAATAAAAGGATGTATCTGTTATCCGTTACTGTAATGTCTTAATTTAAAGGAGAGCAACATTTCAACTTCTCTGACCTTGTGATTCCTTGTTTTCCTTTTCCTCTTAACATTTAATGTTTTTCTTCTATAGTTTTTCCTTCTTATCCCCTTTTCCTTTCATCTTTTCTCTTTCATTGTCTTGTTTTTCTTTCCTTTATTCTTTTCCTTTTTTTTTTTTTGGTGGTGGTTGTTGATGTTGATGATTTTTTCTTTACATTTTGTTGTTTGTAATAGGCTCAGAAAATGAAACTGACTAAATTTAATTTGGGGAGTTTTTGAAATCTCGGATTGGATAACCATTAGTTTCTATTGATTTTAAGTATAAAAAGGTTTTGTTACCACATCTGTTATTTGCTACTTCCCCTTTTGGTCTACTTTTTCTCTCATTTCCGTAGATTAGTGAACAGCATTATGCAAATATTACCCTTCACTGCATGGAATTGAATATTTCTTAGAACATAACAAAGTGTTATATAAACTTATTTGTGAATAATTGCTTAAAGGAGTTTTTTAAAAAAAATTTATCATGATAGACTACACATAAATTTAACAACCATTATATGTGTGTTTGTATATTATATGCAACCAAAAAATTGGTTATATACAAATGTCATGTGTAAGGGATAGCAAGGAAGCCATTGTCAAAGAAATAATGACAAGTGTGTAACACAAATGACATTGGATTTCAGTCAAATATACCAAAGGTATAGAAAAGCTCACAAGATGACTGAATAAGTTTTTTTGGGGGGGTGGGAACCCTTAAACATTTAAGAAAATGTTAAATGAAGCATTTTCTAAAACTTTTTCTAATCTTTATGTATTTCTGATTTTATATATTCAGATTTTACTTGATCAAAGAATTTTAGATAGCTTACATCCTAAATCATTTTATTGCTCTGTTCCAGATGACTGAGTTTTTAGTGATAATTTGATTTTTGCATTTTTTTGTTCTTGTATTTTTAATTGGTGTTATTGAAGTGAGCATTTCATAAAGTACAGAAGGAACAGTATATTTATCATATTGGCCTTCAATGAGAAAACTAATTTTTAAAAAGTTGTCAAAACTACCTTTTCTTAGCCCCTATATTCCATTTTTTGTTTATCTCTTCTGGGACATACCTTGTTATCTTGACATATTTCAATTGGGTTTTACTTAGTACTCTGCCAATCAGTCTATTATAAGCATATAGGAAATGCTCATATATTTATATCTGCTGGATCCAGGAGCCCTGCATACTTTTTTCACTTAATTTTTCTTGGTTTTTTTTTTTGTGTGTGTGTGTGTGTGTGTGTGTTTTCTTTTGTAATATGCTAATATGTGTTACATGACTTAACATGTGTAATAGATATCATATTGCTTGTTTTCTCAAAAAGCGGTGGAGTGGTAGGAAGGAGGGAGAGAATCTGGAAATCAAAATTTTAAAAAAAGAATGTTAAAAATTTTGTGAAATGTGATTGGGAAATATTTAATGAAATAAGTAAAATACGTATATATTTTAAATAGAATGTGTCCTGGCAGTAGATAATGGTATTTTACTATATTTGGTTTTTTTGTTTTTGTTATTGTTTTGTTTTTTTGGTTTTTTTTTAGGCAGTTGGGGTTAAGTGACTTGCCCAGGGTCACACAGCTAGTAAGTGTCAGGTGTTTGGTCTGAAGCCGAATTTGAACTCAAGTACTACTGACTTCAGGGCCAGTGTTCTATCCACTGTGCCATGTAGCTGCCCCGATTTTTACTATATTTGGAAGCTACCATTCAGAAACTCTTTCTGGGAATAAAAAAGGGAAATTTTCTTACTGATTAATTTGTACAGTGCTTTAGGAAGGTGCAGATTTTTAAAGTATGGTAAATAGGCACTTTGCTTCCTATGTTAAAGGAATGATAACCTTAATTTTTTTTCCTACCGTATGTGTTTCAAATATGTACTATTTAAAATGTAATGTTTTGAAAATACTATAAATGTTAAGGATCTCTCTAACTATAAACTAATCTTGTAAAAATCACTCTTAATTTAATCTATCCCATGGTTTCAATAATGTTTTAAAAGCCTTACTGGAAGGAGGAAAAAACACCTGTTATACTTCTGTCTTGTATTTTAGCAGAGGATATATTTTCCAAGCCCCTTTTCCTATATATATTCAATAAAGATGACAGATGTAAAGTGAAAACAAAAAAAAAAACTAATGATTCTTAGATTCTGCCTGATTTGACACTGGCTCTTTCCATTCCAGTATGAAGTTGTTAAAACTCATCATATTGTGAAAATACTGACTGGCAAGTTTATGATAGAATCTTCAAAGCATGTATTTCTTCCATTTTCTTAATTATTGTAAAAGAACTCTACACTATGTAAGTATTTGTGTATAAAGCTTCTTACCAACAAAACAATTTCCCCCCTTAGGAAACAGAATGGACTACGGGTAAAGAATCTCTTATTAAAATTGCTGCAATTGATAATGGTCTAGCATTTCCTTTTAAACATCCTGATGAATGGAGAGCATGTGAGTATTCTGTGGTTATCCATATTTATATTACTCCTTTTCATAAAAAAAAAAAGTAAGGCAACCAAGTTTGCCCACATGGCCATGGAAGAAGGAAATTGTGAATGGAATATAATCCTACCTAGTCTATCTACCATGTGCAGAGAAAAGCTTGTGAAAGACAAGTAAGAAAGAATGTTTTTATGACAGGTCCCGTACCTAACCTTTCATCATATCTTAGTGCTTTCCAGATAAAAATACCTCTGATGTTTGACAGCCAGTCCAGAAGCCTTCACCATAGCCCTCTCATTCTACTGCTCCTACTACTGTGTGGCACTGTGAAGTCTTAGATTTCCTGCTAGCATCTTAAAGTCTGTGTTCTGTGTAGCAGAAGTTCCCATTCTCCATATCCCTAAGGCTAGTGCCACAGCTTTAAAATTTGACTCGCGTAGTAGATAGTAAACTCAGTCAAGGTCACCTTGACTCTGAGAACTTATCACTTATTACCTGTTTGTCCATGTAGTAACTCTATATTTTGGGTCATTATCTGTATAAAAATGATTAACTTCTGATGGTTTGAATTCTAGTTACTATATATGTGGCTATAGAGGCAAGAGGCCCTTTAGAGGAAAGGGCTATGTTAGAAACCTTCCTTTGACCTTTACTTCTATTGGCCTAACTGTGACCAAACTATTTTATTACTTCTTATTCCTCTTTCTTTTCCTGGTTTATGTTGTAGAGATTGGAGTTAGCCAATAGATCTGGGAGACTAAAACCGAATAGAACAAAAATTTTGGTTTATCATTATGAAGAATTGAACTAAGCCATATCTGTTTTCAGATTTAATTGTAGTAGATGTACTTTGCTGATTAAAAAAAAATTATCTGCTTATAGAAATGTCAATGGTATTACCTGCACTTAACAATACCACCTCTTAGCTGCATCCATTTCTGTTTCTCAAATCATGGAGATAATAGTACAGTTGTATGCCTTCCTATAATACATAGTCAATATGAATGCCAAAAGTATATTTGCTTAAAAGACTATTTTATGGAGAACTTACTCAAGGCAAGTGCTCACATGGTAGTTAGAAAAAATAATACATGGACACTTTCAGGGTTCTCTAAAGAACTTTGGAATTGATTGTGAGACATTAGAGACAATAGAATTGCCCAACATGGTGTGCCCATGTCAAAGACGGTGCTGTGCTCTATGAGCAAAGCAGAATTGCAGTAGCTCAAAAGAAATGTGAGATACACAAATTTAAACATCTTCTCTCCAGGATGTTCATATGGACAATTAGTGCCTGACCTGTGGGAGAGCCTTCTTGAGCTCATGTTGGTGTGATCAGCCACAGTCGGACACACTGTATCTCAACCCCAACATAGTGATGTCATTTCGGTCCTCTTTGAGAACAAAGGACAACCAACCTGTCAGAATTTATCTCTAAACACAAATTCTCAATATACAATTTATGAAAATAAGAGATTGTTTAAAGTGATCAGTAATGACATTTCAGGTGGTGGGTAGTAAGTGGCTTAGTGCTGGGGTGACCCAGCCATTATAATGCCATTGAGGCATTATAAATTGCATTAAAAGATATTGCTGAGGGTGAAGAACATATGAATGTTTAGGTTAAGAAACCCTTGATCTTTAAAAACGATTTCTAGTAGGGCATTTAGCTTTCCTGCCTAATTTTATTTCAGTATGTCTAGGTCCCAGTGTTGAATAGTTTAATTTCAAAATACTTCTATTAAGCTGATATTAAGTACTTTCTTTGTGTACAGTATTGCCTTTAGCCCTTAGAAATATACAATCAATGTGTGATGGTTTCCTGTCCTTATATTCAAGCTTATCATCTAATCATTTTGTGAAATGAAAAGTTTTTAAAACTTCCTCATGGACTGAAAATACTTTTTATTCCCCATTAGATCCTTTTCACTGGGCTTGGCTTCCTCAAGCAAAAGTTCCTTTTTCTGAAGAAACTAGAGAATTAATTCTCCCACGTATCTCTGATATGAACTTTGTGCAAGATTTATGTGAAGATCTTTATGAACTTTTTAAGGTAATTACAATCTTATCTGAAAATTTTCAAGTGTGATTTAATGGAAAAAAAAATTGGACTCATAATCAAAAGATATGCATTCATTTCTCATCTCTCCACCCTTCTAGCTGTCTGATCCTAGATAGATTACTTAACCTGTTTAATCCTCAGTTTCCTCATTTGTAAAGTGGGAATAATGACATTTGTCCCACTTGCCTCACAGGGTTGTTCATGATCAAATGAAGTAATGTATGTAAAAAACACTTTTGAAACTGAAAACCATGTGTATGTAAAATATAAACCAGTTATATATACCATATATATGCACACGCATACACACACATATACATACATACACACATACATATATTTATATACACACACACACACACACACACACACTTTTTTTAAAATTAGAATTCGTAATCATTGGAATACTAAAGTAGTTTGAGGAGTTGATTTTCATGTATGCCCAAAGGCAACAAAAAAGAAATATCATGTCACAAGATACATAGAGTAAAGAAGAAGAGAAGTTCTGTTTATAATTCAAACTTCTCCAAATCAGGTCAACATATACTTAGTGACTTTAGTGCTAAGGTGAACATAGGAGAGGATGGCAAGAAATATGTTGGAAATACTGTTCAGGGTTGCAAAATACTCAGATGTCTTGTGTCATGTATAGCATAATATTTCCAGAAGAAAGTTGGAAGGCTATGATAAGTGCTTAGTAACATCACCAAATTACAGTATTTGCTAACTTAATAGGAGATGGGAGAGTACATTTCTAAATCAGCTACATGTAGACAGTTAAACATTACCTACTTAGAACAAAAGTCAAAATTAAACTAGAAGAGAGGATAAAGGCAGGAAGGCACACAGTGGACATTTGCAGTGACTTCAACCTAATTTATTCAGACAAGCTGTTGATGTTGAAAAATGGGGAATGGATAAAGGGATAGACATCAAAACAAACTATCACTATTAACAGAAATATATCTAATGTAAATGAAGCAATCATCACAATGTACAGAACAAAGGAGCCCAGAAATCCATCAGTAAGCAAACATTTGATCTCCTTGCCAGAAGGAGACATCTAGCAGCCAAGCACTGGTTTAGACTATATATAAAGTCATTTGCAAAATGTTATAGTGGAAGATGAAGAGTAGTATCTAGTTTAAACAAAAAAAGTGGTAGTTGGGAAAAGACTGCAGGAGATACCATGTGAAACCTAACCTAAGCCCAATTGTCCTAATAGTATTTCTAAATGAAACCACAAGGACAAATGTTTGAAAAATAGAACAATCTGCTAGTGTAACTCCATTCAAATACTTAACACTTAAGTCACCAATGTGCTAGTAAGGACAGGGAAATGGAACATGAGAAAATGAAGTCAAGAAGAATGGCTGTGATTTAATCAGACTAATTATATACAGGGAAGATCTGTACTGGACAGCAAATTTGAAAACATTTTGGGATTAATTTATAAAATATTTAATAGGAAATGATATTAATATAAATAATTACCAAACCATTTGCCTATTTTTTTCATCTTAAAAGCTTTATAAAAATTATATACATAAGCTTTAAAGGTATCCTTGAGGACAACGAGAAGGGAATATGTTTTCAAAATAGTTTTCTACAGCCAACTATTTCCCATAATTGACTGAAAATTTTAATGATTACAAGATCACATTGTGTATAATATATGTTGATTTTTTAAAAAAATTTGAGTAAAGAAAAATAGCAATCTTGAAAGACTCCTCCAATGTCAATATACTAAAATAATACAAGATTCTTTGATACATAACAGCCAAAAATAGAAAATTTTGTTCAGTAATCCCTGAATATAAAGTGAGTCATAAAACAAAGTAGTATATGTTTACTTCTCTCTTGAAGGCCTTCACAGAATCTAAGCAGAAAAAGAATCATACAAATGATGATGTCCTTGAAATACTCCTGTTTGCTGATGATACTATGCCAATGGCGTTAAAACTCAGAATGTTGCATGATTTTCTCAGTGGAATATATGACCACTTGAAAGAAATTGACCTCATAATCCATACAAGAACTCCCACATGAATGAGGAATGTCTTTTGCTTAGAATATGACTTGGAACAAGATGGAAAGTTCACTTGAGTTTGTCCATCAATACATATATCTTAGTCACTTGATAGATAATGAACTAGACCCAGAATTAAATAGGAGGGAAAAAGTAGAAAAGATTACATTTGAGATGCTGCAAATGTTTTTGAGAATCTCAAGCTGGTCCCTGACACAGAAATACATTTTTTAAATATCATTATTCTTTTAGTGGTGCTCTGACTACAAAACATGAAACATTTATACCCACCATTCATCTTCTCATGGACCTTTGGAGAATTAAAAGTGAAAGTAACCCAAGGACAATGGGATAATGAATGGTGGGTATAAAGGAGAGTAACATATCACTAATGATGGCTTATGTACAAAAAGGTCTCCATCAAAGTAGTCCTATAGAAAATATGTTATCAGAAAAAAGAAGTAGGCCATTCATGTAGTGAAAGTGATAGTTGAAAAAAGTTTTTAGTACTTTAAAACTTTTCTTTCACTAAAGTCCTACTCCAGAGTCTTGTTGCATGAAGACATAGGATAATAGTTTTATAGTTGTAAGTGACCTTAGAGGTTATCTGATCCAACCGTCTCATTGTACAAATGAGGAAATCAAGGCACTGATGTCTTGTTTTTTAGTGACTTTACCAGTTAGTGCAAGAACTGGAAGGCTTGGACTAGCCAAGATGGCAGAGTAGGAGGAAGCAATGCATCTCAGCTTTCTTCCTGTTCACCCCCCACAACTCCTCCAGCAACGATCTAAGAATTTCAAACTGAGTGGTGATTGAGAAAGTGTAGTGGGTTATCTTTTTACCCTAAGACCACATAAACTTGAGAATCTTTCCAGTAAGATGATGGTAAAGTAATACAGAAATGCTAGCTCTAGCTAGAAAATTCCCTCTTCCCCTCCCCTGACACACAAAAAAGAATTGAGGGAGCCAATATAGGCAAAATTATCACTTATTGCCAAGGAGATGATAGTGTACTTGGAAAACCCTGGAGGCACAATTAAAAATTAATTGAAACCAACAAAGTTGTAGGATATAATGATTTCACATAAATCATTAGCATTTCTGTTTAGTAATAATCCCATTAGGAAGAGAAATTCTATTTAAAATAACCCCCAAATTATATATGAAATATTTGGGATTTTACCAACCAAGATACACATAGGTACTATATTAACACCACTACAAAACACTGTTTATGGAAATAGAGGCCAACATAATGGCAGAATGTTAATTGCTCATGGCTAGGCCAAACTAATGTAATAAAAATAATAATATCTAAATTAATTTTATTTAATGCTATAACATTCAAACTACCAAAGGATTACTTTATTAAATAAGAAAAAATAATAGAATTGATTTGGAGGAACAAAAGATCAAAAATCTCTAGAGAAATGATGGGGGAAAAGTAAGAAGGAAGTGACCTAGCTTTCCAGATCTCAGAACTATATTACAAAAGCATCAGTAATCGAAACCATTTTGTTCTAGTTAAAAAATAAAATGGTTGGTTTGTAGAACAGGTTAGGTACTAAACATAGAGTAGTAAAGAACCTAGTAGCCTAGTGTTCACTGAACCCAAAGATGCTAGTTGCTGGTATCAGGATTCATTCTTTGACAAAAATTTTTGGGAAAACTAGACAGTAGTTTGGCAGAAATCAGGTTTAGACCAGCACCCCACAACATATATTAAGATAAGCCCCAAATGGACGTATGACCTAGATTTAAAAAGCCATGTCATGAGCAAATTAGAAGAACAAAGAAGAATCTTAACTTTTAAGATCTGTGGGTAAAAAAGAGTTCATGAACAAAAAGGGTTAGAGATCATAGAAGATAAAATGGATATTTATTACATAAAATTAAAGTTTTTGTTTATACAAATCTAGGGCATATAAGATTAAAAGGTAAATAGTTAATTAGAAAAATATCTTTACAGCAAGTTTTTCTGACAAAGATCTCATTTCCAATATATTTAAGGTACCGATTCAAATTTATAAGAATCAGAGACCTTCCCCAATTGATAAACAGTGAAAGATTGTGAACAAAAAGTTCTCAAAGCATGAATTCCAAGCTATTTATGTACGTGTGAAAAAAATACACCAAATCACTAAAAATTAGAGAAATGAAAAATTAAAACAAATCTAAATCCACCTCACACTCATCACATTGGCAGAATTGACCAAAAAAAGGAACATGACAAATGTTAGACGAGCTGTGATTAAACAGGCACATTGACATATTTAGTCCAACCATGAGTTAGTCCAGCTGTTCTGGAAAGCAATTTGGAATTATGCTCAAAAAGATATTAAGTTGTGCATACCTTTTAACTTAGAAATTATTACTCATATATTCCAAGGAGATCAAAGAAGAAAGAAAAGCACCTATATATATACACAAATATATACCAGCTTTTTTTTGTTGTGTTGTTGTTCAGTAGTTTTTCAGTCACATCCGACTGCTCATGACTCCGTTTTTGGGGTTTTCTTGGAAGAGATCCTGGAGTGCTTTTCCATTTCCTTTTCCAGCTCATTTTACAGATGAGGAACTAAGGCAAATAGGGTTAGGTGACTAGCCTACGATCACACAGCTAGTAAGTGTCTGAGGCCAAATTTGAACTCAGGAAGATGTGTCTTCCTGTTTCCAAACTTGGCACTTTACCCACTGTGCTACCTAGCTGCCTCATTGTAGCTTCATATAAATGCTTGGTAATTGAAAAAAAAATATTTAAAAAAAGAATATCAAGAACTTTTTAATACAGAAAGACTTTTGAGTATGTAATCTGCAATGGACAATGAGTTTGTTGTCTAAGATTCAGTCTACTTAAGTTCAGTGAGGCCAGTCATGAGAAGATTAGTCACCAGGTGATGAGTTGCTTTTGTCACAGAAATTCATGAAGACAATTTAGTAAGGTACCGATGTCTTATTATCTGCTTAACACAAAAACCATGTATCTTTTGACAAAGACATTTTAAATTTCTAATAGTTTTATATCCTAAAATCTTGATATTTTCTGCTCCACTAGTCTTATAATCCTAGTCAAAAAAAAAATATGGTTACTAGTTAAATATCATGAATATGCTTAGAAATAATAGAAATAAAACTACACTACTCTGATAAATAAGCTGTTGTCTTCTAAAATTAAAATTCAGCAAAGTTAACTTTGCATAAGTATGAATGTTACTTATCAATGAATTTCTATTTGAATTAAACTCATGCTGCTTTTTGTGTTGAATTATCAAATCTGATCATTTAAATTTGTAACTTGAATTAAATTGAAGAATTCATTATTAATCATGCTAAAGCAAATAATTTATAGACAAGATCTTGCTGTTAAGTAACTCTTAATTTTTTTTTCTTTCTCTCATAAAGACTGATAAAGGATTTGACAAGGCCACTTTTGAAAATCAGATGTCTGTAATGAGAGGCCAGGTAGGTCATGTTTTTTGCAATATTTAAATTTTTGTATAGAAAAGAAACCGTGACAGATTAATTTTATCCAGTTTCAGTTGGGCCCTCACTATTGCATGCCAGTCCTTTTACTATTCCCTAACTGGGAGGGGGAAAAGGAAGATGGGTCTTCATTTATATAGTTATTTATTTGCATTTTTATTGATATCTTTTTGATTTTATATTATCCAAATTTCCCTGTTTCCCTTACTGTCCCCACTCTAAGAGAGCAATCTCTTAAGAATTTTTTAAAGAAAAAGAAGAGGGGAAAAAACCAGCAAAATCAATAAATTGAAAACATCTGACAAAATATGTGTAACAATTTGCTCTTTGCATGCTGCCTTTAAATACGTCCACATTTCCCCCATCCAAAAAAATCTTCACTTGACCTTATCCTCTCAAGCTCTCATCAGGGTTCTTTCACAGTCAAAGTTCTACGAGAAAGCTATCTATACTTACTGCCTCCACTTTCTCACTTCCTTTTCCTCAACCTCTTGCAGTCTGGCTTGTCACCCTTCTGCACAACTGAAACTGTCTTCTCCAAGGTCCAGTAATATCTTTTTCTTAATAGTGCCAATTTCAAGTAGATTTCTGTTCCTCAGGACAAGAATTGCATTTCCATGTATTTACAGTGCTGATAAAGTACAGTATTCACTTCTCTCCCTCTGCAGACATTCAGGTATTCAGAATGGCTAGAATTTACACAAAAGTGCGATCTTTAAACTGTCTCTTCACAAAGCCTTTGCTACAAATTTGGCTCGTTTGATTTTTGAAAAGCTGTGCAAAATGTTCTTTTTTTAGTGCATTTAGTCAGTATCTTCAGTAGATCCAGCAGAGATACTTTTAGGGGGCTACTCCATCACCAAGGCATCTACCACATATACCTATAGCCATGACTACCATTCTCTGATTAGCCTTAAGGATGATAGGGTTGACTCTGACCCTGAGCAAGTCAAAACCTCTTTGGCCTCAATTTTTCACTTATAAAATGAGGGATATAATGGCACCTACTTTATATGAATCAAATGAGATATCTCATGTAAAGTACTTAGCAAATCTTAAAACACTATATAAATGTCAATTATTATATACTATCTATATAACCTTGAGGAAAACTATGGTTTTGGACTTTAGTTTCCTCATTGACAAAGTGAGGCAGTTCGCTACATCATGATCTCTTATTCAGGTCGGATCTTCATTGATTCCAAATCAATACTTTGGTTGAATGACTCTTGAGACAGCAGCACTAACATTTTTCTAAACTTCTGCTCTTCAAGATTTGGATCTCTAAGACCTCTCCAGCTCTGATTCCTGTGCTTGTGTTATTCATGTATGTGTGTGTATATATTTCAGTCATTTTTTTAGTCACGTTTCAACCCCTCGTGACCCCGTTAGGGATTTTCTTAGCAAAGATACTGGAGTAGTTTGCCATTTTCTTCTCCAGCTCATTTTACAGATGAGTAAATGGAGGCAGATGGGGTTAAGTGACTTGCCCAGGGTCACACAGCTAGCAAGTGTCTAAAGCCAAATTTGAACTCAGGAAGATGAGTCTTACTGACTCCAGGCCTGAAACTCTATTCACTGTACATATATGCGTTTGCATATGTATATATTTTCCATAAATAACAGAAGCATAGAAGATAAATAATTCATGTTATATATATTTATATATGCACATGCATGTATCTATGTATTTGTAAATAAATATCAGTATTGATATTAATGTAGTATTTGATGAACCTGGAAAAGATCCACAAATGAAGCAGTGTATTACCAAGAGAAGAAATGTTATTTTGCCTTCTTCCTTGGTGTTCACCACTACTGTATGAAAACTTTTTGTACTCAGTTAAATGGCCTAAGCAGAGATGAATTTATTGACTTTATGTCAAAAATGTAAAATAAAAAAAATCATTTTTTAATTAAAAAAAAAAGATAAAGAATGATAGGATTGCAGACCTTTTCCAGTTTTTCCTACTGGTGCTCATATTCTTCCTTCTTAACAGTCTGGTTCTTATCAAGTCAGTTTCTTCCATTTTATTACATTTGTCAAGGATTGTGATTGTCTTTATTGTCATTTTTGCCTTGAAGCTTCTCATCGTTCACTGCAGCCTTCTTATGAAAGCATAATATTCAGTTGAGTTCTTGGAAGATATCTTCTCTCTCTGCTTTTCACTTTCAGCCTTGTTCATAATCCAGTTTCCTGGACTGTGCTTTAATGTATTCTTTACTTGAGTGGCCTTTTGTCGTTGCTGACGGTGATCTTATTCTCCTTGATTGTGCTTTTATCCACAGCAGATACTTTGAGAATGTCATTTGCATCAATGTCAGAGGTCACTTCAATCTAAGGAACACCCCAGAGTAGAGGGGTATTCCTATGAACTCAGATTTGCCAAACAGTTTGTTATCCTTTGTCATTTTCATAAACCTGGATAAGCATAGGAAGCTAGTTGTTTGAGTAAATAGTGAAGAACTATGTCTGCTTTGTGGGGAGTGGTGATATTAAGTTTGATAAGAATTTTCATAATTCTATCAGCAGTTTCTGTATCAGAGAAAAGAAGCATGACATCCACAGCAGCAAGTCCTGTACTTTGTCAGATTTATCCTCAGACAAGGTGGCAGCCTGGATAGCAGTATAAGCAATAATAGCCTCAATAGGATTATTACTGTTGAGTAGCTCTTTATCCTTAAAGAAGTCTTGCAGAAGTTTTTGGAATTTGAGGATAAGAGTAGAATCATGGATCTGTAACTAGGTTTTGGCATCTTTTAGAGCCTTTTCTTTTGGTTCCTTTGTACTACGAAGAAGGTCCACATTTAGTTCTTAAAAATAGGTGCAAGTGATAGAGGTATAGAAATTGGTACCTTCATAAACAGAGTTGTTTACATACGGTCTGCACTTGGCATGTTCACAAGTCACACTGAGGAGGTGAACAGCCTTCTTCGTTCTCAGTCGTGTCCTTGTGCTTATGCTCAACAATAAGTAGTTGACCACACAGTTGTCAAAGTCCTCCCCAACCAGAGTATCTCCTGCTCTGGACTTGACTTGAAAAATGCCATCTTCGGTGTTGAGAATGGAGATTTGAAAGTACCACCTCCGAGGTCAAGTCACTGTAATTTTCTTGTGACCAACCTTCTTAGGTCCAAGCCATAATCTTTAATACTAATGTTTGGCTCATTGATGATTCAGAGCACATTGAGACCTTCAGTGATCCGAGCTCTGCAAGTGCCTGACCTGGGTTTCAGTCTGAGCAGCCGTAGAGTGCTGTTTGACTCAGTCCCTATCAGCTAGCGCAGAAAGCTCTTTTGGTTCAGCTTGACAGAATTATAGGATCCCCTTGGTCTGGAATTCTTGCCCTAGTCATTCTTCCACAGGCAGGGCTGGATGCTTGAACTGAGACCCCACTCTGCTTCTGAGGTCTGAACCACATCACTGCTGCTTGCTTCTGAATTTCTTCTTGTTTTGGTCCAGTACCCAGGGCCTCCCTGTCAGAGGGCGCTGCCATAGGTACAGGTCCCCTTGTTAGTCTACCCTGGATTTTTGACCTAGAAATGTGTAGTGTGCTACAAAACTGCCAGTTGCCACTTTTCCCTATTGCAGTACCCTGGTAGGGGTCTGCAGGTTCCTTGCAATAAATCTGGAACCTTCTCTTGTCAGGGTACACATCTTTTCCCCGAGCTGTGAAGTACTCCATGCATAACATGCTTCTGTTCGAATCCTAAACACTTTCTCCCTATGCTGACCTAAATGAATTACTGAGTTTTTCTGAATTTTTGGTCTTGTACATTTTCTAGGTCTCTTTAGAGGAATTTTGGGAGGGGAGCTTGGCTGTACTGCTTTCTTTGCTCTGCCATCTTAGCTCCACCTCCTCAAATAAAACATATGTGAGAAATATGAAGTGGGTCCGTTTGGCCGGAATGTAGAGTTCATTATGGGAATTAATATGTAGTAAACCAGAGAAGTTTGTACCTTAGAGAAAATAGAGAACTCCTGAAACTTTTTTAAGTGACACAGTCAGGATATCTGGGTCGTATGACCAACAAGCTGGAGGACTGGACATTTTCTCTGATTCTAATGATGTCTCAAAACTCTCCAGAACAGAGATTATGTTCCACAGATAAAGCAATTTCACCCATCTTTATAGTGTAGAACATCAAGAACCCTAAAAAAATTAAACCCCCATGAACCAATGCTTAACCTGTGCTCACTCAGCACCTCCTCCCCCATAACCTACCATGCTCTCAGCAACATAACTGTACCAGCCACTCAGCCCACAGGCTTGCATTAGAATGCATCCCTACACTCTGAAACCTCTTTCCCATATTTCTAGTGCCACAAAGATGCAAGCTCCAAACTTAAGAAATTTGCTGAGGCCTCGATAGCCAGTGCTTTATTAGGGTTCTTTGCTGCAACAGAGCTTTTTAGGAGAGTGAAAGAAGAGAAGGAACAGGGAAGGATATCTGTCTCAGCTTGTAATAGAACTCAACCCCACCCTTTCATGTGCTGCTTTAAGAATATCAGTTTGGTACCTTTGTGGAAAATGGGTTAGGAAGAGGAAAGAGGATGAATGAAAGTTGATCAAGCAGTAGGCTATTAGAGTTATTTCCACTATGAAGTGAGAGGCTATAGGAAACTGAACTAGTTTGGTAGCATTGTGATTAGAGTGTGAAGGGGATAGATACAAAAGATGTTGAGGAGGTGGTATTGATAAGACGTGGCATCTGAATGAATATAGTGCAAGTAAGAATAAGAATGAAGACCTAGGCTTCAAACATGACTAACTGGAAGAATGGTGGTGTCTTCAACAAAAGTAGGGAATTTAGGGGGTGGCATGAATTTAGCAGGAGAAAATGAGTTCTTTTGACATGTTAATTCGGAGATAACTTTAAGACATCTGATAGAGATGTCCAGCAAGTAGTTGAAGATGTGAGACTAGAACTCAAATGAAAGCTCAGGGCTGGCAATAAAATTTGGACTTCACATGCATAGATAGGAGCTGATGAGATCACCAAAAAAGAGAGAATATTTGGAAAGACAGTAAGGCCCAAAGCAACTTCAGCATATACTCACACATGGGGTGTGGGACACGCATGATGATCCTGCAGAGGATATTAAAGGGTCATGGAGACTTCTGCTTGCGGGAGCCAAGATGGCAGAGTAAGAAGTAAATTGCTCTCACTCTCCCTTAATGACCTCTGAAAGCCCAGAAAATATCGCTCCAGAAAAAACCCTGGAATATCTGAGCCAGCAGAAAGGTGTGGTACAGCAGTCTTGTAGCTCAGGAAGCTTGGGGGATTAATAGGAAAGGCCCCTTTTGCTCTGGGGGAGGGGGAGCAGTACAGGAAAGGAGGTGTCCCAGCAAGCCAGCAGTAAGCCCCACCTCAGCATACTAGGGGGACAGCCTGAGTCCCGGGGTAGTGGAGTAAGCAAGTGCCAACACTGAGACCCCCTGAGTACCTCAGTACAGGCAGGGGAACCAGTAGACACCAACTCGGAAAACCACGTGTAGTGGCCTTCTCCAGCAGCCAAATCTCTTGGGGCCTCAACACAATTCCAGGAAGCAAAGCTCCAGGCTGACAGACAACTTCCAGCAGCCAAACAAAGGCGTGCCAGACCCAGGTGAGCAGGTATTCCTCCAGGGGTCAGATTCCCTACCCCAGCTGGAGAACTCCAGTGTTGCTGACTCCAGCCCAGTACCAGGTAAGCTGCCAGAACTCTACAGCCTCTAACTGCCAGCATCTGAGGCCCCAGCACACAAAGCCAGTGACCAGGCCCAGGGCTTCCTAGCACAAGAAGCTTGGGTCAATGCCCCCTGTGCTCCAGCAGGAGAGCTCAACTTTTTTTTAAGTCAGGAAATAGGCAAACACCATGAGCAAAAAGCAGAAGTGGACAGTGACCATAGATTCTTATTATGGGGACAGGGGAGATCAAGGCACAAATTCAGAAGAGGACAACATTGTCAATATACCCACATCGGAAACCTCAAAGGGGAATATGAACTGGTCTCCACCCCAAAAAGCCTTCTTGGAAGAGCTCAAGAAGGATTTTAAAGGTCAAATAAGAGTTATAGAAGAAAGGAAAGAGGGAAAAGAAATGAGAGTTATGTAAGAGAGAGTTAATAGCTTGGAAAAAGAAGGAAAAAATTAACTGTAGAACAAGTACTTAAAAAATACAATTGGCCAAATGGAAAAAAAGTACACTGAAGAAAACTCCTTAAAAAGTAGAATTGACCAAATGGAAAAGGAGGCACAAAAACTCACTGAAGAGAAGAACTCCTTAAAAAGCAAAATAGGCCAAATGGAAAAGGAGGTACAAAATCTAAAAGAAGAAAACAATTCGTTAAAAATTAGAATTGGGCAAATGGAAGCTAATGACTTTATGAAAGATCAAGAATCAGTCAAACAGAAACAAAAGAATGAAAAAATAGAAGAAAATGTAAAATACCTCATTGGTAAAACAACTGACCTGGAAAATAGATCCAGGAGAGACAATTTAAAAATTATTGGTTTACTTGAAAACCATAATGAAAAAAAGAACCTGGACAGCATCTTTCAGGAAATCATCAAGGAGAACTGCCCTGAGGTCCTAGAACCAGAGGGTAAAATAGTAATAGAATCCACGAGAAGATGTCGGAGTAAAAGCAGTGACTTGCTTGAGCTGTCACTCAAACCCCTCCAAATACCTGTAAAAAATGGCTTTGAACAAATTCTAGAGCAGCAGAACCCACAAAAAGACAGAGTGAAACAAATTTGCTGCCCAAGACAACCTGGATAGTTGATTGAAAAGATCTGTTGCTTAGGGCTGAGAGAGGAGCAAAGTTCAGCATGGGCCCCACAAGCAAAGACCAGGCCTTAGTGAACCTGGAGCAGGCCTCAGGGGACTGAATCACTGGCTGCTGTGGCGATTTCTAGACTTCTCAACCCACAAATCCAAACACAGCTGTTGGACCATGGTGAGAGAGGAGCTCGATCCCAGCCCCAGTCCTGGCACAGCCCCAGAGTTGTGGCTGCTTCTGAAGCTTCTGGCCCACAGCCAGGGGGGTGGGGGGGGACAGGATGACCAAGCAGCTGGTCAGAGGGGAATCCAGGGAACTCTTTGCTGGTACTGAGGCAGTATTCTCTTCCCTTGCCTGTGCTTGGATCTGGGTCCCAGTTCTGGGTGGCAGTCCTGGGGCAAGGAGGAGCCCTGGCATGTTGGAGCTTGTGGCGATGGAGAGGGAATCCTCCTCACAGTTCCAAGGCAGAAAAGAGTGCTTGTGGTCTCTCATAGACTAGAGCACAGGCCAGGAAAGCAGTAAACACCTCATCTTTGATCATATCACCTTGGAATAACTGAAAATTTACAGGTCCCTAGAAGTATCTCTGAAAACACCTTAACAGTTTAAAAGTCAAATAATTGACTGGGATCATGAGCAAACTGTGCAACAAAAGTCAGACCATAGAGTCTTTCTTTGGTGACAAAGATGATCAAAACATACAAATCAGAAGAAGACATCTAAAGCTCCTACATCGAAAGCCTCTAAGAAAAATATGAATCAGTCCCAGGCCATGGAAGAGCTCAAAAAGGATTTTGAGAAGCAAGTAAAAGAAGTGGAGGAAAAACTGAGAAGAAAAATGAGAGTGATGCAAGAAAATCATGAAAAATGAGTCAACAGCTTGCTAAAGGAGACCCAAAAAAATACTGAAGAAAATAACACCTTAAAAAATAGACTGACCCAAATGGCAAAAGAGGTCCAAAAAGCCAATGAGGAAAAAAATGCCTTAAAAAATAGAATTGGCCAAATGGAAAAGGAAGTCCATAAAGCTCACTGAAGAAAATACTACCTTAAAAATTAGAATGTAGCAATTGGAAGCTAATGACTTTATGAGAAATCAAGAAATTGTAAAACAAAACCAAAAGAATGAAAAAATAGAAGACAATGTGGATTATCTCATTGGAAAAACAACTGACCTGGAAAATAGATTCAGGAGAGAGAATCTAAAAATTATTGGACTATCTGAAAACCATGATCAAAAAAAGAGCCTGGACACCATCTTTCAAGAAATTATCAAGGAAAACTGCCCAGATATTCTAGAACCAAAAGGCAAAATAGAAATTGAAAGAATCCACCCATCACCTCCTGAAAGAGATCCCCAAAGGAAACCCCCTAGAAATATTATAGTCAAATTCCAGAGTTCCCAGGTCAAGAAGAAAATATTGCAAGCAGCCAGAAAAACAATTCAAATATTGTGGAAACACAATCAGGATAACACAAGATTTAGCAGCTTCTACATTAAGGGACTGCAGGCATGGAATATAATATTCTGGAAGGCAAAGGAGATAGGATTACAACCAAGAATCATCTACCCAACAAAACTAAGTATAATCCTTCAGGGGAAAAAAATGGATATTCAGTGAAACAGAGGACTTTCAAGCATTCTTGATGAAAAGACTAGAGCTGACCAGAAAATTTGACTTTCAAATACAAGACTCGAGAGAAACATGAAGAGGTGAGCAGGAAAGGGAAATCATAAGAAACTGATTAAGGTTGAACTGTTTACATTCTGCATGAAAAGTTGATATTTGTAACTCATGAGTCCTTTCTCAGTATTAGAGTAATTGGAAGGAAAAAAATTATATGTGTGTATATATATAGATACATAGACAGATAAATAGAGGGCCCAGGGTGAGTTGAAGATGAAGGGGTGATATCTGGAGAATAAAATTAAGGGGTGAGAGGATTATACTGGGAAGAGAAAGGGAGAGTGGAGTAAAGGGAAAGAAGGGAGGGAGATGAGCATTGTTTGAATCTTACTCTCATCAGATTTGGTTTAAAGAAATAATAACATAATCAGTTAGGTATAGAAATCTAACTTACCTTATAGGAAGTAGGAGGGGAAAGGGAAAAGAAAAAGGGAGGGGGCGAATAGAAGGAACTGCAAACTGAGGGAGGTGATATTCAAAAGCAAAACTCTAGTGAAGAGGAAAAGGGAGAAAGGAGAGAGAAAAAAGAGAAAGACACAGTAATCATAACTATGAATGTGAATGAGATGAACTATCCCATAAAATAGAAGCAGACAGTAGAGTGAATTAAAAACCATAATCCTACAATATGTTGTTTACAAGAACGTATTTGAAGCAGAGGGATACACATAGAGTAAAGGTAAAAGGCTGGAGCAGAATATATTATGCTTCAGCTGAAGTAAAAAAAGCAGGGCTAGCAATCCTAATCTCAGACAAAGCAAAAGCAAAAATAGATCTAATTCAAAAAGATAAGGAAGGAAACTACATCTTGCTAAAAGGTACCATAGACAATGAAGTAATACCATTGCTAAACATATGCACCAAGTGGTATAGCATCCAGATTCTTAGAGGAGAAGTTTAGGGAGCTACAGGAAGAAATAGGTATCAAAACTATACTAGTGGGGGACCTCAACCTCCCTCTTTCAGAACTAGATAAATCTAACCACAAAATAAACAAAAAAGAAATTAAGGAGATGAATAGAATTTTAGAAAAGTTAGATATGGTTGACCTCTGGAGAAAATTGAATGAGGATAGAAAGGAATATACCTTTTTCTCAGTGGTACATGACATCTGCACAAAAACTGACCATGTACTAGGGCATAAAAACCTCACAATTCAGTTCAGAAAGGCAGAAATACTAAATGCACCCTTTTAAGATCATGATGCAATAAAAATTACAAGTAATAAAGGGCCATGGAAAGATAGACTAAAAATTAATTGGAAGCTAAATAACCTAAACCTAAAGAATGAGTGGTTCAAACAACAAATCATAGAAACAATAACTTTGTCCAAGAGAATAACAATAATGAGACAACATACCAAAACTTACGGGATGCAGCTAAAGTGATTCTTACGGGAAGTTTTATATCTCTAAATGCTTACAAGAATAAAATAGAAAAAAAAAAGAGATCAATGAATTGGGCATGCAACTAAAAAAGCTAGAAAAAGAAGAAATTAAAAATTACCTATTAAATTCCAAATTAGAAGTTCTGAAAACCAAAGGAAAGATTAATAAAATTGAAATTAAGAAAACTGTTGAACTAATAAATAAAACTAAGAGCTGGTTTTATGAAAAAAAAAATAAAACAAAATAGATAAACCTTTTGTTAATTAGATTTAAAAAAAAACCAAATTACCATCATCAAAAATGAAAAGGGTGAATTTACCACCAATGAAGAAGAAATCAAAACAATAATTAGGAGCTATTTTGCCCAACTATGCCACTAAATTTGATAATATTAGTGAGATGAGTTCTAGGATTTTTTTTTTTTTTTGGTTAGGCAATGGGGGTTAAGTGACTTGCCCAGGGTCACACAGCTAGTGTTATGTGTCTGAGGCCGGATTTGAACTCAGGTCCTCGTGACTCCAGGGCCGGTACTCTATACACTGAATCACCTAGCTGCCCCAATCTTAGTGAAATGAATTAATATTTACAAAAATATAAATTACCCAATTAAGGGAAGAAGAAATAAAATACTTAAATAACCCCATTTCCGAAAAAGAAATTGAACAAGCCATCAGTGAACTCCGTAAGAAAAAATCTCCAGGGCCAGATGGATTTACAAGTGAATTCTATCAAACATTTAAAGAACAATTAATTCCAATACTACATACACTATTTGGGGAAATGGTGAAGAAGGAGTCCTACCAAATTCTTTTTATGATACAAATATCATGCTGATACCTAAACCAGGAAGAGCCAAAACAGAGAAAGAAAATTATAGACCAATTTCCCTAATGAATATAGATGAAAAATTTTAAATAAAATATTAGCAAAGAGATTACAGCAACTAATTTCTAGGATAATACAATGTGACCAGGTAGGATTTATACCAGGAATACAGGGCTGGTTCACTATTAGGAAAATGATCAGCATAATTGACCATATCAACAACAAAACTAACAAATTATATGATTATCTCAATAGATGCAGAAAAAGCATTTGACAAAATACAACACCCATTTCTATTAAAAACGCTAGCAAGCATAGGAATAAATGGAGTCTTCTTTAAAATGATAGGTAACATCTATCTAAAACCATCAGCAAGCATTATATATAATGGAGATAAGCTAGAAGCATTTTTAATAAAATCAGAGTGAAACAAGGATGTCCATCATCTCCACTGTTATTCAATATTGTACTAGAAATGTTAGCTTTACCAATAAGAGAAGAAAAAGAAAATTGAAGGAATTAGAATAGGCCAAGAAGGAACAAACCTATCACTCTTTGCAGATGATAGATGGTATACTTAGAGAATCCTAAAGAGTCAAGTAAAAAATTACTTGAAATAATAAACAAATTTAGCAGAGTTGCAGGATATAAAATAAACCCACATAAATCATCGACATTTTTATTTATTATTAAGAAAGCCCAACAACAAGAGATAGAGAAATTCTATTTAAAGTTCCTGTAAACATCATAAAAATATTTGGGAGTCTGCCTGCCAAAACAAACTCAGGAACTATGTGAACACAATTACAAAAGACTTTTCACACAAATAAAGTCAGATCTAAATAATTGAAAAAATAGTACATTTCTCATTATCTAAGAGTAGACATAGATGATTCAGATCATATTGTTAACTAATGGACTACAATATTTGTTTCCAAAGTTTAATTACAACATTTCTTGGTATGTTAATTTTGTGCTTTCTCACATTTGACCACCTGAGGAATCTTTTAAACTGTACTTTGTATTACCATGCAAATTTTCTGAAGCATTCAAACTTTATTTCATTATGTTTCTCTAGAAGAATTGTGATTCTCAGATTGTCTCTGTACATTGTTTCTTCAAGGTCAATTGCTTTGGCTTGTAGAGAGATATTATGTTTTCATTGAGACTTCTTGTTTTTGGACTTTGTTCTGATGACTTTTTTTCCATTGCTGCAGTTTTTTAGTTCAAACTCTTCTGTTCTCTTTTTCAGAGAATCTGCTATTTTGAAGAGGTTACTTTTCCAGATTTTCTACTGTCCTGTTTGTTCATTTCTTCCTTTTGATTTGGCACCTCTTTTAATTTCTTTTTTTTTGTTTGTTTTCTTAGGCAATTAGGGTTAAGTGACTTGCGGGTCACATAGCTAGTAATTTTAATTTCTTTATTGTTCCTTTGAAATATTTTGGAAGTTCTTTTTTTAAAAATTGATTATTAACATTTTTTATGTTGAGTTCCAAATTTTCTCCCTCCTTCCAGCCCCTCCCCCACCCATTGAGAGAACAAGCATTATGGTATGCGTTATATATGTGAAGTCATGTAGAACATTTCTATATTAGCAATGTTATAAAAAATCAAGAAAAATAAAGTTTAAGAATGTTTCAATTTGCACTGGGAGTTCTTCAGTTTTTCTCTATGGAGGTGGAAAGTATTTTTCATCATGGGTCCTTTGGAATTGTCTTGGATCATTGTCTTGATCAGAATAGCTAAGTCTTTCACAGTTGATCTTCATTAAAATATTACTGTTACTGTGTACAAAGTTCTTCTGGTTTTGTTCACTTTGCATCAATTCATATAAGTCTTCCTGGGTTTTTCCGTACCCATCCTGTTCATCATTTTTTATAGCACAATAGTATTCCATCACAGTCATATACTACAACTTGTTTAACCATTCTCCAATTGATTCTTCACTTTATTTTAGAAGTTCTTGAAGTTGTTCAGTTACTACATCAGGATTTTTTTCATAGTTGAGGGAATATTTTCTGTTTTTCAAAGATTTTTGAGCTATTCAGATTATGATATCACTTCCAAAAATGATCATTTTCATGAGATCCTATAGTTTAGACAGCTAATTATATAAAACTTTCCTATTATTCATGTCAATTCAAGATAAAATGAGATTTGGTGAACCCGGTGATTCTTCTTTTCAAAAGAATGGCTGCTTGCCAGAATTTTGGATTAAAAAAAAAAATGGAAATTGTATGTGGCCAAATAATGGAAAATGTTAATTGAAAGATTTTGTTATTGCTTATTATGTCTTTCTATAGATTTTAAACCTTACTCAAGCATTAAAAGATGGAAAGAGTCCTCTTCAGCTGGTACAAATGCCGCGTGTGATTGTGGAACGAAGTCAGAGTGGAAGTCAGGGCCGGATTGTCCATTTGAATAATTCATTCACACAGACCGTGAATTGTAGGAAGCCTTTCTTTTCTTCCTGGTAGCTGATGTAAGATGAAAAACACTGGACTCTTGCCCTTAATTAGAAATGTTATATAAAAGATTTTGCAATAATATAAATCTTCTGTACACAGCTCCAACTGCCAAAACCTCAGATAACTGAAATCTTTAAAAAGGTTGCATTTTGAATGTAATCAAAAGTTTACAGTTTTTGTGTCCAAAAATTGTGGATTCTCCGTCAGGGAATAAACAAGTAACCCATAGTTTATATTGTATTTTTATATGATAAATGTACTTTATTGTGTTGATACTACTTTAAAAGAAAATTTTACAGTTTACATATGCTGGAATGACTATTCACTTTGGAATTCAAAACTAGAAAATTATATGTCTTTTGTTCAGTTTGACTATGAGAATGTGAGTTTGTGAGATTGCGCTTTATATTGCCCTTGCAAATGAAGGTGATATCCTTGTTAAATTTTTTCAGATTCCAAAATGCCTTAGGTTTGAAACTGACCCATCTGGGTTTGAATGCAATAGTTAAAAGAAAAATAAATTAGAATAGTTATATTGCATCTTTAAAAAAAGCTGCTGTTTCTGAAACTTGAAAAATGTACCTGAAAAAGCCCAGTCTGCTTTGTACTAGGGACCAAAAAATTAGTTAAATTTGCATTAGACTTTTGTGCTTCTGTTTGTCTACTTTAAAATTAGTTTTAGAGAATTGTTCATGTTACTGTTTTCTTTCTCCAACGTCAAAGAAGATTTGGTATAATAAAGGTGCAAAATTCAGTTTGAGAATGAAAAATGAGGGGTTATTCATTGGCTAGTATCAAAATAGGTCTCTAGGTACTTAAGCTTTGAGGTATGTGTCACTAAATATTCATTTATATGTCTTGCATAGGATCTAAGAACAAGCTGTTTTTATTAATAATGAATTTTTTTAAATGAAAAATTGTACCCCAAAGTATATATGAGATTGCATATGGGGTCCTACTGTGTATTGAGCCTTTAAAGCAGCTTATTTTAAAAAAAAATAATTTATGCTATTTGATATTTCAGTTTGTATTCTAATTATGTCTATTTTTTTTAATTATCTGAACAAGTGATAGAGACAAGTTAAATAGATGACCCTAAAATCATTTACATTTGTTTCTGAAATGCATTTTTATACTTAACTGGCTATGTATGAGACTTTGAGAATTTGTAAAACTTTCAATAAATATTTGCTAAATTGAATTAAAATAAGCTGTGTGAAAATCAGACTTTACTAGAAAGAGACTCAGCTTTTACCTCCTATACTACTTAGCCCACTGATCACCTCTTTTTGCTCTTTCATCCTGGGAGTGACCGCATTATTATGTCACTCAGTTGGCCATCACCAGAACTGTCCTTTCACATTCTTAAGTTTACAGATTTCGTTGTTTGCACAGTCTGAGGGTTGGGGGAAGACTTTAATTACTTGTTGTATAAAAGATCTTTCTCAGATGTTAAGCTAGAGTAGGAGATAAAGAATTCCTGGGCTCTCTAGTTAGGCTCCACTTCTGACTTCTGGTTTTTGAGGCCACTGACCTCACATTACAAAAATGAAGTAGAAACCATTGTCTTCTTGGTGCCCTCTGCAAATAATCTGAAAAGAGAATCATCCAATGTAGGATAATGTAGAGTTGAATGTAAACTTTAAAATGTACCCTAATCTTTTTTCATGAATAGTAATTAAAATTGGTGTTTCCAAAAGTTGTGACCTACAGGAAAATAAATACCTGTGTTGTGTTATTTTTGATAATTACTTTAGTTTTTTCAGTATTTCACACTTTGCTATGTTATATTTTTTTAATGGAAAACACAGAAATTTGCTCCAGTGCTACTATTTTATAATACTTAAGAGAAGCTAGCATATCATTAGGATCTTCTATTTAAAATGGCCAGGTTATGCCTTAAAACTGAAGGAAATATGCATAATATTTCTAAATGCTGAATACAAGTCAGTAGAACAGTGATATTTTGTAAGCTTTTCAGGATCTTATTCCTTATGTAAATACTTCATTCAAACTCTTTAAAATGAGTATATTTGAGATTGCCAAATAGAAGACTTAAAATAATAAAAATCATTGTCTCAAAGACCAAATTTGTCTTGTGTCTATTGAATAATTAAAATGTGTGTTTTCACATTATGGTAGATTAAAATATAAATGGAACAATATTTACTTTTTTGTGTAACTTAGTATTAAAGTTAAAGCCTGAATTATGTGGGGGCATATGTTCCTTAGAGACATGTAACAGAATCTCTGTGAATCTCTGAATCATTTTCTTCAGGCATTCAAGTTTTTAAGACTTTAGAGTTGAAAAACAGTTGCCACTATGCATTGTAGGGGAAATTTTTTCACCAGGGATTCCCTCACCATTAGTTCTCAAACTTTTTGGTCTCAGGCCCCCTCTTAAAAATTATTGAGGACTCGGGGACAAAGCCAAGATGGCGGAGTAAAAGCAGGGACTTGCTTGAGCTGTCCCCTAAACCCTTCCAAATACCTGTTAAAAATGACTCTAAACAAATTCTAAAGCAGCAGAACCCACAAAAAGACAAAGTGAAACAAATTTCCAGCCCAAGACAACCTGGATGGTTGATTGAAAAGGTATATCGTGCCAGGCTGGGAGAGGAGCACAGTTTGGCGTGGACACACAGGCAGCACAGGCCGCAGCAAACCTAGAGCAGGCCTCAGAGGACTGAATAGCAGGCAGCTGTGGCAGTTTCCAGACTTCTCAACCCATAAACACTAAAGACAATTCAGAAGTTCAGTAGGAAAAGTCTGTCTGCTGTGAGAGAGAGAAGCACAGGGGTGGTCCCAGCCCCATTCCCCAAGCAAGGCTCTGGGGCAGCAGCTGCCTGCAGAGCTTCTGGCACACAGACTGAGGAGAAGCAAGTGGCTGATCAGAGGAGGATTGCAGGGATCTCTACTGGTGCAGGATTCTCTTGCTTTGCCCATGCTTGGATCTGGGTCACATTCTGGGTGGCGGTCCTAGGGCAAGGAGGAGTGCTGGTGTAGTGTAGCTTATAGTGGCGGTGGAGAGAAAATCCTCCTCACAGTTCCAAGACAGAAAAGAGTGCTTGTGGTCACTCATAGACCAGAGCACAGGCCAGGAAAGGAGTAAACACCTTGCCCTTCATCATAGCACCTTGGAAGAACTGAAATTTTTCAGGTCCCGAGAAGTATCTCTGAAAACAATTGCACAAAACCCCTGAAGCTTGGGACAGTACATTCTCCACACTGAAAGCAGACTCCTACCTTAACAAAGAGTTTATAACAGCCCAAATAATTGACTGGGATCATGAGCAAGCAGCACAAAAAGAATCAGACCATAGAATCTTTCTTTGGTAACAAAGAAGATCAAAACATAGAACCAGAAGAAGACAACACAGTCAAAACTCCTACATCCAAAGCCTCCACAAAAATGTGAATTGGTCCCAGGCCATGGAAGAGCTCAAAAAGGATTTTGAGAAGCAAGTAAGAGAAGTAGGGGAAAATCTGAGAGTGATGCAAGAAAATCATGAAAAATGAGTCAACAGCTTGCTAAAGGAGACCCAAAAAAATACTGAAGAAAATAACACCTTAAAAAATAGACTAACCCAAATGGCAAAAGAGGTCCAAAAAACCAATGAGGAAAAGAATGCCTTAAAAAGCAAAATTGGCCAAATGGAAAAGGAAGTCCAAAAGCTTACTGAAGAAAATACTTCCTTAAAAATTAGAATGGAGGGGGACAGCTAGGTGGTGCAGTGGATAGAGCACTGGCCCTGAAATCAGAAGGACCTGAGTTCTAACCTGGCCTCAGACCAAACACTTGACACTTACTAGCTCTATGACCCTGGGCAAGTCACTTAACCATAATTGCCTAAAAGTAAAAAAAAAATTAGAATGGAGCAAGCTAGTGACTGTATGAGAAATCAAGACATTGCAAAACAAATTCAAAAGAATGAAAAAATAGAAAGCAATGTGAAATATCTCATTAGAAAAACAACTGACCTGGAAAATAGATCCAGGAGAGAGAATTTAAAAATTATTGGACTATATGAAAACCATGATCAAAAAAAGAGCCTATACATCATCTTTCAAGAAATTATCAAGGAAGACTGCCCTGATATTTTAGAACCAGAGAGCAAAATAGAAATTGAAAGAATCCACCCATCATCTCCTGAAAGAGATCCCCAAAGGAAAACTCCTAGGAATATTGTAGCCAAATTGCAGAGTTCCAAGGTCAAGGAGAAGATATTGCAAGCAGCTAGAAGGAAACAATTCAAGTATTGTGGAAACACAATCAGGATAACACAAGATTTAGCAGCTTCTACATTAAGGGACTGCAGGGCATGGAATATAATATTCTGGAGGGCAAAGGAGATAGGATTACAACCAAGAATCATCTACCCAGCAAAACTAAGTATAATCCTTCAGGGGAAAAAAATGGACATTCAGTGAAATAGAGGACTTTCAAGCATTCTTGATGAAAAGACCAGAGCTGACCAGAAAATTTGACTTTCAAATACAAGACTCAAGAGAAACATGAAGAGGTAAACAGGAAAGAGAAATCATAAGAAACTGATTAAGGTTGAACTGTTTACATTCTGCATGGAAAGATGATATTTGTAACTCATGAGACCTTTGTCAGTATTAGAGTAGTTGGAAGGAAAAAAATTATATGTATGTATATAGATACATAGATAAATAGAGGGCCCAGGGTGAGTTGAAGATGAAGGGGTGATATCTGGAGAATAAAATTAAGGGATGAGAGAAGATTATACTGGGAGGAGAAAGGAAGAGGTAGAATGGGGTAAATTATCTCACATAAAACAGACAAGAAAAGACTTTTACAGTGGAGGGGAAACAGCAAAGGTGAGAGGGAATAAGTGAATATTATTCTCATTGGATTTGGCTTAAGAAGACAATAACACACACTCAATTGGGTATGGAAATCTATCTTACCCTACAGAAAATAGGGGGGAAAGGGGACAAGAGAGCTGGAGGATTATAGAGGGGAGGGCAGATTGGGGGAGGGGGTAATCAGAAGCAAACACTTCTAGAGAGGGACAGGGTCAAAAGAGAATAGAATAAATGGGGGGCAGGATAGTATGAAGGGAAATATACTTAGTTTTTCACAACGTGACTACTATGGAAGTGTCTTGCATGACTACACATGTATAACCTGTATCGAGTTGCTTGCCTTCTCAATGAGAGTGGGTGGGGAGGGAGGAAAGGAGAAAATTTAGAACCCAAATTTTTAAAAACAAAAAATAAAACAAAATTTGTTTATTACATACAACTGGGAAATAAGATATACAGGAAATGGAGTATAGAAATCTATCCTGCCCTACAGGAAAATTGAAGGGGAAGGGGATAAGAGAAGGGGGGGCAGATTAGGGGTATTCAGAATGCATGCCCTTTTGGGGTGGGGGGAGGGACGAGATGGGGAGAAAATTTGGAACTCAAAATCTTGTGAAAGTGAATGTTGAAAACTGAAAATAAATTAATTTTAAAAATTATTGAGGACTCCCCAAAGAACTGTTGTTTATGAACACTATATCTATTGTTATTTACTATATTAGAAATGAAAATGTCTCAGTATTATTACAGAAGTAGTTTGGACTTCAACAATCTCCTAAAATGGCCTCACTTTCCACTACAAAATGTTGCCTTCCCGATGCTACTTATTAATATCTACGAGATGTAATCAAAATAGTTCTTAGAGGCAAATTTATGTTACTGAATATCTGCATTAATAATAGAAAAAGATACTGAACTAAATAAAGTCTATACTTGAGGATTCTACATCCACTAGCTAGTGTTGGAGTCAGGAATGGAAACCAAGTTCTCTGGCTCCAGTATCAGTTTGCTTTCCACTACACCATGCCACCTCATCAAGAAAAGAGCAAAGTCAAGATGACAGAGTACAGAAACCAGTTAAGTTCTCCCAACATTCTCCTCAAAAGAACATTAAAAAAAGCCTCAAATTGAATTCTGTAACAGCAGAGCCAAGAAAAGGTCAGGGTGAGACATTTTTTCTAACCCAAGACAGCTTAGGAGATCGGAGACTGTGACACTGTGGTGGAAGCCTGCCTGGAGCCCATGTGGCAGCAAAACCAGTGAGGGCCGTGGAGGCAGCAGGTGCAGTAGCTACAGTTTTGAGAGCTCTCAAAATGGAGATGATAAAGGGATCCAACAACTTGTCAGAAAAAGATTATAAGAGACCCCTGTGTTAGGACACAGTGCTGTTTGGCAATTTCATTACCTATACTAACTTTCTGGTCAGAATTCAAGCTGAGAAGAGCTCTTGCAGTAATGAAGGAGCAAGGACCCTGAGGAGCAGTATCCTTTGCAGTTACAAGGGATCAGGGGCCCTTAGGAACAGTAGTGATTTTGGTCCCAAGGGAGTAGGGGCCCATCCTGAGTAGGGACCAGCGTGCAGACCAGGAGAGCAGTGACCACACCTCTCTTCAGATCACACCACCATGGAAGCACCAGCAATGTGAAAAAGCCTGAAAGTTGATAGTGTCCCCCAACCTCCCCACCTTGTGAACAGAGTCAAGAAATATATTGGAAAAATGAACAAACAACAACAAAAAAGAACCTGATATAAAAAGCTGCTGTGGCAACAGGGAAAATCAAGTCACCAATTCAGAAGACAACAATGTCTAAACAGCTACAAACAAAGCCTCAAAGGAAAAAAAAAAGTGAATTGGAAAGAATTTTTGGAAGAGCTAAAAAAATTATTTAAAAAATTAAGAGCAGTAGAGGAAAAATTGGGG
Organism: Vombatus ursinus; assembly: GCF_900497805.2. NCBI lineage: Eukaryota > Metazoa > Chordata > Mammalia > Diprotodontia > Vombatidae > Vombatus > Vombatus ursinus. The sequence continues at coordinate 33,972,519 of NW_020954596.1, forward strand.
GTGGGATGGGGATAAGAGCAATGCAAGAAAATTTTGAAAAGGCAATTAACAGATTGGTAAAAGAGAGACAAAAAATACTGGGAAAAAAAACCACCTTAAAAAACAGAATTGGCCAAATGGAAAAAGAGGCATAAAACTTAATTGATAATAAACTCGTTGAAGAAAATAATTCCTTAAAAAATAGAATTAGGCAAGTGAAGGTTCATAATGATTCCATGAGACATCAAAAAATAAAAGTCAAAAGAATGAAAAAATAGAAGAAAATAAGAAATATCATTTTGGAAAACTGACTGTGAAAAAAGATTGAGGAGAAGTAATTTAAGGATTATTGGACTGTCTGAAAATCATGGTCAAAGAAAAAGCCTAGACATCATATTTCAAGAAATTACAAAGGAAAACTGCCATGATATCCTAGAAGTAAAGGATAAAATAGAAACTCAAAGAGTCCACCAATCACCTCTTAAAAGACATTCCAAAATGAAAGCTCCCAGAAATACAGCCAAATTTCAGAACTTCCAGGTCAAAGAGAGAATATTTCAAGCAGCCAGAAAGACTCAAATATTATCTAGCCACAGTCAGGATCACACAGGATTTAGCAGCTACCACTTAAAGGAGCAGAGGACTTGGAATAAGATATTCCAGAAGGCAAAGGGGTTAGTATTACAAACAAGAATAATCTGCTTTAGAATTTGTTTAGAGCCATTTTTTTAGGTATTTGGAGGGCTTTGGGAGAGAGCTCAAGACAGTCACTGCTTTCCCTCCGCCATCTTGGCTCCGCAATAATCAAACAAGAATAATGTACCCAACAAAACTGAGCATAACCCTTCAGGTGGAAAAATTAATATTTAATGAAATAGAAGACTTTCAAGCATTCCTGATGAAAAGACCAATGAATAGAAAATTTGGCTTTCAAAAACAAGGCTCAAAAGAAGCATAAAAAGGTAAATATGAAAAAGAAATTAGGGTCTAAAAAAGGTTAGACTCTTTATATGGGAAAATGATACATGTAACTCTTAAGAACTTTATTGTTATTGCACCAGTTGGAGGGAGTCTACATAGGGGGAATGGGAGCTAGTCAGTTTTGTTAGGAAAAAAGACCTAATTAAATGAGATAAGCCAGAAAACTATACATCCTGCTGAAAGGTAACATAGACAAGTGATATGGATACTAAACATCTATTGACAAAATGATATAGTATCCAAATTCTTAAAAGGAAAAGTTAAATGATTTACAGGAGGAAATAGTAAAACTATACTAGTAGAAAAATCACAACTCTCCCTTCTCAGAGTTAGATAAATCTAGGCATAAAATAAATAAGAAAGAAGTTGGGGAGAGGAATAGAATTTTAGAAAAGTTAGGGTAGACTTCTAGAGAAAATTTAATGAGTATAGAAAGGAGTACATCTTTTTTCTCAGCTGTACATGGAACTTTCACAAAAATTGACCATATATCAGGGCATAACAAATGCAGAAAAGTAGAAATATTAATTGCACCCTTTTCAAACCACAGTGCAATAAAAATGACATTCAATAAAGGGCTGTGGAAACATAGATTAAAAATTAATTGGGAACTAATCCTAAAGAATGAGTGAGTCAAAGAATAAATCATAGAAACAATTTTATTAAGAATAATGATGGGGGCAGCTAGGTTGCACAGTGGATAGAGCACTGGCCCTGAGTCAGGAAGACCTAAGTTCAAATCCAGCATCCGACACATAACACTTACTAGCTGTGTGACTCTGGGCAAGTCACTTAACCCCAGTTGCCTCAAAAAAAAAAAAAGAGAATAATGATGACAGACAACATAAACAAAATTTGTGGGATGAAGAAAAAGCAATACTTAGGAGAAAATGCATATATCAATACAAGAGAAAAAGAGTGGATCAGTGAACTAGCATGCAATTAAAACTAGAAAACACATTAAAAATCCCCAATTAAATACCAGAATGGAAATCTTGAAAATCAAAGAAGAGATTAATAAAACTGGAAATCAAAAAGTTATTGAACTAATAAAACAGAGCTGGTTTTATGAAACAAAAACAGATAAACCATTGGTTATTTTTATTTAAAAAAAAATCAGTATAAATTACCAGTATGAAAAATGAAAAGAGTGAATGCACCACCAGTGAAGATGCAATTAAATCAATTATTAGATTTTGCTCAAATATATGTCAGTAAAACTGGCAATCTAAGTGAAATGGATTTTTTGAATATTTACAACACTGAATACTTTGAATTCAATGAAAACATTGAATTTACAACATTTGAATATTTACAACAATATAAATTGCCAAGATTAACAGAAGAGAAAATAGAATACTTAAATAACCCTGTTTTAGAAAGAAAAATTGAATAAGCAATAAATGAGCTCCCTAAGAAAAAAATCCTCAGGACCAGATGGATTTGCAAATGAATTCTACCAAACATTTAAGGAACAATAAATCCCAATGCTATATAAACTATTTGAAAATATAGATGAAGGAATCCTATCAAATTCCTTTGATGACACAAATATGGTTTTCATACATAAACCAGAGAGAAGAAAAACAAAGAAAGAAAACTATAAGTCAATTTCCCTAATGAATATTAGTGCAAAAATTTAAAGAAAATACTAGCAAGGAGACTATAGCAATACATCATATCCCAAAGATCATACATGATGACCAGGTGGGATTTATACCAGAATTCAAGGCAAAATACAACACCTAGTCCAATTTAAAACACTAGAAAGAATATGAATAAATGGAGCCTTTCTTAAAATGATAAGTAATATCTAAAACCAAGAGCAAGCATTATCTGTAATGGTGATAAGCTAGAAGACTTCCCAGTAAGATCAGGGTGAAGCAAGGATGTCCATTATCAAAACTATTTTTCAATATTGTATTAGAGATGCTAGTTATAGCAGTAAGACAAGAAAAAGAAATTGAAGGAATAAAAACAGGAAACAAGACAAAACTCATTCATTGCATATGGTATGATGGTATACTTAGAGAATCAACTAAAAAACTACTTGAAACAATGAACAACTTTAGTAGAGTTGCAGGATATGCAAAAAACAACAACCCATGTATCATCAGTATTTATACTACCAACAAAACCCAGCAGGAAGAGCTAGAAAGAGAAATTCCATTTAAAATAATTTCAGACAATCTAAGATACTTGGGAGTCTACCTACCAAGACAAACCCAGGGATTATGTGAACACAAATACAAAATAATTTTCACATTAATAAAGACAAATCTAAACAATTAGAGAAATATTAATTGCTCATGGGTAGACCAAGGCAATATAACAAAAATGAGAATTCCACCTAAACTAATTTACTTATTTAGTACCAATCAAACTATCAAAAAATTATTTTATAGAGCTAGAAAAAAATCATAATTTGTCTGGAAGAACAAAAGGTCAAGAATATCAAGGCAATCAATAAAAAAAAATGTGAAGGCAGGCAGCTTAGCAGTACCAGATTTCCAACTATATTACTAAGTGATAATCATCTTAATCTGTTATTGGCTAAGAATAGAGTGATGGATCAGAGAAACAGAATAGGGACACAATACATAGTAGTAAATGACCATAGTAATCTAGTGTTTGATAAACCCAAAGATCCAAGCTTTGGGGTCAATAACTCACCATTTGATAAAAATTGCTGGGAAAACTAGAAAGCAGTTTGGCATAAACTAAGTGTAGACCAACATCTCACACTGTATGCCAGAATAAGTCAAAATGGATATATGGTTTAGACATAAAGGGTGATATCATAAGAAAATTAGGGGAGCATGAAAAATTTATTTTTCAGAGCTATGGATAATGGAAAAGTTTATGACCAAATAAGAGATAGAGAGGATCATGGGAAGTAAAATAGATAATTTTGATTACAAGAAATTAAAAATATTTTGCACGAGCAAAACCAATGCAGCCAAAATTAGAAGAAGGAAAAAAAAAACTGGGGAGAGGCAATGAGATTTTTGGCACGTTTTTCTGATAAAGTCCTTATTTCTCAAATATATAGGGAACTAAGCCAAATTCATAAAAATAAGATCCATTCCTCAATTGACAAATGGTCAAAGGAAATGAACAAGCAGTTTTCAGAAGAAATCAAAGCTGTCAATAGTCACATAAAAAATGTTCTAGATCACTATTGATTAGGAAAATGCAAATTAAAATAACTCTAATGTGCCACCTCACACCTAACAGATTGACTAACATGACAGAAAAGGAAATGATGAATGCTGGAGGGGATGTGGAAAAATAAGTTACACCAATGAACCAAATGGAGTTGTGAACTGCTCCAACTTTTCTGTAGAACAATTTGGAACTATGCCCAAAGGGCTATAAATAAAACTGTGCATAATCTTTGACCCCTTGAATGAAAATCATTCAAAGAGGTGGGGGTAGCAGGGATATGGTTGCTCATAAATCAGATTCTTATCTGGGCTGGGCAAGCAAAGTATTAAAAACAATAGTGAAACTAAAATAGTGTGATCACAGGACTGGACTAGACTAAGCAAGTGGAGGAGATATAAGTTTGATGACAAAATTTTAGACAAAAGAAAGTGCAGCTACTGAGATTATCAATTTAAAAAAATATTAACTGCTTACTACAACAGGCACTGTGCTAAGCACTGAGGATTCAAAGTGAGACTGAAATAGTGCCTCACTTGAAGGAGCTTACAATCTAATAAATGAAACAGCATATACATATGTATGCAAATATATACAAAATCAGTACCAGGTTATCAATACCAGAGAGGAAAAACATTAGCAACTAGAAAGATCAAAGAGGGTTTTATGTAGAAGATGGTTCTTGAATTGAGTCTTTAAGGAAACCAGGGACTTTAGAAGGCAGAGGTAAAAAGGGAATGCATTGCAGGCATGGAGGACAGGCTATGGAAAAGCATAGAGATAGGAGATAGACTACCAAAATAATTGTGGGGAAGTGAGGAGAGAGTGACAAGATCAAGTAATATGAATTTGAACTGGGATACAAACAGTGATTGTAGCTTTGAATGTTAATGTAATGATCTCATTCACAAAAAATGGAAGATGATTAGGAGGGGAAAAAAAACAACCCAGTTTGTTGCATTCTTTCTTCAAGAAACACTTGAAAGAAAGATTTATAGTTAAATGACAGCTTAGTGTAGAATTATTTTTGCTTGAAATGAATCCTGCTAGAGTGGCAATCATGAGTTTAGATAAGAGAATAATCAAATAGATACTATCAAGAAAGACAAATATTGAAACTGTTATACATAAAGGCACCATAATAATGAAATTTGTCAGTATTAAATATATTACACCAAATGGCATAGCATCTGAGTACTTAAAGGATAAAAAAAAACTTCAATAGCAAAACTAATTGTAGATTACTTCAACATACCTTTATTTCAGATATTCAGATTATTTCAACATACCATATTTCAGATAAAGCTAAGAAAGTTAAACAAGAAATTATAATCATTAACTTAATTCTAAAAAAAAGTAGACTTGCTAAATCTTTGATGATAATTTAATAGGATTTTTTTTTTAGGCAATTGGAGTTAAGTGACTTGCTCAGGGTCACACAGCTAGTAAATGTCAAGTGTTTGGTCTGAGGCCGGATTTGAACTCAGGACCATCCTGACTTCAGGGCTGGTGCTGTATCCACTGTGCCACCTAGCTGCCCCCAATAGGAATTTTTAAGAAATATGCTTTATTTTTTAACTTGACAGCTCCTTTATAAAAATTGACATACTCTGGGGCATAAAGCAAATTCCATCAAGTGCAGAAAAGTAGAAACATTAAATAGATGCTTTACAGGTCATAATGCAATAAAAGTTATCAGTAAGGGATGAACAAAAAATGAACAAAAGAAAAATATTTAAATGGAGATCTAAATAATGTTAGCTAAATAAGTCAAAGAATAAATCATAAATGATAAATGATTACGTTAGAGGAAATAATAGTGACACAATATACCTGAATTTAAAGTATGTAACTAAAACAGTCCTTGAGAGGGAATTTATAGTTCAGAAACTGTCACATTAATAAAAGAGAGAAATCTAGAGAATTATGCATGCAACTAAAAGAATCAAAATAACTATCACAAAGTACAAAAGTAAAAATTCTGAAAAATCAGATAAAATTAAAAACAAAGAATTTCAAACTTAAAAAGCATGGCTTTTTAAAAGATCAATGCAAATGAGAAAGCATTAGTTAATTTCATTTTTTAAAGCAAATCTACATTACTAAGAGAAAAGAGAAGGCAGAATTCCTTCAAAATGGAGAGAAAATAAGGAAAGTTAGCAGAGACTACTATTCTCAAGTATATGCTGCTGGGAGAGGGAGAGAAGTAAAATGAATGAATATGAAATAATCATATTGACAAAATAGAAAATAGAGAATCTAAACAAATCAAAGGCAGAAAAAGAAATCAAACTAGAAGAACAGATAAGTAAATTATATCAAATATTTAAAGAACAAATAAATCCCATGCTTCATAAGCGTTTGCAAAAATAGAAAAAGGAAATCTTTTTTTATTCTAATTTTTAATTAATTTATTTTGATTTATCAACAATCACTTCCATATGCTTTTGAGTTTAAAATTTTTCTCCCCCTTCCTCCCCACCACCCTCCCCAAGATGGCACACAATCTGATATACGCTATACATATACATTCCTATTAAACATATCTTCATATTAGTCATGTTGTAAGTAAGAATTAGAACCAATAGGAGGAACCACCAGAAAGAGGAAACAAAATTCAACAGAAGAAAGAAAAAAAGCAAATAGTATGCTTCGATCTGCATTCAAACTCCATAATTCTTTCTTTGGATGTGGATAGCATTTTCTATTACGAGGCCTTTGGAGATATCTTAAATCCTTGTATTGCTGGGAAGGGTTAAGTTTATCAATATTAGTCATCCCACAACGTGGCTGTTATTGTGTATAACGTTCTGTTGGTTCTGCTCACTTCACTCAGCATCAAACCATACAAGTCTTTCCAGGTTTTTCTGAAGTCTGCCAGCAGTTCATCATTTCTTACAGCACAATAGTATTCCATTACATTCATCTACCACAACTTGTTCAGCCATTCTCCAATTGATGGGCATCCTCTCAACCTCCAGTTCTTTGCCACCACAAAAAGAGCTGCTATAAATATTTTTGTACATGTGGGTTCTTTTCCCATTTGTATGATCTCTTCAGCATATAACCCTAGAAGTGCTATTGCTGGGTCAAAGGGTATGCACTTTTACTCTGAGGTACCACATCACACCTATCAGATTGGCCAAGATGACAAAATAAATGTTGGAGAAGATGTGAAAAAATTGGAACACTAATGCATTGTTGGTGGAGTTGTGAAATGATCCAACCATTTCAGAGAGCAATTTGGAACTGTGCCCAAAGGGCTATAAAAATGTGCATACCCTTTGACTCAGCAATGGCACTTCTAGAAAAAGGAAATCTTAACACATTCCTGGGAAACCATATGGTTCTGTTAGTCAAATCACGGGTGGATAAAGCATAGAAATTAATCAAGTAAGCTTTTATCAACTGTCTAGTACTGGGGAAACAAAGATGAAAATAAAGCAGTATCACTCTTCAAGAATTTTACATTCTGTCAGAGGAAATAACATATACCTACGTTAAGTATATATAAAATGCATATAACAGAAATACAAGGTATGGGGCAAAGGGAGAAGTATTAGCAGCTAAGAAGATCATGAAAAATCTCATGCAGAAAGTACAACTTGAGCTGAGCTTTTAAGATAACTAGGGATTCTAAGAAATGAAGGTGAATGCATTCTGGGCATGGGAGAGACCCTGTGCAGAGGCACAGAAATGAAAAATAGCCTGCTGCGCATAAGGAGTGGCAAAATGTCTCATATGACTATATGGGAACAATTTTGGAAAGGTAGATGGAAGCCAGGTTACGAAGGACTTTAAGTGACTAATAAGAGTGCATGTTTGACTAAGTGTAATAAAGATTTTATTGAGTAGAATAGTGACATGATCAAGCCTGTTCTTTGGAAAGTTCACTTTGGCAGTTCCCACCTTCTACACGAAGCCTTTCCCCACCCCTCTTAAATCTGGTGCTTCCCCTCAGTTATTTCCTATTTATCCTGCATATAGCTTGTTTGTAAATATTTGTTTGTTGTCTCCAGCGTCAGATTGTATGCTCCTTGAGGGAAGGGACTGTCTTTTCCCTCTTTTTGTATCTCCAGTACCCCCAGCTTAGCACAATGCCTGGCACATAGCCACACTTAATAAATGTTTATTGATTGATTGATTGAATGAGTGGGCAGAGGAGAAGCTTGAGGCATAGATAACAATTAGGCCATTGCAATAGTCTAAGAGAGAAGTGATGAGAGAGATTAATAATAATGATGATAAGAAGAACTAGAATTTATAAAGTGCTTTAAGGTTTGCAAAGCACTTTATATTAACTCATTTTATAATCACAACCCTAGCAAGTAGGTATTATTATTATTCCCATTTTACATATGTGGAAACTGAGGTAGATAGCTATTAGGTGACTTGCCAGGAGTCACACAGTCAGTAAGTGTCTAGATTTGAACTCAGTTCTTCCTGAGTCCAGGTCCAATGTTCTCTCCAATTTGTGAGAATGAAGGGAATATTCTAAAGAGATACTATGGACACAGAATCCACAATACTTAGCAGTCAGATCAGTGTATGGGGTGAAGGAGAGTGTGGAGTCTAAGGATAACTCCTATGTTGTAAACCTTGACTGGAAAGATTGTGGTGCCCTCAAAAGAAATATAAAGTTTCAAAGAAGGGGAGGTTTTGGGGGGGAAATATGAATTCTTTTTCAGAAGTTTTGAATTTGAGATACCTATGAGATACTGTAAGATACCTAGTTCAAAATATCCAAGAAAACTATATCCCAATATCACTAATAAATAATTATGCTATAGAAATTTAAGAAACCTTTGGTCTTTTACATCTATAGTTTTTTTTGTTGTTGTTGTTGTTTTTTGTTTTGTTTTGTGAAAAGCTGTCTGCTCTAGACATATTTCACTCTTCAACTTGGCACAAACACATATTCCACCCCTTTTCTGGAACCCTCCATATCTAAAAGTTTCTATTCTAGAGTCTTTTATACTGGAAACTTCTCTGGCATCTAATCTCTGATATCTCTCTGCCTGTGATATCAGAAGCAGGAAACTAATTCTATGTGCCTGTCAGAAATCCTACTCCTCCCTATAAAACCCACAGTCCTGGTCCAATCATTGCTGATCCTATAGGTGCCTGCAGCTATCCTTGTATGTGGGCTCTCCTAGGATTTTTAGCTTCCCTGATGTTCAAGATGAAGGACCCAGGGCTCCCAACTATTATTTAAAAGAATGATGAGTTCTGCTTCCCAGAGCCAAGATGGCGGAGTAAGAAGTAAGTTGCTCTTACCCTCCCATATTCACCTCTGAAAGCCCAGAAAATATTGCCCCAGGAAAAACCCTGGAACAGCTGAACCAGAAGAAAGATGGGGTGCAGCAGTCCAGTAGCCCAGATAGCTTGAGGGATTAATGGGAAAGGCCCCTCTTGCCCTGGGGTAAGGGGAGCAGTACAGAACGGAGGCGGAGGAGTCCCAGCAAGCTAGCAGAAAGCCCCACCTCAGTATACCAGGAGGAGATCCTGAAAACCAGGTCATAGAGCAGGCAAACACCAACACCTGGAACCCCGAGTGCCTCAGTGAGAGCGGGGGGGAAATGGTGGAAACCAGCTGAAAAACCACTAGTTGCCTTGGCATTCCCAGGGCCTCAGCAAAACTAAGGGAAACAGCTCTCCAAGGGGCCACATGTAGATAAACACCCTGAAACATCCATCTGAAAGGAGCTGAAGAAAATGAAAGGAAGGAAAGGCCCCTGTGAACAGGAAATCTCCAGGGGCCACACTACACAGTTCTACCCCTAGAGTTCCAGTGTTGCTGATTCCAGCCCAACACCAGATAAGCTGCCAGACCTTATATCCTCCAACATCGGAGGCCCCAGCACACAAAGCCAGTGACCAGGCCCTAGGATCCCAACATAAGGAGCTTGGGTCAGTGCCCTCTACTCCCCAGCAGGAGAGCTCAATCTCTTTAAAGGCCAGGAAATAAGCAAACACCAATGAACAAAAAGAAGTGTATGATAGATACATATTATGGGAACGGTGAAGATCAAGGCAGAAATTCTGAAGAGGATCAACATATACACAACTGGAACCTCAAAAGAGAATATGAACTGGTCTGAAGCCCAAAAAGTCTTCTTAGAAGAGCTCAAGAAAGATTTTAAAAGTCAAATGAGAGAGGTAGAAGGAAAAATGGAAAAAGAAATGAGAGGTATGCAAGAAAGAGTGAATAGCTTGGAAAAGGAAGGACAAAAATTAACTGTAGAAAACAAGTCCTTAAAAAATACAGTAAATACAGTTGACCAACTGGAAAAAAAGTACACTGAAGAAAACAAGTCCCTAAAAAATACAATTGGCCCTTGGGGAAGTTAGGTGGTACAGTAGATAGAGTACCTGCCCTGGAGTCAGGAGGACCTGAGTTCAAATCTGGCCTCAGACCCTTAACATTTATTAGTTGTGTGACCCTGGCCAAGTCACTTAACCCCATTGCCTAGCAAAAAACCAAAACAAAACAAAAATACAATTGGCCAACTGGAAAAAAAGTACACTCAAGAAAACAAGTCCCTAAAAAAAATACAATTGGCCAAATGGGGAAGGAGGTGCAAAATCTAAAAGAAGAAAACAATTTGTTAAAAATTAGAAATGGAAGCTAATGACTCTATGAGAGAGCAAGAATCAGTCAAACAGAAACAAAAGAATGAAAAAATAGATGAAAATGCACAATACCTCATTGGTAAAACAACTGACCTGGAAAATTGATCCAGGAGAGACAATTTAAAAATTATTGGTCTACCTGAAAATCACAATGAAAAAAAGAGCCTGGAAAGTATCTTTCAGGAAATCATAAAGGAAAACTGCCCTGAGGTCCTAGAACCAGAGGGTATAATAGCCATAGAAAGAATCCACCAATCACCTCCTGAAAGAGATCCCAAATTGAAAATGCCAAGGAATATAGTAGCCAAATTCCAAAATTACCAGGTCAAAGAGAAGATACTGCAAGCAGTCAGAAAGAAACGATTTATTTTTATTTTAACAATGTGCAGCAGTTTTTAATGTTCCAACTCAACCACAGCAATACATCCAATAATCAGAAAGATGGCTGTTTTTAAATACAAATTAAAATAATCATGACCACTGCTGAAAGAGAAAAAGAGAGAGATGGAGAGAAAGACAGAAAGAAAGAAAGAAAGCTCAGAACAAATATTCTACATGCTGTACTGCAAAATAAATGTATTTGAAGATAAACTGTCTTATTATAAAAAGTCAAAGAGATTTTTTTGATCCCGCATTTGGCTAATCCTATAAAGATTATCCCAATGCAAGTAGCACAATTTTATTTCTGCTTTCCATTCTGAATGTTCTTTAATCATAAAATTACCAACCGTTTACACACTGCACAGTCTCACTCCCTCAACATAAACCCCACTTCAGAAAGAAACAATTTAAATACCATGGAATCACAGTCGGGATTACACAGGACCTTGCAGCTTCTACATTAAAAGACTGTCGGGCATGGAATATGATATTCCATAAGGCAAAGGAGCTTGGATTACAACCAAGGATCTACTACTCAGAGAAAATGAGCATGATCTTTCAGGGGAGGGGATGGACATTCAACAAAATAGGGGACTTCTAAACCTTCCTGATGAAAAGACCAGAGCTCAACAGAAAATTTGATCTTCAAGTACAAGACTCAAGGGAGCCATAAAAAAGTAAACAGGACAGAAAGAAAGAACATGTTATTAATTAGGGCAAACTGTTTACATACCTACAAGGGAAGATAACTCTTGAGAACTATATTATTATTACACCATGTTAAAGGGGTATACATAAAGGGGGTGGGTATAAGTTGACTTTGATGTAATGATAAAAAATATCTAATCAAGTGGGTTAAATGGATCCAAGTAAGTGGATTAATCTGATCTAATTATGAAAATGTACTGAGAGAAAAGGAAAGAAGGAGGCAGACAAAGGTAAATGACATTACAGGAAAAGGCACAAAAACCTATTACAGCAGAGGGAAAGAAGGGAGGGAGATGAACATTGTCTGAACCTTACTCTCATCAGATTTGAGGCTCAAGAAGGGAATAACATAATCAATTAGGTATAAAAATCTAACTTGCCCTATAAGCAGTAGGAGGGAAAAGAGGAAAGAAAAGGGAGGGAGGAGAAAAGGGAGGGAAGAAGTACTAAGGGTAAAGGGGAAGAAAAGGGAGGGGGCTAATAGAAGAGAGGTGGGACTGCGGGAGGTGGTGGTAAAAAGCAAAACACTAGTGAGGAGGGAAAAGGAGAAAGGAGAAAGAAAAGCACAAACAGGGGAAAAAGGATGGAGAGAAAGACACAGATAGTAATCATAACTGTGAATGTGAATGGAATGAACTTTCCCATAAAACAGAGGCGGATAGCAGAATGGATTAAAAAGCATAATCCTACAATATGTTGTTTACAGGAAACACATTTGAAACAGAGAGACACACACAGGCTAAAGGTATAACACTAGAGCAGAATATATTATGCTTCAGCTGAAGTAAAAAAAGCAGGGCTAGCAATCCTGATCTCAGAAAAAGCAAAAGCAAAAATAGATCTCATCAAAAGAGATAAGGAAGGAAACTACATCCTGCTAAAAGGCACCATAGACAATGAAGTAATATCATAACTAAACATATATGCACCAAATGGTATAGCATCCAGATTCTTAGAGGAGAAGTTCAGGGAGTTACAGGAAGAAACAGACAGCAAAACTATACTAGTGGGGATCCTCAACCTCCCCCTCTCTGAACTAGATAAGTCTAACCACAAAATAAACAAGAAAGAAGTTAAGGAGGTGAATAGAATATTAGAAAAGTTAGGTATGATAGACCTCTGGAGAAAACTGGATGAGGATAGAAAGGAATATATTTTTTCCTCAGTAGCACATGGCACAAACACAAAAATTGACCATGTACTATGGCATAAAAACCTCACAATCCAATGCAGAAAGGCAGAAATATTAAATGCATCCTTTTCGGATCATGATGCAATAAAAAGTATATGTAATAAAGAGCCATAAAAAGATAGGCTAAAAAAATAATTGGAAACTAAATAATCTAATCCTAAAAAATGAATGGGTCAAACAACAAGTCATAGAAACAATCAATAACTTCATTCAAGAGAATGACAATAATGAGACAAGATACCAAAACTTATGGGACGCAGTGAAAGCAGTTCTTATGGGAAGTTATATATCTCTAAATGCTTACATGAATAAAATAGAAAAAGAGGAGAGCAATTAATTAGGCATACAACTAAAAAAAAAACTAGAAAAAGAACAAATTAAAAATCCTCAATTAAATACCAAATCAGAAAAACTGAAAACTGAAGGAGAAATTAAGAAAACTATTGAACTAATAAATAAAACTAACAGCTGGTTTTATGAAAAAAAAAACAATAAAATAGATAAACCTTTGGTTAATTTAATTAAAAAAAAGAAAGAAGAAAAACAAATTACCAGCATCAAAAATGAAAAGGGTGAATCCACCACCAAGGAAGAAGAAATTAAAACAATAATTAGGAACTATTTTGTCCAACTGTATGCCAATAAATTTGACAAGCTTAGTGAAATGGATGAATATTTACAAAAATGTAAATTGCCCAGAATTACAGAAGAGGAAGTAAAATACTTAAATAACACCATCTCAGAAAAAGAAATTGAAAAAGCCATTGATGAACTCCCTAGGAAAAAAATCTCCTGGGCCAGGTGGATTTACAAGTGAATCCTATCAAACATTTAAAGAACAATTCCAATACTATATAGACTATTTGGGAAAATAGGTGAAAAAGAAGTCTTGCCAAATTCTTTTTATGATACAAATATGGTGCTGATACCCAAACTGGGAAGAGTCAAAACAGAGAAAGAAAATTATAGACCAATTTCCCCAATGAATATTCATGCAAAAATTTTAAATAAAATATTAGCAAATAGATTACAGCAACTTATCACAAGAATAACACACTATGAAATGCAGGGCTGGTTCAATATTAGGAAAACTATTAGCATAATTGATCATATCAACAACAAAACTAACCGAAACCACATGATCATTTCAATAGGTGCAGAAAAAGCTTTTGACAAAATACAACACCCATTCCTATTAAAAACACTAGAGAGCATAGGAATAAATGGAGTATTCCTTAAAATAATAAATAGCATCTACCTAAAACCCTCAGCAAACATTATATGTAATGGGGACAAGCTAAAAGCATTTCAAATAAGATTGGTGTTGAAATAAGGATGTCCATTATCACCACTGTTGTTCAATATCATACTGGAAACGTTAGCTTTAGCAATAAGAGAAGAAAAAGAAATTGAAGGTATTGGAATAGGCAAAGAAGAAACAAAGCTATCACTCTTTGCAGATGATATGATGATATACTTAGAGAATCTTAGAGAATCAAGTAAAAAACTACTTGAAATAATAAAAAAACTTTAGCAAAATTGCAGGCTATAAAATAAACTCACATAATTCATCAGCATTTCTATATATTACTAACAAAACCCAAAAGCAAGAGATAGAAAGAGAAATTCCATTTAAAGTTACTGTAGACATTATAAAATATTTAGGAGTCTACCTCCCGAAACAAACCCAGGAACTCGACGAACACAATTACAAAACACTTTTCACACAAATAAAGTCAGATCTAAATAATTGGAAAAACATCAGTTGCTCATGGGTAGGCTGAGCATTAGCCTAATAAAAATGACAATTCTACCTAAGCTAATTTACTTATTCAGTGCCATACCAATCAAACTACCAAAAATTATTTTATAGAGTTAGGAAAAATAATAACAAGATTCATTTGGAAGAACAAAAGGTCCAGAATATCAAGGGAATTAATGAAAAGAAATGCAGGGGAATGTGGCCTAGCCATTCCAAATCTTAAATTGTATTATAAAGCAGCAATCATCAAAACTGCTTGGTACTGGCTAAGAAATAGAGTGGTGAATCAGTGGAATAGGTTAAGGACGCAAGACACAGTAGTCAATGACTATAGTAATCTATTATTTGATAAACCCAAAGACCCCAGCTTCTGGGATAAGAACCCACTCTTTGAAAAAAACTGCTGGGAAAACTGGAAAAGAGTATGGCAGGAACCTAGGCATAGATCAAAATCTCACACCATATACCAACATAAAGTCAAAATGGGTTCATGATTTAGATATAAAGGCTTATACTGCAAGCAAACTGGGAGAGCAAGGAATAGTTTACCTATCAGACTTAAGGAGAACAGAAGAATTCACGACCAAACAGGAGATAGAGAACATTACAAAATGCAAAATGGGTAACTTTGATTACGTTAAATTGAAAAGTTTGTTGCACAAACAAAGCCAATGCAACCAAGAGTAGAAGGAAAGTAGAAAATTGGGAAAGAATTTTTACAACCAGTCTCTCTGATAAGGGCCTCATTTATAAAATATATAGAGAACTAAATCAAATTTATCAGAATACAAGTTTTTCCCCAGTTGATAAATGGTCAAAGGATATGAACAGGCAGTTCTCAGATGAAAAAATTAAAGCCATCTATACTCATATAAAAAAAAGTTCTAAATCACTATTGATTAGAGAAATGCAAATCAAAACAACCCTGAGGTACCACATCACACCTACCAGATTGGCCAACATGACAAAACAGGAAAATGATAAATTTTGGAGAAGATGTGGGAAAATTCGAACACTAATGCATTGTTGGTGGAGTTGTGAACTAATCCAACCATTCTGGAGAGCAATTTGGAACTATGCCCAAAGGGCTACAAAAATGTGCATACCCTTTGACTCAGCAATAGCTCTTCTAGGGCTGTATCCCAAAGAGATCATACAAATGGGAAAAGGACCCACATGTACAAAAATATTTATAGCAGCTGTTTTTGTGGTGGCAAAGAATTGGAAGTTGAGAGGATGCCCCATCAATTGGGGAATGACTGAACAAGTTGTGGTACATGAATGTAATGAAATACTATTGTGCTATAAGAAATGATGAACTGCTGGCAGACTTCAGAAAAACCTGGAAAGACTTCTATGGTCTGATGCTGAGTGAAGTGAGCAGAACCAGGAGGATGTTGTACACAGTAACAACCACGTTATGTGATATACAATACAGATACACTTAACTCTTCTCAGCAATACCAGGATCTAAGATATCTCCAAAAGCCTCATTATGGAAAATGCTATCCACATCCAAAGAAAGAACTATGGAGTCTGAATGCAGATCAAAGCATACCATTTGGTATTTTTTTCTTCTATTGTGTTTTGTTTCCTCTTTCTGGTGGTTCCTCCTATTGGTTCTAATTCTTACTTACAACATCACTAATGTGAAAATATGGTTAATAGGAATAGCCTATATCAGATTGTGCACTGTCTTGGGGAGGGAGATAGGAAGCAGGGGGAGAAAAATTTTAAACTCAAAAGCTTATGGAAGTGATTGTTGATAAATCAAAAAAAATTAATTGAAAAAAAAAAGAGTGATGAGATCATGGTCTAACTGAGATGTGCCAATAATGGCCCGTGGACCTTTGAATCAAAGGTAGCAGTATTTATTCTTTTCCTCTTCCTGGTCTGGGCTGGTGATCATTGCATCCAATGCTATAGCAGTCTCCTTGGGTTTATTCTTAATTGCCCCTTATCCTTTCGTGAATCTCTAATTGCCCCAACCTCCCCACCAGGTTTGTCTTTGATTGTCTGTGCCTTTGGTTATCATTGATTGTCTTTGTGCACCCCGAGCTTTCTCAATTAGGTCTTAAGGTTTCCTTTATGTGAATTGAAACTCACCTATAATAAAGGCTTATTGCTTCTAACATTACCAACCAATTTGTCCTTTCTGCAAAAGCCTTGATGTCACCAAACAGCTGCAATGAACTGGAGGAGTTTTTTTAATTCAGTGTGAAAATTTTCTTTCTTTAATTATGCATATTTGTGAGAAGAGTTTTTTTATTCCTTTTGTTCATTTGGCAGGAGCAAGATGAGGGTGGGAAGGAGAGAAAATGAATGCTTGTTAATTTAAAAAATTAAGATTTATTAACTATTTTTCATTTTAAATTTTGGTAATTTCTCTGATCTCAGTAATCTTTTCTTATATGCTTGTTTTAGGTTTATTTATTTTCTGATTTTTAAATTTCTAAGTGACACTCACTTTATTTAATTTTCTTTTGTCTTTTTAAATGCAATATTCAGGGAAAATAATTATTGCTGTTAATAAATACTTTAGCTGGATCCAATACATTTCTGTATGTTGTATTATTGTTGTCATTATTTTTATATAATTTTGATGTTTCTGTAAATTGGTCCTTGTCCTGATCACTTCTAAGTCAGTTATTTTTTTAGTCTTAATTTAACTCTGCATCTTTTAATCACATTTCCCTTATTGATTACTATTCTAATTGATTAATGATCCATAAAAATAGTATTTAAAATTTCAGCTTTCCTGCTTTTATTTATAAGTTCTTTATGCTGTAGGGTAGATAAATACTTGTAAATGGCCAGTGCACATATGAATAAAAAGCAAATTGTCTCATAAACTCATTCTAATAAATTCACCATATATTTATTTATGCTAATATTTCCAGCATTTTGCACAATTCTTCATCTTCTTTTGTATTTCATCTTCCCATTTGACTTAATAATAACTGGCACACAGAGTATTTTAAAGTTTTCAGAGTGCTAGGTTCATTGTTTCTTCTGACCCTCACAAGAACCACATAATATAGGTATCCCTCCCATACTCCAATGCATGTGATTGGATCTGGGAGCATAACAATATGGGTCCTCCCACTAATGATGTAGAATACATCAACTCTCTTTCACCCTTTATTTTCAGTTTTATCAGTTGCTGAATTTTGTAAGATCTACCTCCAAAGAATTTCTCTCCTCTAACCTCCTCTGATACATTTATAGGCATTACCATAGCTCCTATCTTCAGTACCTCCCACCTAGACTGTTGCAACAGCCCCCTGATGAATCTCCCTACCTCATCTTTCCTCTGTCCAATTCATCCTCTACATAGCTACCAAAATGATTTTCCTAAAGCATAGGCCAGACCATGTCACTCTGTATTCCATAAACTCTAATGACTCCCTATTTCCTCTAGGATCACATACAAACTCCTTTGTTTGATATTTAAAGCCCTGTAAAAGCTTGCTTCAGCCTGCCTTTCCCTACTTACTGTATATTGCTTCCGTTCCCCTCCTCTTTGGTCCAGCCAAACCAGCCTTCTTGCTGTTCCTTACATAGGACATTCCATCTCCTATCTGCCTCTCCATATGCCCTTTATTTTGTACTTTGCAATATTCTCCAGCAGATTGTCTGCTTTAATTACCCCCTTTCTAATATTCAACTTCTACTTGTATATTAGTTCCTTCTCTACGGCCTTCAAGCATACTCAAGTCTCCTCATTGATAAAAAGACTTCATTAGACCTTGCCATCCCATCATCCTATTACAGCTCTCATCTTTTTATCAGCCAAAATTCTAGAAAAAAAAAAGTTGTCATACTTGCTATTATCATTTCCTCTTCTCTAATTCATTCCTTGTTCATTTGCAGAATGGCTTCCAACTTCATTAGCTAAAATTGCTCTCTCCAAAGTTTTAAACAATCTCTTAATTACAAGATCTGATGGCCTTTTCTCAGTCCTCATCCTTCTTGAACTATCTTCTCCAATTGACATTGGTGACCAACCTCTTCTCTTGGACATTCTCTCCTCTTTTCATGATGCTATTCTTTCCTGGTTCTTCTCTTGCCTTTCTAACTGCTCCTTCTTTATCTCCTTTGTTGACTCATCATCCAGATCATGCCCTCTAATGTTGGGTGTTTCCCAAGGCTCTGTCTTGGGCCCTCTAGAGAAGAGGAAAAAATCTATTTTGATGCCCTTGTCAGCTCCCATTGGTCTAATTATGATCTCTACGCATATAACTCCCAAATCTATGTGTCTAGCCTAGTCTCTGCCCTGAGCCACAGTTACCTATTGGACATTTCAAACTGAATGTTCTGTATTTCAAACTCAACATTTCCAAAACAGAACTCATAATTGTTCCCTCTAAATATACCCCACCTTCCAAACTTCCCTGTTTCTGTTGAAGGCTCCACTCTTTTTTTTTAGATTAGATAACATGAATCTGAAGTGGACCCAGTCAGCATTATTTTGTGACTTCTTCTAGCTTCATTCAGCTCTAGTGAATAGCAGTGAAGGAGGAAAATAGTGGGAGTAAGTCAGGGTTGAAGTTTGGCAAAAATGATAGGGATTAGGATAAAGAGATGTGAGGCTCAAAGGATATTGTAAAAGTGAGGTGGTTCACTAAAATCAAGATAGAGAAGGAATGAGAATATTACCTTTCAAGGGTAATGAGAGAAGAGAAAATGGAGAACATAATGAAGATAAAGATCAGAATAAAGAGTTATGAACTATAGGGAAAGATGGAATGATAAAAGATTATGATCTGAAAAGGAATTTCAGAGTTCATGAACATGGAAGTGGCACAATTGACGGTAATGGCAAGGTCAAGGGTATGACCATCTCCCTGTGTAGCTAAGTGGAGTGGAGGATTGAGTTATGGGAACTGAGTAGATTGAGGCAATGGTGATGCAATATTGGAGTTAATTGGTTTCTAGTAAGCAGGAAAATGTAAATTAAACAATTTTGAGGTTCTACTTTACAGCCATCAAATTGACAAAGATAGCTAAATACGATAAAATTTAAGGTTGGCATGGATGTGAAGAAAGAAAGGCATTCTCTTACACTGTTGGTGGTGTGAACTGTTGAAATACTTTCTGGAGAATAATCTGGCAATACACAGTAAGATTAACAATACTGATCAAGGTCTTTGATCACATTATTAGAACTATAGCCTAAGGATGTTTTTAAAGATAATTAAGGACCCACTTCACTTAAATACTTTAATAATCTGTGATTTCCTCAGTGTGGTATTTCCTCCACCTAAACAAATCTCAACTCTTCTATGATTTAGTAGATGGTCTTCAAGAGTTGCTATTAGACTGAATTCCTTGAGAGAAGGGGCTGGTTTTTTGCTTTTCTTCGTATCCCTAACACTGAGCAGTGTCTGGCACATAGCAGGCATTTAAGAAATGCTCGTTAGTCTGACCATAACCAAAAAATTCATCACTCAGCTAATGACTTCTGTCATGCTAATGAACCTCTCCTACAACCTATGTATCAAATAGGTGGGGGGTGGGTAGAGAGGATAATGACTGAATAAAATAAGCTATAACAATGTAATGGAATATTATTATACCATTGAAATGGAAAATATGAGGAATCCAAAGAGACATGGGGAAATGTGAAGTGACATAGAGTGAAGAAAGCAAAATTTGTTGCTAACTAAAGATTATGTAAACCATGATAATTCACATAACAATAATATGACATTAATAAATGTACATGAATTTTTATTTACCTTATCTTATGTGAGCATCACAGAAGCCCTGTGAAATAAGTTCTATAGATGTTATCTCCATTTTGCACATGGGAAAACCATAGCTCAGAAAGGTTAAATGATGTGTCCAAAGTCACACAACCAGTGAGTGTCAGATGGTGGGATTTGAACCCAGGTCTTACCAGATTTAAAGTCCAGTACTTTCTACTACACCACACTACATCCTGCTAAGAAAAAAGAGATAAGAGAGACAATGTAAAAGTTTGGAGTTCATGATTTTGTGGTTGATTGTTTTTCCTGTTTCTGTTCACTTATTTGTTCCATTTTTGGTTGAAGTTGTTTGATCTATCATAAAAAAAAAATGACTTAAACCTGGAAATAGCAGCTGAAGCAGCTTATCAATAAAAGTTGTTTGTTTTTCTTCTCCTGAGGTCTTTGTACTGTCTAGCAGCAATACTTACACACATATGACTCTGAGGCTTTATGAAGCTTTTAGTGGCCTTAAGATATTAGCTGAGAAGGCTGTTTTTGCCTTTCCCAAAGAGAAGATAATAACACTCAGAAAAAAGAAAAAGTAAACATCTACGGTAAATTATATAGCTGCTTCAACTTGTTTAACAAGATTCATTGATGTTTACAATTTAATTTCAGCCAGGAAGGAAAAGGCTCTTGTTCATTGCAGGTACATTTATTGAGTGGCAGATTCTGGAACAGTACAGTATTAGGAAGCTGTTAGATACTGCAATTGTTTTCTTTAAATTGCGATACTTAAAAGTGAATCACTAATTGCATTTAACCAATATATTAGTTGCAACTACATTTGGTGAGAGTCTATATATAATATAAATTTGGCTTTAATGTTTTATTTGTGCCTTTTGTTATTTTTAACGTCATTGTCACTTCCTCAAACCCTCTCATATCAAAGAGAAACAGTTAAGCCAAACAAATCAATGCATCAACTTAATAGAATGTGTGACATTCTGAATTCCATAGCATAAAATTCAACAAATGACTCAATGAACATTTTAAAGTACTTACTGTGAAGTCTTGTGATCCAAACTGGGGATACAAAGACAAAAAAACCCAATAATAACAAACCAACAATCCTTGCCCTCCAAGAACTTATGTTCTACTGAGGAAGTAGCAGAAAAGAGTACTACATAGCAGGTATATAAATAAATAAGTGGCCCATGGCCAAGGTTCCACCCTCTGAGGACTCTGGGCTCACCATGGACTTGGGTATAAACCTGGGATCTGACCATAAAGGGTCATTATCTCTCTGTAATAGGGGGAATGGCCAATAAAGACCCAGTTCTTAAAACATACACTATATTCACATAGGAATGGAAAGGGGAAGGGAATAAGTATAGAGTGCCTACATATATATTGACTTTACAATAAGCATTTATATAGGCCTACATATAGGGTGTATAGGGTGTTCAAGAAGGACTAGCACTTCTGGTGTGAGGGTTGCCCAGCCCTTTTCAGGGCTGCTCACCCACCTTTCATGTCTACCTGGCACTCAGCTCTCACCTATGGCTCTAAGAAGCTGTAACATGTGTGGCAACCACACCCCAATGAACCGTCTTGGCAGATGGCGTAAACCACGTTGAGCAAAATTGAAGGGCCTCAAATTTTTCAGTAAGTTAGAGGGGTGTCTCCCTAAAACATGTGAAGACTTCTTCCCGCGGAAAGGACAAGTGAGAACAATTTGTTCTAAGGCCCTGAAGGTGGTTGAAGCAGACACTGTAGAAGGCTTAGAGCTTGGTCAGACATTAAAGACACCAAGGTCATCCACTACATCCTGGGCCATAATATTTACTTCGCACACAGCTGTGGTGAACATCATATAAGAAGGCAGCAGCTAGATGGCACATCTGATAAAGCTCCTGACCTGGAATCAGGAAGCCTCCTAGGAGTTCCCATCCTGCCTCAGACACTTACTCATCCACCCATTCCTCCAGGAGAGGTCTTCACAACCATGAAGGTGACTGAAGCATGCTCTCAGAGCTTGGCCAGATGTGGAAAACTCCATGATCATCCACTGCATCCCAGGCCATCACCAGTCATCCTGACTTTTGTCTTGCCACTGAACTTTTATGACTCTGGAAGAGACAGTGAGGCTGACGACTTTGTGCAACTCTGCTTCACTTAAATTCACTCTCCCGTCAAGACATCACCCCATGATGTCACTGGTCCTCTTCCAAAACGAAGGACAAACAACAACATATAGGTCCACATTCATAAAGGCTTTTTATATTGTGTTTTATACACATTATCTCATTAGATCCTCACAACAGCCCTGTAAGACAGTTGCTGTTATTATTTGAGCATCACAGTGGACCAAAATAATTCCAATTCATTTTCATAGACCCCTATTCTTCCAAGAATAGTCTATCCTCCCTGCCTTCCAGTTGCTAATCATCTTGGGAGTAGACCCAACAGAAAAGCCCCTATATCCTCTCTGCAAGGTGCAAGGGCTACACATCTACCTCTATAGGAGTTGCCCTTCATACAAAGGTCCAGACCCTTTAATCTCAGCGGGTTGATTGGCCTGGACTCTGAAAATGAATCAGAGGGTCCTCTGATGAGAAGCTTACATGCATATCATGAGGCAAGTTGAGGAAGGAGAGAGTACTAACCACAAGGGAGGGGAGCAGTCAGAAAAGGGTTTTTAGAAGACGTGGGGCCTGAGCTGAGTCTTAAGAAAAAGATTTTGAGATGCGGAGAAGAGGAGAGAATGGTTTTCAGGCACGGGAAATGGTTGATGGGACTACAGGGAGACAGCAGACGGAGTGTCAAGTTGGGGGAACAGCTGGAACATATTCCACCTGTGGTAAAAAGTATGACATGAGTTTACACATCTTAATATTTTGAATTTATAGCTGGAAGTGTTCATTTATCATGACAGCATCTTTCTAATGCATTCAGGGGCAAGTCTTATTGCCCCTATATCATGGCCAAAACACCTGAGTCACAGGAATATCATTAGGGCTGGATTACCTAGAAATTCAAGGCAGAACCCATAACGTGGTACTGTAGAAAACATATAGAACCTGGTGAGAAAGAGTCAGGATAGCTAGGTTCTATTCTCAGCTTTGCCACTTGCCAGGTGTGATTTTGAGCAAATCCCTTAATATCTTAATGCCTCAGTTTCCTAACCTTTAAAATGATTCTGAACTCTCCATATTTAATATTTTATGACCCAAGATCAATTTTATCACCAGCTTTTTCTTCCATTTTTTTTTTACTATTTTAAAAATATTTAAATTGTCAATTCTGTTAGAGTTTATGCAGTGAGGTCTGAATCCAAACCTATTTTCCTCCACAGTACTGTTTCAAATTATGCCTACAGCTTTTTATTTTAAATTGTAATTAAATTTTTCTTCGGTGAACAAAAATTGCTTTTCTCTCTCTCCCACTTCCTTCATTAAAAAAGAAAAACAAAACCCTTGTAACAAATATGCATCATTAAGCAAAACAAATTCCCACATTGTCAATGTCCAGAGAAATACAGGCTGTCCCAAAAGGCATATGGCAGTTTTAAGCTTTAATGTGACTTTTGGGATATCCTATGTGTTTTATTCTATACCCTGAGTCCATCATTTCTTTTTCAGGAGGAGAATACAATTGATATAGTGCACCATCAGATATTTGACAGTTTTTCATTGTATCCTTGGGGATAAATGACCATACCAAAAGAGTGTTAATAGATTGCTATATAACTAGAGTGACTTTTGACCCTACCTGTTCAAAAGGAGTCCAAGCACCTCACAGCCCTGTTCCTAAACAATTTATCTTATTCCTGACCACATTTCTCAGCCTAGTTCAATCATGATTCTGTTGTAGAGTTCCTTTATTTCCAGAACTTTACTCTTCCTTGGTCAGTTTTTCCTGGTTTCATTGCTTTCTGGTACCTAGCTTTGTTCTTCTCTGCCCTTAAAATCAAATGGCTTGGTCCCTTCTGACCCCTGAACTCAATCAGATACCTACTTTTTCTCCTTCCTTTCCATTCCTCCCTTCTCCTAGGGAAAGATGCCTGGAAGTAAACTTTTTCCTTGATTCCCTTAAGTTATTAGCTCTATGTGGCTATGACTCCTGCTAGCCGGGGGTCACTGTTATATTTCTCGCAAGGCCCCTGTTGCCCTCCGATGGCTTCTGGGCTCACAATTGGCTCAGGCAGTCTAATGATCAGATTAACCACCTGATCTTTCATTGTGAATCTGTCAGTGACAAAGGAACTCAAAACCATATTATATAAAGAACCGAGAATTTTTGTCATGGAGAAGAGAGGTAGTAGGGGTATGCTTACTGCAGTCTTTGAAGAGTAATCTTACGTAAGAAGAATTAGACAATCTGAGTAGCACTAGAGGATAATTAGAACCGGTGGATAGAAGTTTCAGAGGAGTTGATTTTGGCTCAATGGGCATGAAATGGGCTATCTCCTAAAGTAATGAACTCCCATCTAACTCAACCCAATGCAGTAAACATTTAATAAGAGTTTAATACGTACAAAGAATGCTAGGGATACAGACAAAAATGAAAAACAGTCCTTCCCTCAAGGAGCTTACATAATATACTGAGGGCTACAACATATAAACAAATGACTTGTATGCAGGTTCATTGGAGGTGGGAGAGAACACTAGGGGTAATGGGAGGAGATGTCATGGTAACGTAGGAGGTGTCACAGTAAAGTAGATGTCACAGGAGTTGAGCCTGTCCCTAGGGGTGTTCAAGTGAGTTACTCAAGTGAATTACTCATGGCTTTTCGGGGTATTGTGGAGGGGATTCTGCATCAGGTTCGGGGGTGGACTTAATGATCTGTGAGGTTCCTTCTAACACTAAAATCCTGTCATTTGGGCCAGGTTAAACTATAAACTTGTTGCCTTTGTGTTTACCATTTGATTGGGGACAAACCACAAGGATGATAATTTCTGAATCTGCTCAGCTAGTCATTTGGTCATAGATCAGAGATCTGGAGCTAAATAAGACCTTAAAAATTATCTAGTTCAAAACCCTAATTTTACAGGTGTAAATATACAAATCTTTAGGGCAAGGATAGAGAGCCTTTTTGGGGGACTAAAGGTTCCTGTCCGTATTCAGGGTGCCCTTAAAACTGCACCAAGACCTTTGGGACATTGCATACTCATCAACAGAGATAGCTATAGCAGATGGAGTGTCAAGTTGGGGGAACAGCTGGGAAATGTTCCACTTAATGACATGAGTTTATATATCATAATATCTTGAACTACAGAAAGGAGCTAATTCACACTTATTTTTCTTCTTTACAGACCTATATTAAATTCACTTTTAAATTAATAACTTAATTAATTAATAACTGTTGTTATATAGTTAACAATAATAGCTACCATTTATATTGCCCCTTAAGGTTCACAAAGCACCTTACAAATATTATCTCTTTTCATCCTCAGGAGGCAGGTGCTATTATCCTCATTGTATGCAAGTAAGGAAAGTGAGGCAGACTAAGGTTGTTACTTGCCCAGGGTCACACAGCCAGTAAGTATCTAACGCCAAATTTGAACTCAGCTCTGCCTGACTCCAAAGCCAGGGCTCTGTCCACTTTGTCACCTAGCTATCCAATAAGGGATGATTCTCTGGGGAGGGTTGGCAGAAGCATACCAAGGGAAATCTAGGCAATGAAAAAAATAGCAATAAAATTGTATTTTTAAAGGATAGAGGATTTTAAATATTTTTAGCAAGTATAATAATTATGAAAAATTATACAGTGGAAAGAGTGCAAGTTACTTAGCTTTTCCGAGACAATTTTTGTAAAATGGTGACAATATTATATGTAGCACTGATGACATAAAGTTGTAAGTATCAAATGAGATAATATTGCGAACTTTGTAGTGGCCATGTGAATAACACTACATAAATAATTTGCTATGTAAAATAAAATGCTATGTAAGTAATTGTCATTATTATTATCAGTTAAAAAGGGGGGAAGAGGAGAAATGGGGAAAAGAAAGAAAATACAAGAAGGAGAAAGCATATTGATGCTCCCTCAAATACCTTAATTTCCCATTTATTCAGTCTACTCAGTTCCAGCCCTTATTCTTCCTCCTATCTAAGAGTGTGATGGTCACACCCCTTACCTTGTCTTTACCAAGAATATTCCATTTCCAGTTTTATAAACTCCAAAATTCCCTTATCTGTTTATAATCATTTATCATTCCAGTTGTTCATATACCTTATGACCCGTAGCTCCCCCCTACTCTATTTTGTTCATGTGACTTGTTCTTCCACACTTGGCTTCTTGGCTTATAGCATTCAGGATTGTATCTGTTACCATTGCCCTTTGAAACATTGATTAGCTGCTTAATCATTGCTCACAGTTTTCCATCTGCTCTAATCTTCAAACCTTAGTTTTGAGGCTTCGTTCTGAATGAGGTAACCAGAATCTCTGACTAGAGGTGAAATCTCTGTGCTGCAATAGCAACGATCAGAAAAATAGTAACTGGAAGCTGGACAAAATCCAGCTGAGGTTCACATGGAGGCTCTTCCCCACCGTTTTAGAACTTCATTTTTACATCCTAATGGAGAGAGAACTCCAAAATTCTCTGACTCTTTAGAAAGAATACTTCCCAAGATATGACTCTTGCCTTCATGGACTATTGGTTTCAGCTCCAACTGCATTCCCTGTAGTGAAAGAAGAAAGGAAAGTCTGGCCCCTGCCGCTGTAGCTCATGGCAGGAGATATGTTTATGATGATTTCATAGCACACCATAGCTGGAGATCACTGAATTAGAACAGGATGAGTGGAATTAATGAACATATTATGTTTGATAAGGTTTGTTTTGGAGCTTAGAGTAACTACTCAGGGGTCCTTGTTTACAACAACAACAATGGCTTCCTTCAAGGTCATGGTTAAATCTTTTATCATTTAGGCTTTCATCATCTCAGTGCCTTGGTTTTTTCCTTCTACTAGATGAAAACAGCATATTAAAGTCCAGGAAAAAAAAATGGTTTCAAATGCTTTGAGATTAAAGATTCATACTTTATTACAAACTTTCATGCGTCCATAAGGAAGCATTTATTTCATGAGAAAAAATTAAATTGCTTTAATGGAAGTTAGCTAACCCAATGTAGCAGTTGAGAAAATACGGGAAAACCTTCCCTTAAATCCCCTGGGATTGAGACTAACTAGCAAAGGTATTTCTGGAGATTTGAAAAGACACTGCCTAAAGTTTGGGTTTGGAATTGGGTTATCTAAATGTTAATCCTGATTTTTTTTACTGATTGCCTTGGGCTAGTCTTTTAGGTGAATGTCATTAACTTGGAAGGGAATTAGCCCTACTCTCCAGTCCAAATCAGGCTCGGTTTAGAGGTGCTATTATAACATTTGCCACAAGTGTCAAGGAAACAATTACAATTTAGGCAAATACAGTCTTGAAGTATGATGGGCTTTATCTGAGTGCTCCCTGGTAATGAATAACTTCTTTCTGCTGTATAAAAAGAAAACTCACTGTGACTTCTGAGGCATAGCATTCAATTCAATTCAACTAATTTTTTAATTAGGCTCTTACTATTTGCAAGGCACTTTGCAAGGTCCTAGGTCTGCAAAGGCAATTAAGGTATAGTCCCTTCCCACTAATAGTTTACTTTCTAGAGGGAGAGATTAGAAGGGACAGAAATAACTATAATAGAAAATGGCGTGTAAATTCTCAAGAGAAATATAGATAGTGAGCTATGAAGATATAAGGAGGAAGAGATCCTTTTTGGATGGGGGCTCTGGAGAAGGTATTGTGCTGTAGAACTAACCACCACTAACACTGAATGACTCTATGACTGTCCCCCACCTTATCACACATTTGAACAGCCAGTGTTTGTCAAAGATTAACAAGAAAGGGAGGAGTTGAACCCCCTAAAATTGATTCCATAACCGCTGTGACTTTCTCATAAGATATTAGTAACAACCATTACATAACTTTGCCATAGTTAAATTATAGGTTTAAACCTGTAGACAGTGAAGGTTAAAAAGGATTCCAACAGACAGTGGAGTTGGGGGAGAGAAACAGTTCCCATATGGAGGCTGATGTGAGGAAAGGCATTAAGGTGGAAAAGGAACAGATTTGGAGTTACAGTAATCAGCTCAAGAGGAATAGCAGACTCTCAAAAATGAAATTCTGAGGGCAACAGAAATGATTCTGAGGAAGGAAGGAAACATTTATTAAGTACTGACTATGTGCCAGGCACAATACTATGCACTTTACTTTGGACATAATATATTTAGATTTCAGCAAGATGTTTAACGAAGTCTTTTGTGATATGGAAAGATGTAGACTAGCTTATAATTTTATCATGGTCATATGCATTTGGAAATATTTGAATAACGAGAGTAAAGAATGGTGATTGAAGGAATGGCATTACCCTAGACTCTAAGGCTATAACTCTAATTATTATTATTATTAGAGAATTTCCTCTAAGACCTAGATGAAATTCTCTAATAATAATAATAGTAAGCATTTATATAGTACTTTAAAGCTTACAAAGTACTTTACAACTATCTCATTTTATATTTGCAACAACCTTGGGAAGTAGGTACCATTATTATAACCACTATACAGATGGGAAAACTGAGGCAAATAGAGAATAAGTGGCTTGTCCACAGTCACACAGCTAGCAAGAAAGAATCTGAGGCCAGTTTTAAACTCAGGCCTTCCCTTCTTACCCTGGAGGCAAATTTCAATTCAATATAAAGAAAAATTTCCTTGTAATCTGAGCAGCCCCAAAACTGCACAGGCTGCCTCAAGTGATGATTTTCTCATTTCTGGAGGCTGTCAAGTGAATGCCTGATCACTTTTCAGATCAGAGATGTTGAAAAGGGAATTTCTATTCAGATATGGATTAGAAATAAACAACTTCTCTAACTCCTCCCAACTCTGAGACTGCATTATTCAAATCCAATGGAATGGGCAAAAGGGAATATGAAGAGATAAAGCTTAAATGGTAAATTGAAATTTGATTTGAATGCTAAGCTATGAAAATTGAACTTTTTTAGGTAATAGTGAACTATTGAGGGTTTTGGAGCAAAGGAGTATCATAATTAGAGTTATGCATTAGAAAGATTACTCTGAGTTAGTGGTTTAGCATGATAGTAGTCCTCTTTACTCTCCTTTATTCATGTTAATAATCTTTTTCTAGGGATAATGATAATAATAATAATTGCTGTTTATGTGATGATTATAGTTTATGGCATACTTAATTTTGGAATAATTTGTATTTTTGTGATGTTTTTAAAATCTATATAAGAATTATAATTACATGGGAAAATTCACTAGGTCTCTATGAATGAGACTGCTCATATATTATATCATATTATATTATGTTATAAACTTCACGGCACCTGCAACATAGACATTTGGTATTATATGAAAGAACCTCATTGATCAAACTGCTAGTAATCCTTGCCTAGGGTAAACAATGAAGAATAATATGCATTTTTTCATTTTCTATCCCTTGTTCTTACCTAACCAAGAAAAATCATATTTCACCAATTTCATTATTAAGTTATGTCCCAAACATATGCTTCAGGCAGTTTTTGGCAAGGATGAAATAAGATTAAGTATATTGCTGAAAAAAATATTTAACCTGGTATGGAAAAGAGATAGTTTGTTGTAGGGAGTCAGAGGGGAGTGTGCAGAGAAAGGTATGGTTCCAACTCAGGATCCATGGGAATAGACCTGGTCAATAGTCCTGAGAAGGGTTGATGGGGGGGTAGTAATGATTCAGGATCCTACTTCCCCAAACCATATCTATTCTGGACAAAGAAGTAGTATATCTACCTTTGTTAATAGTTTAAGTAATGC
This sequence comes from Vombatus ursinus, assembly GCF_900497805.2. Taxonomy (NCBI): domain Eukaryota; kingdom Metazoa; phylum Chordata; class Mammalia; order Diprotodontia; family Vombatidae; genus Vombatus; species Vombatus ursinus. The sequence goes on from NW_020954596.1 coordinate 34,002,870, forward strand.
ATAAGAACATAGAATCATGGGAGGAAGAAAATTACCACTGGACTCATACTCAGGAGAGGCCTGGATTTGAACCAAACGTTGAGCAATTTAATTATGTCACCACAGGCAAATTATGTAACCTCCCTGAGTCTTAATTTCCTCATCTGTAAAATAGTTATAAGTAATATTTCATTGAATATTACATATGATATAGAATATAATGTTGTCAGTTCTACCAACAGAGTATATGAGCTTGTAGGTTCTATCATGTTAGAAAGGCATCAAGTATGGTTTCAACAAAAGACAATGTTTATTTTCCAAGGACCAACCTACTACATATCGAGAAGCTCATCACTAGTAGACCAAATGGTCATGTGGTGATGATCTTCCAGGAAATAAAGAAAACCACAAAATGACCCTGACTCCTATGTGGACCCTTTCCAAATCTGCAGTGATTGTAGCAGTGACAGAAAAGGAAGTAGAGAATGTTAAGAATCATTTGTTTGGAACATCTATAAACTTTAATTTGGCTATCGGAACTCTAAATATGAGGTTCTTGTCCAATGTCCAGTGAATGGATATGCTGCTTACTAGAGGAAGTAGATTATATTCATCTTGACATTCTTGCTATAAATTAAATGAGAAGAAGGAACTTATATCTAAATAGAAGGATTGCCTAATAGGTTCTCTATTGAGAGGCAAATAAAGGAGTTGGCAGAGTTGATTTTATGATGCATCCAGAGGCAAAAATATACATCATTTCATGAATATCACAATAGCTAAGGTGAGAAGTGATGAGGGCCTGAACTATGGTGGCTAGTGAATGCAAATATATGTGACGGATGTTGTGGAGGTAAAAATGGCAAGATTTGGCAACTGATTGGTTATGTGATGTGAGGGAGAATGAAGAGTCAAGGATAATGCCAAAGTTAGAATCTTAAGAGAGTAGAAAGATGGTGGTTTCCTTAACGGAAACAGGAAAATTTAAAAAGGGGTAGATTGTGTGGAAAACATAAGTTCGGTTTCTAACATATTGAGTTCAAGGTGCCTGTGGAGGCAGTTGGTAATGTAGGAATGAAATAAGGGAGAGAGACTAGGGCTGGATATGTAAATATAGTAATCACATGCATAGAGATGATAGTTAAATTCATGGGAGCTGATGAGGTCGCTAAATGAGAAAATGGAGAGAAAGAGGAAAAGAGGTCCCAGGACAGAACCCATGACAGGAAAGACTTGAAAGGTGGTACTAGACAAGAGCTACCCAGAATGGGCAGGCGGAGATGGATTGTTAATTGTGTCATTAAAGGAAACATCCAGGGGCAGCTAGGTGGCTCAGTGGGTAGAGCACTGGCCCTGAGGTCAGGAGGACCTGAGTTCAAATCTGGCCTCAGACCAAACACTTGACACGTACTAGCTGTGTGACCCTGAGCAAGTCACTTAACCCCAATTGCCTTAAAAAAAAAAAAAGAAACATCCAAATCTATGAAGTCAGGGTCCATTTGAGTATCTGAGTACAGTATCTATAGTATTTTCCTCAGAGAGTATTCTTATAAAGATGAAATTAGTTCATCTGTGTAAAGTGCTTTGCAAACCTTAAATTCTGTTTAAATGTCAGCTATTATATACTCAAAGTTTTTTCTTGCCAATGTTCATACCTCACAATGGCCAATCTGACACATTTTATTCCTTACCAGATAGTATATTCAATAAACCTATGGCCCTAGTGTGTCCTCTTTATCCCTTTCACTTAGGGTAGAATCCCCTTCTCTATTTCTTGCTAAATTCTTTCAAAGACTTCATTCAAAAGTCTACTTGTTGATTCCTGCTTATTCTGAGTTGTGTATATTTTGGGTTGGAACTTTGTCTCTCTAGGGAGCACATTTTCATTTGTCTATCATGCCATTACTTTATTTTTTGGGAGAAGTTGTATTCTATTATTACTATGGTATTAGCATTAGTCAGTGAGAGTAGTTCTCAAATGAGAAGATAATAACTCCCGGGGGACTGACTGATTGGTTCATTTAACAATGATTTACTAAGCATCTACAAAGTGCAAAATATTGTTAGATACTTAGTGACAAATATGAAAATATTTAAAACATGGTCCCTTGTCCTCATGAAACTTGCATACATTCAGAGAATGTTATAGCTGGACTAGTACTTAAATATGCCTCTAACAATTACCTGTATGACCTTGGACAAAAAAATTACCTGGGCCTCAGTTTCCTCAACTGCAAAAGGAGGTTGGGCTAGATAGCACCAGAGGACCTTTTCAGTTCTAAATCTATGATTCCATGATTAAATAGTCCAGAGGTTTCCAATTTTCTTTTGTTCTGCAAATCATTTTCAACAACAAAAACGTATTGTGAGCCCCCAGAGTAATTTAATATACTATTTGATATACTTGATATTCTTTTAGAAATTGTGTTAAGTGCTTACAATAACTACAATGACAACCTTTGTCCCCAAAAGCTATAAATTCAAACTTACATTATAATTATAACACATAATTGTACTGGCCGCACCGACCTTATGCTGGCCGCGCCGAACACTCCTCCTATAAGGAGCAGGCTGCCAGAGTCATACTCACTCATCAGTCTTCGGTCCTCAACCGGATAAACACACAGAGACGAGCCATCGGGAGGCGCCAACACCAGAGCTTTATTCAGAGGCCATCACAGCAAGGCCAAGCAGGAAGGCCAGAGCAACAGAGCAGGAGCAAAGAGAGAGCGTGCTCCGACCCCCGACCCCCGTTCCTTAAGTACCTACTTAGCCCCTCCTCCCCAGCCCGCTTACTAGCCAATGATTGTAGGGTCAGATACCGGAAGGGGCTGTCTGAGTTTAGCACACCAAGGGAGAGGGAGTGACGTAGGAGGCTAGGACCGGATACAGGAAGGAGGCGTCTGGGATTAGTGCATAGACAGAGTACGTGACCTAGGAAGTCAGGAAGGTCACAGGAAGGAGGCGTCTGGGGTTGACGTTGCGTTTAGGGAGGGGACTAAGCAAAGGGAACTCATCCTCTGCCGTCCCACTCCCACGTGGCACCGCCCCTTGCCTCAGGAGCACAAGCTCTGGCTACTTCCTTGCACCCTGCTTATCTCACATAGCACTGCCCACTGCCTCAGGGCTTCTCCGTACCCAGCCCATCCCAGTTCACCACGACTCCACCTACCACAGCCCCTGCCTCGACTTCCAAATACCCAGATCTTACCCTAATCTTGCCACAGCGCCCACCTGGTAGTTGCCAACATCAGACAGTCCCTCACACATAATTATGAAAACCCTAAATATGAAATTATGAAACTGATTATAAAATAATTACAAATATTTTAGTGAGAATGTTCAATAAGAATTAAAAGAAGTAATCCAGCAAGACCTTATGTACTTACTTTGACATCACATAGCTACTTATAATCCATGCCGTTTAGGTCCTAAACTCCTTGAGTACAGGAATTTTGCTTACATTTTTGGTAACTAAATATTTGTTGACTAGTTCCAAATTGCATTCTATAATTTATCCTCAGCAGGCACATATTTTCAAAGTTTTCAAATCCAATTACTAATATCTATAAAATTTAGGTCTATGCTTTGAACATGGAAGGTGCTTAGTATTAGTAAATTTAAGGAAGAAAAAGAAGGAAGGTAAGAACAAAGTAAAGACTTTTATTTAGTTATCTCATTATTTACAATCTTCAGAGTCCTGTATTTGGAGTCAGAATCTGGGTTCAAATCCTGGTTCTGCCATTTAACTTCCTATGTAAACTCTCTGAGCCTCAGTTTCCTCATCTGTAAAATGAAGATGTTGGACTAGATGATCTTTCTAGCCCCTTCCCTAGTTTTAAATCTATGATCCTGTGATCAGTTATCCAAGGTCTATTGTAGCTTTAAGATTCAGTGGTACCTTACACTAAGATCTAAAAAAAAAAATATTGCTTGAGATTTGAGTGGAGCTAATTGCAATGAGACTTTTAAAAGAGAGACTCATCTTCCTCTATTTGAAAATAACTGGTTTAAAAAATGCTTCTTGTGTGTCCTTGTTTGATAACCTCTTTACCCTGCATGACTCACATTTTATGCTTGTGGTCACCAAACTGAGTTGCTAACAACAGGCCACTTACCTCATCCTGATTTGCTTTTAACCTAGCCAAGGACTTTCTGTTTTCCTGAATCACCCTCCTAACATTTCATTTCCTTCTTCCCCATTGCAATCAATAGCTCTTTTAGAAGAAAATGAGCTCTATCTGGCATCAGCTCCTTTCCATTCACCTCGTAAGCTTTCCTTCTCTTTCCTCCTGATGATTAGCACCCACTCCTTTGGATTTCTACCCAGAAATTGGCAGACCCTACTGGAGATTACAACTTTTTTCTTAGACATTCCATTTATAGGATTTTACATTTTCAAAGTACTTTTCAATTACTATTAATTTTCATTCCTCATATTGAATCTTTGAAGTAGTGAAATATTGTAGACCTCTTGATAAGGAAAAAAAGCAGGAGTACAGTTCTTACATATTGCATTTTAAAGATATTTTTCACATATTTCTTCTCTATTAGATCATGGCTGTCACCCTGTCAGGGACCCTGTCTACTGTGTATTTTGTAGAATGTAGTCTCCTTACCAGCAGAGACTCCTTTTTATTTTCTCTTTATATCCCTGGTACCTATTACAATACCTTCACCGTACACAGAAAGTACTTAATGAAGGCTTAGGGATTTGACCAGATTTCACTGGTTCTGACAACTTACTTTGGTTCTGATTCTTGGGATCTTGTGCTATTTATTTCTCCTCTCCAAGCCTCAGTTTCCTCATGGGCAAATAGTACTTTTACTCTCTGCTTTGCAAGAGTGTTGTGAGGAAAGATTTTTCGTAAACCTTAAAGTGCTATATAAATAAGAATTGTAATCATTGTTTCTGTGGTTATTTCCCTCTGTGCCTCCTGTAGTACTTTAGAGGAATTTTCAGTAAATATTGGGCTAATTAGGAGATTTAATTAGATTGTGTCATAGAATTATAGTGTCAGGAAGTTACTTAAAGAATCTTTAGCCTGATCTTCTCATTGTATAGGTGAAGAAACTGAGGCCCAGATTTTTGGTTATATGACTAGTTAATGGCAAAGCTATTAGTAGAACCCAAGTCTTTTGACTCATTGGCCAGTAGTTTGTGCACTATAGAACATTGCTTTTGAGGCAAGGTTTAAAAATTACTTCACCTATGAAAATTAGTCCCAAGATACCGCTAACTTCACAAGCTTGCTGTATTTTCTCTACCAATGTGTACAAATATATAAGATTCTCATGTACCAGGGAAGAATCAGGATGACCTAAGTTTAAATCTGGCCTCAGCTATTTACTAGCTGTGTAACACCAGCCAAGTTAGTCAACTTCTTTCTGCCTTAGGTTCCACATCTATAAAATGGGGATAATAATAGCACCTATCTCCCAAGGTTGTTGTGAGAATAAAATGACATAATATTTGTAAAGTGTTTTGCAAACCTTAAAGTGTTTATAAATGCTTACTATTATTAATAGGCATAACTAATGAAATCAATTTTAATAAACAAATCACACTTTAACCTGTGCCTCTTGATTCCAATCTCTCCAATCATGCTTCATCTTCCTTGAGAAATCGGCCATGATCTTTATTCATGGCCCTTAGTTAACTAAAATATATCTAGGAAAGTTGAAATTTTAATTTTTTTTTCATGCTGGAAAACTAGATTTTTTTTTAAAAAATGTTTATTGTCATTTGTTTTTGTTAATTCTGAAAAGTTTTCTTCAATAATTTCCAGGACTTTAGTGTCCAGATTATTTAGTTTTTCTAAATTTTCTGGGATGTTAGCAATTTTATTGTTGTTATAGCTTGATCCACCCTCTACACCTGTCCTTTGTATATGTATGTTTTTCATTTCTTTCAATAAAGTATATTTGATAAACTCATTTTTTCAACTTTGTCTATGTTGTCTGCAGTTTTATTTTTCATGATAGCAAGTTTTTTGCTTCTAATTTTTTCAGTTATATTTTCCATGTTAGGCCTTAGAATAGAAGTGGAATCAGATTTGTTCTTTTTGGTCCCCAGAAGGACGAGCAATGAGTGGACATTACAAACGCAGATTTCATAATATCAGGATGAACTTTCTAACAATTAGAGCTATTCAAAGGTGAAACAGAGTATCTTGGGAGGTATTGGGTATTGCTTCACTGGAAATCGCAGGGTCATAGATTTAGAGCCAGAAGGGACCTCAATGGCCATCTGGTCCATATGCCTTATTTTACAGATGAGGGAATTGTGGCCCAGGAAGTAGAAGGAAGTTGCGGGAGGTCACATAGGTAGTAAGTTGCACAAGTGGAATTGGAACCCAAGTCCTCTGACTGCAGACTAGATGGCCAACTTTCAACTCTGAGATACTGTAATTCTTCAGTAGATTATACAAAGTATCAAAACCTCCATTAACTAGTTAGCATTTATAGGCTTTAAGGTTTGCAATGCACTTCACAAACATTATGTCATTTGATCCTCACAACAACACTGGGAGGTAGACGCTATTATTATCTCTATTTTACAGATGAGGCAACCATTGGTGAAGTGACTTTCCCAGGGTCACAGGGCCAGTGCGCTGAATGTGAACTCAGGTCTCCCTGTCTCCAGGTACAGTCCAGTGCTCTCTCCAACTGTCTCTGTCATACACTTTGCTGTAAAAATTAAGGATATTTAGGACACATCCCCAGAAATAGTGAAGTACTATATATTTACCTCCTTTTAAAAGGGGAGCCAGGAGCCTCATTATCTGCCCCTCCATTGCCACCCTAGGGGTAGGAGCGCGAGGACAGGAGCAGCCCTTGCGGCTGTCGTGACTCCTCCAGGGCCCGCGGGGGCGATGTTCAGCGGCCGGCGACGCTCTAGTCTACGCTTAGAGACACGTCGTCGTTGGCAGCTGAGGCTTTCGGGACCGTAGCGGAAAGATGGCTGCCCCCAGGAATGAGGAGGGAGCAACCATGGCGAGGGAGGAAGCGGCGGCCTCTGTGCAGGAGGGTGGGGAGCGGAGGAGGAGGTCAGGGGTGGAGGTGTTGGTTTCCCAAGACACCTCGGGCCCCCCTCCTCACTGTCCCCACGGTGGGTCCAGGAGCCGGTTCGGCTGGGCACGTGTAGCTCGTGGGGCGTGGAGGGGTCTGGGGTGTCGGGTTTGCCTTCATGGCCAGCCCCCCTCTTCTCTCTGTCTCGTCCCTTCGCTCGAGTGTAAGGACCTGAATGCGTAATAAGTGGACTACTTGGACAAGTCAGTTCACATTTATGGACCTCCGTTTCCTCATCAGTAAAATGAGGGGGTTGATTTCTAAGAAGGACCCTTTCCCCTTTCTATAAACCTTGACCTGTGAGCCCGCCTCTTCCCGATGCCTCTTAACTGGAACTGTTCACAGTTGCCCAAGGACAACGTCCCAGGGAAAGCTTCCAGACTCTGCGTTGTTTTTGGCAGGGATATTGGTGATTTAGAGTCCCTCTCAAGCATGGCTAGCATGACTTTGCAAGTAGTAGGCTTTCTGCTCATTCGTGGCAGAGCAAGCTGGATAGGAGAAGGGGGACTCGGTGCCGGTGACGTCCTTGAACTATTTGTCACCAACCCCACAGATTCCTGCTTGTGTTAGGCTACAGGAGAGAGCAGAGTGGGCCAGGGAGCAAGACAATGAGAAATCTTCCCTTTGTAGCTATTGTCTCATCCTGAGAATAGTTCACGGTTTTTTATGGTGTTATACAGCATAGTATACAAATGCTTCTCACAGTGCCAGCACTGATATGCTCAGAAACAGTCCTGGTGTGAGGGACTTGGAAGTCAGAATCAACTGAGGATGGGAGAATTGGGCTCACATCTGGCATTTAATAGCTATGTGAGCCTGGGTGAGTCACCTAAACTTTGAACATCAGATTTCTGGGCTGTAAAATAAGGATTATAATTGCACTATCTGGAAGGATGTTTTGAGGAAAGTGTTTTGTAAACCTTAAAGTGCTTTACAAAAGTGGGTTGTTGTCACCATTTTATAATAAAGAAGCTTCTTTCCACCTCAGTAAGCTTCCCAGAGTGGCATTCATTTCTAAATGAGTTCAATTTTCAAAAGTTGTTATGTTTAAATTATTCATGCCTGAAAGTTGTTCCATAGAAATCATAAATTAATCAAAATGATAGATTTAGCATGATAGGATTTAGTGTCTCCACTTTACAGGTGAGAAAACAGTGATCTGGGAAGGTTAAATATCTTACCCAAGGTCACATAGCAAAACTAGGATTTCAACCCACTGTATTAAATTCCCAATACTCTGCACTACTGCCTTTTTAACCAAAAACCCTAAAACTTTCACTGAAGTGAAAACTAGCAATTTAAATGGAGCTCTCGAAATTTTTCTTATTCATAAACTGATGATGCTGTTAATTTTTCTTCTCTAGGTCCTACTCTTCTGTTTGTAAAGGTAAACCAAGGTAAAGAAGAGGCTCGAAGATTTTATGCTTGCTCAGCTTGCAGAGATAGAAAAGACTGTAATTTCTTTCAGTGGGAAGATGAAAAGGTATGACAGTCTTTGGAGATATGTTTTTTTCATGTTTTCTGTTACGGCAAGATTGTGCCTATAGAGAAGAAGCTGTATAGCAGATAGAGTTCTGGACTTGCAGTCAGTAATACCTGGATTCAAGGCTGGTTTCTGAAACTTAATAGGTATATAATGTGACAGAGAGCCTGTCTGAGCCTTAGGCAGTTTTCTAAGACTCTTAAGTATAGGATCACAAAATCAGTTCCTAGACTGGGATTTCCTACACTGATGAAATCATGGGTCCTTGATGAATTGATATGTGATACAGTTGTACTGAGAATTCCTAAGAATAGCATATGTTTTGAATATGGATGTCATAAAGTGTTATCGTTGCAGGGAACCTTATGGATCATGTTTTTAAAGATGGGGAAACTTGTGACCAATAGGTATTAAGTGATTTGTTCAAAGTAACATAACTACTTAGTAATAGAGCTAAGATTAGAACTCAAGTCTCAGGTTCACAGTTTGGTGACATTTTCACTGTTCTGTGATTGAAATTAAGTATGAAAGATCATAGGATTTACAGCTGGGAAGGACTTTCAAGGTGATGTGATCCAGTTCATTCATTTTACAAATGTAGAATCCGAAGCTTAGAGGCTACAGTGATACTTGTAATACCTACATATTACAAGCTTATTGTGAATTTCAAATAAGATAACCTATGTAAAGTGGTTTGCAAATCTTAAAGCACTACATAAATGGTGGCTATTGTTATTATCGCCTAGGGCCGCACAGGTAATAAATAGAAAAACCAAGATCCAGATCCAGGTCTTATGATTCCACATCAAATACATCCCTTTCCATTATACCATGAACATGGTGACATAGCCTTTTATTGCTAGAGGCTAGAGTTAGTGAATTTTTATTATTGACAAAGATATTAATTACTGGTCAGTGAAATTGTCTTGAAAATCTAGATCTCTTTCCATCTTTTAATGCTTCAGTAAGATTTAAAATCCATAGAAAGATGATATAATATAGATATTTATGTAACTATATAAGATGATATGACACATATAATACATAAAATTATATCACAATACAAAATAACAAAAGCTTTTAATTATTATTTTTCTCTGTTTGGCTATATAAATTATATTTCCTTTCACCAAGATTCTGGCAAGCAGTCCTTCCTTGAAAAGTAAAACAGTTAACATGTACAAAATTAGGATTAAAATGAAGGCCTCCATCAATAGGATTCAGCCTTAAGGAATCAAAAACTCTTTCTCTTAAAAGAACATTTAAAATTGCAACAATATTAGAGTTAAGAAGAATCCACACCTTTTCAACTTGTCATATTTTTGTACACATAGAACTTGCTGGAGGCCTTCCTTTAGGTCTTTTTATGTTGTGTGAGTTCCAGTGTTAATACTGACTCTCCACATTTTACTGCCTTATTCTCCCCATGTGAATTTTAAGAATCATACATTTCCTGAATGTGGTCTTTTACAGTACTTCTTTCACATTTCGTTGTTGGAACTTTGATGCAGTCTATTTTTGCCCACTCATTTTCCCGTTGCCCTTTAGGTAATCCGTAACTTATTTTTTCAAGATTATAGTATTCCAAGCTACATCATTATTGGGACATCACAGTTGTTGAAAAAAGATAAGTTTTTGTGTTGGGGAGCAACTTAGGATCATTAAAAGCACATTTTAAATTTCCCTAGTGCCATCCAGCTGCTCTCTTTCTCCTGTTCAGTTCTAGGCCCAGCTCATTGTCTTTCTGCGGTGCCTGTCACAGATATATGTACTGATGTACTAACTCAGTAGACTGGCTACTATTTCCCCAAAGAGAAATTGAGGGCTGGTCATGACCATAGTCAACAAAAAACTCTACTTTCAGTCATGCTGAAAATGTCTTGTGATTAATTTCCTATGTTACGTTTCTGAATTTTGAATGATAAATTTTAGTTATATGAAGACTGAGATAATGGAAGGAATGTTTGTGGCATGGAAAACAATATAAAAATTCTAACACTTTTAAGGAAGATTTTTCAGCATTACTACTATAGAGCAAGTGAATCCCATTTACTGGTTTTCTCCAGTCAAACAAACATTCTTACATGAATTTTAGTGCTTTCAGAGGTTAAAAAAAAAGGCCTTCGTAAGTTTCTTACATTTCTTTTTGAAATGAATAGGCAATGCATTTTAACTGATTAAACTTTATGTTTCTTCCTGTAAAAAAAAAGTATGCCTACAGTTGTTTTAGAATAGTCGAATATTTGAGAATTTCTGTTTAAGTGATCTGTGCTCTTTTTTCAGTTGTCAGAAGCTAGACTTGCTGCCCGAGAAATTTACAACAGACGTTGCCAACCTCTCCTGTCCCACAAGCAGTACGTAGAAAGGTGCTGATATTGTATTTCTTTTAAATGTTACTTTAACTGTAATCTCTTCCCTTAAAATTAACTACCACTGTGACCAAACCTTTAAACAATACTAAAATATCATTTTTTCCCCCGGAGGCTAGGGAAGTGAAAGGACAGACCATGAGACTGTAAAATATTTTACTTCATGAATAGGAATGAATTAGTGTATTTTATTTGGGGCTAGGCAGGATAGGATTGAGCAGCTGGATGCCCTAATGAGTAGTATTGGGCCTGGAGTTAGAAAGACTCATCTTCCTGAGTTCAAATGTGACCTCAGACACTTCCCAGCTGTATGACCCTGGGCAAGTCCCTTAACCCTGTTGGCGTCAGTTTCTTTATCTATAAAATGAGCTGGAGAAGGAAATGGCAAACCACTCCAGTGTCTTTGCCAAGAAAACCCCAAATGGGGTCAGGAAGAGTCAGACATGACAAACAACAGTGAAGCAAGATAAGATTGAAAAGAGGTTAATGTTTAGTTAATAAAAATCTAGACAGTTTGGTTGTTTTTGTTCAGTGATGAGGGTCTTGGTCTACAGCTCGAGCTCTTAAATTTCTCTTCTCAGAGTGTGGTTGTTTGAGGAAAGAAAGGAATTACAGGAGATTCTTCATGTGAAGTGCTCTCCTGAGATGTGAAAGGTTGGATAGGAGAGGAGGGGAAGCAGGAGACCCCCAGAAGGGGAGGGTTTTGGCTGTTCACCCTTTGGCGGCGTTCTTCCTTCAGACTGGTTTTCAGCTTCTTTGGGATTGGTGGTGTCCGCAGCCTTTTACTTAAAATGCTTCTGTTGTCGGCTTTTTAACTAAACACTTGGGGTCCCACAATCTGGAGCCAGGATGGACCTCAGAGTGTCTCGTTCACCTCCCCTGTGACATCTGTGTTGAAACAGAAACATTTAGTGACTTGGTCCGGGTCACCCAGATAGTAAGGGAGAGAGTCAAGATTCCAGATCCTGGCTCTTCTGGCTACTTCTTGCTTGTCGCCCATTATGTGCTAGATGGAGTTTTGGTCCTCAGCTACGAGGTTGATGCCTGCAAAATCTTACAAACCAGTAGAGGAGACATTACACATACAAGGATAGTATAGTTGAGGGTAATATGTGATAAGCTCCACATGAATAATCAGTTAGCAAGCATTTATTAAATATCTAGTCCGTGCCAGACGCTGTACTAAGCACGTACAAAAAGGAGGGGGTGGGAATCAGAGAAGATTTTAAGGATGAAGTGTTATTTCATCTGACTCCAAAGGATTTAAGTTTTTTGACAATATAATTTCATTAATTTGGTTTCCATTAATTTGAAATTTGCTAATTTAGATATCTTATCACCAGAAGCTTGGCTGTCAGGTGATTGTTTTGATCAAAACAGTTCATGAAATTCTTTGCTGAGGTATGGAGGAGTTGTGATCTTCATAGGTTGGGGAGGTTCCCATGTCAGTGAAAGAAATCATGACTCTTTTTTAAGTATTGAAGGATTCAGATGTAGAATACATGATTTACTTTGAGTCAGGAGTTTGAAATAGTTTCTTCTAAAAAATTTCTGTCAAAAATTTTGGCTTTTTCTAAGACTTAAGAAATCAAGGATTCCTTTAGTGTGCCTTTGGCTTGCTTCCTTCCAGTAATTCATTTTTGTCTATATGTTATGCAACTTTAATGCTTATGATAACATCAATTATCACAATGGGGCTGTGATTTTGAATTGTAATTCTTTTTTTAAACTTATCTGTGCCTATTTGTGTATTTGTTTGCTTGAAAAGAATAAAAACCAAATTTCTTTTAAAAGATTCTATGAAGGAGAATGTTCTCTAAATCAAACTGGTCTTTCTACTCCTTCTTAGTTAAAGAGGTTTTGTTGTGCTTTGATTAAGTAATTTAGTTTTAAAATTATGGCAAAAAAAGAATGATGGTAGCTAAAAAGTTAAAACCAGGTGTTACCTAATTTGTGTTAGGGAAATGACAGTATTGCCCACCTCTCTGAGTTCCACCAAACAGAGTGATGATCATTCTTCTTACCTTTTGAACTCTTGGGATGAGTTCTTAGGTATAGTAAGTTAAACTGAGGTATTTATTTTTGTGGTTAAGCAACAGCTTTTCCTTTTAGTTTTCAGATTGCTTCTTGAAGGTATGCCATTACGCACTTAGCAAAGATGTTGACACACTCTCACTGTGACCTGTAGAGTCCTAGTAAGAACTTACTAATTTATATGCATCCAGACAGCTTTGTTTAGTTGATATTTCATTTGGTTGTTTTTTTTTTTTTATTGTTCATTTAAACTCGGATTTTCAAAGTCTGCTATTAGGGAAATACCATAAACATAATTTGTCTACTCCAGGAAAGGCAAATGGAACATCAAATGGAGATCAATAAAAATGACATTTCAAAATGCTAGCCTGCAATTTGTGAATCATGCTGAGCTGAGCAGCCGAATGAATGTTTCTTTTTTCCTTCCTAGGTATGTGTAGTAAATATGAATAAGGAAGGAAAATGGAATAATCAACACTTCTTCAAATCTTCACATTTTTCTAACCAAATTTTTAAAAACCTGTATCTGATTATCTTAATTTAGTGATTTATTTAAATGATTACATTATCTTGAGAGAAAGAAAGCATACACAAGAAATATCAATTAACAATCCCCCCCCAATAATAAAACTAGTGCCAATAGGAATAAATGAAGTTTATGCCAATAGGGATAAGTATTTTCTAAAAAAGCAAAATAAGACTCATATGCTATAAACTTGGAATAATATCAAAATAAAAACATTTTAAGGTAGCTAGTGATTTGAATACAGTTCCAGATTTTTTTTCAGCAGTCTCATGGTTTAGCAATGTGCTCTTTAAAGAAATGGTCATTGTATGTCCCTTACAGACTTTTAGTGTAAACATTGAAACTGAAGCTGTGTAAAGACTTGATCAGTTTTTTGCTTGGATAGAGACTTAGACAAAGCTTTTGGCCTTTTTATTGTAGGAAAATACCAGTGAGGAAAGTTCTTCTGCCTGTGCAGATCAGCAACTGTTTTGCAACATATGGTCTTAGTTATTTGGAACACTGCTGAGTGATTTGTCCAGGGTCCCACAGCCATATATATCAGAGGTGGGCTTGAACCTAGGTCTTCCTGACGCTGGCTAACTCTCAATGTAATATGCCAACACCCTCTCTAGAGGAAACAGATGGCTATTATTTAAGTAAAGGCAAGGACTCATTCTATAAACTATTACTAAAGATCACACAACTGAATTGAATTTGAATGATATACTCATATTCCTTGAAAATTAGATTAATTTTTGGTTATTCAGAATTTCTCTATAGATCTGTACATTTGTTCAAGCTTTGTAGGAAAGTCTAGCTCCTCATTCTACAGGTGAGGAGATTGAGGTTCAGAGAGGTCAAGTCCATGTATTTTGCCTAGAGTAGCACAGCTAAGTAAACATGTGAGGCAGGATTCAAACCTAGGTCTTCCTGACTCTAGCACTCTGCTATACCATGTTACCTCAGATAGCTAGCTCTTTCTGTCTGACCTGAGGAGGTCCTAGAATTCTCAGGTATCATGTAGACTGGTCTCATCTGTTGAACCTAAGGAAGGTCGTGGGAGAGCAATGTGGATTTTGTTTTGGTGGCTAGAAAATGGAACTCTTGAGTAGACTGTTCATCTTAAGACCTCTGATCAGTTCTAAGATTCCATTAGAAACCCCTTGAGGTGCTGTTTGAACAGAAGTGTAAAATTGTAATCTGCTATTGGTTCATTGAGTTCTCACTTCTCCCTTGCCTTTAATTACTTAGTGGCCCTTTTCCCTACTGCTGCTTTGATTCTGAATTACTGAAGTTTCTTCTGATATATAGATAAGGTCATCCAAAGGGCATTTCTAGAAACAGAAACATTTGTGTTATTGTCATGTCAAGCAGTGTGTTGTATTAGAAAAAGGTTATCAGATTTGCAGTCAATAAAAGTGGTTTTGAATCCAATTTCTTCTTTATCTGTTTGTAATATTGTTGTAAGGTGCTTTACCCATTGGGTCTCAGTTGCCTCAGAGTATTGAACTAGGCAATCTCCAAGCTTCAGCTCTGAATTTATAATTTTAAGTTTTTTTGACATCAGTGCTCCAAAGTACCTGTCAATGCCAAAGGTGGTTTGACATGAGACTTGGTGCTTAGATGAAATTTGAATTGATTATACTGACTTTATGTTTAGTTCATTGTGTACCTGGTGAAGTCTCAGTAGTTAGTTCCACTGAAATCATAAGAATTTACCCAAACTCTAGGGATCCATTGGAGGACCATTTGGATTTAGATTTAGATTTAGATATTTCTGACCATCTGCCCTAACCCTAGTGGATTTGCTCTCTCCCTCTCTTCTATTCCCATTGGTTAGTGAACCCTGAATTCAGGCACAAGTGCCTGGCCCATGGTGAGTGCCTCGTAATTGCATCTTCTTTCTTTCACTTCAAAACTGATGTCCATTGACAAGCATGAAAGCAATCTAAATTTTTTAAACACTTGACAGTGACTAGTTGTTTTTCCCTCGGCCAACTTCTACATGAGAACGGTAAATTATAAGGAATGTCAGTTTTGAAAGTGGATGTAAAAATGATTGGAAACATCTCATTTGGTCCATATGACAATTTCCTTAAAGAAAAAAAAAAGCATCATGTCAGCTCTTTCCAGGGGTAGACTTTGAACATGATCTGGATTATGAGCCATTTCTATCTTTTGGGACAAAGGGTTGGGGGACATAATCACCTTTTAATTGGGCTTCATCAATATTGCTGAGAATAGAATTCCTTTATAGCAAACATCTGTTCTTTAGAAGGTTATTATTCTTGCTAAGTATGCCTTAAGAGCATGAAGAATGACCTTAACTTTTCATTTTGTAGTGACTAACACACTGAGTAAGACTGTTTTAACATTTAAAGTCAGAAATACAGATTTGTTTAAGCATTATATTTGTAGTAGTGACCTGAGTTGGAGTTATATATTAAGTTCACATTTGAAATAGATATTAATCTTCACTCAGTGGCTAAATTGGAGCATCTTCATTCTTATGAAATTGCTGATTCTTTTCTACTTTGTAGTTACTTGACTAGGTATAAATTATAGCCAATATATTTTTCAAATAATTATTTGGGGTTTTAAGAAGTACTTTTTGAATATTAAAATATTAATAATCCAGTGTCTTCCATAGAAACTGACTTAAAATTTGTTCTGTCTTGTTGAATTGTGTATTGAAGGTATTGGAAGTTTATTGAGCTACCCTTATCTCAAAGGAAGTTTTGCCGAAGATGTCAACAGTTACTGTTACCAGATGATTGGGGAAAGCATTGTGATCACCAGGTACTTTGTGATATCTCCATTGCTCAGTTAAAGAGACCCAGTCAGCTCCTGTATCCATTGGAGAATAAGAAGACAAATGCTCAGTATTTGTTCACAGACAGAAGTTGCCAGTTCTTACTGGACCTAATTTCCACTCTTGGATTTAGGAAAGTGCTGTGTGTTGGAACACCAAGGTATGTTAATTTTTTAATAATTCCATCATCACTAGAAACAAATCTTTATGAAGTACATGACTTGCCACAGGGTATATGAGATATATAGCACAGTTCTTTTTTTTTTTTTTTTTTGGTGAGGCAGTTGATGTTAAGTGACTTGCCCAGGGTCACACAGCTAGGAAGTATTGGGTGTCTGAGGCCGTATTTGAACTCAGGTCCTCCTGATTCCAAGGCCATTGCTCTCACCACTGCGCCACCTATCTGCCCCTATAGCATAGCTCTTGATATGAAGTAGGTGGTAGCAATCTCTGTTGTTCCTTTTGGAGAAACATCTCTAGGCCAACAGGGTGGTAGATGCCAAACAGTTAATCATTTTGGAGATTTCATATATTCTGGTATGTTCTCTAACATAGCTATACTTGCCAAATGCAGATCAGGACATTGAGAGAAAGGAAAAGTATACTTAATGTTCATTTTTTATTTGTTTTTTTTTTTTTCCTCCCTCTCCTTGGAAAGGCTTATGTGTTCTTTCTTATTTATGAGATTTTTTTTGTCTCTGCTTGGCTTTTGCAGTTTCAGAGTTCTGTGTTTCAGATAAGGAAAGGCCACTATCTTTTAAACATTAACGAAACTGATAAGTTGATTTTGAAAAACCTGCCCAAATTCCATTGCTTATTTCATTGAAAGTTTTGTGGAACCGAGCTTTCAAACATTGGAAAAAATTGATCATTTCAGCTTTTTTTGCTGTCTGTGGTGTTGGTAATTTCTTACTAAATTGCTTTCATTAATTGCTTTAGGCTGCATGAGCTGATCAGATTGAAAGCATCAGGCGACAAGGAGTCTGACGTTAAAAGCCTTCTGCTGGATATTGATTTTAGGTAGGTTTACAAGACATAATATTTATTCTTTTTTTCCAGACATGTCCTAGTTTTTGCAATTTTCTTTATTTAGTTTTTTTATTATCTCTGTTTTCCCCTCTAGCTGGGTCTCAAAGGCAGTAGTTGTTTATAAGATAACTTTTTGTTTGTTGGACACAAAAACTCAATGCCTGTTCTGTTATATTTTGTATCTTGGGAGACAAAGTCTATTCCTGTGCTTTGCCTAATCTGCTTCCTACAAAACATAGTTTTGTCTTGTTTTTAAAGTTTGTTATATTTTGACTTCCTGTTGAGTGAAACTTCTCATTCATTTCATTCTGAAATGAGTGCTTGAGCTCCTTCTTACTTAGCGAAGAATTTGTAGAATTTTGCTTCATCACCAGATCTTCAAGTTATATCAAAACATAAATTTTTTGGTCCATTTCATCTGGAGAAGAGTTTATTTCTCTCCATTGGCTGCTTATTGGAGTGAAGGTGAAGACCAACTAGAGAATAATTGATTTACTATAATTTTGTTTGCTGGCTGTTGCAAACCTTTTTGTTTCTCCTTGAGTCTTCCGTGGCACTCCCTCCCCTCCCTCTCTGAGATGAGGACTTTTCTATGTACTTCACTGTAAATATTGAGCCCATTCTCTAAGTGTTCTCTTTTCTTCCCTTTTCATGTCATCATGCACACACCATCCTCCTCTATCTCCTCCTTCAGTAGAGGTGGCCCTCCTTCTTGCCCAAAGCCAATGCACACTTGATCCCATCTCCTTCTGTCTTCTGCCGCAGATTGCTCCCCCCATTCTCTCTATTTTTCAATCTCTTACTCTCTACTGACTCCTTCCCTGATGTTTATAGACCTGGCTACATGCCTCCGTCTTTAAAAAATTCTTGCTTGACCTGACCATCCCCACTAGCTATCATTCTATCTTTTCTCCTATTCTTGGCTAGACTCTTTTTTTTGAGAGGCAATTGGGGTTCAGTGACTTGCCCAAGGTCACACAGCTAGTGTCAAGTCTCTGAGGCCAGATTTGAACTCAGGTCCTCTTGACTCCAGGGCCAGTGCTCTATCCACTGTGCCACCTAGCTGCCGCTTGGCTAGGCTCTTGAGAAAGCTCTCTACGTGCAGTGCTCTTGTCTCACTTCTAAACCTGTGCAGTTTGCTTTCTGACCCACAACTGCTCTCTCTCCATAGTTATCACTCCTACATACTATCTCCACACTAAGTTTTCATGACGTCATTCTCTCCTGGTACTCCTTCTACCTATCTGACCATGCCTTCCCAGTCTCCTTTGCTAGATCTTCATCCAGGTCATGCCCACTAAATGCGTATATCCCCCAGAGTTTTATATTGGACTCTTCTCTTCTCCCTCTATCCTATTTCACTTAGTGATCTCAGCTCCCAAGGGTTCAATTATCATCTCTATGCAGCTGATTCTCAGATTAATGTATTCACTTCAGTCTCTCTTCTGAGTTACAGTCACCCATTTCCAGCTGCCTATTGAGCATCTTAAATTGGATGTTCTGTAGGCATTTCAAACTCAACAAGTTCAAAACCCACTGCATTGTCTTTCCCTTAAGTTCTTTCCTCTTCTCAACTTCTCTTGTACTGTTGAGGGCACCACCATCTTCTGAGGCTCAAAACCTCAGTGTCATTCTCAGCGTCTCACTTACACTCATCCCACGTATCCAATCTGTTGTCAAATCTTGTTTCTACCTTCCTGTTGTCTCTTGTATATCTCTCCCCTCACACAGTCACCACCTTGGTATGGGCCCTCATCACCTCTTATCTGTTTGAAAAGCTATTTCAACAGCTTGACCTTCCTGCTTCAAGTTCCTTTCCACCTCAATTTATTTTCTACTCAGCCCATGAAGTAATTTTCCTCAACTGTAGGTCTGACCCTGTTGCTTCTCTTTTCAGGGAACTCCAGGGCCTCCCTATTACCTCCAGGATAAAATGTGAAGTCATTTGTTTGGCATTTGAAGTCCTTAGCAACCTGATCCCTTGCTGACTGCAGTTTTCTTGTACTTCTCTCCGTGTGCGTGCTCTGTAATCCAGCCTTCTAAGTCTCCCTGCTAGTCCTCACACATGATGCTCCATCTCCCAACTTGGTGCCTTTGTACTGGCTACCCTTCATACCTGGAATATTCTCCTTCCTGTTCCCTGCCTCTTAGGGTCCCTGCTCCCTTCAAGGCTCGCCTGAAATCCCGCCTTTACAGGAGGACTTTCTCAGTCACCCCATACTGCTAGTGCCTTTGCTCTAGAATCACTTTCCATCTATGCTTGTATCTATCTTGTATGTAAATAGTTATTTACATACTATTCTCCCCCTCCCCCGTTATAACGTAAGCTTCTTAAGGGCAGGGGCTGTTTTTGCCTTTCTTTGTATGCTCAGCACTTAGCACAGTGCCTAGCATATTGTAAACGTTTAATAAATGTTCTTTCTCCCTTCCTCTCTATCCCTCTTCCTCTTCTTCTCCATCTCTCTCTCCCCCTCCCTCCTTCTCTCTCTTTCTTTTTCTCTATCTCTGTCTCTCCTTCCCAGTCCCTTCCTTCCTCTTTCCTTCTGTCCCTCCTTTTCTTCCTCACTGTCTTTCTGAGGGACTGGGCTTCAGGAGAGAGACAAGGGTTGGATATATAGACCTTGAAATCTTTTGCATAGAGATTATATTTGAACATACAGAATCTAGGAAGTTCTGACATGACGAACAAAAAATACAGTCCTTACCTCCAAGTACCTTACATCCTCATAGAAGAAGACACATAAAGGGATGCTGAAAAGTATGGGATACTCCATACTTGGAGGATAGCTGCATGTGGGAAAGGAAATTGAGAAGCCTGGAGAAGGAGGAGTAGAGCCAGGCATCAACTGAGCATGACCTGGGCTCCTCTTAAATGTGGAAGGCTCTCTGGGCCAAGGGTTCAGCAGTCAGAAGAGAGGACCTCAGGGAAATGAAGTGTGGGAGGCTCGATGAGGGAAGAGAAGGTTTGGAATAGCTTCCAATGGGGAATCAATTAGGGAGGATCGCCTTGCTGCAGTGTCTATCCCTGGAACGCACTCTTTTATCTGCTTATGCCTCAGAGAATCCCTGACTTTCTTCAAATTCAATTGAAGTGTCACTTCCGGTAAGCCTGTGCTGACCCTCCTAGTTGCTAGTGCCTTTGATCTCAAAATTCCTTGTATCTACTTCACATGTCTTGCATTTGTTTATGTGTGTGCATGACGTTTCCCCTCATTAAAATGGGTGCTCCTTCATGGCAAGGAATCATTTTATCTTTGTATATCCAGCCCCTGGCCCAGTGCCTTAATAAGTACTTTATTGTAAAGCTGTTAGTGGTCACTTCATAAATGCTCGTACAGGGAGGAGAAGGAGGCTGAGATGATGGAAATGATTTGCACCAGGTAGCACAGGCAGTCGGTGACAAAGCTGAGATCTGATCCTAGGTCTGTGGACTTCAGATCCAACATTCTTTGCCCTCTCTGGCATTGCCTCCCTGTCATGGAAAGAGCATGACATTCAGTCTGATTCTTGCCATGAGACCTTGCTCTGGGCCTTAGTTTCCTTATCTGTAAAAATCATCTCTTAGGCCCTTTCAGGTTCTAAGTCTGTGATCTTTTAGCTTTAATAACAGAGGCATGGTCAGAACTCAAGTGCCTCATTTCAACAATTTGGCTTCTGGGCTTCTGTAGTGTTGTAATGTTACAGATATTGCTAAGCAGAAGCATAGAAAATGTCGTTCAGCAAATGTCTGATCAGAAAAGGAAATGGGCTTATCTTGGAAAGAGAGTGAGGGATAACAGACCCATTTTGAGTGCTCCCCTGGTGCCCACATACTATGTAAACACTCAGAGAAAGATTTCCATCATATTGAGTGGATCCTTCCTACAAAAAATGTGAAGAGGAACACCCAGGATGTGGTTGAGTGCCTAGGTCGCAAGCCTCACTGTTGGAGGGAGCAACCTACATCAGCGAGATCTTTGATCACTTGGGTATCATTGAGTGATAGTGTACTGTGTTGTTTTTGTATCTGAATTTAAGTTGTACAGTGATTGTGATTTTACTTTAATGTTCTCAGCAACTATAGTAGCTTTCAATTTGGTCTATGCTGTGGTGTAGGTTGCAGAGTTCCAAAAGAAACCAGAGGGAATCCTAATGGCTTATGAGCATAAATAGTATCAAGCAACTTGTTCAAATTCTAAGGGCCTTTAATTTTGCCATGAGTCTGATTTCATTTTTTATTCAGAAGGGTGGCATTGACTTTTATATAATGTTGTGGATAGTGGATATTTCCTCTTTAATTCCCTGTTTTGTGATTTTTTTCTCTTTGAGAATGTAATCTAAACTTGGTTTTAACTCAGAAAGTGTTATTTATTAATTAAGAAATATTCCTTAAGATATTTCTCTAATGGGGGGCAGCTCGGTGGCACAGTGGATAGAACACTTGCCCTGGATTCAGGAGGACCTGAGTTCAAATCTGGCCTTAGACACATAACACTTACTAGCTGTGTGACCCTGGGCAAGTCACTTAACCCCATTGCCTAACCAAAAAAAAAAAAGAATGTTTGTAGAATGGTACCTCGTCCCAGGACCATTTCTATCAAAATTCTAGCCAAAAAAAAAAAAGAAAAGAAAAAAAAATATATTTCTCTAATGAATGTTTCTTTTAAAAGGAGATGGGGGGAGAGAGATGGTCAGATTGTTATAAATATATATTCATGTGTTAGGAACAAACAGATTCAGGTTTCATAAACTTTTCTATCTTCCCTAATTTTTCAGCCAATGAATGCTTTAATTCTGGAGAGATGTCATTTAAAATTTATGGCAGCCCCAATTAGTAGGAGCATATTTGTAGCCACAAATGAAATCAAACTATGGAGCAGTTTAACACTCTGTGATTTAGGTATATAGTCATGTATGACTTTGCACCAGATCCCACAGTGCCTGGGGATTGCATGAAGGATGAGGTCATTCCTAACATAGCTCTTCCACCAAAGCAGAGCTTAGCTCCAGTTCATCACTATGGCACAGAGGTGATGCTGGATCCTTGAAGGCCGTAAACTCTGGTAGGTTCTATCAAGATTGAAATTGTTTGAGTATGCCTGTCGTCCAAGGGTCAACTTGTCTAAATGCAAAAGAGGCTGATCACCAGGTTGGCAGCAAGGGCATGAATTTTTTGACCGCAGCCACTCTCAAAGACCATTTATGAGGGTTTGTGATTAGCATTGATGGAGGGAATGCCTAAAGCAACAAAATCACAGATCCTTGGAGTATTGATATACCTTGTGTGGTGTATCAATATACCACACAATTCTTTTGCTACTGCAAGTAGTTTGGTTTTGTGCTTTGTAGAAAGTAAACCCAAAGGCTGTTTAGACTGATTACAATTTCATTTTGGTCATATGGATATGGCATAAGGATTCTTTTTTGGGAAAAGAAGAGTTAATATTTGCTACAGGATAGATTCCTGCAAGCTTTAATTATAAATTTAGCTGAGAAGATATGAAACTGTATTTGGCAACCTATCATCTGAATATAGTTATTTTTGAAAAATGAATCTCTTAGGTTGATCTCATGAACTAATTTCATTCAGTTCTTGATTACATTTCCTGTGTATAGTACATGTTTCACATTTGGTAACTGACTCTTATTTAAAGAGAATGAATGGCCAAATTAAATGAATGTCCTTTTGAGTGGCTTTCTTGTGCATTCATCTCTGATTGGTTTTGTTTGCTTTATTCAGTGTAAAGTATAATTCTTTGTGGCCAATTTCATTTTAGGAGGGCATTGTTGAATGATTTTTCATAATTTAAAATATGAATAATTATGCCCACTTGTTTGTAACTTGATGAAAGCTTGGAACTGAAATCTTGGCTTCTTCTCTTCCACTGCTGCCTATAATATTTTGTCCAGGTGCCCTGTGGTACTATTTTTATTTGGTTCTTAATTTAAAAAAAAGATCAAATGGATGTTACTAAAAGAGGGTATTAATCTTTTTATGAGAGTGGGAAAAAAAAGATGAGGTGAGGTAATAGGAAAAGTTGCCTTTTTCTAGACTTTGAAAACAGAAGAAAACTATCAACTATAGGATAACCTTCTTTCCTGCTGCTTGTTTTATTTGCATATTACCTATTGGAAATAAATAGGTTAAAATTTAGTTAAATCATTATACTAACATCTTTGTTTATGAGATGCTCATTAACAGGGGCATTATATTTATTTCTTCATGTCCACTTAAACCATATTTTAAATATTTTCCTATTCTTTAGGCCCTTTGTTCATTTCATCAGTGTACAAACTTATTGTAGTCAGTAGATGTGTTAACATTGTATTCAGAAATATTGAGGGATATTATACAGAGAATGGTGACCAGCTCTTTTGGATCTCCATTGACTACAGAATGAGAGGAAGTGGATTTTAGCCACAGGAGGAAGAATATTGGTTAAACATAATGAAGAACTCTATAAGGATAATGGCATTAAATTAGCATGACTAGGAAGGACTAAGGTTGTCTAGTGTGAGACCCATTCACCAGTAGCAAAGCGGGATCAAAAGTTCTCATGGCATGATATCAACAATTTCTGGTTTTAAATCAAGTAAATGAGTCCTTCCTTTGATCTTTTCAAACTTTCCACCTGAGTCTTCCATTCAACAAGATGATTAGACGTTGAATATGATGATCTGATTACTGTAGAATTAGTATAGGATATGGATCATTCAGGTACAGCTTTTGAAGAAGGCTGCAAGATAGATCCAATGGCTTCCAGAAAGTTGTTTATAGAGATGTGTGTGTGTGTATATATATATATATACATATATATACACACACACACACACACACATATACATATATATATGTGATTCACTAATAATATGATTTGAGTAATTTATTAATACTGATTATTGTCAAAAATATGTTTTACTTGAGAATGGCAGCATGATGTAGTAGATAGAGGATTAGCATTGGAATTGGAAAAACCTAGATTTAAGTCTTGCTTCTGACATGTCCTCACTTTGTGAACATGGGAAGGTCACGTAACCCCTTAGTGCCCCAGGCAACTATAAGATTATAGTATATATTATAGAAAGTAGAATGACTCTCCATACTGAAATTCCTCGTTCTGGAATTCCATTCCTGAAACTCCTTTTTTCACAGATCTGAGGGAAAAAAAGTTGAACTTAAGAAACTATTTAGAATTTTAAAAAATTTCTTCAGTACTTCAATAATGCTGTGATTTTATCCTTTTGGGTACTCTTCCCAGTGGTGCATTTCACAATCCATCCATACTTTTTCATCTTGTGTACTTCTTTCCATATCCTTTCATAAATTTTTTATACAGGTTTTCCTCAGGCCACTGAAGGTCTTCCTTTTAACTATTAAAGGTCTTTTAATATTTCATTCCATTCGACATTAACAGTGTCAGACTTGAGTTGTCCATCAGTCTCATTACACGACTAACTCATCTCCTTTTCCAGTCATGTGTAAAATCATCCTCACAAATATCATATAATAATGAAAACAGATATATGGATCATTCATTGCTAATGTCCTCTTGTTCATTTTTTATAATAATATTATCCCAATCATTTGATGTATTCCTTTCTTTTGAGATACCTTGAAAAAATTGTTCCCTTGATGCTTTCAAAATCGTTATCTCTTGCATTAATCATTCTGACCTTTGTTTAGACAAGTTGCCCTTCCTTGCTTCATTTCTTTAATCGCCATTTCTACTTCTTCATATGGTATATATACACATATATGTGAACACACATGTATAAATGTATATGTTTACACACACATATATGACTTATGAATGACTGAGGCATTAGAGACCAAATAAGATGGTTTATATGCCATTGAGGATGAAATTGCTACAGAAATCCTGGAAGATCTGTTTTGTTTTGCATTGTTTGTTGTATTTTCAGTTTAATCTACCAATACTCTACATTCTGATTTAATTGGGTACTATGTCAACTTTCTGTAACCTTATTTTTCCCTTCATTGCTTTTAACTGTTCTGTGAGGCAATATTGCTAGTAACTCTCCACTTTCTAACAGTTTACAAATAAGTCTATATTCTAAGCTAGTATTTCCCTTGGCTGCAATGGTGTCCCTCTTTAGCAAGATGACTTAAACGTTTGTTGGCTTAGTTCCTGGGCCCCTTGTGGTAATAGTGACTATTTTACATTGGTTAAATGTCTATAATAAATGATAATCAATTGACGTAGTTTTCTTCAGCTATTTACTATTTTTCAGTCAATAGCTTATTTGAATAGGTCTGATTGAAGCTTTTATAATTGTATGTGGTGTCTTCATATCATCTTGGTCCTGGTATTGATTTTGTCCTCATCACTAGGTAGTCTGTGATCTGACTGCACACATAGAGCTGATTCAGAAATGAGTCCTTACTTTGTAACCAGTTGTTTCCTGTCTGTTGAATTATTTAGTTTCCATTTTTTAAAAGTGTTTGATGCTTTTTTCATGAGGCATCTTAATTCCTCTTCTTTAGGGAAGTGTTCATGATATGCAACTGTGAGGCTCCCAAGTACAAGCCTTTGGCCTTTATTTCTTAATTCTGAACAATTTTTTTTTTTTTTGCTGTCTTCCCTGTGCCCACCTTCATTCACATCATTGCGACCAAGTATCACAGTCTTTGGTGGCTTGGTTTGGAAGTTCTTGTCAAGTTCTTTATAGAATTTCTTCATCCTTTGCAGTAGATGATGGCACATAAGCTGCAATTATTTTCACAGAAGTCTTTTGGATTATGCCCATTATATATATATATACTGCATGGTGAGATGTCTCATGCAATGATGTGTTTTGATGCATGATGAGTCAGTTCTTCTGTTTGCCCCTTCAAGGAGACTCTGTCAGCTATATATTTCATCTAGATGTAGCTTCTTTATGTCTTCTGGCTTTATTCACAGAGAGAATGTCAGTGTTGAAGTGGTTCAGTTCCTCTAGCAGTATGTCACCTCTTTGGTTGTTGAACAAAGGTATCACATTTCAAGTACCAGGAGTTCAATGAATATTTATAAACAATGTAGAAACTATATGATTCTTTGGACTCCCTCCCCATCCCTGTGTCACTTTTCTACCACCCATTGCTGGAAGTGGAAGTTAGGAGGGGAGAGGGGGAGCTCTTAGATAGGCTTGAGGGACATTCATCACATAATGGCTAACCCACTAGTGATGAGTTTCTCTATTCTTAATTTGGATAGTCTTGGAAATCAGACACAGGCTGCCTTTTGGACTATACTTGAAGCATTTCCAGCTTGTTAGAACTTGCTTGAGTTTGTGTTTTAATGGCATAAATTTTGAGAACCTGAGGTCATCTTCACACCACTGTGAGGCCTTGTAGTGGGACTTTTGAGAGCTTAACAAAATTATCATTAAAATTGTAAAGTTCAAGTTAAGTAGTTGCTACAGGAATTAATTTGATAACCAAAAATCAACGTCAGCAAGTATTTGTTGAGCCTTTACTATGTGCCAAGCATTGTGTTATATGTTGGGAATAGCTGGGAATAAAGGTTTAAAAATGAAACAATATCTGCTCCTTAGAGCAGATATTCTATCTGGGAGACAACATATATAAGTATAGACCGAATAAATATAAAAATAAATACAGGGTAGTTAGTGAGGACACTAGCAAGTTGAGGAATCAGGAAATAGATTGTATAGAAGATGATGCCAGAGGATTCCATAAAGAATTCCTTATGAGGTTTCTCAAGGTGAAAATGAGGAAGGAAGGCATTCCAGGCATTCAGGATCACCAGTGCAAAGGCTTGGAAATAGGAGATTGAGTATTGGATGCAAGGAACAGATAGAAGGGCAGTTTGACTAGGTTGTATAGTCAAGTCAAGAAGCATTTATTATGCTTCTTGCTGATTATGTGCCAGGAATAGTGCTGTATGAGAAACAAAAGGAAGGGGATTGACTTATGAATCTGGAAAGGTAGGTTGGGGCCAAGTTGTAAAGAGCTTTAAATGTCAGAAGAGTCTAGAATCAAATAGGGAGTCACTGGGGTTAATTGAGTGAGGGGAGTGACATGTTTAGCTTTACTCTTAAGAAAAAAATCTCTTTAAGATAGAGAGCATTATAGAATGTAAAATGGATAATTTGGATTACATTAAATTAAAAAGATTTTGCACAGACAAAACCAATGTAGCCAAGATTAGGAGGAAAGCAGGAAGCTGGGTGGGGAAATTACAAGTTTCTCAATAAAGGCCTCATTTCCCACACATATAGGGAAACAAAGCCAAATTTCTAAGACTATAAGTTATTTCCCAATTGATAAGTAATTAAATGATATGAACAGGCAGTTTTCAGATGAAGAAATCAAAGCTATCTATAGCCATATGAAAAAATGCTCCATATCACTTTTGATTAGAGAAATGCAAATTGAAACAACTCTGAGATACCACCTCACACCCTATCAGATTGGTTAATATGACAGAAAAGGAAAATGATAAATATTGAAGGGGATGTGGGAAAATTGGGACACTAATGCACTGTTGGTGGAGTTGTGAACTGATCCAACCATTCTGGAGAGCAATTTGGAGCTATGCCCAAAGGGCTATAAAACTGTGCATACCCTTTGACCCAACAATACCACTACTAGATCTGTATCCCAAAGAGATTTTTAAAAAGGCGAGGTAGGGGTGGGAAGGACCTACCTGTACAAAATATAGCAGCTTTTTGTGGTGGCAAAGAATTGGAAATTGAGGGGATGCCCATCAATTAAAGAATGGCTGAACAAGTTGTAGTGTATGATTGTGATGGAATACTATTGTGCTATAAGAAATGATGATTTCACAAAAAAACCTGGAAAGATTTACATGAACTGATACCAAGTGAAGTGAGCAGAACCAGGAGAAGAGTTTATACAGTGACAGCAGTATTATACAGTGATCATTTGTGAATGAATTAACTATTCTTAGCAATACAAAAATCCAAGACAGTTCTGAAGGACTTAATGATAAAAAATGCTACCCACATCCAGAGAAAGAACTGATGGACTCTGAATGCAGATTTAGGAATACTATTTTTTACTTTTTTTCTTTTCTTTTTTTTTTCTTTTGGTCTGTGTTTTCTTTCACAACATGGCTAATAAGGGAATGTGTTTTGCATGACTACACATATATAACCTATATCAAATTGCTTGCCATTTCAGAGAAGGAGAGAGGGAGAGAATTTGGAACTCAAAATTTTTTTAAATGAATGTTAAAAATTGTTTTTACATGTAATTGGGGAAAAAATAAAATATTTAAAATAATGTGTGGAAAAAAAAGAAAAATCTCTTTAACAGCCATGTCAGTGATAGATTAGAAAGGTGAAAAACTTGAAATAATAGGTTTTTTCAAAATTTGCGAAACATTCAATGGAAGTAAATACCTTAAGTATTCCATCAGTAATGGAATTGTTTTCCAGGGAAAACAGTCAACACATTCAGCTTAAGGTTACTGAATAAAGTAAATGAGTTATCCTTCAAAACTTTAATACATCTGATTAAATTGTTTCGGTATGGTTAATCCCTCCATTAATGCATATTGCAACTTTTTTATTTTTGTTCATGTTTCTCCATATATAGCTAACCGAGTTTCCACCCAACATGGTCTAAGTCTGTTTACATTTCATAGGTCCCACTGGAACACCCAGCTGTCCATCAGAAGATGAACATCCCCTGTTTTTACAAGATGTCATCAGTTGCTTTTGCCTTCTGTCCAGTCCACTTTTTTTTATAATCCATTTCCTAGATTATATTTCATATGCCACTTCTTCAGTGTAGGTTATGCCTTGAAACATGTTGCTTATGTTCACCATCCATTTTTCTGTTATTGTTTGAGTCTTTTGCAAATTGATTCTTTGAAGATTGCAGCTTTCCACGATCTACAGCCACAACAGCATCACTGTCACTTGTGGGAGAATATTTATGTTAAAAAAAGAAACAAGTCTTTGTGCTCAGAAGCATCTTTGGATCGTTACTTTGCTCAGCTTCCCAAATTCAATCTAGCCCATTCTCCAGCTCCTTTTTAATTCTGCCCTTGTGCAGTACCCAGATATATTTTTTATTAATGGACTAATTTAGTGAACTAGCCATCTAACTATTTATTGTATCTGGGTGATAATCATATTTTATCCTTTTTAATTTTTCCTATATGGCTTGTTAGGCAGATTTCTTTTAAGGAGGCCCAGTAATGTGCTACACTCAGCACAGTATCTTCTGTAAATTGTAACCTCGCTATTCTGTTGGAAATCCCTCTTCTGTTGTGACCTTGTCCAAGATATCCTACTTGACACCTTTGGTGAGGGTATATCTCACTGTTTTATTCCTTATTTAACAATAATCAAAGGAATGTTAACCAGTTGTCCTTTTCTAAAAAAGTCTACTAATTATGCTTTCAAATAAATTAGAGGATTAACTGTTAGAAAGTAAAATAATCTAGTTAGAAAATACATTACTCTTTCTAGGTACTGATTGCATTGAATATAGTATGTACCAACTTTTTAATGTATTGATAGCTGTTAAATATAAGGCTGAGCTGATTAATATTGGAAAATAAAAATGTTGGTGTTGAATATTTATTTTTTCATTGTTAATCACAAATGAATATGAGTAACTGATGCTAATCAAATGTAGTGGTGCAGTGTTTTCTAAAGTTGCTAAATATGTATGATGTAAAAAAAAAATTCTATTTTTATTCATTATCATACCTTGACTTTAATTTGTATATAGGACCCAGATAATTTTTTATATTCCATCTACTTACTAGGCAGAAGGAATATTTTCATGCTCAGTTATTCTTTATCTTTGCCACTGCTTATACTTGGGTAAATTTTTTTGTCTATATGTATATAACAATGTACAGAAGGATATAATGACACAACATTTTCCATCTCTAGTTATTGTGAAAGTTAGTTTGATATTTGGAAAACACTTCGATTTCCTTAGATGAAAGAATGGTTGAGAATAATCAAATCCAGTCAAAGACCAAATGTATTTTGATACTGAAAATACCTATCACAGATCCGTTAAATTAATTGTTTGAAAACATTTGCTCTAAAATATTTGTCATTATTCAAATAACCTGACAAAAATTATTCTGTAGGTATTCACAATTTTATACAGAAGAGAGCTTCTGCCATTACAACATGTTTAATCATCATTTCTTTGATGGAAAGGTAAGAACCATGATTATTTTTTACTTGTAAATCCAACGTGGTGTTTGATAATTTGATAAAGTAAAACTTTTTAAAACCCAAATCCTGAGAGAATAGGATTTTTGGTTAACATTATTGGCTAACTAATTATGCCTAGAGTTGTAGGAAAACAAAATAAAACAAAAATTTTTCCTAAAAAAGTATGCTTTTGGCACTGCAAAATGAGATTCACACCCTTTTCGGAATAATAAAATTAAGGGTTTTTTTCCGCCCCCTCTCAGTTGAAAATGGGAATAAAAAAAAAGAGAGACAAACTTTGAATGAATGTGTTCGCCACCCCATGGTGAAATTTTAAAGCCACTTCATGTAACCACTTATACCAACATTTACCTTTTTAAAAAACTACAGGTCTGTGGGTTTTTTCCTCCAAAAGTAGTAGTGTGAGCAACAGATAAGCTAGATCTTTGCCTTACAGAGGTTGCATTTTCACAAAGATACACAGCTATATAATTGTATTTCCCCCTGATTACTAAATTGTATTGAATTGCAGTTTGAATAGTTATAAATCGAATAACTGAATTGTATTGAAAAGTAAGTTGAGTGCATTGGTGCCTCTATTGGTATTTTTTGGAAATCTCTTAATAACAGAATTTGGCAAAGCTATTTGAGGGGAACAGATGATACAAAGTAGTGAATTATAAAAAATAATATATATATATATTTGCTTTTGAAACTCTGTTGTAGAAAAACACTCAGTTACATGTGTAAATCAAAACATGGTATGTGTGCACATTCCTAAAGCCTCAGAGTCAGACTCTGTTTATGCATGACCTCTAATGCTTGTTGATAGGGGTCAGATAGGCATAAGCTATAGATAACCACAAATTTAATCTCCTTATGGATAACTGGAAAAGGTGACTGTAATTCTTAACCATTACCATCCAGAAAGTAGTCATCTATTGGCATAGTTAATCTTGATGGTCAAAAATACTTTTTGATTAAATTGTGCTGTTGGCTTATTGCGTGTAAATCCCTTAATTTCTCTGGGCTCCAGCAGTCTCCTCTATACAATGAACGTGTTAAATTATGAGATATCTTTTCCCGAGGTTCCACCCATCTCAGGCTCAATGTTGTCCTGTTCTACAGTCAGACTTTTTGTGGCTGTCCTATATTAACTTCCCTAAAATCTTGATTTTCTGTATTTTCAATTAACATCACCTCTCAGGAGAAACCAGTTCATTGCCTTTATTACTTTACCATATAATGTAGAACCTGTTTTATTCTATAACCTGTTTTAAGCTTTGAGGGGTAGCTCAGGTAGCCTTGAGTTTTAGTATTCCTATATTTGGTGAACAAACTGAATAAATCTTTGATGATTTAATGACTTTCTAGGGCAAGTGAACTATAAAGCCTTTTATTTCTGAAAGTTCTGTCATATCTTAAAATTCATTATTTTACCTTGGATCTCCTTTTAGAAAATATTTGTCTACCCTTTATTTTAGCCATGATGCCAGAAAAAAAAAATCTGCCTTGCTTACTTATTAATAAATAAGTCTGGGGGGCAGCTAGGTGGCGAAGTGGATTCAGAAGGACCTGAGTTCAAATATGGCCTCAGACACATAACATTTATTGGCCGTGTGACCCAGGGCAAGTCACTTAACCCCCATTGTGTGACAAATAAATAAACAAATAAGTCTGAGGTAGAGCAGTATCAGTAGTAGAAGAAGGGGCTCGGTAAGGTCCTTCAGGCACGTGATAGTATAGGGAGGGCGGGCAGGAGGGAGGCGGACAGACAGGAATGCACTTCAGACTGAATTAGACTTGCTCACATAGAACTAGAAGGGACCACAGTCCAACCCCCTCATTTTATAGATGAAGAAACTGAGGCCCAGGGAAATTAAGTGGCTTACTCAAAGTCACAAAAATATTAAGTGTCAGAGGCAGGATTTGAACCCAGGTCCTCTGACTCTAGAACTCATACTCTTTCCACCGTACTACAGTTCTTCCTCTCCATACTGGATGTACTTGTTTTCTACAGATGCTCAACAGCTGTATTCTAATTGAGCCTATCTGTTAAAAAATAATTATTTTTTCTTTCACAACATGACTAATATGGAAATATGTTTTGCATGACAGCATATGTATACCCTTTATCAAATTGCTTGCCTTTTCAATGGTGGCAGGGGGGGAGGTAGTGAATTTGGAATTCAAAATTGTAAGAAATGAAGGTAAAAAATTGTTTTTACATTTAATTGGGAAAAAATAAAATATTAAAATTTTTTAAAAAGAACTTTAAAAATTATTTTCTTGATTAAATGTCATTTACTTTTAACCATTTCTTTGGAAGCCATTGCGTTCTGACACTCCAGTAGTGGATCTTCCTTCTCTAATGACTTCCAACACACTATGTTATGTAGCTAGAACATTTATTAAATACTTACTTTGTGCTTGGCACTGTACTAAGTGCAAATAATATAAAGACAAGCAAGACAGCCCCTGCTCTCAAGGTGCTTAATGGGGGAAGACAACATGTAAAGGGGAGCAGTAAGAGTGATTGGGGCTGAGTCCCCTATTGGAGTCCAGAATCTTAAGGGCAAGGTTCTGGAGGGATGGGAGGGATGAGGATGGTGACTGGAGACTAGGTGACGCTAGGCTAAGAGGAGTAGCAGCCAGATTTCCTATTCCTTCCTGCTACTTCCAGACTATGTCTTTGACATCATCTTTAACTTGATGTTCACATGTTTCTAAATCCCAACACTATTATCTGCTGCCATTGATTTTTTGTGCTTCTACTTGAGCATTGCTGAAAACTACTCAAGAATGTCTCATAAGTATACTGACTGTATACTGACTGCAAATTTGTGATTTCTCATCTTTGCTGAGCACTCTCTGCTATTCAGTAATCCTTTTGTTTTTCCCTGATTGACTTTCTCTCACACTCCTTTCAGCAGCTATTCCAAATCTTCCCCTCTCTCCTCAAGCCACGTACATTATTACCATCCTCTTTCCTCTTAGCAGAGGACCTCATTTCCTAATTTCCTAAGAGAAAATCAAAGTCATCTGCCGTGGCTCTCTTTTCTCTTATACCACTGCTGAAAACCCCTTTACACCATTCCTCACACTTCACTTCTTTATTCCAGTCTCTGAGCAAGAGGTTATCCTTTACCTTGACAGGATTATACTTGTGTCATTAACCCCATCCCTTTCCATCCCTTCTGGGCCCTTTCCATTTGAACATTTGATCCCTCTCTCTTATTTAATTTATCTTAACTACTGATTTTTTTCCTTGTTGAGTACAAATATGTCCAAATCTTCTAAAATACCACCCTCTCATTTCATCATCCAGATCTTCCCTTTCATAACCCAACTCCTAGAAAAAGTTATCTGTATTTGCTGCCTCTACTCCTTCAGTTCCTACTTACTTCTCAACCTTTTGTGAACTGTTTCCTGACCCTCTCACTTTACTGAAACCACTTTCTCCAAGGTGAGACGAGCTGCCAAATCCAATGGCCTTTTCTCAGTCCTCATCCTACTTGACTTCTATATAGTTTTTAACACCAGCAGTCACCCTTTCTCCAGGGTATTTTCTCTTTCTTGTCTTTTGTGTGTCTTTCTCACTTGATTTTCCTCAGTCTCATTTGATGGATTACTATTCAGCTCCTCTTCCCAAGGCATAGATGTCACTCAAGGCTCTGTCCTGGACCTCTTCTCCTATACTTTCTTCTCCTAGGTTCAGGGTTCAGGGTTCAGGATGACTCCCAGATTTATATGTATACATCTGGTTGCTCTTCTAAATCCCAGTTCTACATCTCAGCTTCCTGCAGGATGTCACCTGGGTGACCCAGTTTCACATCAACACATCTAAAGCAGATTTCAGTATTTTTCTTGTGAACTTACTTCACTTCCAAATTTTCCTATATCTGTTGAAGGAGCTACCATATTTCCACTAACTCAGTTTTGCAACCATTGAGCTGCCCTTAACCCGTCACTCTTCTTACCCTGCCTTACGAGTTATCTGCCAGTTCTTATCAGTTTTGGCATTACATCATCTCTTGCATCTAGGCCATTCCCCTACTTATGGAGCCATTACAGAAGTTTAGGTCCTTATCAACTCCCACGTAAACTATTGTGATAGCCTCCTAATTTGTCTTCCTGATTCTAGTCTTTCCTCTCTCCAGTCTGTCTTCCATAAAGTTGGTAAATGAATATTCCTAAAGCACAAATCTGACAATGTCACTCACCTTCTCACAATATCTTCATTGTTTCTCTATTTCATCTGAACAAATTTTTCAGTATGGCATTTCAGTCTCTTCACTCTCTGACTTCTACCTACCTTTCTGGATTTGCTTCATATTATCTTCCTTCATGCCCTATATATTTGAACCAGATCGGCCAACTGGCTGTTCCTCAAGCTCAACATTCTCTCTTCTCTTCCTATGCCTTTGCACAGTCTATCTTTTGCTCTTGAATGTACTCTGTCGTCACCACAGACTCTTAGAATCCATAGATTCCTTGAAGAATGAGCTCAGGTGCTACTTTCTACTCGAGGGCTCTTTCCTGACCTCTCATTAACAACTGGTCAGTGCTCTTTTATCTCCTCCAGTTCTCATATTTATATATTTTTGTGCACATCCTTTCTCCTGAGTAGAACATGGACCCTTTCATTTTTTTCTTTATATCATCAGTGCTTATTATAGTGCTTTACACAAAGCAGGTACTTAAAAATGTTTATCAAATTGAATGTGGAATTTGAAAGGATTTCAGCATCATTATTTGTCCCTACTCCTTCATATAAGAAGACAAGCAGAAGAAATGAGTTAGCTGAACTGAATGGTAATTAACCCTTTTGATGAATGAATGAATAAACCAACCATTTTGTTCTATAGGAGTTCCATTTGGAAGCCTATAAAAACTCTTCTAGGGGGAAAAGAATATAGGTATTGAAATTTTTAAAAGTCTATCAAGTATTTCTTCTAAATTGAATCAAATGTAGAACAGGGAATATTTTATTATAAAGAAAATATACAAATATATTAAATTCTACAATCTGTTATTTTGTCTTAAAGTATAGCTTTACCTTCACAGAAAGCTTCTTAAAATGTGCTGTAAAGTCAGTAGCCTAGAAATGTTATAGCTTTATTTGTTTCCCAAAACAACTAATATATATATACATACACACATCATAGAGATTATGCCAGTAAGAGGGCTTCTAGGCAACATGTTGAGAAAATGATGTAACTATGTTTCTGGGACAATTTAATGGATAGAGAAATTTTGTAGATTATGTATTTTGCATATATGTTATGATGATTATGATGTATATGACATTGAAGTGTTCTAAATATAATAAAAGAAAGAACTAAAAAAGGAATAGGTATGATCTTGTGTTTGGCAAAATAGAGATGCTAGTTATAGGTGTTAAACTGAAATTATGGTGGTAGATGAGCTAGTATGAAAATGATAATACTTTTGGGATTCTATATGGGAAATAAATTTAATTTTTGAATGTTATTACTTAAAATATTTTGTACTCTGGCAGTTATGATAGTAGAGTATTCAACTATTGGAATTTAAAAATTCAAAACAAAACACCTGTTTGCCAAAAGAAGTCAAAGATAGTACCATATGGAGACTAAATAAGAAAATTTTTTTGCCCTCAAGGATAGTAGTGAAGCATACTGAGATGGCAATGTGGGTGTTTACTTTGATGACAAGGTAACTGAATTATTCTAGGCACATTCTTGTCCAAGTAAGATTAAGTACTCATTTGCGGTATGGATTTTTAAAATGAACCTGTGTCTTTTGTAGGCTGCTCTTGAAATTTGTAGAAAATTCTTAAAAGAAGATAAAGGTGTAGGACTCATTCTGGTGACAGATCCTCCTTTTGGGGGCTTGGTAGAATCACTGGCTGTTACCTTCAGGAAGTTTATGGATATGTGGAGAGAGGAACAAAGTCCAGGTATGTAATATGTACCAATTGCTGAGTAAATATGTAACTACTTCTGCTGTCATAAAGATAAATTTAGCCCAGTGAAATTACTTTAACAAACTAGGAATAATTTCTGAAGTTCTTACCTTACTTCTTACTTTCTGATGATGGTGTTGATTTGTCATGTGAATGTTTTGTATTTGTTTGTACTTTGATAATTCAGTGGCTCTGTGACCTCATCAGTATGTGTCAATACTCTCTCCAGTGGCAACTCAGTCATGCTTTTTGATTCTGTATGACTCATGGCCACGTCTCCTACACATTTGCTATAGGAGCTTTTCCCAACATGCTGAACCCTTCTTCTAGCACTCTCTCAACATTGTGTGCATACCAGTAAAGTATGTAGACTGACTACCAGTTACTCATTTTCACTACATACATTTCTTTTCCAATTATTCATTTCTAGGTGTCATCCTTTATGCTACTTTTCTTGCACAAATCTTCATTTATAATGTCTTATAGCTGAATAGCTAGTTGATTCATGCTGACCACATCCATCTTCATTGCTCTGTGAGAGGATCATCAACCTTAGCTCTTTGGAAATTGTGATAGTCCATGACTTAAAATCATGCAGGATCATCAGAAGAATTTTTTTTTTAAACAGGCCGTTATTTCAGGGGGAAATTTAGCTTCATTAATGGTACTACACAATTTCTCCAGTTCCTCTTAACCCACTCTTTTCTCCCTTTTCTTAGAACTGCCTAAAGCACTGAATGTTTCAATGTCTTGCCCAGTGTCACAAATCCAGTATGTGTCAGAGGCAAGACTTGAACCCAGATCTTTCTGGCTTTGAAGTTAACTCTATTCACTCTGCTACCCTGCCTGGATGAGATCCATAATCACTCAAAAAAAGTGTTATCCTAATCTTATTTAAAAACAGCTTGTGGGGGGCAGCTAGCTGGCACAGTGGATAGAGCACTGGCCCTGAAGTCAGGAGGACCTGAGTTCAAATCCAGCCTCAGATCAAACACTTGATATTTACTAACTGTGTGACCCTGGGCAAGTCACTTAACCCCAGTTGCCTAAAAACAAACAAACAAAAAAACAGCTTGTGGAATATTTTTGAGTGGAGGGGAGTTACCTTAGGAGCCTTAACATGGCTATCAAATGATTAGAGACCTGTAGATAGCCAGGCAAAGAAATAATTTACTGGTTGGATATTGTACGTGTATATCTATTCTCAATGGATTCCCAGAGGCTACTTAAACTGTGCCTTTGTTCATCATATCCCTTCCTAACTCCTCTAGGACCTTGATGTGGCAGGCATATACTTTCACAAATGTTCCTTCTCTGTTTATCAGATGCCTTTGACTCCATTCATTCTGTCTTTAGTTCCTTGTAATTTGACTTTTATCAGCAACACTGAACTTAAACTGTTCTTTCAAAAGTCATCGGAGACCTCTTGATCACCAGATCTGAAGGCCTTTTTTCCATTCCTCATCCTTCTTAGCCTCTCTACAGCAGTTGATCCTTTTGACAACTTCCTACTGGATACCCTTTGCTTTAGAGAAACCTTTCCTGAGTTTTTTCCTACTTCTCTCAAGTGCTTTCACAGGATTCTAATCCTCTCTCCTCAAGATTTTCTTTCTCTGCATCTTCTCCTTTGACAACTGTTTTCCCCCCAAACTTCATCTGTTATCTCAGTGCAAATGACTTACAATTCTATATCTCTAGTCCTGACTTCCTTCCCACATTCCAGACCCACAGTTTCAATTGACTCTAGGATATATTATCTATCCATTTATCTTCTACCTATCTATCCTGAATCTTCAATTAACATTTCAAATTCTACATGACTTGAATTTAGCTCATTATAATTCTCCCCATCCTTACTTCTTTTAACTTTACTATTTTTATCAGTGGTACCACCGATTCACTTTGGCTCCCAAGTTGAAAATATTGATGTTTTGTCTCTCCTGTCTTCCTTACCTGTGAAGTAAAATCCACACGACTTGACTACTTATCAGAGAATGAACAGGGAAGGATAACTTTGAGGTTGCAAATCTTTGAATGAAAGGATGGTCGTGCCACTGACAGAATTAAAGTTATTTGGAAAAGAGGTGGCATTCCTCTATGTAGCTGCAGCTTCGTTTATGTCCTTTGGTTTTATTTATAGTAAGAACATCAGTATTTATGTGGTTCATTTGTGTCAGTAGTATATTAACTAGTCAATGAACAAAGATGTCACTTTTACAGCATGAATTGTTAATTTTTGTTTGTAGATTGTGCTTTTTCATTCTTAGTTTCCTCTGCCCCCTTTTCCACCATTCTAACACTATCGCTGTGGAGACAGAGGTAGGTGCATAGGACTGAGATTCTTTTTTTATTTTTATCTATTTAATGGGTCATGGATAAAGAATCCGTCACTAAGCTGCCAACTTCACTATGATGAGCATCTCTTCAGTTAAGCTGGCCTCAGGCAGGAGATATATCATCTTTTGCTGATTATACTTAAAACTTTTCTGACTTGATAGAACCTTCCAGAATTTGTTTGAAAGTCATATTCTTCAAGAACTCAGGATGGCATCCATACCATGATGAGGGATTGAAGTAAGGTTTTCATGAAGGGTATTGATTTAAAAGTGTGTATATGAGAACCAATTAGAGTGTATTTGTGAAATACTTTGAAATCCTACGTGAAATGTTTTTTGAATCTTGTTGGTTGAAAGTCTGGTTTTTGTTTTAAAATTAGCATAAGTAAAGTGTTACTTTTAAAATGTAGACATGTGTTGTTAAATAATTGTATGCATTGTTCAAGAAAAATATCCATAATAATGTATATAAGTTAATTTAAACGTCTCTTTGATATTGGTTGTTGTTCATCTGATATAGTCTTATCAAAAGATGGCACATACTTGAAAGAAAAACATTTTTATTGGAAAAAAGTTTACCTTTCATTGCCTTCACATGAATCTCTTGCATTAATAACTAACAAATACATAAATTTATATCTGTTTTCATGATGGAGCAGCAATCTCCAAAACAAATTAAAATCACTTCTTTCAAATATTTATTTCCTGAAAATTAAATGTAAATTTTTGAATTGTGAAGAATATGCATTACAGTGATATCAAACCTATATATATTTGTAAAAATTGATCAAATCATCTTTTTGAACAGTGATTTAAATTTTCTTCTCTGATCATATTTTCCATATACTGTACTTTTCATAATGTGACTAAGCATCTCAAGTGATTTTCCTTTTAAAATATTTGTTGTATTTTCATAAAAAGCAACTCTGTTACACCAAGATCCTATTCATGCATTCTTTGCAACTGTATTTGGGTATAGGCCAAAACTCCCAGGTCAGTAAATGACAATGTAGTCTGTTTATGTGGGACTGTTTTGATCTTATTAAGAATCTATGTGACGGGGCAGCTAGGTGGTGCAGTGGATAGAGTGCCAGCCCTGAATTCAGGAAGACCTGAGTTCAAATCCGGCTTCAGACACTTAACACTAACTAGCTGTGTGACTCTGGGCAAGTCACTTAACCCCACTGCCTAACCCAAAAAAAAAGAGTCTGTGTGACTGCTGGTTGATGGATCCACTTCATCCCTCAAGTGTCTTCTCCAAGGTGACATGTTGGATCCTGTGTATCAAAACCATAGAACATCTGGCTGTTTTCATATCTTCTGTGCAGGACTTAGCACAGTGAACAGAACTTAGCACTGTGCCTGTCATATAGTAGATGATTAATAAATGTTTTTGTTTAATTGATTTGACTGACTGTTTTGCTCTTTAAAGTCCAGTTTTTTTCTTGTTGCTCTTAGATAATAATAGCAAGGAGCTACCATTATTTTGGATTTTCCCCTATTTTTTTGAATCTCGAATTCTTCAGTTTTTTCCAAGCTTCAGCATGCTGGATTACCAGGTACAGTAAAACCTATATTTCCTAATACAGTCAGAGAATTGGTATTCTGATAAAATAAATATTTGATTAATTGCAACCTACTATATATGTTATATACAGTTGCTGGTATGTTAAAATACTATACTTTGCTATAGTATACTGTTATTTGTTATGTTATCTTGTTTGTTATATAAATATAATGTGTTATGTACACATACACAATACCAAACTTACCGTGAACAAAATCTAATCTTTCTATAATGATCTAGAAATTACCTCAGGATTGTGTAATGCCACGTCATGTTCATGATGGAGTTCAATTATTATTGTATTGTACATGTGCAATGTTAATGGCAATTTCTGGTTGATAGGCTAGTCACCAAATAAATCTTTTATTTTGTCATTCCTGGCAGGTATTAAAGGATATGGGGGGGTATGTACAAGAACTATGACTTGTGTTAGAGAGATGACTCAGTGATATGAATGGTGGGGTGTTCATTCCTGTTCTAGAAAAGAATCAGTACCATAGTTTGCATTGCCCTACAGTGGACAATGGGAAAGAGATCCAGTGGGCTTACCTCTTGGGCTGTTGTGAACTCTCCAGACTAGCCTTGTTTCCTGCATCTCTGAATGAGGATGGCACATTCTGCTTAATTAACCTGCAAAGATTCCTACCTTGGGCTTCAGGGCATCTTGGCCTAATATTTCTAGGAGTCATGTGGTCTCAGTGGCAGATATTTCTTTTACTTAGAACTTCTTAACATCACATTTATTGTAAGATGCATCCAGAATCTTATTTTCTAGTTCTTCCTCTTTCAAAACTCATTTTCCTTTTTAGGCTGTTCTCTGAGTTCCTGTGTCTTTTTTGAGGTCTACCTACCACTTTTATCTCCTTCATAGAGCAGAGAGAGTCTTGACTATCCTACCCTCACTGAATGCTTAAGCTAGATTTGTGGTTACCTGGATCACATACTTGCCCAAATTCTATTTGATGCCTCATCATTCAGTTATTCCCAGTGATGGGGTGAACTCTCCTCACTTTCTTTTTAATTACATTCTTAAAGTGTGATATTTTAAATGTAACTGTGAAACACAATTCAAACAAAACTAAAAGGAAGTAGTCCGCCTATCCCACAATAATATTAACACAGCAAAACTGATTTTGTTCCTTTTTTCTAGTATATTATTAATTTAAAAAATTTTTACTCTTAAACCTCATTGTGACATACAGGAGACCTTGAGTTCGCAAGGACTATGCTATCAATCTATAAGCTCAGAGAGCTTCTACAAAGCTGGCAAGGCTTTGCATACAAGTTGATGCCAATTGTGTCTGTTGTCTGAGGATTGGTTTCTCTTTGCTAATAGCCCCAGAATACTACAAAGTCTCCTCAATGAAGTCCAGAAGTATCCTAAAGAAGAAGAAAGGGAGAGGAAGGAAGGGGGAGAGTTAGCAAGGAAGGAAAGAATAAACATTTATGAAGTACTTACTATACTCCAGGAACCATGCTAAGTGCTGGAGATGCAAATATAGCAAGATTTAGCCATCCACAACAGAAAAATGAAATATGTATAAAAAGTTCATATTGTCCATTTTGGGCCGTTAGCTAGCTAGACAGACAACCAAGTAAACTAGTCCAATGAGTGTGTGTTTGTGTTTGTGTGTGCATGTGCACACACATGCATGTTTGTATATGTGTTTGTGTGTATATATAAGCTATTATACACATACATCTTAGACGTCATCTGTAGTTGGGCAGTGAATTCGGCTCCTAATTGAATATGAGGAGCATGGTGAGACAGATTGCATTTGGGAAATTGTGCAAGTTTTTCCATGATCAACAAGCTGCTCATTTCTGCAAAAGCCCATCTTTTTTTAACATTATTATTTTCCCATTGATGCCATATGGCTGCAAATCATAAAATACCACATTCTCAGAAGAATCAAAATTGCAGATGACCCCAAAATAAACAAACCCTCTGACCCAGCAATTTCATTGATGAATATCTACCCTGAAAGTATTATCAAAGGGGGGAGAATGAGTTTTCTGTTTAAAGATTTATATAACAATATTCTATTTAATTGTACCAAAAAAAAAAAAAAAGCCAACTGGAGGCAACCTTAATGTCCAACAGGAGAAAAAAATTTAAATTGCAGCATATTAAAGCAGTGTTTTGCACGTAGCAAGTACTTAATAAATGTTTTGTGCATTTAATTATTCATATTAATATAATGGAATATTGTAATGCTAAATTTCAGCTATTAAAATTATTCTTATTCTTAGAATGAAAGGACAGAGTATCTTGATGGGAACATTAAAGAGAATCACTGATTATATTTTATACTTTGAAATTAACTAATTTAAAAGTAAATAGTTATCATGGAAATTTAGATAATTATGTCAATGTATGTTATTAAATTTTTAATAAAACATTTAGTTTAAAAAATTGTATGTGAATCAAAGGGCAGTTGTGGATTACTGAAAGCACTGTACAATTTTCCAAATGTAATCCAGCTTCCTCTCTTTCCTCTTCACTTCTTATGGTGAAAGGGCTATAAATTTAGGGGGCATATAAATTGCAATCATGTAAATAGTGAGTTTAATTTGATGTAAGTAATAGAATCATAAACAGAATTATAAACATTACATGTTGCTATAAATTGGAAATGGTTGATAGAAATAGAAAGTCTCTAAAAAACAACTTATTTCTGTGAACTTTGGGAAGTTTTATATTTTAATTTAATTGTTTTCATTTTGAATTGAGCAAACACCAAAAAAAGTAGACATCTCCTTTTATGTAGTAGAACTGAAAAAGAGTAATGTAAATGAAATGTCAGGTCTCTGTTTTTCATAACTTACCTTAAAAAAAGTATACAACCTGTAGCATTTTTCTGCTTTTCTCTAATTCTTTTTACTCTCTGTGTATTTTTAGAAGATGTACCTCAATGACCTTCTTTTCTTGGTGTTATTTTTCTTTCATTTTTTTTTTTGTTAGCCAATTACTATTCCCTTTTGTCTTCCTTCCACCACCTCCATCACCGACCCTGGTTGAGAAAAGGACAGGTAAAACTCTTGTAAAAAATACTTACAGTCAAGAAAAACAAGATCTCACATTGGCTATGTCTGAAAATGTTTTATTCTGCATCTTGAGATCATCATCTGTCTTCCTCTTAAGAGGTGTGTAGCATGCTCCATCATCAATCTTTTGGAATCATGGTCTATCATTGTATTAACCAAAGTTCTTAAGACTTTCAAGTTGTTTGTCTTTACAATGTTGTTGTTATTGTGTAAATTACTTTGCTTGTTATACTTACTTCACAGTCTCTCAGTTTATACAAGTCTTTCTCTGAAGGTTTTCCCTTTCATTTCTTTTGACCCAATAATATTCCACTATGCCCAAAGGACTATAAAACTGTGCATACCCTTTGATCCAGCTGTATCCCAAAGAGATCATTAAAAAGGGAAAAGGACTCACATGTACAAAAATATTTATAGCAGCTCTTTTTGTGGTGGCAAAGAATTGGAAATTGAAGGGATGCCCATTAATTGAGAAATGGCTGTACAAGTTGTGGTATATGAATGTAATGGAATGCTATTGTTCTGTAAGAAATGATGAGTAGGTGGACTTTAGAAAAATCTGGAAAGACTTACTT
Source organism: Vombatus ursinus (assembly GCF_900497805.2). Classification (NCBI taxonomy): domain Eukaryota; kingdom Metazoa; phylum Chordata; class Mammalia; order Diprotodontia; family Vombatidae; genus Vombatus; species Vombatus ursinus. Next base: position 34,046,783 of record NW_020954596.1, read on the forward strand.
GAACTGATGCTGAGTGAAGTAAGTTGAAACAGAACATTGTACACGGTAACAGCAACATTGTGCAATGACCAACTTTGATAAACTTAGCTGTTTTTAGCAATGCAATAATCTAAGACAATTCGAAAGACTTATGATGGAAAATGCTGTCTACATTCAGAGAAAGAACTATGGAGTCTAAATGCAGTTTTCTCTCTTTTTTTTTTCTTTCTCATGGTTTTTCCCTTTTGTTCTGATTCTTCTTTCACAATATGACTGATGTGGAAATATGTTTAATGTGATTGTATATGTATAGCCTATATGAGATTGTATGCAGCCTGGGGAGGGAGGAGTGAAAGGAGGGAGAAAATTTAGAATTCAAAATCTTATAAAAGTCAAAGATGAAAACAAAATTAATTTAAAAAAAACAACAATAATAATTCATTACAGCCATATGCCATAATTTTTTTATTCCTTTCCCAATAGGCATTACCTTTGTTTCCAGTTCTTTGCTGCCATAAAAAGAGTGCATGCAAATATTTTTGTATATGTGGATCTTTTTACTCTTTCTTTGGGTTAAGGGCTTGCAATAGAATCACAGAGTAGCTTAGTAACTTTTTGGGCATAATTCCAAATTGTTTTTCTAGAAGATTGGACAAATTTATCTATTTTATTAGTTTTGCCCTATCCTCCTTAAAAAAAAATCTACTATTTTCATTTATCAAATGATTGGATTTTTTTTTTTTTTTGCTTTCCATTTTGTTAATCTCTTCTTTGATGTTCAGAATTTCTTCTTCAAGGTTTTGTTGGGGGTTTTTGATTAGTTGCTTTTCTCAGTTTTTTAGTTGTATACCCAGTTCACTGATTTGTTCTTTTATTGATGAAAATGGAGATATAAATTTTCCCATTTGGACTGCTTTAATTGCATCCCATAAATTTTGGTGTGTTGTTTACTTGTCATTTTCTTTGATGATTTTTTTTTGACTGACCAATTCTTTGGTATTATGTAATTTAGTCTCCAATTAATTTTTAATTCTTTCTCTAAAGGCCCTTTATTGAATGTTTTTATTACCTTTTGGTCTGTAAAGGATTTGTTTAGGATTTCTTTGGGATACTTTATGTCTCAGTATATGATTAATTTTTATAAAGGTGCAATGAATGGCTGAGAAATATGTAGAGTACTTTTTCTGTCCATTTGGTAATAGCAAGAGATCTATAATCTCTAATTGTTCTAAAAGTGCTATTCAAGTATTCTGGTCTTTAGTTTCTTTTTTGTTTATCTTTGTGTTAGATTGTCTAGGTGTGACAGGGGTATACTGAAGTCACCTTACTTGTATGGACTTACTGTCTCTTTCTTCCTAATTTGATTAACCTTTCTTTAAGTATTTAGATGCTATGCTCTTTTATTTATTTATTTTTTTTGGTGAGGCTATTGGGCTGGTGCTCTATCCATTATGCCACCTAGCTGCCCCTCTTTTATTTGTTTTCAATGGTACTTTTAAACATAATGTAGTTTTCCTGCATATCTCTTTTAATCATGTCTGTTTTTTACTATATTCTTGTCTGAAATCATGATTACTTCTAGTGCTTCTAAAAAAATTTATCTGAAGTATAATGAATTCTGCTCCAGCTCCTCATTTTAACTATATTGTTAATCTCTATGTTTCAAATATATTTCCTGTGAATGGCATATTGTAGGACATTGCTTTTGCATCGGTTTTGTTATCTTACATTTTTGGGGGTAACTTCATCCTATTCATATTCATAGTTGACTATTTCCTTCCAATCCTGTGGTCTTAAACTTTTTTGTCTTTGTAACCCATCATCTCTTTACAAAGAAGAAAGTGGTGAAGGAGGAATTTGCCTGATATTTGTGATCTATAAATGATGCTATCTGTTAATAAAAGATGCTATCTTATTTTTCCCATATCCCCATCACAGATTTTTACTCTTTTTTTCTTTCCTTTTAAGCTGCCTTTATGTCCCCACACCCCACCTGTACTCCTCCAATATTGGAATTTCTTTTGACTATGACTAAATTCCCTACCTAGTACTTCCTTTTAATACCCTCTTTCCCTGTGGCCACTTCTCACTTATTTTCTTCTTGAATTTAATGCATTTTTGCACACATTGTGTGTGTGAGAGAGATAGCGACAGAGAGACAGAGACAGAGAGTAGAGATGGTGACAGAGAAAAACAAAGAGGTGGAGGGAGTGGGAATGTATATGCTCAACTTTTTCTTTGTCCAGTTCAGATCAAAGTAAAAGATGTCTATTACCCCCACCCTTTCTCTAGGTTTATCTTTTCTTCATACCATGCACTCCTAATATAGAAAAAATCCCTTTTCTTCTTTTATTCCTCCCAAGTATAGCTTGTCAGGGTCTTTTTTCTAAGACAAAAACAAAGAAAGATGCATCAAACCAGAACAGAACAAAACCTCCCCCAGACCCTCTGCCTGTCTTATTTAGCTTTGTCTATGACTTTTTAAAAAAAAATTATTTATTTTTAATTTTTTTGAGTTCCAAATTTTCTTCTTCATATCTCCCCTCCCCCCAACGCAAGACAGTTTGTAATTTGATACAAGCCCTACATATACATTCATATTAAACCTATTTTCACATTAGTCATGTTGTAGAGAAGAATTAGAACTAATGGAAGAAACCATGAGAAAGAAGAAACAAACAAAAAAAGAAAAAAGAGAGAGCACAAATAATATACTTTGATCTGCATTCAGGCTCCATAGTTCTTTTTCTGGATGTGGACAGCATTTTCCATCATGAGTCTTTTGGAGCTGTCTTAGATCTTTGCATTGCTGAGAAGAGATAAGTCTCAAAGTTAGTCATCGCACAATGTGGGTGTTACTGTGTACAATGTTCTCCTAGTTCTGCCCACTTCACTCAGCATTAGTTCATATACGTCTTTGCAGGTTTTTCTGAAGTCCACCTGCTTATCATTTCTTATAGCACAATAGTATTCCATTACATTCATATACTGCAACTTGTTCAGCCATTCCCCAACTAATGGGCATCCCCTCAATTTCCAATTCATGTCTATGACTTTTGAAGACATTAGAGTTCTGAGATGATACTTCTTTTCCTCTGTTAGCAAGTAAACAATCTATCCTCCCATCATCCCTTTCAGTTAGTTATATATGTGTACCTTTCTGTGTTTGTGTTGGTTCTTGCATTTCCATTTCAAAGTGCCTACTTAGTTTTGAACCTTTGAACCTTGAAGCTTGGAAATCTATTTCATTAAAGGTTCATTTTTCCACTATAGGTTTATCCCATCTTGCCTGATAGGTTATTCTTGGTTGTCTTTTTCTTTTGTTTTTTAGAATATTTTTTTCCAAGTTCTCCTCTACATTATAGTAGCAGTTCTGTGATCCTGACTATGGCTCCTTGGTATTCAAACTCTTTTTTTGGGGGGGGGTGGGGAGAAGGGGTACTGCTTGCAGTATTTGTTTCTTTGACATGGAAGCTCTGAATTTTGGCTACGGGGTTCCAGGGAGTTTTCATTTTGAAATTTCTATTATAAGGTAATTGGAGGATACATTGTATTTTCACATTGCCTTCTGGTTCTTTCCTTTTTTTTTTTTTAAAGTTATTTTATTTTTTTTTTATTAACACTCATTTATTTTCTCTCCCTACCACCTTTCTTCCAATTTAAATGTAAAAAAAGAAAGAAAAACAGACTCTTATAACAAATATACAGTCTTGTAACAAATTTTCATTGTCTATGTCCAAAAACATAATGGCTCGTTCTAAATCTTGAATCTATCATGACTGTCAGGTGATGAGTAACAGATCATCATCATTCCTCTGGAAACATGATTGGTTATTGCATTGATCAGAGATCTAAAACCCTTAGAGCTGTTTGTCATTACAAAGTTGTTTTTATTGTATAAATTGTTCCCCTGGTTCTGCTCCCTTCATTCTTCATCACTTTAAACAAGTCTTTCCATCTTTCTCTGAGCCTATCTCTTTCTTCATTTCTTATTGCACAGTAATACTCTTATTTTATACATATACCCTGATTTGTTTAGCCATTCCCTAGTTGATTTGCCATAAGGTTTTAAGAGACCTGCAGTTTTCATGTATGTTTTTAGAAATATAGTACCTAAATTTGTTTTTTTTGTTTTGGCTATAATTTTTCAGATAGTTCAGTGATTCTTAGGTTATCTTTTCTTGGTCAGTTGTCTTATATTTTCTTCTGTTTTGATATTTCTTATTGTCTCACTGAATCATTTTCTATTTGGCTCATTCTCATGTTTAGAGAGTTCAATTGCTGGTTAAGATTAGGACAAACTCTGCACCCCTTCTCCTATATGGTATGGATAGGCTCCATTTGATTCTGAAACTGGGTTAAGATGAGGCTAGAATTTTTCAGGAATTGTCTTATCTTGTCACTTTCTCCTGTGGTTCAGGCCCAGGATGTCTGGGTTGGGTTGGGTTGGGATAGGGCTACTTGGATGCTAGCTTAGGAAAGGCCTGCCTGGATGTTAGGTCAGACTGGGGCTCTTTGGCCCTGTCTCTTGCTCACAAGGCTGCTTTTGACCTTTGCCTTCCACCTGCCTTGGCTCATGTCTGCTTAGGGCTTCTGCAGGATTCTGACCATCTTTTTATAGTCCTGTAATAGATAGAAGAGTTTATAACTGATTCTCTTTGGTTTTCTTTATCATTGTTAATTCTAGTGCATTTTTTTTTTAAGCAATTGGGGTTAAGTGACTTGTTCAAGGTCACACAACTAGTAAGTATCAAGTGTTTGGTCTGAGGCCAGATTTAAACTCAGGTCCTTCTGACTTCAGGCACGGTGCTCTATCCACTGCGCCACCTAGCTGCCCCTCTAGTGCATTTTTAGGCCTTTACTGGAATGTTTGTGGAAGTCTTAACATCATTCCATAATCCATAATCCTCTATCACAATACTTTGGGAAGACTCTAAGTCTTAGGTATTATAGAAAGAGATAGGGTTAAACTTTGATTTCAGTAAATCTAATTCAGAGTATTATTTCAATAAAAACATCTGAATAAAGGTAGAATTAAAAATTAAAAGTCAGAGATTTTAATGTTTTCATTCTCGAATAGAACTTCATCACCTTAATTGGTTCCACTGGGTAAAACTTTCTTTTTGTAAAAGCCTCTCATCATCACTGTAAGTGAAATATCAAGGAAAATGGAGGAAAAATGGCTTATCAGCATCACCAGTAGTGATATTCAATTTGTAAAATGGTGTCTGCTTTCCTGCCCTTCCATAGGAGGCTCATTTTTGTAGCTCAGGCTATGAAATATGGATGTATGTTAGAAGTACATTAATTTTCCCTAGCAGCATGCATTTTACATCCCATATGTTTATGGTTAATTAGTACAACAACACTACATTTAAAAATAATAATAATTGCAATTAGGTTATGCAAAACTCTGCAATCAACCACTTTCCAGACACATACATGCTTTGACTCCTTGGGTAACCATAAAGAAATTTTCCTCTTTTTTTCCCCTTTCTTCCATCTGCTTTCTTTTGTATTGCATGGAACTTGTCATATACTAGGAACTATTACCATTTTAAAATTTCATTTTCCAATGCTTCATAAGCTTTCAAAAACTTTATTAGGAAAACTATTTCTTTTTTTCTTTTTGATATGTGTATGTGTTCAAAACAATTTTGGGGTTTGAGATTAGTCAAGAGCTGTAGATCTCCTATAAACTTAAATACTTTTAAAAGGAAAATTATTTGGATTTTAAACTTTTTGGTTAAGTATGTGTATATTTTCAAGTAAAGTTCTTTAATTAAGTAAAATGTTTTTTGAGAGATAGTTATGTTTTTATGTTAGTCTCTAAGAGGTAAAATTAGTTGACCTTATTTAAAATATATGTTAATCTTTTGATGTTTGCTCTAAAAAAAAAAAAGAGGGGAAAATCTGCTCTCCTTATGTGATCAGATAGGGAACAGTTGTGATGCTTTTTACGTCTGTATTAAGCTGGCCTTGGTAGAATCACCCCTTCCCCCCTAACATTTTAATAAAGAGATGAAACATTTTGTAAGATCTTAGGATTTAGTGCTGATAGAGATCATAGGGATGATTTAATCCCAGTCTTTCATTTCAGGGATGGGGAAATTGAAGTTTAGAGAAGATAAATGACATTTTCTATAGTCCCGCACCTGTGACTCCAAATCCATTGTTCCCATTCCATCACGTTGCTTCAAAGTGATTTTAACCAATACCGTGGATATTACAGGTTTATCACTTTTCATTCAGTCATGGAAAATGTGGAAGGAGCAAGCTTGGAATCTTGTGTCAAACTGAAATAGATACATATAGCAAGTCCCTAAATTACAAATGGGTTGTTTTCCAAAATTTCATTTGTAGATCAGTTCTTAACTTAGAAGTACTTTTTCTTTACCCACAAGCCCAGCGTTGCATGTGTTTGTGAGTATGGGTATATGTGTATACATATGTGTATGTGTATATACACACATACATTTTTATGTATACTTATACATATTAATATAAATACATACCATGTCTACATGACATGTGTACATATATACATCTGTGTATGTGTCTATGTGTACAATATATACATATAAATACACATCTGCATGTACATACACACATTCCAAGACATGAAAGCAAAAATTGAATGTACCTAAAATTTGGCATTGATAGTATTATAGAACCTGACCACTGTTTAGAACAGTGTTTCTGTGGGAAAATGTATTCTCAGTTGAGACATGAGATACCAGCAAGACATCTCCCCCAGGAACATGGGCTAACTAGTTCCAGCCCTTTGGCAGTAGTTTCTGTGCTTTTAGATAGGAGCAGTGTGGTGGGAGTCAAGATTTGGGGGTATGTAGTGGGACATGTTTTAGAAAAGTAAGGATAGGGAAGGACTGTAGGTAATGGTGGGACAGGGAGTAGTAGTTATGAGGTGTGGCATAGAAAGGCAGGATATAGCCAGTATTGGATAGGGTTTTCCCTTCTCTCCTTCCCACTTGTAGACATTGATCCTGCCACAGTCCTTCTGGCAGTGTTTGAGGTGGAATGAGAAACAGAGGTGAAGTGTAGTTCTTTTCTCTTTTTCCCTAACTTTGGTCCTAGCATCTCAGATCCTCTTTCTAACTAAGTAGCGCTGGGGCAAGGTTAAAAGTGAAGTCACTTCAAATGAGCTTTGCCTTTCTATTATTTTTTCCTGGATTGTGAAATAGCTCCCTTATTTGTCTACTTCATGGTCCTTGGTTTTATATTTTTATGTTACTTCCCTGTGTATCTTTGATATCAAATCAGAGATATTTGGCACGAAGATGTTTCACCCAGTTAATAGTTTCTTTCTTTACCTAGCTGTGTTGATTTTTATTTGTGCAAAAGCCTTTCATTTATATGCAAGTTAAATTGTTAATTTTTATTGTTTGTATTTTCCTTGATCTTTTGTTAAGTTAAAAAAATTCTCCCCATAGTCATAGTAGTAAAAAGTAGCTGATCTTGTTCTTTTCTGTTTTCTTATGGCGGGAACTTATATATTTATACTCTATATCCCTTTTGATTTAGTCACATATAGTTGAAGTGCCTGGTCTGAACCTAATTTCTCCCAAATCGCTTTTCAATTTTCCCAGCAGTTTTTGTTAAGTAGAAAGTTATTCCCCAAATAGTTTATATTCTTGAGTTTGCTAAACATTGAGTTATTGAGTTCATTTGTTTCTGATTCTTGATTTTCTGATCTCTTGTATTGATCTACTTTTAATTTTTTAGACATTACCAGTTTTGATCATTATTGCTTTATAGTATAATTTGATTTTTGAAAGTGCTATTATCCCTTTATTCCCACTCCCCCACCCCCGTTATTTCCCTTGAGATTCTAGATCTTTGATTCTTCTGAAATAATTTTACTATTACTTATCCTAGCTGTATAAAGTACCCCTTTGGTAGTTTAGGATAGTACTCAATCTATAATTGAATTTAGGTTATATCATCATCACTACCCCCACCACCACCACCACCATCTTCAACATCATCATAACTAGCATTTGTATAGTGCTTTAAGTTTTACAAAATGCTTTACAAGGATCCAAATTATTAGCCTCATTACATATGAGGAAACTGAGGCAAACAGAGATTAAGTGACTTACTGGTTCACAACTAGTAGATGTCTAGTGCTAGATTTGAACACAGTTCTTCTTTACTCCAGGTCCAGCATTCTGTCTACTGTTCTACCTACTTGTATATATGATAATGATTTTTACATATTGAGATAGCCCAAGCATAAGTAATAGTAGTCCTTCAATTATTTGAGTTATTTCTTTAAAGAATGTTTTGTAATTGTTTCTACCTGAGTCTTGAGTATGCATTGGTTAATTGACTCCTAGATATTTTATACATTTTATACTTATTTTGAATGAAATTTCCCTTTCTAGTATTTCCTCTAAGATTTTGTTATTGCTGTACAGAAATGCTGTTGATTTTTGTGGATAGACTTTTGTATTCTGCTACTTTTTTGAAGGTATTAATGGTCTTTTTTAATTTCTTTGCTGATGCTTTGGTGTTTTCTGAATAAACTAACATGTCTGCAGATAGGGAGAATTTTATCTCCTTTTTGCCAAAGTGTTTGCTTTTATTTTATCTTGTTTTTATTGACATCGCTACAGTTCTGGAACCAGATCAAATAATAGTGGGGATAGAAGAGGCATCTCTATTTTTCCTCTTTATTTATTGAGAAAGAATTGTGACATATAAAAAGTTTAAGAAACATAGTTTCTGGGTAATTGCTCATTTTATCAATCATCCTAACATAAAATTAATAAAAGGGGTCAGTGACACTCTTGAATGCCAAAGACCCCTCATGGAACCCACTCAGTGCTTATATGCCCTTGGAAGAGTGGGTCTTCCTGAGAGTGGTAATCAACTCTGATTGGTTAACAATTAATGTGAAGAATAAATAATATTATAATGAGAGGTGGACCTATTCTAATGAGGAGCTGGGGGATATGAGTCTGATCACTAAGTCTTAGTCAAAGAGACTTATCTATGCCCATATTATCCCGCCTAGGGTAATCTAGACAAAAGGGAGAATCCACTTTTTCCCCTGACCTGAGTAAAACACAATGGACCAGAATTCATCAGTTCACCTAAACTAAAATTTCTTTATCTTTTGAACAGATCTGAGTTTTCCCTCTATCAGCCTTGCACTTCAAAGGTTGCCTGAATAACTTTAGGGGCTAACTTCTGAATAAGGAAGTAGAAAAGGGGAAAAACTTTAGTCCTAATTCAATAATTGGTTATTAATATAAGAGAGAAATAATAATTTCTCTCAATCTAGTTGCTTTACTTTTGCAAATAATACTAGCTTTGAGTTTTAGATAGATACTTTTTTTTTAAATAGCTCCTCTCTGCTTAATGCTTTTTAAAATTTTGCCATTAAAGAGTGTTGTACTTATGTTAAAGGCCTTTCTTGCATTTATTGACATAATCGTGTGGTTTTGGATATTTTGTTTTTAATATGATTACTTAGGGTAGTTGTTTTCTTAATGTTGACCCAAGAGGTGGTGTACTATAGTTGATAGAGAACTGGCTTCAAAGTTAGGATGATCTGGGTTCAAGTCTTGCCTCTGACGCATACTGTATTGACTGTATGTGACCCTGCGCAAGACACTTAATTTTGGGGGGGGGCAATTGGGGTTAAGTGACTTGCCCAGGGTCACACAGCTAGTAAGTATCAAGTGTTTGGTCTGAGGCTGGATTTGAACTCAGGTCCTCCTGACTTCAGGGCTGGTGCTCTATCCACTGCGCCACCTAGCTGCCCCAAGTCATTTAACTTTTAATGCAGCCAAGCAACCAGGCTGCAGAGATAGTGCTAATTGGTAGAGGAAGTTCCTTATGGGGAACTGCCTACCTTGATGAAATCATAGACTGACTTTAAAAAAAAGTCAGAACCATCCTTGAATCCCTGGTATAAATTAATCAACAGCATTAATTAAACGTTAACTATGTGCCAGGTACTGGGCTGAGCCTTGGGGAAACTGAAAAAAGACAAAAACAAATTTGTCTCTGCCCTCAAGGAGCTCACGTTCTGAAGGGGGAATCAACGTGCAGATAACTATATACATACAAGATTTATATGATGTACTTGGAAGGTAATTTCATAGGGAAAGCACTAGCAATGGGAGGGACAAGAAATCCAGCTTTTGTTCATAGTGAAATACACACCCATTCACACTCACACTCCTACACACATCTCACTATAGTCTTGAGGTCCATGAACTTGGATGGGAAAAAATTACATTTTTATTTTCACTAACATGGAACTGAAATTTACCATTTCTTTTAGTATTTAAAAAATATTATTCTGAAAAGAGATCCTTAGGCTTTACCAGATTGCTATCGGGGTCCATGATACACAAAAAAGGTTGAGAGCCCTTGCTGTAGTCTTTTTGCCAGGATTTTATGTGATCATTTTTACATTCATTAAAGTTATTGATCAGTAGTTTTCTTTCTTTGCTGTATCTTTTCCTGGTTTAGGTGTTAGAACCATATTTGTCTCATGAAAGGAATTTTGTAGGATGTTTTCTCTCTTGATCTATGAGATTAATTTGTATAGCGTCAAGTATTAATTCCTCTTTAAATATTTGATAAAATTCATCTGTTAACTTTCTCTGGACCAGGGTTTTTTTGGTTTTTGGGTTTTTTCTTCAATTGCAATGAAAAGATGGGATTTTCTGGGATTGGGACTCAGTTTTAAATTCTTATAAAATCTCAGCAAGCAGAAAAAAATTTCAAAACTTAAAATGTAAAAGGAGCAGCATTGGATTTGCATTCAGATGAACTCCCAGGTTCAAATCACAACTCTTCTGTTCATTATCTGTTGCTTTTGACAAGTCCCTTAACTTTTTTTATGTATAAAAAATAAATTTCACCATCTTCTAATGACAGTTCACTGCATTGTAGGCCTCCTTGTCACCAGATTAAAAATTAAACTGTTGCTTTTTTCATACTTATTTAACATCATGGCTTTTCTTAATTTGCTTTAATTTATAACTTATTATTAAATAGTTTTTACACTCATTTGTTGACTTTAATAACAATGTATGTTCTTTTATTTAAATAAATTCTTGTGCTTGCATTTTCAACTTTCTAGGTAGATTATGATAATCACGCACTTTATAAACATGGAAAAACAGGTCGAAAACAGTCTCCTGTGCGTATTTTCACCAATATTCCTCCCAACAAAATAATTCTTCCAGCAGAAGAAGGATACAGGTAAGGGTTCTAAGGAAACTCAAGTTTCCTTGAGCCATTACAATAAAATTACACATTCAAGATCAGTAAATATTTTTGGCAGCCTGCTCATTTATAATGGATTTGTCCTTTTAAACTTAAATTCCTTGTGCAATTTCATTTTTTAAATGAATTTGTAGATTACTCATTTGGTATGAGTAGTGTTTCATGTAATGCTATTCATGCACCCTATAAATACTCAATAAATATTTGTAACTGACTATCCAAATTAATTCTGTCTCTTTCTAGGTTTTGTGCTATTTGTCAGCGTTATGTTTCTTCAGAGAACCAACACTGTGAGATCTGCAATTCATGTACATCTAAGGTAAGATGTTTCATGTTGCTTAAATGTTTATTTGATATATGTGAGTATGTATAAATATATGTATATATATGCATAGACACTCGTGTGTGTATGTATGTATATGTATTTAAACGTGTGTGAAACATGTAAGATTTGATGTTTATTTATCTGAGAAGCTATTTTTTGTCATGTATCGTTTGAGGAAGGCAGTAGAATTTTACAGCACACCTAATAGCAATGACAGTACTGCAGAACTCAGTGTAGTACCATATTCAGAATGACTGATAGCTGATGATAATAATGACCATGCCTGTGTTCCAGTGAAATATTGTTTTCTTTAGGAAGTTAGCCTGATCCTTAAATTGGATCTTTAAAATAACAAGAAAAACTAGATTGTGTCATAAAAGCACAATAAGCACCTATCACCCTCTCCAAAATGAATAGTAACTTATTGGTAGACCCCACCCTTAGGAACTTACACTATTTAGTTAATATTCAGCCTTTAGGTTATATGTAACCAGCATAACATATACTTTATAAGGATATATATTCTTTTAATTGGTTCTGGATTCATCTGCAAACTTTTTTGGGGGAAAAATAAACTATAGAATGTTTAAATTTGTATACATAATATCCTCTCATTTGTGAGATTTATTTTGATATCCATTTGTAGAATTTGACATGCTGAACACCAACTAATAACATCCTTTTGAAAAAATTATTTTTGGTAGGATGGCAGGAGGTGGAAGCATTGCCTTCTTTGCAAAAAATGCGTCAAACCCTGTAAGTACTGGAGAATATTTTTTCTTTGAAAGATTATAATTATATTTAATTTGCTATTCTCTTAGTAGTAATAAAAATATTCACTTGAAAAAAATTAAAATTAAATAAATCAGCTTCTTTTGGTTGTCTCTAGAGTATGAAATTTTCTAATACTTTGTTTCTGTGGTAGAGACCGAGTATAATGAGCATTTTAGACTGAGTCCAAGATAAATCCCTTTTTTGAAGTACTTATTGAATTTTGAAAAATTAGGTTCCAATGTTTATCCAGTAAAGAATCTGATCCAAATATATTCATGTCTGTTTCGGTATATTGAAGCCGAATTTCAATGAAGCCCTTCTATTTGTGGGAGTTTGTAATTGAGAGCCACAAAAGACCTATTTTGTTGCCTCATTGCAGTCATTGGGTAGGTGATTCTGGTTTCTGAAAAAACTATGCCTTTGTTTTTTGTTTTTTGTTTTGTTTTTTTAAAGTGAGGCAATAGGAGATAAGTGACTTGCCCAGAGTCACACAGATAGGAAGTATTATGTGTTTGATGTGGGATTTGAACTCGGGTCCTCTTGACTCCACGCCAGTGCTCTATCCACTGCGCTGCCTAGTTGCTCCAAAAACTGTGCCTTTGGACCACAACATTTGGGAGGGTCTACTTAGCTGGAAATCTTTTTGGGGCAGGCGTAGCAATAGATTGCTATATGAAGACCAGTTTAACTGAGTACCAATGGGCTTATCATTAGGAGGTTTGACAGCAAAGTTGTATATTTTTTAGTGATATTGACCCATAATGAAATTCTTAAATTTAAAACAAAATAGCCATTTATAAATTTAGTTATATATAAGAACTTAATGGACTTGATGCATTTAAAATTTTAGTATGTTGCTTCATCTTGACAGTACATTGATTTTGTTTTATGGTGGGTTTGTGGAGGGAAGGGGAACCTTTGATTTCATCAGAGGAGATAACCTCTAGAATGAAAAATCTCCACTGTAGCTGATTGGCAACTTGTTTGAAACTTATGGTCTTAGAGATTTTGCTTGACAAACTGAGAGATTAAGTTACTTGCCCATAATTACATAGCTAGTATAAATTAGAAGCAGGACTTGAACCCAGGTTTTCCTGAATTAAAGATTGGCTCTGTGTCCACTATGCCATTTCTTATTATATTTCTTAATAGAAAAATAAGTAATTTAGGAGTTTGAAGACCTCTGTGTTGTTTGCCGTTATGGTGGAGAAAACCAAAGATATGGTTTCCTTTTTTTAGTTTTTTTTTAAATTTATTACTATTTTCTTTTTTTGTCATGAATTTAACAACTGTAAACATTTCAATATACAAAGAGCTGGAAAGAATATTGTATAGGAAACTGAACATCTATTCTGTACAGATTTTTTTAATAGAAGGAGATTATAATTATTATATGTCATACATAAATAATAATATATAACATATGTTATAAATAATATTCAAATGTATGATATAATAATTATAATTGACCTCTATCTATAATTTAACAAGGTAGTAAAAAGTTGTTCTCTATGTTTATGTCCCCTTCTCTTCCTTTTTTCTTCTGTGCATTAAAATATGCTTTCATGGTGCTATATTTTACACATCTGTAACTACCCACTAACCTCTTCCCATCAGATAGTAGTCATGTATGTATATGTGGTGTGTGTACATATATGTGTATCTATAGTGTGCGTGCATCTGCATATATACGTCTACCCATATGCACACACACACATACATACATACATATGTGTTTCATCTCCTGCATTTTACAAAGTCAACACAACTGATTATTTTCAATAGGACATTTGTTTTTATTTTCAATGGTAGTGATGTATTTGTTTTAGTTAACAGTCTTTTAATGTCCCTTATGACTAATGGTACTTTGGACGGAATATTGCTGGCTTGGTTAGAGCTACATACAGTATATGGTCACATAATATGATAAATCCAGTTTATCCACGTGGGATTCTAATTTATCACCTTAGCACTAATACTTTAAGTTAAGTGAATAAATGACCTGGTCATCACGTTACTTAAAGTAAGATATCTTAATGTCTGTTAAAATTCCACTGTGTATTAAATTAGAATTGTATTCTAAAATCTAATTTTTGTTTTGCAGCTTGGATTCACTGCAGCATTTGCAATTATTGTGCACTTCCAAATCATTCATGTGCAGGTGCTAAAGATGGTTGCTTTATATGTGGTGAAGCAGATCACAAACGTACTTTGTGTCCTCATTTCTCTACACCTAAAAGAGCTAACAAGTTAGTTGAATTATTTGAATTATTTTGTTTACTAGGGAAAAAAACCATGATATCCATACTTTTCTCAAGTAATTTTGTAAAATAGCCAAAAAATTATTCAGTGGTCAAGAAACTTAAACATGTTAAATCAACTGTTTCTATAATTATTTATGAGAAGATGCTAAATAGTTTTTCATATAATTTTATTATAATCGTTTACATAATAGGAAGATGGAAAATGTGGTTATGCCTTTGGCAAGCTTAAGAAAAAATTTTGCAGTATATATACTGATTTTTAAGTAAGTTTATTTTTATTCTTTCTATAGTTTTCCTTTTATTCCCCCCACATACCTCCCACCCCCATAAAATGCATCTCCTCTCTTCTCCCTAACCTTCATTTGCAAACAAGTTTTAACAGTGAGATATTATAGTAATGACAATAAGCTATTTAGAAAAAACCTTATTATTTCAGCTAAGTAGATGCTAAATCGACATCTTAGTTTCTGGAAACATGGAATGTTTTTAGACCTGAAGAAGACCTTAGAGGTCGTGTTATTCTCCCCTATTCAAGGTTTTTTTAAGATATAACAACAGAATTCAACTTGTTTGATTATTAATATCGAACAGAAAGATGTTTCTGTCTAAATATCTATGTTTCTGTTGAGGACAACACCATTCTCCCACATCCCAGCTGTGTAACCTCAATTTTATCCTCAGCTCCTCATTATCCTCCACCCCATATTTGCCAAATCTCAGTGGTTCTACCTCCATAACATCACTTGTACATGTCTGCTTACCTGTACTTACATATCCATCACCTTAATTTAAGACCTCCTTACCCCTCATCTGGACTTTCAGTGGCCTCCTAATTGGTCCCCCTACCTGAAGTCTATTCCCACTTCAATCTGTACTCCATCTAGCTGTCAGAATGATTTTCCTATGGATTTCTCATTACACATTACTCCCCTTCTCATAGTCTACAATTCGGCCAAACTGGCCTTATTTCTGTTTTTTTTACATGTTGCATTCATCCCATTTTTGTTCCTTTGCACTGGCCATTCCCCATACCTGGAATGCAATCTCTCATCATCTCTAGTTCATAAAATCCCTCACTTCCTTCAGTGTTCTACTGAAGTAGCACCTTCTACAGGAAACCTTTCTTGATCCTTAAACTTCCAGTGCCTGCCCTCCCTACCCACCTTGTAGTTATATTGTCCTTGTTTCGTTTTTATAGTCTCCCCTGATAGAATATAAGCTTCTTGAGAGCAGGGACTGTTTTATTTTTTGTTTTTGTATCTCCAGTGCTTAGATAGTACTTACCGTTTGGTAGATGTTTAATCAGTGCTTATTGATTTATTGATGTATCCTCACTAACCCTGAGTCCGAGTCAAAGAGGAATTCCCTGTACTTGGTAAAGTCCTCCAGATACTCCTGGTTTTAGTTGACACTGTATTGATTGTGTCAAATTCCTTTACATTGCAGATCCTCTTCCTAAATGAAATCCATAATCTAAAAGTGTTTGGCAAGATTTATCTCTATTGAAGTAGCTATATCTATATACATAGATATGTTTCTCTAGAGAGAGAGAGATATCCATCTATCTATTTATCTATCTCTTTCAAAGACACTGCCAATGTATCCTGAGTCAGGCCCAGAATTAAACAGGAGGAGAAAAGTATACTAGATTGCCATTGGGAAATTGCTACATTCTTTTAATGATCCCCTAATCTTCTCCCTGAAATAAAGGCCCATCTTTTTAACATTCGTATTTTTCTGATTTTGTTTCACGGCTGTGGGTCATTCAAGTTGAGCATCATCCAGAGGGCAGTGGAGAGGGACTTGGTAGGCATGAGCAGGCTGAACAACGCATTGTAAGCAAGGGTCATGGAGAAGAAGCAGTGTAAAGGATTTCATCACAAAAATGTGATGAAGCCAAAAAAGATGAGCAGGCTGCACCATAAGAGGGAAGAATCGGTGGACAGCCTGCATCAGGGTATCAGGAGAATTCAAGAAAAATCCCCCAGCATGTTGCTAGGTGGGAAGGGCCCTCCTGTGGGCAGATGATGGGAGGACGTGGAAGAGAGAGGTGTGGGATAGACGTGTGCACATCGGTTGCAATCTGTGTCATTCAAAGAATACTTACATAAGTGACATCATAGTTTCATTGAGGTACTGCAGTGTCTTTATGCTAACTAGTTCACAGGATTGTTACAAGGAAACTGCTTTGTATCCCTAAGAGCCTTCTATATACGTGACCTATTGTTATTTTTCTTCAGTTTTCTTCACATCCTCCATTACTAGTTCTCACTTCTCACTCATTTTAATCTTCCTTTCTGTTAAATCAACACAGAATCATAACTAAAGCTCGAAGGGATCCTTAGAGATCATCCAATCAAACTCCATCAATTTACAGATTAGTAAGTAAACTGAGACCCAGGAAGAATAAGTGACTTGCTCTTGTTGTACAGGTTACAGTAACTTCAAGATAACTGAACAGAATCACATTAGAGTAGTTTTCTTTGGACCTCATTAGGAATAAGATACACATTCTGTTGTTTGGATAATTTAAACAAAGTCCTGCTATGGCAGACTGTCTGGACTTTGCCTTTTGAGTTTTTTCCAACTCTGTGATTCTTTAAACAACAGGATGCCTGAAAATGTACTATATATATTAACAACAAATTTTCATTCTTTGTTGTTTCTCGTAAATCATTCTGTTTTCTCTGAATTTCCTCCCAGGTGGCCTGTTTGATGATAGTACATAGCACTTTAATTGAGGGACATCATTTAGTAACTCAGATTACTCAATTTTATTCATTGTTGGAGATTTCATCATCTCAGTATGATATAAAGAATTAGTCCTGTGGGAAGTGTTATGCTTGAATAAGTCTAAAATAGTACTTTATTTTTTTTCTCCCTAAAGATTCCTGCTTATGTTATTGTTCCTAATTAACCCTAAGTATTGCTTTCAGAGTATTTTAATTATAGTGAAATTACAATGCCTTGTTCATAGTAGGAGTTTAATATGTTTCTTGACTTGAATTTTATTGATTTCTAGGCTAAAATAGGAAGTGATTGTTTTTGAAATTTTTTTTAGAAGATTCTCTAATTCTAGCAAGAATTTTCATGCCCTTTTACTGTGAATATAAACTTATACTATTTTAAAAGCAAACATGTTTTTACAACTACTAATTTCTTTTGTGAAGAACTGGAATGAGACTGACTCCCCCTTGTGGTTGTCTATCCAATTTTTAAAATTTATCCAAAAAATCATAAAATTTGAGAGAGAAATATTGCATATGCATCGATTCATAGGATATGTGAAAAAGATTGGTTATATAAGTTTATTCATTTTCTTATTTTTCCATAATGTTTATGGGCTTTATTTCTGGAAAATCTTGGTTAATCACTGGTAAATTTATTGTTTGACGGCCATTTACTAGGTGTATTTTTAAAACAAAATTGAGTTGCTGTTTTTTTTCAGGGTATCACTGAGTTTGCTATACCATTTTTTTTCTTTTCTTTTGCTTGCTAAATCTTTACTTTTTAATTAGGAAATTTTCCCATATCTATTTTGTTTTAAAAAAAATTAAGCAAAACAGTGGTTACATAACTGGCACATAAAAACTTAAAGATTTTTTTTTCTCCTGAACTGTACTATGAAATGTAAATTTAGGGAAGTATAAAATAGAGTTGCTAAAACTCTGGGCTCATCAGAATTACAGATGACACTTAAGATGGGAGTGCTAGCTGTCACTCTAGATAAGTCAAGCTCTAAAAAAATTTTGACATACAAGCATTAGAGTGAATCTAATAAGATGAAATTCAAGAAGGGTAAATAGGAAGTCTCATACATGGGCACACACACAAAAATCAAATTAACAAGTACAAGATGGGTTAGATATGGTTAGACAGCAGTTTATCTGAAAAAAAAATTTCAATGCATGGTCAATTCAATATGAGTCACCAATATGACGTGGCAGCCAAAGTAGCTAATTGAATCTTAAGCTGCATTTTGGGGGGTGTAGCTTCTAGGGGTAAGGAGTGATAGGCTCCTTAAACTCTGTCCTTGTCTAATTTGTCTGGAGTATTGTATTCACTTCTGGGCATTACAGTTTAAGAAAGATATTCGTAAACTGGGGAGCATCTAGAAGAAGGCAACCAGGATGATGAAGGGCATTGAATCTGTGCCGTATGAGAATTGGTTGAAAGAACTGGAGTTTTTTTAGCCTGGAGAGAAGATGTAGGGGATCATGAAAGCTGTGTACAAGTGTTTGAAAGGCTGTCATGAGGAAGGATCAGATTTGTTCTCTTTAGCCCTAGAGGACCAACCAGGAGGAATGAGTGTAAATTGCAAAGAGGCAAAGTTAGGCTTCACGTGGAGACAGTCAGAGCTGTCCAGAAGTTAAGTGGCTTTCTTCCATGAGACATGGTGGGTCCCCCTTCTTGTAGGTCTTCAAGCAGAGACTAGATGGCTTCTTCAAATGAATGCTATGGGGGAAGATTCCTTGTGTGGGGTAGGGATTGGACAGGATGGCCACTGAAGTCCCTTCTCTCCCCCAAATTCTGTGATTCTGTGAAATGTAAACCCCCAAATATCCTTGAGACTTAGCAAATATTGGAACTGGAGCATAATCACAAACAAAATTGTTACCCACAGTCACTTGGACATAACATTGACCTGTAAAAGTTTAAGAAAAGCTAGTGTAGCCATGCAGAAGTTATACCCAGCATCATCTATTTATGGCAGCACACAGCAGCAACACGAAAACCAGCTGTGTTGTGCAATTTGACAGTGAATTTGACCCATTCTTCTTTTGAATAGATACATTCCCCATCTCAAACCCCCAACCATTAAACCCTCTCACATTGCCCACTAGCTTCAGGAACATTTATTAGAACAGCAATGTTTTTTAATAAATGTTCCTAGACCAAATACTTATAATTTCTCAACTAAAGGGAGTGAAAAGCTCTCAAAATATAAACACGTGTTGGAAGAAATTAAAACCACTTGGGAATAGGATGAAGTGTAAAACTCTGCTGTCATTTTGTCTGCAAGTGGAAATATCTTGAAGATATTTTCAGTGATCGTGAAGAAGATAAGCTTATATCCCAGTACATTTATCTGATTACAAAACATAATCATTTATCCACCTTTTTGAACATTAGACACAAAAGAACAGAAGATAGTAACCTGTCATAGGACTGCCTTTATTGGAACTCCTCAGATAAAGAATGAGAACGGCAACAATGGTAATAATAAAATATCTACTGACATATTGCTTTAAAATTCACAAAGCTTTTTGTTGTTGTTGTTGTTCAGTTACATCTGACTCTTCATGACGCCATTTTGGGTTTCCTTAGCAAAGATACTGAAGTGGTTTGCCATTTTCTTCTTCAGCTCATTTTACAGATGAGGAAACTGAGGCAAATAGGGTGAAGTGACTTGCTCAGAGTCACATAGCTACTAAGTGTCTGAGACTGGTTCTGAATTCAGGTCTTCTTGATTCCAAGCCTGGCACTCTATCCATTGCACCACCTAGCTGCCAGAAGCTTAATAGCATCTTATTTGAGCTTTACAACAAGCTTGTTATATAGGTACTCTGTAGTTATTATTCTTATTTTACACATGAAGAAACTGATACTCAGAGTTTAAGTGACTTGTTCATGATTACATAGCTAGTAAGTTTTGCAAGACAGAATTTGAATCAAAGTCTTTTTGACTCCAAGGCCAGCACTGTGTGTACCATGCAATGTAGCCAGGCCGTTGACACTTTACTTCTCCACATACTTTATTGTCCATGGCAATGACCACCCTAAAGGGGAAGAGCATGTTTTTAATATTGGAGTGCCAAATTCTCACCATTATTCCACTGCCATGCTTTTTGTCTGCCTCTAGTTAGTTCCAGGAGGTAGAGAATTAGCAAGTGAATGGGAGGAGGGCTGGCTGGGGTATAGAAATGTACTTGCTAGGCATTTTTGTTCTGTTTGGCTAGGTATTTTGAAGACATTTATCATATTTGGCTAGACTAGAAAATATTTAGGGCAGTTAGGTGGTGCTATGGATAGAATGCCAGGCCTGGAGTAAGTTCAAATCCAGCCTCAGACATATACTAGCTGTGTAACCCTAGACAAGTCACTTCACCCAGTTTGCCTCAGTTTTCTTATCAGTAAAATAGTTGGAAAAGAAAATGGCAAACCACTCCAGTATCTTTGCCAAGAAAACCCCAAATGGGGCCAGGTAGGTGGCACAGTGGGTAGAACATCGGCCCCAGAGTCAGGAGGACCTGAGGGACCCGAATTCACATCCGGCCTCACTAGCTGTGTAACTCTGGGCAAGTCACTTAACCCCATTGCCTAGCAAAAAAAAAAAAGAAAGAAAGAAAACCCCAAATGGGGGTCACAAAGAGTCAGACATGACTGAAATGAAGAAAATATTTTAGGATAAAAGTTTCTGAGCTTAAAAAGCTTTTGAATACAGTTACTTGTTTTTAAAAAGTTAGTAGAACATGGCAGCATAGCAATAAAAAGCCTCACTGCTTTCCTGGAGATCTGTAACACAGGCCAGCTGAGCAGAAAACATTAGCCTGCAGAATGTTTGGAGTTTTATTCCCCCTCAAGCAGTTTATAGCAGTGGTTTTCATTAGTATTTTCTTGAGGGTCATATTCAGATTTTGAGGATAGATAGAAGGTTCATTATCTATTTAGAATGAAATTTACAAAATTTTGCATTTGCTTAAAAAGATACTTATTTCTTTAGTAGTTTTAAAGTAAAAGATGGTATTGCCTTTCTATACTTTTTTTTCATTTTGTTCTCTTTTTTTCTCACTTACCTTCTATCACTGACCTAGACCCTTTCAATCAAAAGTGCGTAACTTCTAAAGAAGGATGGGAAAACCGCAGTGAGAAGATAAAGGAATCAGATACAAGCTGAGTTGGAGTAGCTGACAAGCTTGTGAAGTCTTTAAATACACTTGAGCCCTTGATGTAGGTGTTACCACCTTTGACACATCAAGAAAAAGCTTTGTCTTTGGTATCTTGGGACTTGCTGTGTTTTGTGAAAAGTGAATCCAATTCTTTTTATTATAGAATAACTATGGGAAGTGGACACTGCTGTCAGACTGTGCTCGTGACAAATTCATAAGCATATAAGTTTCTTCAAAAATATGATAAGCTACGAAATTATTTTGTTTGTGTGAAGTCTTTCTTAGCCACTAATTGGCTCATATCAATCAATCAAACATTTATTTAGTGCCTACTGTATGCCAGATACTATATAAAAAGAAGCAAAAGACAGTCCCTGTCCTCAAAGGGCTAACAATCTAATGTCAGTTTGGAGAACACTAGATCGAAAAGTTCAATGTTCTTTACTTTGGTTTCATACTCTTGTAGGGCAAGTTTCAAGTTAATCCTTCTTTAGGTCATTGGTATTCATTATTCATTGCTTTAAACTAACTGCAAGCTTCCAGGAGACAGTGACCATGTATTTTATGTATTCTGTGTAGCATTTGTCAGAGTTGTTGGATTTAATAAGGAATGGAAAATTAACTAGAGAGCTTATAAAATGGGCCCTTCAATTGTCATCCCCATCTGTTATGCTTTTGCATTTTTTTTTCACTCTGCTAACTTCCCAAGTCTTAGTCCTTTTTCTAGAAAATGTAATTCAAGGATTTGAAGATTGAAGTGCTGAGCTGAGCAGTATGGATGTTAAAAAATAGTTTTTCATTGGCCTGTCTGTTTAACTCTGTGCTGTTTGTCCTGCATAGACTGATCTGAATCACTAGTAACCATCTTTCAAAGAAATTTGTTTTCCTAAACAACGTTTTGCTTGCTCAGGCCTCTAACTCCTTGTTATTACTGTTAGATTTTTATGGGCATATATTATACAGTAAATTCTTTCAACTCTTATACTTGCTTATTTGGTTAGCTGGTTAATTGGATGGCAGTGTATTTGTAATTCACTGTGCTTTTTCTATAACATAATTTAACACCTTGTTTTGCAGGGCTGTCAGGAAACAGAAGCAAAAAAAAAGTAAGATGAAAATGGAGACCACTAAAGGACAATCTGTGAATCATGCAACTGTTACAAGGAAAAAGAAAAAGAAGAAAAGAGGACATCAATATCCTTGCTCCTAAATGTCCAGTGACCTGAGAATAAGATTTACAGCTTAACCTTTGGAACCATTTTCTGAAAGTGCTATACTGGACTTAAATTCTGTACTTTCAGAGATGTGCACCTTGAAAAACTTAATATTGTCAGGCAATGTGCTCTCTCTAATATAGGTGTTCTTAACCTTTTTCTGTGTCAGGGTCCCCTTTGGGGGGATTTTCAGAATGATGTCTGAATGCATAAAATAATCCATAAGGTATTAAAGAACCTGATTATATTTAAATATAGTTATCAATTTTTTTTTAATTTTTAAGTTCAGAGACCCCTGGTTATCTAGTAGATAAGGACCTGTTAGGAACCCAGATTCTTTCTTTGGTTGGGTTGTTCTTTTGGTCACTTTATTTCCAAAAATCTCAGTACTTAAAGTCCCTTTACTCTGTAAATGGGCATGATTAGCATTCCTATACAGAAGAATCTAGATAAGGATGAATGTGAAAGCCTGTAATGTTTTGTCTACAGTGACCATTAAAAGTGTAATAATGAGATTTTGAAATAGTGATGTCTATTTTTTTCCACAAATTTTGACCCAAAGCATTAAATAACAGCAACAATAGTAATGCATTTACAACTCCCTTAAAAAGTACAATGAGCATATATCATTGTTTTCAGATGGTATCTGATGACTCAGTATTTTGAAAGAATGCTCTTAAAATGTAAAGATTGAATAGTTACCTTATTAATATATCATTTTTAAGCAAAACTGTTTAGATGTTTGCTGATATTAGTATTGAAACATTTCTTTTTCCTTTTCAAACTTATACATAATGGTCCTACCAGCTGTCTTTCTCTATCCAAAAATAGTTTTCCTTACATTTTATTTCCTCTATATTTTATATTCTTGTGGAAATTCTGTGAGCTTACTTTGATGGCTATGCTTTTTTTTTTTTTTTGCAAGAACAGCTCCTTACCATGCCTTCACACACAGTGGAATTCTTATCCATGTCTCTCTAAAGTCTCTATAGAGGATCTTATCTATTGCACTGGACATCTTACTATAGTTCACTTAAAATTTTTTTAACTGTGAGTGCAAGCTACCCATCAACATGTTATTTCTCAGTTTCATTCATGACTAGCCCACTTCCTTTGCAGATTATTCACATCCATGGTATAATATCTCTTAACATAGTCAAATCTGTGCTTGAGGAAAATCATGGAGGATGGACTTGAGTTGGGAGAGGGGCAATTAGGAGGCCATTGCAACAGTACAGGGAAGAGATGATAATGTCCTTGAACTAAGGTATTGACTGTGTTAGTAGACATAGGGGTTAGATAATGCCAGAAATGCTGCTGAGGTAAAAGCAGCAAAATTTAGCAACTGATTGGATATGTGGGCTGAGGGAGACTTTATTAGGCTCCCTAGACAGAATGTGAACTCCTTGAAGCAGTTATTTTCATTTCTGTCTTTGTATCCCCAATCCCTTTTACAGTGCCTGATGTATAATGCAAATGTGTAATAAATGCTTGTTGAGAATAAATGAATGAATGAATTAAAAAACATTTATTAAGTGCTTACTAAGTGCCAAGCACTGTGACAAATCCTGGACATTGATAAAGAAAAAAATGAGAGCTTCTTAAGAAGTTCACACTAATTTGGGGAGGCAACACATAAAAAGACTTCAGCTGCAGGGTGGATGGAAAGACCTAGAACTCAGAAGATTTAGTGGAATGGGAAGAAGGCTAGTGTCACTGGATCAAAGAGTAGTTGTGGGGGAGGGGAGAGTAAGGTGTAAGAAGATTGGAAAGGTGGGGGGTTGGGGGAAGGTTTTGAAGGGCATTAAATGGCAAACAGAGGATTTCATATTTGATGCTGAAGTCTTCACTGGTGTGTCCTTAGGGTACATCAACATGTCAGATGGCAGTGGCCAGTAGCCAGAGGAGTAGAATGGCAAGGCTGGTGGCAAAGCCCAGAGTACTTTAGGATACAGTGTCAAGGCAGGTTAATACAAGTATTTGAAAGGATTTCACTTGAAACAGGGACTTGGCTTGTTCTGCTTGGCCATTAAAGAAGGAATTAGAGGCAATCAGTAGAAGTTACAGAGAGGCAGATTTAAGCTAAGAAAAAGGAAAAGAAAAGCATCCCAACAACTATAGCTGTCGAAAAGTTAAATGGACTACCTTGGATGGTACTGCCTCCCTCCCGAAGGAGTGCTGGTAAATGCTTCACAACTAACTGGCTCTCAAATAAAAAATGTATTCACAACACACTTTTAGTTTCATCTGTATTATTAACATTTTCTCCACTTTCTTAAATCTAAACCAACAAACCAGTAAATCAAGCCCTGATTTGTAGCATTTGCTGATTTCTGGGATGTTAATGCTCACTCTGAACACCTGCTTCCTCTTCCTTGGAGGTCTTCAGGCAAGAGATGGGATTACCCCTTTGCAGGCATGTTGGAGAGGGGCTTCTTTTCCAGGTATGTTTTTGGCTAGATAGCCAGGGAGGTTCCTTATAACTTGAAATTCTATGATTCTGTGAAAATTACACGAATTAAAATGTTGAAATGCTAACAACTTTAAATTTGAATGGTGAAGTTAATTCTCCTAGCAAGTACTTTAGAGAATGTAAAACAATGGTTCTCAAACTTTTTGCTCATGGTTCAGTATTCTTTGTAGTAAGGAACCACAGCACATTGAGCAGTTAAGTTGGTAACATTATGGGAGAATAAGGAGACTGGAGCATCTGCAGTTTTCCTTCAATAATAGCAGCTGTTTTTGTTGAGGTCTTTGGGAGTTCAAGGTCTGATGTGTTTTGAGATTAGTGTAATAGGCAAGTTTTGTTTGTTGTGTGAAAACTATTCTTATCATATGATGTATGCTGGATAAGTAAAATTTGTATTAAAATTATTTATGCTTTGCTTTTTAAATGACAAAATCAGCAACTTCACAGCACACCTAACATAACTCATGCACGGCACACCCTTTGAAAATCACTCATACAAAGGAAAACCAACTTCATTTTTTAAATGAGAGGTTTTTAATTGGTAAATCAGGACAGTTTAGGTTAAATCATGTAAGGTTCATTCACAAAAGCCACTGCAGAGACCAGAAGATAACTTATTCTTACTGTTTGAAGCCCTACAATTTAGGATTTGTGATCTGATACAGATTGTAGGAGATAACGGTAATGTAAACCAAGCAGATCAGATCTCAACATTTTGAAAGGTAAATTCAGTCCATTCATCTAGTCAGTAACAGTGATTCTTAAAACACCTTACTTTGTTGATGCTGATTGCTTAGTAATTTACAAAAAGCTTTTACTTTTCCATTGAGAAGGGAGTTGGAGGAAGAATAAGGATTAGAATAGAGTAGTGAAAAAGAAGTCAGGGCCATTGAAGCGTCTTTTAAGTAAAATGCGCAAGAGAGCAAAAGGAAGAACAGAAAGAATCACAAATAGGACAGTTGTGAAAGTTAGAGGTTAAATTTTTTATGTCATATATAATATGTATATTTTAAAAAAACAAGTTGTACATAATAGAGACCTGCAATTTCATTTACTAAGTCAGTCCATAAACACTACCTACTATGTGCCAGGCACCATGCTAAGCATTGGGGACACAAAAAGATGCAAGACAGCCTCTGCCCTTAGGGTACTCACAGTTTAATGGGGGAGACAACAAACAAGCCACGTGCAGGAAAAATAGGAAATAATTTTAAAAGAGAAGGCACTAGAATGCAGAGGTGTTAGGAAAAGTTTCCTGTGGCAAATGGGATTTTATTTGGCACTTCAAGGAAGTCAATGAAGCTATTAGGTGGAGATGAGGAGGGAAAGCATTCCAGGCATGAGGGGATAGTCAGAGAAAATGCCCAGGGTGCCAGATGTTTGTGGAACCAAAAGGCCAGTGGCACTGTATCAAAGAGTAGATGGTGGGGAGAAAGGTATAAGAAAATTGGAAAGGGGTGGGGGGGGGCAGTTTTGAAGGGCTTCAAATGCCAGAGGATTTTATATTTGATCCTGAAGGGAGCCCCTGGAGTTTATTGGGTAGAGGGTGGCATGATCAGACTTGCACTTTAGGAAAATCACTTTTTGGCAGCTGAATGCAGGGTGGACTGGCCTGAGGAGGCACTT
Source organism: Vombatus ursinus (assembly GCF_900497805.2). Classification (NCBI taxonomy): domain Eukaryota; kingdom Metazoa; phylum Chordata; class Mammalia; order Diprotodontia; family Vombatidae; genus Vombatus; species Vombatus ursinus. The sequence continues at coordinate 34,073,593 of NW_020954596.1, forward strand.
GAGGCAGGAAGATCCAACAATGATATTTTAATAGTCCAGACGTGAGGTGATGAGGCCCTGCACTGGAGTGGTAGTAGCTTCAGAGAAGAGAAAGAGGCACATATCAGAGATGTTGCAGAGGGGAAATTGATAACCTTGGCAATTGGATTTAGAGAGTGGGAGATAGTGAGGAGTCTAGCTGGTGAGCCTGTGGAATTGGGAGGATGAAATTGCCCTTGACAGTGATAGAAAGGTTAGGAAGGTGGCAGGGTGTAGGGTTTAAGGGTAAAGATAACAAGTTCAGTTTTAGACGTGCTGGGTTTAAGATGTCTACTGGACATTCAGTTTGACATGTCTGAAGGGCAGTTGAAGATGTAAACTTGGAGATCAGCAGACAGGAGGTCAGCATATTAGGTGGATTTGAGAATCATCAACATAAAGATGATAATTAAATCTGTGGGAGATGATCAGGCCACCAAGAGAAGAGAGCTAAGGACAGAGCCTTTTGGGACACAGGGTCAGTGGGGGTGTGGTGACCTAGATGAGGACCTATATATATAAAAATGCCTGTTTTATTTGGTATAATTTAGTTCAATTAAGAGAGAATAAAATCTTTAGAAATAAATTTTAGCTATTGATTTTGTTTGTGCAAAACCTTTTCAATTTTGTGTAACCAAAATTGTTTATTTTCTTTCATGTTATCCTCACTGTCTCTTTTTTGGTCAAGAGTTCTGCCTTTATCCAAGGTTGTGAAAGGATCAGAAATTTTGACTCATCCAAGAAAATATATAATAATTGGCTGATCTGGAACTGAAAGCAGGGTCTTCTGACTACTATTCTAGTGCTCTTTCCATTATACACTTCCCACAATGGGAAACAGTCTGTATTTGTTGAGAAGCCAAATCACTGAATGGCCAAAAAAACCGAAACAAAACCCCAAAGGAAATGATTGAAATTTATGTGAATGTTCTTGCTCTCTTTTGTCCATCAACATTGGTAGTACTGTACAGGAAGGACTTTATAGAGCCTCCATAAATCTGGCAAAAAAAAAAAAAAAAAACTATAGGTAACAAGCCTGCTAATAATAATAGCTAGCATTTACATAGCACCTACTATATGCAAGCATTGTGCTATGTACTTTACAAATATTTTTTCATGTTATCTTCACAACTAGGTGTTATTATCCCAGTTTTACAGTTGAGGCAAATGGAGGTTAAATGACTTGCCTAAGATCCCACAGCTAGCAAGTGTCTGAAGCTGGATTTGAGCTCAGTTCTTCCTAACTCTAGCCCCAGCACTCTATCAGTTGTACCACCTACCTGCCCCTTATATGCATTGTTGTACATAGTAGTCCAATTTCCACTTTGGATAAATGTCCTACCCTTTTTGTTGGCCCTGCTAGTATTATTGACATTCATTAGCATAGTCATAGGCTTAGATTTCGCTCTAGAAGAGAGTTTAGAGGACATCTAGTCATAAATCATACACCTAGAGCTGGAATGGTAACTCAGAGGGCATCTTATATGTAGTCCCTTCATCTTACATAAAAGCAAAGTTGCCCAAGCTCCCCCAGAATGTAGAGTGGTAGCTCCGGGGTGTTCAGATCTAGATCTTCTGGCACCCAATCTGGAGCTAGTCTACTGCATAAGGGAAACCACGTGGCTTCCCTCAAACATGGTCAGTTTAATCTGGACACTGCTTGAATACCAATGGAACATACAGGCACTCTGGGTACATGACCCGCCCTGATAGCATTTTTTACACCACTTCTCCCAAGTAATTCCCATTTGCAGCCTTCTCACATCCAGCATGTGTTTCTCCATTGCTCTTTGGGTGACTTCTGTCTTTAATTCTTCAGATGCTGCATCATTTGCAGCCTTATAACGTAACTAGAAAAATTGTGGTGTTAAACAATTGGGTCCTGATTTCAGGGAAAAGCTTCTACTTTGCCAATTTTGTTCTGTCTGGAGGCTTTCTTGTACTGCCCTTTGGGATCCTGAATGTCTTTCAGACTACATTAAGGGTCAGTGGAGGGAAGAGAATAAGCATTTATATAGATAATACCTACTACATGCCAGGCACAGTGCTAAGTGCTTTTACAAATATTTATTTGATCCTCACAACCTTAGTGGTAGGACAGATACATCATGCTTGTGTGATGCTGAGCAAATCGCTCATCCTCTTAGTGCCCCAAGCAACTTTCTGTGACTAAAATGTCTTAAAGAGTTAGCTGCAGCTCTACATTGGTAGATAGAATTTCCTGACGGGAGTTCCTTACGCTAATGAAATCACAATTCTAGACCAAAGATAGATTGTTGCTCAGTTGTGTTAGACTCTTTGTGACCCCATTTGGGGTTTTCTTGGCAAAGATGCTGGAGGGGTTTGCCATTTCCTTCTCCAGTTCATTTTACAGATGAGGAAACTAAGACAAACAAGGTTAAGTGACTTGCCCAGGGTCACACAGCTAGAAGTATCTGAGGCAAGATTTGAACTCAAGAAGATGAGTCTTCCTGACTCCAGGCCCAGCACTCTATCCATTGCACTCTAGTCTAGATAGATAGACCCACAGATAAAATAAAGCTATCAAGGTTTTTACAAATGTCATTGTGAGGGCCTCTCTTTTATATCCAGGGAGCCTGACTCCATTCTATTGTTACGAGAGAAATGTCTCCTCTGAGTTCATGGGGTAAGTTACTGGTGCTGAAATAAATTTACCATAACGCAGAAATTATAAAGGTAAAAACCATGTTTTATTACTTTTAAGCACAGGTTCAGGACTTTAAAAAAATAACCCTGAACAAAAATTAGGACACTAACGAGGCTTTTTATAGACAAAGTTACATTAGAGAGATAGAGAAGTAATTCTTTTACATATAGCAATTTCATACATCCTCTTAACACACACGTATATATACATACATATATATGCATATATATATATATATATATATACACACACACACATATATTCATAATCCCAAGCTTCATGCAGGATCATAAAACTTAAACTTAGTTAAGCAGAATTATATTCTCATACATGGCTTAAGGAAACAAATCTAGTTAAACAGACTCTATAGGTAAACTAAGGTTACACATTAAACTACATTTAGAGGGTTGAGTGAGCTGATTGGGAAGGGAGATTTACATGCCTATGGTCAAGTGAATTCTCCCTCAAATCAGGTAAGTCAAATTACTTGGCAGAAGGCTTGACTCTCTTTTTGGCTTCTTCTCTGAGGAATCTTTCAAGCTTCAGGTAAAATTTCACATTTTATGGGATAGGTTTCAGCCTGCTCAATAACCTAACTAGGAGAAACAGTCCTGACCCTCCTCCCCCCCAAAAAAATTAATAAAAGGAAATAAAAAATTTTTAAATTCTCATAAAACTATGCACAGATGCCTCCCATCTCAGTACTCAACCAGTTTAACCCTTTGACTACCAAAACAAATACTAAGAATAAAACTGAAATTAAAGAGGTAACTTTTATTCACAGTTCTTGTTGCTGATATGAACTATTTTTCCCCAGTGCAACAACTCCAGCATTGTCATGTAAATAGTCCTAGAAGCCTCACAGCTCCTCTTGATTGTTCAATTTGGGGAAAGCTGATTGATTCTGAGGTAACTACAAAACTTTCTGCTTCCCTCCTGCAAGAAACCTCACTCATCCCGGCAAGTCTTCCCTAATGTGCTTTGTATTGTTTATCACCTCAAAATAGTAAAGTAAGTTTCGGCCCCAACTCCCTGCTTCCCCTTTTGGAAGTAATTCAAGTCTCTCTTGGGGGTGAGGGGCAGAAGAGGAGAGAGATGTCTATCTGTCTTGCCTCCCTTCAAAACACAGGGCACCCTCATGGCACATATGCTCTCACTACACTTGTTTCTATATTGCCTTAGTGAAATTTATTGTTCATGTGCCTAATCCAATTAAGCCTTTTGGTAAAGTCCACATTTCTTCAATAGAAAGAACATTTTCTTGACTCAGGGGTTCTTAAACTGGGGTCATTGATAGACCTCCCCCACCAAGAATCCATAGATAGATTTCAAGGAGTCCCTGAAATTGCATGGGGGAAAATTACACCTTTTTTTCCCCCCGATATATTTGGTCTCCTTTATATTTTATGTATTTTATGTATTTAAAAACCTTATTCTATGAGGGGTCCACAGATTTTACCAAACTACCAAAGGCTTTCATGACACAAAAAAAGGTTAAGAACTCCTGCACTAGAATAACTTCATATGCCTAATCCCCCTACTCTCCTTTGGTAGTTAACAAAAGGAATCTACTTTGGTAGTGTAGTAGCTAACTAGTTGTATGGAATTTCCAAAAGGAATATCTTGTCAGCTCATATACTCTGATTATTATTTTGGAAAAAGCACATCTTTCAGCAGATTTTTAGGTAGTTAATAGTTCTCAACACTTTGTGAGTTTGACATGCAAAGCATTTAACATTTAAGATTGTGAATGGTGGCATCATTCATTCATTCAATAAACATTTATTAAGTATCTACTATGTGCCAGGCACTGTGCTAAGCACTGGGGACACAAAAAGAGGCAAAAGAAAGTCTCTGCCCTCAAGGAGCTTACAAGTAATGAGGGAGACAATATGCAAACACGTATATACAGAGCAAACTATATTCCGTGGCAACTGGAAAATAATTAACGGAGGGAAGGTACCGGTTGGGGAAGCCTTCTTGTAGGAGGTGGCATTTTAGTTGGGACTTAAAGGAAGCCAGGGCGGTCAGTAGTGGAGGAGAGAACAGAAAGCATTCCAGGCCTAAGAATGGGATTTTAGGAAAACCAGGCCTTCATTTTTAAGTGATTGAGTGATCTACAGTCACCCTTTTAGAAAATATGGGACTGCCTGCCTTATGCTGAACCCCCATTTAAAATACTGGTTTTGCAGTCTGCCCTTTTCAGTACAAATGGAAAGAAGGCCTGGTCAAAGCTGTTTCAGTTTTTGAAAAAACAGCTATGAAACTATAAAAACGTCCCTGCAGTTTGAATCCTGATTAGAAGGAATCCAAAGCTGATCATTGCGTCACCAGGTGGGAGGGTGCAAATAATAAAATAGCAGGAATGATTTTCTAAAGCACCTGGAGCTCATGAATTTAAAAAAAATTTTTATTAACTATTTCAATATAATTGGTTTTCTTTGGAAATATATGATATTTCACTTATTTTATGCACAATGCACCGTTTTTCACCATTGCAATGTTTGTAAAAATGAGTCCTCTGGCCACCAGTGGAGGTGTTTTGTTTGCTGTTTGACTGTAAGCTCCAGGAGGGTAAGAATCGAACCTCCTCTAAGGTGAGCTCAGCACTGGCTGGTGAGAGCAATAGAGCTGAACTCTATCCAAGTATCCACCACCTCCCCGAAGGGGGCCACAGCGTCATCCTAGATCGGGCGCGCGCGCGGGGGGAACCTGGCGGGCGCGTGCCCGGCACCGGCAGGAAGTCCCGACCCCGGAAGTGCCTCTCACTGCTCGCCGGCAGCCGCGGCTAGCTCGGCCCGGGAGCACGGGATACGAGTCCCTGTTTCGCGCCACAGCGAAGTGAACCTACCCGGTAATGCGGCTGCGCGGGAGGCGAGGGGCGGGGCCGGGAGACGGCTGCCGGGAGTCTGGAGGGTCCGGGTGGGCGGGAGAAGTGGCAGCCGGGGTCCAGTTTGAAGAGGGGTATTTGTCATTGCAGGACCACCCCCACGATGCCGGCCTTCCGACAGGTGGGAGAGAAGCAGCTGCCCCAGGAGATCATTTTCATGGCCTGGTCTCCCAAGAGGGACCTCATTGCCTTAGCCAACAAAGTGGGGGAGGTAAGTGAAAGAGGGAGGGGTGCTCCACCCCTCCCCCCCACCCCCACAGCGCCTCGGCCACTTCGCCTCCCTGGGCCTCAGTTTCCCCCTCCAGCTCCAAGTCTGTTACGATGCCCCAGAGCCCCTCTCTGGGGAAGGGGCTGCGCTAGGTTCTGGGAGGAGCACAAAAGAAGAATATCATTAACTCATGGATATCGTTGTAACACTTTTTCCTTAAAATAATCCAGTGAAGAAGCTTTTGAAAAACTTAACAAAAATAAACATTGATGTAGAAGACAAAAGTTCTCTCTTTTTCTTTAGAAATCGAATTTGCTTTAATTTTTTTCTATTTAAGAATTCTATCATACAGAAACAGTTAATAACAGTCGTATATTAAAATGGAGAAACAGTAAGTACTGATATGGAAGAAGCAAGCAAGGTGTGCCACCACTGGCCTGATGATTGTGCTAGTTTGGTTTCCCATGCAAGTTAAAATATTTTCCAAAAATGCAGTAATATATAGAAAAGTAGCACATTACACTTTTATCCATTGTCTGTTCTTTAAAATATCTACATGAAAAGACAAAGGAAAGGCAAAAAAAAAACAACAAGCAAACCCTTTTACTATGCAAAGCATGGATTTAAAAGATTGTGTTATCTGCATTGTAGATGAGGAAACTGAGGCTCAGTCAGCAAGCTTCTGTGAAGTGCTTCAAACATTGTACTAAGTACTGGGGACACAGAGAAAGGTAAAAAACAGTCCCTACTTTGCCTCAAACAAGTGAAGTGATTTACCCAATGTATGTAGCAAGTATTTGGCAGAATTGTAATTAGATTCCAGGTGCAAAACGTTCTGGGTTTTTTTGGTTTTCGAGGATGATGCTGGAACAGGGAAGAGAGTTAGATGGAGAACCTGGGCATTAATGAATTTTTAGGTGTTCAGTTGGTAAATAAAGATGCAGGGGAAGGGCAAGTGAAAGCATGGGATTCCTATGGAAAATTTGAGTAAGTAATTTTGTTGGCCTATAGAATATCCCACTGGATTTATAGTAAAAAAAAAAATTTGCTTGGGTTTGTATCTCCATTCAATAAACACTTACTACCTATGTGATTTTGAACAAGTCTTCTCACCTCTCGGTGTCTCAGTCTGCTCACTCTCCTGTCTTCATGCCTTTGCAGTAGCTATCCCCCAGACCTGGAATGCACTTCCTTCTCTTTTCTGCCTCTTGGAGTCTCTGTGTTGCTTCAAGATTCAGTTCAAGTGCTTCTTCTACGTGAAGCTTTTTTTTAATCCTCTCGGATGCTAGTGCCAACTTGTATTCATCTTCCATGTGTTATGTATATATTTATATGTGTACGTTTTGTCTCCCTCATTTAAATGTAAGCTCTTTGAGGGCTGGGACTAAAGTTCCACTTTTGTTTTTATTTCTTCAGTGTGTAGCTCAATGTCTGTGCACAATGCTTAATAAACGCTTCTTGAGTGATGGCTTTAGATCTTATGAGCCTATGAATATGTGAAGGGGAGTAGTGAGACGTGAGTCTGGAAAGGTAGGCTACTTGTAGTGAGAACTACGGAGGATCTTGGACTTTTTTGGACCTTTGATTTCATCTGTGTAAGGAAATTTTCCTCCACCAGTACCGATGGGCTGAGAGGTTAATCGTGGTTATGCATGTGTCAGAGATAGTAATTGAACCAGAATGTTTTTGACTCAGTAGGGCAACTTTGGAGAGTTTTCTAGGGTGATGGGACAGAGTGAAAGGAGGAGACAAATGCTAGAGGCACCGAAGAACACTTAAATATTTATGTCATATACATGTAAGCTGCTTGAGCATAGAGATAATTTTATTCTTTATATTTGTACCCCCAGCACCTAGCATAGTGGCTCGCACATAGTAGTAAATGCTTATTGATTGTTTTTTTAGCATACTGGATGTCTAGAGACATTTCGAACTCAACACATACAAAACTCATTCCCTTTTCCCCCAAACCTATCCTTCTTCCTAACTTCTTAAGTTTCTGTCAAAGGCATCACCATTCTTTCAGTATCCCAGGTTTGCAACCTTCCTTCGTAACCTTGCCCCAATCTGTCTTTTCAACCACATTGTACTTTACTTCCCCTCCACCCTCTGGGATCTAGCCAAACTGACCTCTTTGTTCTTTACGCATGATACTGCATATCCCATCTCCATACCTTTGCACTAGCTGTCCCCAGTGACTGTAATGCACTTCTTCCTCATCTCCACCTCATAGAATCCCTCTCTTTCTTAAAAAATGCAGTTTAAACACCACTTTTGACATGATTTCTCAACAGCTAATGCCATTCCTCTCAAACAACCTTGTAGTTAATTACTTTCTATTTATTCTTTTTTATACTTAAAAAATGTTTCTCAGATTATAAGTGCCTTAGGAGAAGGAATTTTATTGTGTTGTTTTTTTTTATTGTGTTTGCATCCCTAGTACCATTCCTAGTCTATAGTATGCTTAATAAATGCTTGTTGATCGATTGATTGTTACTTGTTAGGATCCTAGTATCCTATGCCCTAGTTCTTAAATGATCAACTTTTGGAGGCTAACATTAAATTATAAATATCTTCCTTTAGATTGAACCTAATTAGTAGGAGCCTAAATTTGATCATTGTATCCTCAAGCTTGGGAGAAGCAGTTAATAAAAGAGCAATGATCAGATTTTCTTGAGTGGGGGTTGTTAACCTTGGCTCAATGAACTTTAAAAAAATTTTGATAACTACATTTCATTATAATTGGTTTCCTTTGTAATCTTATGTATTTTATTCATCTAAAAACATTATTCTAAGAAGGTTCCATAGGTTTCATCAGACTGCCAAATAGGTCCTTGACACAAACCTGATTAAGAATGGCTATTGTAGTGTAACCATACTCAAGGATGAGTCTAGTGTTGTCAGGTTTTCCCAAAATGCACTGATTTTCCTGTCATAAAATAATTTGGATTACTAATATTTATTTCGACAAAAGCTCTTATCTGAAGTGCTGCCAGAATTAAGATTTATTGGAACAGGTGTTTGAGGAAAACAATGTACTGTGTCTACCTCAAACTAAGCCATCTGCTGCCAACCTCCTTTTATAACAACTGAAATTGTCTTTTTTTTAATTTTGCAGGGTGTTTTTTAATTTTTAAAAAATTCTTGATGCACTAATATTTCTTCAAGAAGTCTCATTTTGTTAATCTGTCACCAACAAAGCCACCTTATGTTGTTTATATATTGAAGCATATGTAATTATTCTGCATACTAAAACCACTAAAAAACTTTAAATTTCAATTCTGCTAGATGTAGTGTTAATTGTCATGGACTGAAAAGAGGAATATTTATATTCCTTTGCATACCCAGTGCTAATATTGAAACACATGTACATTTATGATATTAATTGTTGCCCTTCTATTGACAAAAAAAGGTTAGATAATTTACTAGGTGCATAATTAAATTAGATTTTCTCTTTTCTTCAGTTTTTTAAAATATATTTTTACAGTTCTTTCAGACAGTACTATCTGTGAACAGCTAGTTGATGACTTAGGAAATAGGAACTTTAATCTTTATAACTGGCTTGCTTTAAGACTCAGCTTAAGTTCCATTCTTTGCAGCAAACCTTTCCTAGTCCCCTCTTGCTACAACTACTTTCTCTTTGAGATAACCTTCTCTCTGCTCTGTATATATTTTGCATGTATATAGCTACTAACATATTACTCTCCCATTGGAATGTGAGCTTCTTGAGGTCAGGAGCAGTGTTTTTGCCTTTCTTCCTATCCCTGACCCTAATCACAGTACCTGGCAGATAGTAAGCATTTAAAAAATGCTTAGTGACTGAGTTTATTTTTTTTTATTATTATTAAAAAATTATCTATTTTAAGAATCTGTTTTATACATGTAAAATAGGAAACTTTAAAAAAAAATCTGACATTTTGTCTGTTTCTCAGGTTTTACTTCATCGACTAGCAAACTTTCAGCGGGTTTGGAGTTTGCCACCAAATGAAAATACTGGAAAAGAAGTGACATCTTTGGCTTGGAGACCAGATGGAAAAAGTAATGATAGTACTATTGTAAAAATTTTTATTATCACAGAAGGGAGTTTTGGCAGAAACCTTGTTCCGAGAAAGAATTTTATGCCCATACTATGTGCTAGAGTTCTTAAATATTACTTATTTCATTCTTTTTAAAAAGCTCTCAATTTCATACAACTCCAAGTGAAATTTTAATGATTTCTTTCTGCAAAGATATTGCTTAAATGAAGTATTATTGAACATATACAAATGTTTTCTTTACCTTTTCCACTTGGCCTTGCAGTTTCTTGTATTTAGCTTGTTTGCTTGACATTTCCCTAGCCTAGTTCTTTTGGACTTTATGGCATTTAGGAGTTATGTGGCACGTAAGTCTCTATATCTTTGTAAGTACATTCAGCTCACCTGTTTCCTTCTATTTCTTTATTCCACAAAAAAAATCCACCAGGTAGCCCTGGGTTTTTGAAGGCTGTGTCACTAAAGCACTTGCTTTGGCTGGTTCTGCCAAATTGGAAAAATTTCATATATGTCCCTAGAGATAATGTTATCTGCTGTTGGAGAACCCAGAGAAGATCATTGGCTACAGGATAGCCATTGCGTGATGAAGTATTTGTCCACAGTAATTCTGTGAAGAACTTGACAGCATCCTCCAAACCAGGTCAACATTTACTTTGGTATTTGATGACTTCAGTTTGGAGGTGGGCACAGGGAAGATCTTGAAAATTGTAAAATGATGTTTGTGAAACAGTTTCTGATGTGGGGCTCATTTCTGAGTTAGCTACCTATGTATAGTCGGGTCTTGGATTGCTTAGCATAAAGATCCAATTACCAAATCTGGAGAAAAGATGAAAATGTGAAGGAGACAATGTATATAATTGTAGCAGCTCCAACTTGACTTATTTAAGCCATTGACTTTGAAAAATGGGAAGTGGACAAAAGTAAAGATTGTTTTCTTGCCGCTGTTTTTTAGATACGTTTGACTGTTATAAAATAATTGCCACATTGGAGAAGCCAAAAGAGCATAGAAATCAACAAACACTTGATCTCATTGCTTAGTAAGAGATGGCAGACAAGGGCGATTGTGGTTTAGAATATAACCTCATTTACAGAAAACTGTATGGAAGAATGAAAGAAGATTACAAGCAATATTGGGTCACAAAATAATGAAAGGCAGTGGAAGAGGAGAAAAATCCTGCTGAAAGCTGATAATCAGTTAAGCCAAATTATGAGAGCATTCATAAATGAAAGCGGGAGACCTCAAATACATGAAAAGTGACTCTGTATCTATAGAAATCTGTTCTTATAATTAATCTGACAGTGGAACCACCACATTTGGATACCCTTTCCCCTCCTTCCCCCCATGACCAACAGGATACAGGGAGTAGTGGCAAGAGTTGGGAAGAGCAAATTGTGCCTGTTGAAGTGAGTCTGTGCAGTGGGAATCTGGTGGAACTGCCCCAGTTTTCACAAAAAAAACTTGGGTCACTTCTCCATAAATCACAAAGAGATTTTCTAAAAGACTGAAAAAGATCTGATAGTATTTTAACAAAAAATGCAATTGAGAAGACATCAGTAATTATTTATCTGCTTACACTTTTTCATGTCCAAAAAATATGAGAATGGTACAGGCATTAATTAAATGTAGAATAATGGCAACGGGCATCTCTATAGGGCTTTATTCTGTCACTTGGTGAACACAGCAGCCCAGTGGGGTAAGTTCTGCAGGTATTACTGCTTTGTTTCATAGATGGTGAAGCTGCGTCTCAGGTTCAGGGTCACACACATAGGCCATGTCAAAAGTAGAATTCAAACTTTTCAAGTCTTTTCTGACTCTGAGTCTGGCACTTTTTCTTTTGTACTCTGTAGCAACTCCAGGAGCTTCCTGTTGCTTCTTAGATTAAGTGTAAACTCCTCTGTTTGCTTTTAAGGCCCTATACAACCTGGCCCCCAACTTATCTTTCCAGTCTCAATGGATATTATTCCCCTTCCTGCACTCCATGATCCAGCCAGATTGGCCTTTTCTTTGTTCCTCACACATGATACTCTGATCTCCTTTCTTGGTGCCTTTGGAGTGGCCATCCTAGAAGCCTGTTATGCACTTCCCCCCTTACCTCTTCTTCAAAGAGTCCCTTTTTTCTTTTAAGATGCAACCAAGATCTCTTCTGCATGTAGCCTTTCCCTGTCCTTCAACTACTCGTGTCCTCTCTCCCAAACAACCTTGTATTTAATTACTTTGTATATATGCACTTTATGTGTTTTATATTTATATAGCTGCTTATTTTCTTTGCTGTGAGGATGTAAGCTCCTTATGAGTAGAGATTAGGTTTTTTTTGTACTTGTGTCGCCATTGCCTGATGAGTGGTGCCTGACACATAGTAGACACCTAATAAATATTTGTTGATTGAGTATTATGAATGAATGAATGAATGAATGAATGTGTATGGGCAAAATACAGCCTCAAAGCCTCTTCCCTTCACCTCCCTCTTATGTATGTGTTAAGATGGTAAAGCTACTAAAAGCTTCTTTGATAGATAAAACCACAATGATAATTTGTTCAACAGGTTTTTTTTTTTAATATATTTAGGAAGGCATAAAGTGTGTGTGTATGTGTGTGTGAGAGAGAGAGAGAGAGACAGACAGAGAGAGAGAGAGATTAAAAATCCAAGTGGATGGGATATTTCCTTTTTCATTCCATATAGGTATTGAGGTTCTGCAGTTGCTTGTCTGTCAGTCTGCTGATTGTTTTGAGCACTGAATAGTACTGCAGGACTTCACCAGTGAGATCCACAACTACTCAAATGAAATTAGCCTAAAAAACCATATTGGGAAAAAAAGCAATTGAAGAATAATATGGAAAATTATGACATGCAGCAGCCCCTTGATTTAGTCCATTGGTACATATATCCTGAAAAAGCAATTCAGATAGACTGTGAATTGGTCCCATGATTAAATAAGATGAGAGTGAACTGAATAGCATTTGGGAAATTGCATAGGACTTCTAATAATCACATGGATATTACCAAAACAAATCTTCCAGTTTTTTCTAGTGCTGTTATATGACTACAAATCCTGTAATACAGTAGTCTTATAAGAATTAAAGCTGAGGGTAACCAAAAGAGTAAAATGGAAAGACATATCATGGGCACAAGTTTACTGCAGTCTGTTTATTACCAGCAGTGATTTACATGGGAGAAGTTCTATAAAGAATGTCATTAAGGACATTTGTGACCAGAGAAGGTTCGTTTGTCGTATACTGAGAACTAATAGTAACATGGTCTGGAGGTTTTCATGAAATTCACAAAACATTAAGAGATCTAGAAGTATGTTGGAGAGATTCTCTGGAAGATTCATGTAAGGTATTAATGAGAATCACACAGGATGAAAAGGCATGGATAAGTGATAGAGTAGCCACACTGATGAGAACAGATACATTGAAACACCAAAGAATATCCCTAATTTTTATAGTTGATAAAAATTAACCATCATTAATAGAATTTAATATGTTAGTGGTTAGGGTTCTTCCTTGTCCCCTTGCACATATAATTTGAGGGATTTTGTTCAGCTGCATTTTATTTGTACAGTGTGCTTGTCTTGAGAAAGAACCATAGTGAAATTGACATGTACTGTTAAATCAAAAAGTTTTATTAATCAGTAAATGAGTATCAAATATCTGCTGTGTACCTGGCATTGTACCAAGTGCTAGGGAAACAAAGGCTTATGAAAGATCACACAGTAAGTGTTGGTTAAATAGTGAGCAATAGGTTATCACTAAAAAATTTAAATATAAGTGTCTCTGTCAAATAAAGACTATTTGAGAGTTATTTCAAGTAGTATTTTTTTAGGAAGGAGAGGCAGGAATTTACAAGGGCCTTGTACAGATTTGTACATTAGTTAATGCTGGATGATATTATCTGAGTCCATATTTGAAATTCAGAGAAATAATTTGATGTATTAAAAATATTTTTTAGTGACCCATTCAGAGACTCCGCACTGTAAAATTTAATTGTCGTCAAAGAGGAATATACTTCTGATTCCCATGTTTGCATTTGGTAAAGAAATATAAAGGGTAGAAAAAGTGTTAAAAACTAGACAGATCAAATTATTTCTTCTAGGCTTGTTTATAGATTCCACTGTATCTTGGTGATAAAGAGAAGTCATATAGCAATATATTATTGTTGTTTATCTGTTAAATGCATTGTGCCAGATGACACACATGGTTTTTAATCTAGGAACTTCTACTATGTCAGATGTTTAATACTTGGATCTCAAGTGAAAGTTTCAGATATATAAGTATATACAAATATATACGTTATGTTAATGCTACATATGAAAATGTAATAGGTTCACTTTTAAGCTTAAGTTATAAAAATCCTTTATGGACTTTTTTTTTTTGGTCTTTAAAAATTTCTTGGGACAGCTGGGTGGTGCGGTGGCCTTGGAGTCAGGAAGACCTGGGTTCAAATCCAGTCTCAGACACATGACACTTACTAGTTGTGTGACCCTGGGCAAGTCACTTAACCATGACTGCCTCACCAAAAAGTGGAAAAAAAAAACAAATTTCTCAAGAGTTTAACATTGCATTAATATTATCATAAGGTAGAATTCTTAATTCTAACAATAGTTGTGAAGATTTATTTTCAATAGATCAAATTAAACAGTAGCAAATTAAAAACATTAACTATTCAGGATTTTTGAGCCAGAATTCACTTTACTAGTTTGTTTTTTGATATGGTTACATTTTTCTGTGTGAATCACCTAATATTTGATTGCCTTTTCCTTGTAGTTTTGGCCTTTGGTCTTGCTGACACCAAGAAAGTTATTTTATGTGATGTTGAAAAGCCTGAAAGCTTGCACTCTTTTTCTGTGGATACGCCTATTACTTACATGCATTGGATGGAAGTAACTGCAGAAAGCAGGTAGGTCAAGAAATTTTAAAATTTGCATTAATATAAATTCAAAATACATGTCAACGGTAACTTTAAATGTAATTTAGGAGTACCTGTGGGGCCATCTTTCTCCCTAACTTTACCAAAATAGGTTGCCTTTTTTTTATAATACTCCACTAAATTCTTTTCTTTTGTTAAGCAACAATGTCTCAAGAACTGTGTATATGCATGTGTGTGTGTATATATTACATATATACATATGTATAAAATCTGATCATCTCTACATCATGAAAGAAATTAAAATTACTTTTTTGTTGTTTTTTTTTGTTTTTTGTTTTTTTTTTGGCTAGGCAATGGGGTTAAGTGACTTGCTCAGGGTCACGCAGCTAGTAAGTGTTATTTGTCTGAGGCCGAATTTGAACTCAGGTTCTCCTGAATCCAGGGCCTGTGCTCTATCCACTGTGCCACCTAGCTGCCCCAGAATTACTTTTAAAAATGCAATACAAGCTATTCTTGTCAAGTAATTCTTATAAATTCTTATTTCTAAATAATTAGGAGTTTATTGTGATTCATTGATTTTTAGGAATTTTTTTAAAAAGCATTACTTCATTAGTGATGATTCATATACCAGTTTACAAATATTATGCTGAGGATCCAAAGGCTTTCAGGACTACTT
The DNA here is from genome assembly GCF_900497805.2 of Vombatus ursinus. NCBI lineage: Eukaryota > Metazoa > Chordata > Mammalia > Diprotodontia > Vombatidae > Vombatus > Vombatus ursinus. The sequence continues at coordinate 34,088,952 of NW_020954596.1, forward strand.
TTGTGTTAAATGTGGAATTACTTGTCAAGTCATTAAATTGGAAGTTTGTGTGTAAACCACAGAACTGACCACTAAGGCAGCATAATTATAGCAGTGTACTTTAAAACAAATCTTGCTACTTAGAGCTATGATATGAACTCTTGGATGAACGTTTAGAATTCCTAAACCATAATTCCACATCCTTAATAGCAATTTTATGATCCTAGATAAATCATTTACTTCTATTTTTTAATTTATAAAATGGATACATTTTTCCCTTGCAAGACTAAAGCTTTTTGTGAATAAGGACAATTCTTAATATATTTTTTGTTATATTAAATTATCCCTTCTCATGGAAATTGCTGTATAGGTGTTATAAAACTTGTTGCTTAACCATACTTATTTTACCTAAATCTTTGTGTTAGGTTGATTTTGCCCAAATCAATCTTACGGTGATTTTTTTTCATAACATAAATAGTAGCTATAGATGTTTAGAGCTTGGGTAATATTTCATTTTTGCTGCACAGCATTTATTTTGAGCTGAGTGCTGAGAAAATTACATGCTTCTCAATGGATAAAAGATATGAATATTTTATTCTTAATTTATACCAAAGATGATGGCAAGATTTTTATTTTAAGTGCAACACCTGACTGCTGTTAACTTTGTGCATTTCTTTCTTTGAAAGATTAAAATATTTTTAAATTATTAAAAAAAGTCACATCTTTAGTGTTTTAGAACATTCTTTTTTTTTTTCCTCTAGTGTTTTAACATCCTTTTATAATGCTGAGGATGAGTCAAATCTCCTCCTGCCTAAACTACCTGCCTTGCCAAAAAAGTAAGTATCAAAGCTGGATAGCTTTGTAAGTAGTTGTAATTTTCTTATTTGAAATTTGTTATTAACTATGTTATGAAAATATCTTGTTTTAGTTTTTTGTTTAAGGTATTAATTTTCTCCATTTATATTCTTATTTAGCTATAGCACTACTGCAAAAATTTTTAGGTAAGAAAAGTTCTTTGGTATTTTTTCAAGTAAGAGAATTATTGTTTAGTGTGAAAATTGAGTTGTAACAATTATTTTCATATTTCAGTGAAGAAAAATCAGATGAAATTATGAAGCTCTTGGGTGATGTCAGGTAAATTTTCTTGGAAATACCTGTGGTGGCAAGTATGGGTTTCTTAAATTATTCTTAATTTGAAGAGAAAGTTTTAAATGGACAAATCTTATGTGTTTGTGCAATTGTTTTGCTCACATTAAGCATTCTTTTACTATCTGTCATTTAACTTGATTTTATTCTATGGCCTTTCATTTTGTCAATTTTAAAAATAGTTTTAGAAGTTGGTAACATCCCTTTCCTATTTTCTTCAAGAGAAAAAATTTTAATGGAGTAAAGAAGTCAAAAATGATATTTTATCTTTGAACTTTAGAGCTGGTAGTTGCATCGCATTTTTAAAATCTTCAGGACCCGCAAATATACTTACTGTCGAGATGGAGGCAGCATATGGAATATAGAGGAAAGAGCTAGGGACATGGTATGGACAAATCAGCCAGCCTTTCTAAACCGCTGTTTACTTATCTGTAAAAAGCGGAGATAACAATAGTAGTGGTAACTACCTTGCAGGCTTGTTCCGAGAATCCAAAGAGCTAATGTATGCAAAGTGCTTTGTAAATCTTAAAATGTGAGTGTCAGTGTCATTTTAGTAGAATTGTGATGATACTAGCCACAAATAGGAAAAAATCCTGTATTGGGGTTTTAATGATAATTTTTACTGTTTTTATTTGCCTACAACCTGATTTCTTCCAGGTAGCAGGCCTTGCTAATTTGCACAGTAGAATTTTTCTACTACTTTTGAAACGACTAGGCATGTTTAGCTGAATTTGACCAATAAATCAGTAGACTCGTTTTGGTTTATCAGTTTCCACTGCAGGAGAGCCTTAATATGTAGATTATAAAGGAGTAGTCATTTAGGGCTGAGTTTTAGAACTTGATTATTTCTATTGTTGATTGGTCCTCAGCTTGTTGCCTTACTTTTAATTAGGCTTAATGCTCTTGTCCTTGGAGGAAACTCTGGGTTCATTGAGATCTATGCTTATGGAATGTACAAAATTGCTACTGTTACAGGGGTAAGTTTTCCTTTTATATTTTCCCTACAATTTCTTTTTAAATGTAGCAGCTAATTGGTTTATGAGAGAAGATTCAAACACTAACTTTTCTCATTTCCAGTGATTGAAATTACTATTCCTTAATGTATATTTTTTTCTGAAAGGAATGATAAATATTTTCTTATAATCTTATAAATTAATTAAATTTGGAAGTTAGGGATTTCACTTATAATTCATACAAAGTGTAAAAGTAAGAGATGGTACCCATAAAGAGCAAGAGCTATTAGTTGCTAATGGAATTAAAGGAAACCTAAAAAAAAAAAATTGATATGCTTGTTGCTTTATGAACTCACTTTTTTTTTTTTGCCAGTCTATAGAGAATAAAAGCTAGAATTTGTGGTTAAAATATAACTAAGCTAAATTAATCAAAACTAGTTTTCTTTTGCTCCCTACCACCGGAGCTAAATGCTTAGAACTGAACTTGCTCCCTACGAAGTTCAGGGCTCTTCCTGTACCTCCTGGGGAGAGGGGGAAGAATTGGTGAAGGTTGAGATGCTGATTTCTGATACTAAAACTATTCAGTTGTGGTAACCAAAGGGGAGGGGAGAGAGAAGAAACAGAGTGAGATCATTTCCTTGAATTGAGTCTGTAAACGCCAGGTAGGTTTAACACCCCTAATATCCGTAACAGAGGGAAGACAAGAGCCTGAACAATGGAAATTTAGGTCACCTGAGCTGTTCTGTTTTCTAGGTTTTTCATAGGTTTTTGCCTCATGTATTATACACAAAGATAAAGTAATGCATTAATATTAAAATGTCATTTGAGTAAAATGAACAAATAAAATTTATGACTGGAATCTTTTACCTTTTCAGGTTTCTGGTTCATGTCTTGGCTTATGCTTATCAAGTGACTTGAAATCATTATCAGTTATAACAGAGATAGGAGATTCTACCAGTATTATATCAGAAATTTCATATTTTCAGGTGAGTAAAACTGAACTTCAGAGCAGTGTGAAATGCACCCTATTTCTTGTAGACAGAGTATTCATACCTGCTGATTCCAATGGCTAAGGACCATTTTGATGATCTATAGCATAATAATATTAATAGCTGAGAGTTATAGAGCTCTTTGAGTTGCAAAGTTCTTTGCATATATTATTGTATTTGAGATTTACATGACTCTGAGATAGGTATCAAAGGTGGTATCATCATCTCCATTTTACAGATGAGGAACTTGAGGTTCAGAGAAAAATGGCTTGTCCATAGTCACACAGTAAAAACAATTTCTCCACACCCATAGTCTGTCAGAGACAGAATCTGAATCCAGAATTTCTTTCCTGATGATGAAATTGGCACATGTCCACTATACCATGCTTCCATTTCTTTCATTCAAGAAACATTAGCACTTCTTTAGAATTCCCACATCTTTTGTAGGTAAAATACCGTTATGGGAATTGTCCTTTCAACAGAGGAACCATATTTTAGAATTGGTTCTTTGTCCTAGTGTATGGCCCATAGAAATAATAGCATTGTTAATCTGGTTATGATGAATTCTACATATACCAAATAATGTTATATTTTGAGTTTTTACTGTGGTAACTGTGTCATAGAAATACTCAGTAATTTAAAAACTGAGACAAACAGAAAACAACAAAAGCTTTATTACTATTTATTTGCTTTGTAGGGGTGGGTAAGATAACTAATGCCTGCATTAGTTAAATGCCTAGTATGTGCCAGGCACTGTGCTAAGTGCTTTACAAATATCTCATTTGATAGGATAGGAGAACTGAGGTATGACAAAGCAGAATTATTTATATTTCAGAAATCCTACCATTAACTAGAAATTTCCTTTCCTCAAATGTGGAACCACCTAATCAGATGCCCACATAAACTCTCAAACTACCCACAAAAACAAAACCCTTGAAAAGATCCAGTGAGTGGCACATCTGCCTAACACCTTCCTTCTCCACTTCAGTTCAGCAGACATAATAATAAATACCTGTTGTGTAGAACAGTGTGCTGTAAGCTGGAGAAGACAGAAACATTAGATGAAACACAATACTTGCTTTCGTGGAGCTTACAATTAGAAATGTATTATGGTATATTAAAAAAGTGCTATGTGTGGTAAGAGATGTGTATTTTGATGACTTCTCTATGTGTTTTTTAAATGACCATCTGTGTGAATTTGTAATCTCTTTTAGATAACTATTTCCAATAATCTTCTGAAATAGGTTGTTAACAATTATTTTAATTTTGTAAATAAGAATTGTGATCCAGAGGGGTTGACTACTTGCCCAGAAGTTAGATTAGAAAACTCTTAAGATTTGCATTGCTTTGCTCAGTACTGAAATACTGTGTTTTTAAAGCCACCATGCTGTTTAAATTGTTTCCAAAACATTCTTTTCTAGATTGACAAAATCATTGAATTTTACAACTAGAAAGGGATTTTATATGATGAGTGTTGAGTGTGTATTACTTAAAGTTAGCAAATACCACTCACCTGTTGATACTTTAAAAAATTCTGTGAGATTTGAAGTAGGGAATTTTGGACACTAAATGGTGCATTAAATGGTCTGTATTTCTTACAGTATTCTGTATCTTCCTGGACGCATCTTTTGATAGTGATTTAGCTTTAAATAAAGTTAAAAAGTAAGTATCTGATTTTCACTGCAATTTCTTCTGTTGTGCTTTACAGCTTGATACTAGCCTATTGTCTACTTACTTACCTGAAGTTACTCGGATGGCCAGAAAGTTTACTCATATTTCAACTCTTTTGCAGGTATTTATTTCAAGCTTGTTTTATGCAACTCTTAAGTTGTTGATTTCTTCATTTCTTTATGTACCAAGTGCATAAACTTTCACTTCTTAAAGTTCTTCAACACTATGGTAACTTACGTTAGGGTCACTTTTTATCAGTCTAAGGAATAGAAAATTTATTGATGCTTTTTAAAAAAATAATTGAACATTTTTGATGACAGTTCAAATATTACTTTAAGAATTTTTAAAGTTTAATTTGGAAAACATAGGATGTTGTAAACAATACAACATCTAAATCTAATCTACTTGTAAATGACTGCACTTTTAGAGGTCAGTATCTAATCTAAAGTTCTGTTTTAAAACTGATAATTTATACCAACCTACATGATTTGACCAAACATTCATTTTGGCAATTAGTATAATCTGAAATATGCTTGTAGAAAATTTTAAATATGGTATTTCAGTAGAAGGTTTATCCATACCTTTAATAGAACAGTCTTTGAAATATATCTTGACACTGGCTACTATTATTTATGTTTTTATCTTTTTTCTATGAGGCTCAAAGCTAAATTCACTAGAAGATAAATTTCAAATTATTATGAGTCATAACAATAAAAATACATATTTGTAATTAACATCTTAGGTTAAAATATTTTTGATTGCTTTAATTGTTTTTGCCCTTTTCATTAATAGTATATAAGGTTATCATTGACATGCATGTGTGAAGCCTGGGAAGAAATATTGATGCAGATGGATTCTCGTCTTACCAAATTTGTACAGGTATTATTACTGGAGCCCCCAATTGAAAAGTTAAAGGATGCATTAAATTCCTTACTTATTTTTAGCTTGTGTCTCAGGCATTTAAGAAAACCCATAAATAGAGCAATATTAGCTTGAGAATAGTAATTTTTCAGTTTGATCTAGCTTCTCAAGTAACTTAAAAATAAGAGAATAGATTACCCTTTAAGATGTCATTCATGCTTTCCATTTTGAAATGATTGGCTTATTTGTTGTGAGGATGATGTGATCATCTGAGGAAAGTTGGTAGAGAGGATTATTGGATAGGGATTAGGATGACAGACCAGGTAGTAATATAAAATAGGAAAACAACTTGGAGGAGTAAATGTTTTAATAACTAATTAATTTTCTCTTAGTTACTGATATGTAGTGACCAACTTAAATATCAGTTTTTAGGGAAGGCTTAATGATGATGTAGAAATTGTATTCTCTGAATAAATGTTTACAATCCTAAATATTTAATTTCTTAGTAAATTAAAAATAATTATCACAATAATATTTGACCACTAGGAAAAGAACACAACAACTTCAGTGCAGGATGAATTCATGCAGCTGCTATTATGGGGGAAAGCAAGGTAATTGGATAATATTTAGTTTGTACTTTAAATATATGCTATTCTTTCATGAAGTTTGTGTACCTTGAGTTTCAAAAATGTAAAGGAGAAAAAGTTTTTAAATAGAGAAAAATTATTAAAATTCTGTTTTTTGTTTCTAATTTTAGCCTTGAACTTCAATCCCTCTTAATGAACCAGTTAACAGTAAAGGTATAGTTAATAATACAGTATATGTGTTTGTATTTTGAGATGGCAGTGAATTTCGAAGAATAGGGATTGGACCTGTGCTTTCATTGGTATAGGGAACTTCCAGATGAGGAGGTACCGCTGTCGTTTAACACCTTACATGCATAGTCTCAGTGTTATCTGGAACTGTGAGAGGTTTTGTGGTTTGCCAGAGGTCACAGAGGCAGTTTATATGTCAGAGGTGGGACTTGAACCCAGATCTTCTGGGCTTTAAGGCCAGCACTTTATCCATTATGCCATACTGCCTCTTGTGAATGTAAAACACAAATTTTATTGCTTCCTTTAAAGGGGTATATTGTCTGTCAGATGCATGCTAAATTATTTCTCTTTTCTTAATTAGGGCTTAAAAAAGCTTGGCCAGTCTATAGAGTCTTCATACTCCAGTATACAAAAATTGGTCATAAGTCACTTGCAGAGGTATGATTATTTGGAATACTGTAGCTCTGTAGCTGTTGAAATTGACTTAACTAGAAGCTTGTAGTGGTTTTTCACCTAGTGACTACTATGCCTTACCTGTGGCTCCAAACTTTCACATCTTTTTGAGCTGGTCATCTTGGTTAATCAGTTATTGAATTGGATATAAGAGTACAATTTAAAGAGCCAATTGCTGAGCCATCTGTCACCTCTAGACTGTTTTCTCCACCACATGTAGATTGACTCTTTTTTTCCCCACCTGTTTTTAATAGATTTAGAAATGGGCTTGTTACTCTGCCTTGAGGAAGTGAAATAAATCAGAAAGTAATGTTGAGTTTAAGATTTGAAGTATACTGAAAACCTACATGTGATCTTAGTGGTTTTGGCCTTTAAATTTTAGACTTAAGCATAATAAGATTGTTTTATAATATCAGGATGAACTATTTAATGTAATTTGAATTGCATTTTAATTTCATCCCTCAGGAGGCATGAGGACAGACTGATACATTCAAGTTCTTGGGGGTATCTTAGACAATACCACCCAAATTAAACTTATTGTCAGTTTCTAGTCTGAAAAATCATAAATTTTTAGGCTGCGTGTTTAGTAGCCATGATGATGGTAGGTAATGATGGGAATAATTGAGAAATTATGTTTTCTTTTACTTTGGTAGTGGCTCTGAGGCTTTATTGTACCATTTGAGTGAATTGAAAGGAATGGCTTCTTGGAAACAAAAATATGAACCTCTTGGTCTGGATGCCGCTGGAATTGAAGGTAGTCAGTTTATTTCTCAGTAGGTTACATTAAAATTGTTTTTGCTTATAAGTAAAATCTTGTCTTTTTTTCCATAGATGCTATTACTTCTGTGGGTTCTTTCATATTGAAGGCAAATGAACTTCTTCAGTAAGTATCAGAAATGTACGATGGTTTTTGTTTTTCCTCCTAATAATACAGTTTAAATAATAAGATCTTAATCTAATTTATTTTTTGAGGAAGAGAAAAAAATAAGAAAGCCAAAGGAAAAAAATGAATCTTTTCGAAAAGTGGAGAAATTTTAACAGCCTAAGCGCAAATGCCTTTCTTAGTCAGTCGGTAAATATTAATTGAATGAAGATAATTTTGCCAACTTTTACATTTTAAATCCTCTTTTCTCTGAGGTAATTACAGCATAGTACTTTTATTCCATTTTACAGATGAGGCAATAAAAGTTAAATAGCTCAAAGTCATTTAGCCAAAGCTGCTAAATACTATATCTTATGCCTATACTGTTTAGATACAGTATCTAGTTGAAGAGGAAGAGATGCAATGAAACTTCAAATATTGATTAACTATATTAAAAGTGGGGAAAAAATCTTGGCATATCTGTTGAATGCAAACTCAATATAAGTCAACAGTGTGACGTTGCTGAAAAAATAACTAATGTAAATTTGGGTTTCATTAATTCATTTGTTAATTATCTACTACATGTGAGTATAGTAGTGGTATGGTGTAGAGCAAAAATGTTAGGCTTGGATTCTGCAAGACCTCAATTAAAATCCTTTTGCCACTTTCTAAATGTGTCACAGTGAGCAAGTCATTCAAGTTTTTTCCCTTAGGCAAGTTCCTGGGACTTATGTTTTACTACCTGTGTGGTCTTGAACAAATCATTTAACCTCTCCGAGCCTCATTGTTCTCATATGTAAAATGAGTGAGGTTGGGTGGGGTGACCTTTCATATCTCTTACAGCTCTAAAACTGATTTAAAACTTACTAAGTAACATACAGGTGAGTAAGGGAGTTCCCCACACTGGTGAAATCATGTTCATATAGCTTATTTTGTATGTGCCAATGTAATGCACATAGTAGAATTATAATGACTAGAACAGAAAGTGATCGTTCTACTCTATTGTATGCTGATCCAATTACATCTTGAATATTGTGTTCAGTTCTGGGTGCTGCATTTAAAGCCAGTGAATATTGGAGCATGTCTAGATCGGTAGTCAGAATGGTGAAAGGAGTAATTTGTCATGAATAGTTGAAACAAAGGGGGGGTATTTTTGTGAAAGTTTTTTAGTGAAACCTTGGAAGAACACTATAGCTATCTTTAGTTGAAGAGCTGTCATCTGAAAAGTTGGGATTCAATTTTTTCTGTGTAATTCCAGAGAGTAGAGGTGAGATCAATGGGTAGAAATTACAGGGAGAGATTCAGCTCAAGGCTTGTCATGGAATGTGCAATCTCTTGAAGTGGTGATTCTCCATTCCTGGAGATGTTAGGCAGAGGCCAGATAACCACATGTCAGTGCTGTAGCACAATACCTTGCACCTGGTAAATGCTTCATAAGAGTTTGTTGAATTAAATAAATAGGATTCTTGAGTGGGGTGGAAGATTAGGCTTAGATTACTTCCAACATGTCTTCCAATTCTTGGGGCTATGGTGTTTTAGTCTGACATTCCTGAACTCTATAAAAGTGATAAGAATTTGTTTTTCTTTGAAATAGTAGTGTTGTGATCATGTTGATGCTGATAGATGTTGGCCAGGAACCTAAAATAAATCACCTAATAATTTCTTACTTCAGATTTCTTACTATATACAATAATAAGGTCAGTGATACTGACCTAATCTCCCTAAGAGTGTTATTCGATATAATGTTTGCAAAGGATTTTGAGATTTGGAGAGGATAAGTATATTATAAGAGTCATGTTTTTTACTTTGAATAATGATCTTAACATTTATAAGCTTAAATGACTCCTACTTCTATGTCCAGAAAGGGATTTAAGCAAAATGAAAATTGCTTTATAGAACTTATTTTTGGTTTAAATCTGTATATAACAGAGGGAAATTCACTTTTTGTAATCCTGTTACTACCTGTGAAGATCAGAAATTATGTACTAAAAATAATGTCTTTTGAGAACACAGGAATTGCCACAGTAGAAATTCCACAGTAATGATTTTCTCTTGGTGTTGATGTTTTTTCTTTATACTGACAAATGAGTGTATTTTTGTATTGTGAGGATAATGCTGAAAACGATTTTTCTGATTTCCTTTATTTGCAAAGTTAGAAAAGGATTTCACACTTTACTGGATGCTTGGAAAGAATGTTCTATTTTGTGGCAAGTTTTCTCAGAATGAAGTAGAATCTGAGTTATTTGCCTTGATGTCAAAATGGAAGTGAATTTGCTCTTTTGGAATATAATTTCTGGATTTGTTAAGTTTATGAATTTTGTCCTTAAAGCCCTAATTGTCATGTAGTTAAGATGAAATATAGCAATGAGAGTTTATGCACATTAAATTTTAAACATAAATTCTACTTCACTGTAAGTAAAAAAATAAGTAGAACCAACTACCCAAAATAAATTTATTACGAATCCTTTCTATTCTGTTTGTTTAGAGTTATAGATAGCAGTATGAAAAACTTCAAAGCATTTTTCCGGTGGCTGTATGTAGGTAAGATTATTTGACTATTTCTTTCTGCTTGTTTTAATTCTTTCAGTTCTTGATGTGTAGGGGTAATAACTTAATTCTAGAGTCACTCTACTAAAATAATTGTATTTTTTCAAGTGAGAGTAAGTAATAAATGATAATAAACACTCTTCTATATAACTTTAACTTATATTTTAAAAAATCTCTTTTCTCTGTACTCTCACATTTATTACACATCACTCATTTTGACACTTTACCTTATCACAAGTTCAAACCAAAGAGAACACACAAGTTTCTTCATAACAGTTCCATATGTTTATGTAATCACGTGCAAATAATACATATGCTTACGTCATGTATTAGTGTCTTGTATTTAAAAAAAAAAAAACAACCTCTTCTTTTTTATGTATGGTTGTCTTATTTTTGTTTCCATTTTCTCTGCCAGGGAGAATGATATTTAGATAGGAATGAACAGGACAAAAATGGCTAATAGAGATAAGTAAGGAAAACAACCAGCTGCCCTGCGTGAGCTAGTCATCAGATCCAGATGAACTCTTTCCTGGAATACCGAAAACTGGGAGATTTGATTGCTGAGTTACTGTCATTGGTATTTGAAAGATAATTGAGAACGGAGAGGTGCTACTGGATTGAAGAAGGATGAATTTGTTTGAATTTTCTAAAGAAGGAAGAGAATGAAGCCTGCAAACTATAGACTAGTGAGCTTGACTTGGAGTCTAGTAAAAGGTAATCTCAGAAAGCCTCAAGAGTAGATATGACAGGCTAAGTTCATTTTCTTTGTTTTTTGACAGAGCTACTAGACTGGCAGGTCAGGGGAATGCTGTAGGTAGTTACCTGGACAAGAGAGATGTGAGAAAAATACAGTGATGTATTTTGGTGGATTCAGAGCTAGTTGAATGGCAAGACCCAAAGTGCCCAGTGTCAGCTAGACTCTGGTTGCATTTGTGCTTCGTAAGTTGTGCATGGCCCCCTTTTTTAGTGAACATGTTTGTGAGCTACTTAGGGAAAAGTGTAAGTGAAGTCTTTATCAGCTTACTAGGAGGGATAAGTAACTTATTGGATAATAGTTTCAGGATCCAAAAACATACTGACAGACTAGAATATTGGGCCAGATTTATTAAGGTAAAATTTAATGAGCATAGATGTAAAATCTTATGTACTTCAGTTCAATAAAATTAGCTTCATAAGTACTATATAGAGAAGGCATGGCTAGATAAGCAGTTCATTTGAAAGTGCCTTGGGGGTTTTATTGTAAGTTTGCTATGAGTCAGTGGTGTGATTTGTAAGTCCCAAAAGTTAATGTAATTGTAGACTACATTAGGGGACAGATCAACCACATTTAGAGTATTCTGTTCCTTTTGGGTGGTACCTTTTAGGAAAGACTGTGATCATCTGAACAGGATACACTGGCAAGCATAAAGGTGAAGAGCCTCAAGTTTGTATTGTATGAAAGTTGGTTGAAGGAATGAGGAAATGCTTAGCCTAGAGAAGAGATGACTTGGGAGATACAAGAATTTTCTTCACATCTTTAATGTCATGTTCAAGAAGGATTAGACTGGCGATGGGTAGAAGTTGCAAAAAAGTGAATTTAGGCTTGCAATAGCAAGAAAAAACTTTGTGACTTCCTCAAAGTAGAACGGGCTCCTTTAGGATATGATAGATTCCCACTTACTGGAGAGAGGCAGAGCAGAGGCTAGATCACTACTTGTCAAGGGATCTGTAGAGGGGTTTCTTATTTGGGTGTAGGTTGGATGAATAGAGCCCTTGAATCCCTTCCAACTCTGAGATTCTGGGTATATTAGCTGTTTGCTGTTAAAATCCTAAAATACGAAAAGAAAGATTAATAACTTTATGTGCAGCAATGTTCAAAACTTTCATTTCTAGTGGAGCCCCAAACCCAAAACGATAGTATTTTGACTTTTTACCTGACAGCTTTGCTTTGTTCCCAAAACAGATATTAGCCCTTTAGCACCATTTATGTCCTACTGTGAAGCTTACTGGTTGATTCCATCTAGTCCTAGAAGGGAACTATATTCTCAGTGCTGTGTCTACATTACATATAGTACTTTAAAGTTTGTAGAGAGCTTTGTATCGTTTTAGCTTCACAACAGCCTTATGAGGTAGGTGCTGTCATTATCCTCATTTTACAGATGAGGAAACTGAGGCTTAGATCAGTGAAGTAACTTGCCCAGGTCACTAACCATAGTGGGAAGCCAGAGGGTCTTTACTGGAATTCCTATATAATAATACTGGATGTTTATATAGCACTTGAAAGCTTGCAGAATTCTTCACATACATGATCTCATTTAAGCCTTAGAACAATGCTTTGAGGTAGGTACTCTGTTATTATCCCTCTTTTATAAATGAGGAAACTCAGGCATGAAAAGGTTAAGAGCCTTGTTCAGCTGGCAAGCATCCGAGGCAGGCTTCTAACTCTGATTTTCCTGATTCCAAAATCATCACTATCCTACTTTACAGAGATGTATTTTGTACATTTGTAGGGGGGGCATACCTCTGATTTTATTTTTATGGGGGTACTCTCAGAGTAGAGACTACTTTTGGCAGTGTAGGTTGGCATTCTATTTGTAACTTGTCTTAGAGTGTTGCCTGGGGAATACTGAGAGTTAAGTGACTCACCCATGTTACATAGCCAGTGTATGTCAGAGGGATCATTTAAATTCATCTTTTCCTGACTCCAATACTGGCATCTAGCCACTATACCACACTACAGTGACTGCATTTTACAATAGTAACTGGCTGTTTCTTCCCCTGAATTCCTGCTGTGTTGCCGTGTTGTACCATGAAGGTGAGCCTGGGTTCTGGAGTGTTGTGCCAGCTGTGCAAGCTGGAAAGGCTTTAATGGTAAGCCCAGCAATAGACTTGGTCTTTTGACTAAGGATTACCCTAGTTAATCATGAAGGGGCTTAGAACTTAAAGTTTGACCACTAAATGATGAATATTGCTTGGTTGCTGCAACTCTCAAATACTATTTACTAAAGTATAGGAGTTCACAACCTTTGTTGGTTGAGGAATTACACTTTTATTAAATCAAAGATCATTGAAGTAACAGTTTTTTGTATTTTTTCTTCATTGCAAGTCTTAGTTGTAACCAAAAGAATAACAGAAACCAGTTTCTGATGAATCTTCATCGTCGTTTCATATGGGGAAAGAGAATGAACAAGAGGTTAAGAGGCTTAGGTCCTATTCAGTCTCTGCCACCAATTTGTAGTTTGACATTAGGCTAGTCACTTAGTTTTCTAATCTGTGAAATGAAGAAATTGAAGCAGATTATTTCTTAAGTCCCATCCAACATTTAGAAGCCTTAAATAATGATTTGTAATAATCATTGTGTTGGGCATTGTGGGTGTAAAGAGTCAGTGACATAAACAACTCTTAAAATATTTATTACATTTAAGTGAAGCGTTTATATATAATAGTGCAAATGTTTTTGGTGATGGATTGAAAAATTTGAAAAAATTAAATGTCCTACAGAGAACAATGCTTTATGGTGAAAGTGTGATAGTTAGATTAAGATTCTCTAGCCACGAGGAAGAAACTGTTATAAAAATAGATATTGTCATCATCATCACAGAAGCTAACATAGTGCTTTAAGGTACAGCACTTCACATGTATTATTTCATTTGAACACAGGAAGACAGAATTCAGAATGGAAAAATAGATGAAAAGTCAGTGATGTTTGTGTGAATGGAACAAAAGGATTGAACAGAATAAAGAAAGAGTAGGTCAGGGCATCTTTGAACCAGGGATGAAGAACTTAATCCTAATTTATAGTGTCTAGTCCTAGAAGGAAAGCATTTCTTCCTGAGATATGAACATTAGATACTCTGTGCTAGAAGGTACAATTTTGAAAGAAGAAATTTGTTCTATGAAAGAAAAGGTATACACTAAATTTCTTCTTATTAGTAAATGTTTTTGTAGTTTTCATTGAAAGATAATTTTAACTTTATCTTTCCAGCAATGTTGAGAATGTCAGAAGACCATGTGCTTCCAGAACTGAACAAGGTAGTATGTTTTCCCAGTGCAAGTAATTGCAAGGATTTAGAAAGCCCAGCTCCCCTGGCAATCCAAGCAATATTACATAATCAATCTAGAAATTCAGTAATTGTCAGATATTTATTTCATAGCAAACATTGTATAAATACATTATTAAAACTTTATCTAAAAGAAAATTCCTGCAAGATTTATATTCTACCCCATAGAGATGTAAGATTGATATGGTTTGTCATACTAACTCCTGTTTGCAAAGTGTGTTATAATCATTGAATTCTAACCATTTATGCTTTAGTAATTCAAAGGATCCATGATCCAGTCATTGTATTATACTCCTTTCTATAGTGCTCATCACAACCCATTCATTCCTTTTTAATCTCCTGTGTTTTTTGTTTGTTTGTTTGTTTTTGGGTGAGGCAATCAGGGTTAAGTGACTTGCCCAGGGTCACACACAGCTAGTGAATGTTATGTGTCTGAGGCCGGATTTGAACTCAGGTCCTCCTGACTCCAGGGCCACTGCGCCACCTAACTGCCCCTCATGCATTCCTTCCATGAATCCTCCGTGGAGAATCTACCCAGCACACTGGAAGCCTAGCACTTGAGACGTCCATCTGTTATCCTTTTCTTTTACTGTATGACTGATCCTTTCTTTTTTCTGATTGCACATTTTCTGAGTGATATATTTAACACTACTTGTTGCATGTAAGTCATCATTGGCAATATGCATTGGCAGTATGCCTGCATATATCTCTGTTTTTCCTTTGAGTCACCAGCAATTTTGATTCTTCAGAAATTGTAGGATTCTCTTGCCATAGTCTTGTAGCATCACTGGCAGAGCATTGGTGTTTTTAATAATTGCATTTTGTGTTAGGAGCAGCCTGAACTCTTTGAAGACTTTTTATTAGTCAGTAAACATCTCTTAAGTACCTGCTGTGTGCCAAATCCTGTGCTAAGCACTTCACAGTTTTCCAAATATAATCCAGTTTACTTTTTTTCTTCAGTTCTCTGCCCTGAACATTCATTGGCTGTCTGTAGTGCTTGTCTAAGGTATGTGTACTGTTGTGTTATTTCATTGGGCTGCCAATTGTGCTGCTTGCCATAATCTCACCTGTAGGCATTTTTAGTCATTTGGTTTTCTCTTTGTGGATTGTCAGGCTTATCTCTTTAGAGTAGTTGTGGATCTTCTTGAGGAAGCTTCTTAATATAATTATTTTGTGGACTGATGCAATCAGCACAATATCATCTGGAGTATGTCCTGATCTCTAGGGAATACCCCTCCCCTTTGGACTCTAGGATACCCTTTGGTGATGGTAGATACCTTTGATGAGCATATATCTTCGTTCTGTACCTCATTTGGTATTAATCAGAGGAACTCTAGATAAAGTTATCTCTTTTGTTGTTTCTCAGTGAATTTTGTGTGATCTTAACATGCATAGGATGCACTTTGTTGGAAGAGAACATTTAAATCTTCATTTTGTGCTACTGAATTTGTTTTTTTAATCAGCAAACAGGAGGATCTTATAATCTCTATAATTTTTAATCAATTAGATCAATGAAGTATAGTTTGCTGTAGAAAGTTTTGTGAAAATTTGACTATTCCACTCATTTTCCTCAAATGTATTCTCCATCCTTATGTGGATCACTCTTATAAAGATTAGAAATGAAAAAGTAGTTATTTGGCTCAATAAAAATAATGATAGTAATTGTAGTTGTTGTTGTTGTAATAGGAGTTGTAGCTGAAATCTATAATTCTTGATGTTCTCTTGATCACCTTTTTTTGGTAATAAGACCATATGTATTTTTCCTAATCATTTGGCATCTTCCCCTTTTTAGTTGGTGCAGTGCAAAAAAGCACTAGATTGGGAGCCAGAGGATCAGAGTTTGAATTCCAGCTTAGCCACTTGATACCTGTGTAACCTTGGACAAGTCACAATCTCTCTGTGTCTCAGCCTTCCCATCTGCAAAATAAGAGATTTGGACTAGTTAATCTTCAGTTCATTGATTGAAAAGTACATTGGAACCTAGCCATTAATTATAGCATCTTTTGTATTTAAGGAAAAGGAAACAACAAAATTGTGGCGGAGCTGGAATTTAAACTAACTAGGCCCTCTGACTTCCAAGATCCTCTAGTTCTAAATTTATGGACCTATGAGTTTGAGAATCAATCCCTTAACACTGTATAAGATCCAGCACAGACCTCTATTGTATCTGCTTTGTTTAGCCCAACTAGACAACTTTGTTTTCTTTTTCTTTTTCTTTTTAAATTTATTTATTTATTTTTAGTTTTCAACATCCACTTCCATAAGCGTTTTAGTTTTAAATTTTCTCTGCCTCCCTTCCCCAATCTGATAGGCTCTACATATACATTCTTATTAAACATTTTCACATTAGTCATGTTGTAAAGAAGAATTAGAACCAATAGGAGGAACCACAGGAAAGAGGAAACAAAAGAAAACGGAATTAAAAAAAAAGAGCAAATAGTATGCTTTGATCTCCATTCAAACTCCATAGTTCTTTCTCTGGATGTGGATAGCATTTTCCATCACGAGACTTTTGGAAGTGTGTT
The DNA here is from genome assembly GCF_900497805.2 of Vombatus ursinus. Lineage (NCBI taxonomy): Eukaryota > Metazoa > Chordata > Mammalia > Diprotodontia > Vombatidae > Vombatus > Vombatus ursinus. The sequence goes on from NW_020954596.1 coordinate 34,105,793, forward strand.
AGATCCTTGCATTGCTGAGAAGAGCTGAGTCTATCAAAGTTAGTCATTGCACAATGCGGCTATTAATGTGTACAATGTTCTCCTGGTTCTGTTCACTTCACTCAGCATCAGTCCATACAAGTCTTTCCAGGTTTTTCTGAAGTCCGCCTGCTTAACATTTCTTATAGCATAATAGTATTCCATTACATTCATATACCACAGCTTGTTCAACCGTTCACCAGTTGATGGACATGCCTTCAATTTCCAATTCTTAGTCACCACAAAAAGAGTTGCTATCAATATTTTTGTACATGTGGGTCCTTTTTTCATTTGTACGATCTCTTTGGGATATAGCCATAGAAGTGGTATTGCTGGGTCAAAGAGTATGCACATTTTAATAGCCCTTTGGGTATAGTTCCAAATTGTTCTCCAGAATGGTTGGATCAGTTTGCTTTGTTTTCTTTTGTGCCTTTTCTGTTTATTGACGTAATACAGTGGGGGTTATGATGTTAAGGTCCAAATGTCAGTTCCACTGTCATTGAAGATGAAAATAGCTTGTTATGGTAGTGCTGACGTATCTTTTCCTTTTTATGTTTCTTTGTTGTTCTTCCAGTTTTACCTATAAAAGTTCTTAATAGTCTGTTTTGGTTGGAGCTTATGCTAAGCTTTCTGTAGACTAATTTTCCCTTCAATAGCTCTTTTTTTCATTTGGGAGGGAATGTTGCTCATAATTTTATGCTCTTTAACATTTTTGAAATAAGTTTATATTCCATATTGGCATTTCTTTTGTCTACCATACTACTTGGCTTAGAAAGGAGATCACATGCTTGCTGGCTTAGGCATTTTCTTGGCTCTTTGACCAAGTTATTGCATTTGCCTAGACTTCAGTAGAAAATAAAAATCCCTCTCAATTTATTTTTCTTTATTGATTTCCAATTTTTCATTATCAGGTTAAGTTAGAATGTTTTTGTCTTCTCCTCTTTATCCTTGTAGTTTGGTTTTGATTTTGACCTTTGCTCTAATGAATCAATGGTGTCACTATATGCAGAACAAGTATCTGTACGGTTTTCCTTTTATCTTTTTGAAGTCTGTTTTCCTTTGTGACTTCTCTTGATGATAGAGGGATTAAATACTTTAATTAATGCAATACAAGTTTGGTTCCTGGTGATGAAAATTTTTGCTTCTAATTCTGAGGACTGTGAAACATTTAAATGGCTTGGCAGATGTGACAGTGAAATCTCCTTCCCCTTGGTATCTTAAAAAGTAGTGACTGGATTAGGTATTGTCTAGCCTGGAGCCAGGTGGACTAAATCAGCTTTAATTGAACAAACTCAATCTCTCTAATGCTCTACGCTCTGTATATCTTGTGTAGGATTGTTTTCAGTCTGAGTAATCAATCAGTCAACGAGCATTTATTAAATACTTACTATACACCAGATGGGTCACCAGTTTTCAGTTCTGTTCCATGTAATAGCCTCAGAGAACCCCACTTGGGTTAAAGAAGGTCACCCAATCACTGCTGTTATCATGGCCTCTAAAAGATGAAAAGTGAAACCGGAGTCAAGTTGTTTGAAGGTGCCATACTTCATCAGAAAATAGGGTGAGAGAGAGAGTGTCAGGGAAACCAATAACGCTGTAGTGAACAGTCCTGAGCTGTCTTTTGGAGGTGGAGCTGGCTCACTCTTGATCCTGAGAGCCGCCCTCAAAGACCTCTTAAGTATATAAGAAATTTAAGAGCTGTTTGCTTGGTTGAGTCAAGGAGGAAGTAGGCTTTTCGTTTCTTAGTACATGCCTCTCCAAGCCTCTTACAGCCCTATGAATTCGTGATCTTATAACTGTATGACCTTTAAATGTTGGAGCTTAATCTGGAAAAAAACAATTTATATGAGTTTCTGTATCATTCATTAAGTGACAAAATGATGCTTTTTTGTTGTTTTAACGTTTCTTTTATTTGAGAAGTTTTGTTTGATATAGATGTTTTATTCTTAAGAACATTTTGTTCTTTTTCTTTTTTTGGCAGATGACTCAAAAAGATATCACATTTGTTGCTGATTTTCTTACTGAGCATTTCAATGAGGTAGGGACCAGAATTTTTTGGAATATTGTCTTTCTTCTGAGAACCAAAGTGGTGACCGTATTTAATTAGAAAGATGTAATAACAATTATTCTAGTTTAATAAAAGCATGAATCAATTTTAAAATAACTGAAAACTGACATCATCACAGGTCCATTTGACTATTAAGTAAATCAGTGAACAGTAACGCTTGTTTCTCACACATCTGACCTTTAAATAAGCTGATTTGAACTGTATTTGATCTCATGTTTGATAATGAAAAATGCACATGCTATATTATAAAACTATGACTGATAATTTACTTTTAAGTAAATGAGATAGACTTTGTATTGAGTCATGTAATCTATTTGTTTTCTCTAGGCTCCAGAGCTTTATAATCGAAAAGGAAAGTACTTCAATGTAGAAAGAGTTGGCCAGGTAAAATTTTTATTGAACTTGGTTATCATGCTACTTCTCTAATAAAATAAATATTTATGGTATTATTCTTAATTGACACTTATTGAGGGGTGACAGTACGCTGGATCCACAATAGATAATGATCATTTGTAAACAATTGTGAAACAATTATGTAACTAATAACATGATTAAAATTTATTTCCTAGAAATAGAGCGTTTCAAATTTAAACTCTTAAGTCTCTTTTTTACAGAGACTATAGAGTGCAATAATCTCTATTTGCTTAGTAATTTTATACATGGTATGGTTTGGTCACTGATTTTGTATGGCTAATGGTAATGAATCACTTCCAGGGGATCTAAAAGTGAGGTGGATGATCCTCTATATGTGAATAACATTAAATAGAAGCACTTCCTATTCTTTGACAAAATGTCTTGGTTTCTTGAGTTTAAGTTCTAAATAATTTATTTCTAGTATTTGAAAGATGAAGATGATGATCTTGTGTCACCACCTAATATCGAGGGAAACCAATGGTATGATTTTCTTCAGAGTAGCACTCACCTTAAAGGTATTTAATGATACTGTTAGTACAATAGTCTTTGGCCACATTTAAATCTATATAAGCCCAATTAAATAATCAACAGGTATTTAATGAGCACCTGTTATAGCCCTGTCCAATCTCCTTTGAAGCCAGTAATTCCTTTTGTGTTCATCTCAGTTGTATGAAGAAATAGAGCAAGTAAGAATCAAATGAGAGATCTGTCTAGATAACATTAAATTGTGTATATCTCCAGGCAGTCAGTCAGTCAGTAGGCATTTATTAAAGACCTTTTATATGCTAGACACCATACTAGGCACAAAGGATATAAGTACAAAAAATGAAGAAAGGAATTTCCTTGAAAACTGAATGATCACAGATCCATTTGACTACTGAGTAAATCAGTGAATAGTTTGGTTGCTGGTTCATCATACATCAGACCTTTAAGTTACCTGATTTGAGCTGTATTTTGTAACTCATGTTCTGTAATAGAAAATACACATGCTATATTGTATTCTAGTAGGGGAAACAACAAATTTTCTTTTAATACACACTCATCCATCCACCCCACCCCCACACACATATATGTACATCCATATATGTGAAGTTGAATAAATACAAATATATACAAAATAGTTCAATACAGGGTAGTTTGGGAGAGAAGCCACTAGCAGTTAGGGAGATGAGGAAAGACAGTGAAAAAGATGGTGCTTGAGCTACATCTTAAATGAAGAGAGAGACTTTCTGGGGTAGAGTTGAGGCATGGGAGCTAGCTAGTGCAAAGGCACACAGAGGCAGGAGGTGTGATGGCCCATATGAAGAACATAGACAAGGTCAGTGTGGCTGGATCATGGCAGGAGGGGGGAGAGAGGGACATTGGGGCCGGTTTGTGAAGAACTTTAAAAGCTAAACTGAAGAGTTTATATTTGATCCTAGAGGCAATGGGAAGCCATCAGCCTTGCTTGAGTAGAGTTGTTGCATGGTCATATTGTGCTTAAGGAAAATTTCTTTGGCAGAAGTATTATTGGATGGCCTGGAGTAGTAAGAGACTTGAAGCAGGGAGCTCAGTTAAGAGACTATTTCAGGAGCAACTAGGTGGTAACTAGGTGGCACAGTAGATAGAGCACCGGCCCTGGAGTCAGGAGGACCTGAGTTCAAATCTGGCCTCAGATGTATGATACTTACTAGCTGTGTGACCCTAGGCAAATCATTTAACCCCAATTGCCTCACCAAAAAAAAAAAAAAGAGAGAGACTATTTCAGTTATCTAGTTGAGAAATGGTGAGGCCCCAAACTAAGGTGGTAGCTGTGTGAGGAGAAAAGGGGTCAGTCAGTAAACATTTATTAAGCACCTAATATATGCTAGGCACTGTGCTAAGCATTGGGGATACATAAAAAGACAAAAGAGAGTCCTTGTCCTCAAGGAGCTCATACTCAATGGGGGAGACAAGCAAACAAATATGTACAAACAAGCTGTGTACAGGATAAATAAGAAATAAGTGAGAGAGAAGGTGCTAGAATTAAGAGGGTTTGGGAAAGGCTTCCTAGAGAAGAAGAGATTTTATTTGGCACTTGAATCAAGTTAGGTAAACCAGGAGGTAGTGATGAGACGGGGAAGCATTCTGGGCATGAGTCAGCCAGAAAAAATGCCCAAAGCTGGAATGTCTTATTCATGGAACAGCAAGCAATCCAGTGTCACTTCATTGAAGACTACTGGGTGGTAAGTAAGGTGTAAGATGACTGAAAAGGTAGGAAGGAGCTGGATTATGAAGGGCTTTGAAGGTCATAGAATTTTGTATTTGATCCTGGAATTTATTGGAGGAGGAGGAGGCATATGGTATGGTTGAAACTGCACTTTAGGAAAATCACTTTGGTGGTTTAATGGAGAATGGATTGGAATGGGAAGGGGCTTGAGGCAGGCTATTGCAGTAATCTAGGCATGAGATGATAAGGGTCTGCATTAGATTAGTGGCAATGTAAGAAGAGGAGAGAAAGGGACAAATTTGGGAGATGTTGCAAAGGTGAAATCAACAGGCTTTGACAACAGGTTGGATGTGGGTATGTATGTGAGATAGTGAGGGGTTGAGAATGACTGCTAGGTTGTGAGCCTGAGAGACCTGGAGGATTGTGTTGCCTTCTGCCATAACAGGGAAAGTAGGAGGTAGGGAACGGTTTAGGGGAAAGTTCTATTTTGAGTTCTGTTTTAGACATGTTAAATTTAAAAAGTCTATTGGACATCCAGTTTGAGATGTCTGAAAGAGTGGGAAAGGCAAGAATAGAGGTTAGAGAGGTTGGGGCAGGATAGGTACATTTGGGAATCATCAGCATAGAGATGTTAATTAAATCCATGGGAGCAGATGAGATCACCAAGTGAAGTAGTATAGAGGGAGAAGAGAATAGGACCCATGATAGAACCCTGAGGTTCACCTACATTTACAGTGCATGATGTAAATGGAGATTAAGCAAAGGATATTGAGAAGGAGCAGTCAGATAGCAGCAGAACCAGGAGAGAGTGGTATCCCTAAAACCTGGAGAGAAGAGAGTGTCAAAGAGCATTTGATCAACAGTATCAAAGGTTGCAGAGAGGTCAAGGAGAATAAGGATTGAGAAAAGGTCATTGGATTTGACTACTAAGAGAGATCACTGATAGCTTTGGAACTACCATTGATAGTTTGGAGAGAACAATTTCTTTTTGTTTTTTAATTTTTTATTAATTTGTTTTGATTTATCAACAATCACGTCCATATGCTTTTGAGTTTAAAATTTTTCTCCCCCTTCCTCCCCACCACCCTCCCCAAGATGATATAGGCTATACATATACATTTCTATTAAACATATTTTCACATTAGTGATGCTGTAAGTAAAAGTCAGAACCAATAGGAGGAACCACCAGAAAGAGGAAACAAAACTCAACAGAAAAGAAAAAAAATAGGATTTCAAATTCCATAGTTCTTTCTTTGGATGTGGATAGCATTTTCCATCACGAGGCCTTTGGAGATGTCTTAGATCCTTGTATTGCTGGGAAGGGTTAAGTTTATCAATATTAGTCTTCGTACAACGTGGCTATTATTGTGTACAATGTTCTTTTGGTTCTGCTCACTTCACTCACAAGTCTTTCAGGTTTTTCTGAAGTCAGCCTGTTCATCATTTCTTATAGCACAATAGTATTCCATTACATTCATATACCACAACTTGCTTAGCCATTCCCCAGTTGATGGGCATCCTCTCAATTTCCAATTCTTTGCCACCACAAAAAGAGCTGCTATGGATATTTTTGTACATGTGGGTCCTTTTCCCATTTGTATGATCTCTTTGGGATATAGCTCTTGAAGTGCTATTGCTGGGTCAAAGGGTATGCACATTTTTATAGCCCTTGGAGAGAACAGTTTCTGTGGAATGTTAATATCTGAAGCCAGATTGTAAGGGATTAAGAAGAGAGTGAAAGGAGAGAAAGTGGAGGCAACTGCTGTTGACAGCCTTTCAAGTAGTTTAACTGCAAAAAGCAGAAGAGATAATAGGATGCTTGCAGGGATTGCAAGGATTCAGAAGACATGGGCATATCTGTAGGCAGTAGAGAATGAACCAATAGTGAGGGAGAAATTGAAAATAAGTGAGAGTGGAGATGACAGAGGGGACAGTCTGTTGAAGGACATGGGGTGAAATGGAATTGCTTGAACAAGTGGTAAGGAGGAAGGCCACTTCATCATGTGAGACAGGGATGAAGAAGGAGATAGTGGCAGAAGACACCAAAGTGATAGGAGATGAGGAAGATGGAGTTCACAACAAATGGCTTCAATTTTTTTCTGTAAAATATGAGCCAAGGTTCTTAGCCAAGAGAGTTGGGGGAGGGGAGCCATGAGATGTTTGAGGAGGGATGAAACAGTTTGAAAGAGTCACTGTGGAGAATGGGGTAATGAGTTGATAAGGGAAGCATAGAAGAATTGCCTAGCAGTAGTGAGGGCCCAGTCAAGATTGTGTAATAAACTGGGAGTGGATCCAGTCAGAGTGGTTGAATGATTTTCTCCACCTTTATTCAGCAGCAGAGACAGCAAATGGTGGGAGTAGTCCAAAGGTGAGCTTTTACGCAGGACATATTTGGTAAAATAAGGGGGCTCGGGATTCAAGAAACAGTGTAAAGTTGAACTGGTTCGCCAAGAGGTCAACATGGAGAGAAAAAGAAAGAATGGCTCGTGTAGGGGAGATGGCCTGGAAGAGGATTGAGGGGTCAAGATATTGAGGATGATGGTGAGGATGGGGAGTAGAATTTGGTAAAGAGAGGCAGAGGGAGAGGTGAAAAGTCAATGGATTATAGATGGATAAGGAGATTTCAGAGTTCTTGAATGTGGAGGTGATACATTTGTAAGTGTTGGCAAGATCAAGGGTATGACCATTTTTGTGTTTGGCTGAGTTGGGTTAGAGGACTAGGTCTTCGGAAGCAAGAAGGGGTAGAGATGTTGTGAAGGTAGAAATGGGAAAATCTGGCAACTGATTGAATGTGTGAAGTGAGGTAGAGTTATGAGACAAGGATAATGTTGAGTTTATTAACTTGGAAGACTGGAAGAATGGTGATGCATTAAACAGAAATAAGAAAGTTTGGAAGAGAGAAGGGTTTAGTTTTGGACGTTGAATTTAAGATGTTGAAAGGGCATGTAATTTGAAAAATGGCCAAAGGTCAGTTGTTGTTATAAGACTAAAGCTCAGGGGAGAGACTCAGGTTGGTTATATACAATTGTGAGTCATCTTCATTGAAAAGATAGTTAAACCCTAGTAGCTGATGAGGTGTCCAAGGGAATAGAGAGGGAAGAAGGCCCAGGACAGAACCTTCAGTTACACCCCTCGCTGGAATGTGATACGAATGGTGAGCTAATAAAGGACAAGGAGAAGCTGTTGAACAGGTAGCAGGGATGCTCCTCGAGAGTAGTGTCACAAAACCCCAGAGAGGAAAGATTTTTGTGGGGGAGAGGTGGCCAACAGTATGAAATGTAGCAGATTGAGAAAAGACCATCAGATTTAGCAATTAGGAGATCATCGATAACTTTGCACAGAACAGATTCAGTTGAATGATGAGATCAGAAGCTAAATTGCAAAGGGTTGAGGTGCAATTGAGAGTGAAGGAAGTAGAGGCAGGGAGAATAGACAGCTTTTTTAAGGAGTTTGGCTAAGAATGAAAGGAGAGATATAGGATGATAGCTTGAGGGAATGCTGTGCTTTATTGAAGGTGTATTTTCAGGATGGTGGTGACTTGGACATATTTGATTATTTATTCCCTAGGATCCTAGTGTTATGCTAGAAGAATGTTGCTTGACTATGCCTTTTTATCCTCCACACAAACTGGCATTTCTGGGAATAAATCTATAACTAAAATTCAGGTTTTTTTTCATTCAATGAACATTCAAGACACTACTAGGGATACAGAAAAAAAATTTTAAATGACAGAATACCTGCTCTCAAGGAACTTATGGTCTAGTGGGATGGGAGAAATGATAATATGTGTCCATATTAGTATAACTTTTTAAATTATGAGATTATCATGATTTTTTCCCTTAATATAAGACTTGTGAGAGCAGTGATTCACTCTTTTCTATACATATTGTGAGAAATAGTATGACATAGTAGATAGAGTCTTGAAGTCAGGAAGACATGAGTTCATGTTTCACCTCTGACAGAACTAGCTGATTGAGCCTGGGCAATGACTTAACCTCTCAGTGCTTCAGGCAACTCTCTAGCTAAAGTAGAGAAGGTGCCTATCTACTTTGGTAGAGAGTATTTCCTCACCTGGGAGTTCCCTGTAACAATGAAATCAGAGATCCAGTCCCTATCCCTATATATCATAGCACTTATGAGTTTTTTGTATGTTAACGTAAAATGTTCCACATAGTTGAATTTTCTAGCTTATGGTGACCCTCCTGACAAAACTTAAAAACAAATTTATCCAGTACTTTTGGAATTTTTTAAAAAATGTATTCAATAAAATATACCGAGTAAGCAATTAAATACTTGTTGACTGATTGAATATATTTAGTTTGTGTGAGACATATTGAAATACCTAAACTGAATTCTGTAATGATAGTATGGGACTGTTGGTTGTACCTCCTTAATGGTTGATACTTTCTTCTAATCTTTTTTTGTATTAAATCATAACTTTTTGTTTACAGAAAGTCCTTTGCTGTTTCCCTATTATCCTGAAAAATCATTGCATTTCGTGAAAAGACAGATGGAAAGCATTATCGATCATTGTTTACAAAAACCAGCAGTAAGTTTCAAATAATATTCAAAGTAGGTTGGAGCCAGGTTATGGAAGACTTTAAATTTTAAGAGGAGTTTTAATTTTATTTGATAGACAATTAGGAGGCACTGATGATTTTTAAGTGAGGAAGTGGACTTATGCATAGGAACATTCTTTTGACAGTGTCAGGAAGGATAGTTCAGTACCATGAATATCTGTATGTCTTACTTATAAATGATTAATTATTGTTGTGGTCATTTAAAAATTGGGTAGGAAAATTAGGAATAGTCTTAAAAGCATTGGAGTATTTTAGTCACTGAACAAACTCATTATGAACAGTAGTAGCATAAAGAGTTTTGGTTAGTACCGCTCAAGCCGTAGTTTTTGTTTCAAGGGATGGCTAATGGATGGTGTGAGCTTAGAGCAGGCAGATTTCTTCTGTTGAGTTTTGCTCCTCTGCTACACTCATTGAAGTTACTTGAGAAAAGAGATATGGTCTTCAGAAGCAATGTGATGATGTTTATTGAAAAGAGTGCTGGATTTGGAATCAGAAGATTTGGGTTTGAGTCCCTGGCCCTAACTCTTATTAGTTACATGGCAGTGGACAGAGAAGTTACTTCACCTCTGAGTCTCACTTCCAATTCAATAAACGTCTTTTGAGCACTTTGTGTAAGCAACACATTGGGCCCTTAGGGACTGGAGACATGAAGAAGAAAGACAACATAGTCTCTGGGAGTTTGACATCTAGTACAGTAGAAGAGATTTGTATATGGTGGATTCACTTTAACAAGTTAGAATATAATTTAAATGAGTAGGAAAGTTTCTCAAATTATTGAAGAAGGAAGGAATTACTTTTAGATGAGAAGAATTAAGAAAGCTTGATGGAAGGAGTAGTATTGCAGTTAGTCCTTTAATTCTACAGGCAAGAGATGAAGGGGATCACATGCAAATGCTTGTAGGCTGGATGCCACAGATTGAGAAATAGTGAGTAGCCTACTTTGACTGAAAAGGTTTAAAGTATAGTCGAAAAGGTAGGTTTGGCTACATTGTGATAGTCCTTAAATGCCAGGTCAAGAAGTCTATGTTCTATTGAGTCAACAGTGGGAAACTTAGGAACTTTAGAGCAAGGAAATAAGATGTGTGCCTTAGGAGCATTATTTAGGGTGCACTTTGGAAAAGGGGGAGGTTAAAAACTGGAAGATTGGGTGAAGAGTTAAAGAAGTTTTGAAGAAAGGTAGTGAATATGACTGATACTTTATTTTTCATACTTCATGAGAGTCTTATGAAGAAAGCACTTTGTAAAGTGTTGTATAAACAAAGACTTATTATTAGATAATTTTATACAGCAACCAGACTGTAACTATCCATCATTTTTTATTGTTTGATGTTTTTCTTAGAACACCTACATATGTCTCAAGAAACATGTTCTATTCAATTTTAAAATATTCATTTTTATAGGATGTTATTGGAAAATCAGTGAATCAGGCTGTCTGTATTCCCTTATACAAAGCTGCTAAAAGGTATTTTTCTCTACATTTTCACTGTATAATTCAGCAGCAAATTTGGAATTTGCTGACTTATTTTTTCTTTTGTTTCAGTGAGGACTCTACATCTAGATTGTTCAAATTGCCCTTCCTGTAAGCCTTTGTTTGTTTTATCTTTCAGAGTTTCTCTTAGTAGAAGTTACTAAATTCCATTTTAAAACTTATTTTACTTTTCTTTGTTTTTTTTTTCAGCTGGAATGACAAATCTTCAAATCTCCATTACGTACTCTTTACTATGTCAGGTAGTTCAGCTTCTAAAATTTACATTTTGAGGAGACATACCGACATATCAAGGTTAGTATTAAGTTAAAATGAAAAAATAATATGATATGCATAGCCTTATTCCTCAAACTGATAGAGTTTTTCCTCCCTGTCTCTTTATATTCTTAATTGAATATAGGTTTTGCTACTAATTAACTGTATCACCTTGAACAAATTACTTCATCTCTTTGGGTCTCAGTTTCATCATCTGTAAAATGAAAGGTTTGGATTAGATAATCTCCAGTTCTGCAATTCTTTAGTGTATTGGAAAATACATTGGAATCCATTCTTTAAGTGTAACCTCCCCTGCAGTAAGGGGAGACAAAACAATCCCAGAATCAACTATTGTATTACATATTTCTTCTGAACTCCCTGAGAAGCAACAGAGTTTGGTTATTTGTTGCCTCAGGGAGAGATCTTAGATTCTGTGATCTATACCATTGAACTATATCATTGAATCTAAGGCCTTCATTTCATGAATGAGAACTGAGGGTTCAACTCTTGAAAGGGATAAGTGACTTGACCATCATCACAAACCAATTAGTGGCAGAGCTAGGAAGAGAGCCTCGATTTCCTTAGTATATCTGATTCTCTTTTTACTATAATACTTTCTATATAACACTATAATACTTTCACTTCAGCTTTCAGACTTGCCTTTTAGTAAAAAAGGAGCAGCATGCCCCACTCCCACACTGATAATAGCTTCTTTTGTTGTGCTGAGGCCGGGGATTCCAGGGACTCTCAATTCCTTTTAAAAATGGTGGGGTTTATGCCTGAGTTTAAAGGAAATCTCATGAGGCTAAGATGAGCCTGATAAGAAAAGAAAAAAATCCTTCTTAATTCACTCATGACATAATGTTCTTAGGAGTTATAAAATATTGATGGTAGGTTCTATTTATCCTGATGCTTTAATTCAACTAATATGTTTTCTGCAGGGATAGTTAAATTTATATTTCTTTAGGGAGAATATATTATGTAAGTAATGTACTGAATTTTCCAGTCAGGTCCTTGAAAAAGCTTTTATAGTATTGAATTATCCAGATTGTCCCACAGAATATTCTGACTTTTTTCTTCCTTTCTCCAAGGTCTGTCAATAATGGACTACTTGCTGTTGAATTTGGAAATTTCTTGAATACAACAAATGAAAGCTTCGAAAATAGGTATATCTTGAGCTTTGTCTAGAGAACACACAATTAATTAGTAGTAGTCATTTACTTGGGGCATATTTTACTCTCCAAAACTAATATTTCACGTATATTTCAATTAAGCAAAGTTGAACTTAAGGAATATCAGTCATATTATAATGCTTCTAATATGTGCTATATGGAAAAAAATTCTTTACGTTTTGTTTTGTCCACGGGAGAATGGTTTAATCTGTAGTTGAACTAATTATGCTGTGGTAGAATGTTTCATAAGGATAGTGATGGGGCCTAGACCTGTGATTTCATTAAAGGAAACTTACAAATGAGAAAACTCTAGCAGTGCCAGTTGGTACCTTCTTTGCAACTTATTCTTAGGGAGTTGCCCAGGGCTCTGAGACCAAAGTCTTCCTAACTCTGAGGCTGGCTCTCCATCTGTTGTCCATGCTGCGTCTCAACATATTTGATAAGGTGTTTCGTAATTAGGACATTTAAGCTTTGCGGGCCAAGGAGGCAGTTTTGCCCTGGGGGTTAAAGAGACAGATAGTATGGATATTGAAAGTTCTGATTTTGGCTATACCAGATTTACTCTGTAACTAATTCAAGATATACTGTAGATCTCTCTCATTACTGTGCCTACTTTTTCTTATGTACATGATTTGGATAAAAAATAACTCATCTTCCAGAATTATTTTGAGAGTTAGCTGATAAAAGTGAGTAAAGTAATGTAGAAAAGCTAAATTTTTTAAATCTTTCAAAAAATATTCTCTGGAGCAGCTAGGTGGTACAGTGGATAGAGCTCTGGCCATGGAGTCAGGAGGATCTGAGTACAAATCCAGCCTGAGACACTTGACACTAGCTGTGTGACCCTGGGCAAGTCACTTAACCCCTATTGCCTCGCCAGAAAAAGAACAAAAAAAAAACCCAAAAAAACCCCATTCTTTTATTGTCCGTCTTTAAAAAAGGAAGCATTACTTTTTGGCAAAGGCTTTTGAATTGTCTATCTTTCTGCATGAAATCTCACTTCTACCTCCCTGTTGACTTGTTTGAGTGAAGTTGAATTGCCTTTGAAACTAGGAATCGGGGCCGCTAGGTATCACAGTGGATAGAGCACCAGCCCTGGAGTCAGGAGGACCTGAGTTCAAATCCAGTCTCAGACCAGACACTTGACACTTACTAGCTGTGTGACCCTAGGCAAGTCACTTAAACCCAGTTGCCTCACCAAAACAAAAAACAAATAAACAAAAAACCTAGGAATTACCTTGGTGCCAGTCAGCTCAGTTTCCTATAAGGCATACTTTACACTGAGTTCTCTGGGGCTCTCCATAGAATAGGTGACTGAATAGAGTAAGGGTCTAAGTCTGAATAGTGATCTCAAGCAGGTTCTGTTACCATGAACAAATTGTCTCTGTACTCTTGGTTTCATGAATGTGTCATCAAAAATCTTGTTAGACCTATCTGTCATTAGTTAGAGAACAGCAGGTCAGTAGGAATTTAAAAGAAAATAAAATGAATCCAAGTATAATGAATCTTGAAATATATTCTCAACTAAGATGTGACTTGATCTTTTTCCCCCTCAGTGCCTATGCTTAAAGTGATCACTCAGTTAATGGATGATCTCTAAATATAATAAATTCCTTTTTACTCCAGCTCCTACAGCTGTCTTGATGCACATTTTTATGATGATGAAACAATAACAGTGGTTCTTAAGGAGAATGAAGAACAAGAAGGCAAAGAAAGAGTTTTGGCTCAGTTACCATTGTCTTTAGTATATACTAAAGAAGATACTCCAGAGAAGGAATTCAGTGGCACAACTTGTAAAAGGTACAGGAAAACTGACAATGTTACTTCTCTCAGCTGATAGTTGAATGTATTTTTACAATGGAGAATGTAGAGTCAGTAATTTAGGGTATAGTTGATAAGTGTAGTGTAATATTGGGTAACTGAAAAGCAGGGAATTCCCATCTATTCTTTTACCTTCTGAAACAGAGGAGAAATTAGTAGAACATGGTGAGATGTACTTGGGTGGGTTAAAGTGATTTCCTCAAATACACATCCCAAGAGAGCCATGGAAGGGGGCAGCTAGGTGGCGCAGTAGATAGAACACCAGCCCTGAAGTCAGGAGGACCTGAGTTCAAATCTGGCCTCAGACCAAACACTTGACAATTACTAGCTGTGTGACTCTGGGCAAGTCACTTAACCCCAGTTGCCTAAAAAAAACCAAAACAAAACAAAAAAACAAAAACAAGAGAGCCGTGGAACAGCATTACCACAGATTTAATGAGAGGCTGGTTATTCTAAATTTGACTATATTCCTGCCTCTAGAATTTACCTTTTGGAACAAAGAGGTCGTCTTTCAAAATGGGATGCCAAGTACACGATAGAGTAGAGGTAACTCCCACTTTGTACTCTTTTGCTCACTGTGATACAAGCCACACCCACTCATCCTAAGGGTCATAAAAAACATAAGTTGCTACCTTCAAAAAAACAAAAAAAGCCTTGGACGACTGAGGCTTGAACAACCAGATTTTTCCTTCTTTTAAAACTTCATTAGCTAAGTTAATATTACAGGTATTTTGCCTGTTTGAAATTGCAGCATTATGAAGAGTAAAACTAGGATAAGTTGGTATTGGAAATAGAGAATAGTGGAAAAACCAGAAAATATTTGGAGAGATTACATAGGTGTTGGTGATTGTTTAGTCAAAGATGATTTCCTAGGCTAATTTTTGCTTTAGCCAGGTCAGAGACCTGGATTTGAATCTTACCTTTAATGCTCACTAATTGTGAGACCTTGAGCAAGCCTTTAGCTTCCCTGGGCCTCAGTTTTCTCATCTGTAAAATGAGGGGACTGAACTAGATTAATTTTGGGGTCTTTTCCATCTCTAGATCTATGATCTTGTGCTAAAATTGTAGAATTTTTTCTTAGTTTCTCAAGAGAAACATTCTAGGTGAATTTGGACAGAAGTTAAAGGTGCAGGTTTAACTCTCTGCCTCTTTTTTTATTATTATTAATTCATTTATTTTTAGTTTTCAACAATCACTTCCTTAAGCTTTTGAGTTTTAAATTTTTCTCCCTCTCCCTCCCCAAGATGGCATGCAATCTGATACAGGTTCCACATATACATTCCTATTAAGCATATTTTCACATTAGTCATGTTGTAAAGAAGAATTAGAACCAATAGGAGGAACCACAAGAAAGAAGAAACAAAACAAAACAGAAGGAAAAAAAAAAGAGCAAATAGTATGCTTCAATATGCATTCAGACTCCATAGTTCTTCCCCTGGATGGATTTTCCATCACGAGACTTTTGGAGATGTGTTAGATCACTGCATTGCTAAGAAGAGGTAAGTCTATCAAAGCCACACGATGTGGCTGTTACTGTGTACAACGTTCTCCTGGTTCTGCTCACTTCCCTCAGCATCAGTCCATACAAGTCTTTCCAGGTTTTTCTGAAGTCCGTCTGCTCATCATTTCTTACAGCACAATAGTATTATCCCCTTCTTCCTCCAACAAATGAGGAAATGCAATAATTTTATTTATTATGGTTTTTACTCTGTGTAGGCTAGATGAACAGAGTGATATTGTACCTACACATACTGTCTTCCTGGAGAGTCAATGGAGAATACTGGAGAACATGAAAGCACAATATGTTGCTGTGAATGGTTTTCGGAAAGTCTCTTGTGTAGTAAGTATTTAAATTTTAACCGGATTTTAAAAATTGATTATGGCATGTTTCATGAATTCTTTGGATTCTTTGCTATTTAGTTTTGTGTTTGGAGAGTATTAAATTAAAACCTTATACTCTGCATTTTTATAATCCACATACTCCATTTATACATTGGTGGGCTAAAATTTAGTGATTTTGGTATAAATTGAGATAAATGAGTTATTTTCCTTTTCAGAAAAAACCACTTTTCAGTTTCTGCTTCCATTTTATCGGGCTGCTCAAAGGTATTGATTTAAAATTTTTTAATATTTTAAATATCTTTAAAACGGAATACTTTTGTATTTCTTTAGTTAAGCTCAAATCTCCGTCACGTTAGAGTATTTGAAATGGATGTAGAAGATGATGGGGAGGCAGAAGAGGAGGATGAAGAAGAGGAGGAGGAATCTTCGTCCCATCTTGTTCCTGGTGAGCAGGAAGAATTAATTCAGTCTTCAGATAACCAAGAAAATGTTGGCAATGGATCTGCTGGTCTGGTGGATGCTGTGGAAGAGCATGAATCTAACCTAGATTCATAGTCTGGGCTGCAATTATTTTATATGTTCTCATTATGTTAGTAAGGAGGTGGACTAAGAGTTTTTTAGAACACCTGAATTTTTCTTTGTACCAAAGAAATAAATAGTAAATTATCTTGTGAACAATGCATATTTTCTTTAAATCTGTTTCATCTTCCAGAAATATAACCATTGGAAGGACATTTCCCTTTGCTGGTGTTTCTTTTAAAACTGCCTGAAGAACTGTAGTTTTTAAAGCAAACATAAATTGAATTTGAGGAAGAGAATTCAGTCTTTTCTGCTTCTCAAAAAGTAAGTGGCAGGACTTATTCTTGTTAGCACAAAGAGTTTACATTTAAACAGTTGTCATTTGTTATTGAAGGAGGCTATTCAGCTTCTTTAGTATTAAACAAATTTTAATCAGCAATATGTAATACTCTTTTTATTCCATTTCTTCTTTGTAAGACCCCTGAATGCTTTGTATTTGTTATTTTTATATTTTCATTCTCAGTTTAAAACTCTGAATGCCTGCAGTGCTAATTTTGTAAACTGTGAAAAGATTGATGTTGTCCTTATCAATTAAATAGCAAAAATACTATTTGTCCCTAAATTATTAACTTTCCTCATTCTGTTATTGTACTTGAGCTTTTGATTCTTTCAATCAACAATATTGACAGCTAGAGCTATTGGGTATTAAGGACATGTAGCAGACATCTGCACAATTTTACTCCTTGGGAACATTAGGAGTAATAGGTTCAACTAAATATAATTTAGCGTTCGTGTTAATGAACTCCTGTGCACTGTTGATTTCTTAATGTTCTTTCCCAATTAATGGGTATTATTCCTGTGCAACTGTCAAATAGCTTTCACCTTTTACCTCAGTCCTCGCTGTAGCGTGTTGGTCCATACATAAATCAGTTTATAAAGACTTAGGATTTCTTCAGGCTGGAAAATGCAACCAAACGAATGGTCATGTGTAAGACTATTATGTGGTTTGTCTGTTGTTTAATATATTGTTTCTTTCCTTACACACTACGAATAAATTGGTCAGAATGTGTCTGTTGGTCCCTGCTTTGGAGGAGTGAGTGAAACTGAAGAGAATTGTCTTTGTGATAGACCTGAAACTGCAGAACTAAGTTCTTCTGGACTATGACAGACAGTCTAGCACAACATAGCATGCCTTCCACACAGAGGATATTCATATATTTATTGATTAATTCATAGTTAATGAGTATTTAGGTCATAGTGCAACACTTTTTTAGTTATAAAATAGGATGAGATATTTGGAAGAAGTATGGCATACACACACACACACACACACACACACATAGTTATAAAATAGGATGAGATATTTGGAAGAAGTATGGCATACACACACACACAGATATGATGGAGCTAGCTCATCCTGGCTTGTGAGAGCTGATGGTTCCAGTTTTAGTATGAGCATTTCTGCCTGGGGAATCAACCATTGCTGCAAATCAGGGCTTGATTTATTGTTTTGTTGATTATCTAGATTTAAGAAAGTGATGGAGAAAATGTTAATAATGCAGATTAAACTTGAAAGTATCTCATATGTACATTTGTTTTGTTTGTTTCTAGAGAATAGAATATTAAACATTTACCTGCACATCCCTGGTTTTATGTGTTGAAAATATTTTTTGATGGTCAAGCAGTATCAGGGCACAAAATTGGGGGAAAAAAAAACATTTCCAGGTTTGAGGGCAAGTTAGAATGAATTTTGAGATCTTAAGGAGTTATTGAACTCTAAAGTGCTGTAATTCTCTGTTCATTTGATAACTGCGCTGCTGGGTACAGAGTTTTGATTCATATAGTTTATTTGAAAATGTTCTGAACTGGAAAAAAGTTGACATTAAGCCACCTAAATTCCTTGCTTTTAAGATGAACCTATAAAACAGAATGAAATGATGTGACTGTAATTACTTAAATACTGAAGATGGGACAAACGAATGGGGTCAAAATATGGCTGTGATCATTTTCAGCTTGGAGCTTTGTTCTTTCCCCTTGATTTCTTATATCACCATAGAAATTTCTTCTTGAAATTGGTTAAAGTATGAGTCATATCTAGTTTAAAATAGGATTGTTTTCATGAAAAATTTGAATTTATAGGTTATGTTGAAGATAGAGGGGGATAAAGATTGTGATCTAAATCTTATTTTACAAACATGAATAGAAAATTGTGTTTCCCTTTTTTTAGTGTTTTTATACATCTTCTATAATTACCAACTTTGACAAAAACTTTGTTTTTAGTATTCCAAAGTCTTTTGGCCATTATCAAAGTTTATAAGCATATACTCATAAGCTTCTGCTAAATTTGGTTTTGGGGTGCATAGGACTCCAGGAGATAGGAATTTTAGTCAAATCCTATTATTACTAAATGTTAGTTAAGTCATAACTTTTTTACTGTTTACTTTTACTGTTTTTCCATGCATAAGACATCTTTTGTGTTTTATTTGTAATAGGAAAAATAGCATTTAAAAACTTGTAGCATTCTTGCTACAAGTTCAGGGAAGTATATAAAGTGGTGTCTCTTTAAACGTTTATTTTTTTAGGGGCAGCTAGGTGGCGCAGTGGATAGAGCACTAGCCCTGAAGTCAGGAGGACCTGAGTTCAAATGCGGCCTCCGACCAAACACTTGACACTTACTAGCTGTGTGACCCAGGACGCATCACTTAACCCCAACTGCCTAAAAAAATAAATAAATAAAAAATAAAAGGTTTTTTTTTTAACTGTATCATTGAATTTACCTCTTAGTTAAAGTTAAAGAGTTAGGATTACATTACTTTTATTTAAATGGCTTTCTTGCCAACTAAATATGATGACACCTTAACTACAGTACTTCGAAATTTCTATGATTTCATCAATGTGTAGTTTTGACACTGACACAGATCACAACCTCACCATGCCACCAAAAGTGCTAGACTCGGAAGCAGGAGAATGGAATTCTGCACAGCTTCAACACTTAACTGTAACTATGGAAGGGAGGTAGGGAATAAGCACTTTTATAGTGCTTGCTATGTGCTGGGCACTGTGCTAAGCACTTGACCAATTTATCTCACTTGATCCTCACAGTAACTTCAGGAGGCAGGTGCTATTATTACTCTCATTTTACAGTTGAGGAAACTGATGCAAACAGAGGGTAAGTGCCTTACCTGGAGTCACACAGCTAGTGTCTGAGACCAGATTTGAACCCATTCTGACTCCAGACCCAACACTTTTACCCTCTGTACCACATAGCTGGGCAAGTTAGTTTATTTCAGTATATTTTTCCTTAATTTAAAATGGGAATAATATCTATCTAACAGGATTGTTAAAGCTCAAATGAGATAATGTATGTAAAGTGCTTTGTCAACTATAGATTAGTGTTGGATTTTTTTTATACCATTCCAGGAGTTGCTGTGGCTGCATTTATGCAGTTTGTTACCACTGATGACTGACCTTCTTGCGTCAATCTCTGAATTTAGCTAGGTTGGTTCTCTGATGCCAGTCATTATTGACAACTGTACCCAAAGGCTTTATAAGTAGATAGTAGTTTAGGCTCCATCGGCATAACCTTTGGATACCCTGGGTCTCATCTGTCTTTTAAAGAGCAATCAGAGTTGGACTTTGGTAGGGGGTGACTAACAGCCCTTAAAATCCTAAAGCTGTATATTTTGTTTTCTTTAAAAGTGCTTATTTTATATCCTCCAAAAAACCTTAATTATCCTCTTTCTTCAGAACATTTAACATTTACAGTGGTGAAGAGAACTACTGATTGAAAAAAGAATTACAATAGAACATTGAGTTTATGAGGCTGTAAAATTGGAATGTTTATATACCTGTATCTGCTATGTAAGGATTAAAAGTCAATTAGTATATTCACATTGTTGATAGAAGTCCAGCTAGTAGACATGTGCTGAAGATTTATTTGTATTGGGATCTTGTACCTAGAGCCCCAAGTTGTTTGATTTCAGCAAGAATAAACCAGATTCCTTTCAGTCTGTGCTATCTTTATGACAACTATCTATAGACTACATTTAGTAAAAGCACATTTAACTAGCTTATCGGTTTTAGTTCTCACTAGAATTGATCACAGGGAGATAGTACTTGGGATTACATTAAGTCAAGGACATTACATCTTATAATAAAAGAGCACAATATAAATTAGCAAAATGGGTAGTAGTTTAATTCTTAGGATCAATGTATAATTCAAAAATTCTAATACACTTTTGTCTTTAAGAGTTAAAGAATTAAAGAGTATGAATTTTAATAAAAGGTAATTAATGTTTTATTCACTGAATGAACAACCTTTCACTTGTTACCCTTCTGATCTCTAAGCAAAAGCTGTTGCTGGAAATCAAATAAAACTAAAAATGTTGGTCAGTATTCAAGTGTAAGTACAGAAACTATACTCCTAGATTTATTGAAAATTGATTTTTTTCATGAACATGGCCCTGACTGGTGTGTTTAATTACACATGCAAAATACTCTCAGTTCTATAAATCTGTTTACACAATGGTGTTCTTAATTGTGCCCTGACTCCCTTTATGAACTCTGGCATTTGGAAATTGATCCCTCAAGGCCATGTTTCAGCCCAGTGACAATTATGTTCTGGCTGAGTTGTAGATGAATGAAACAGTTGGGTGTATATGGGCAAGGCTTATAAGCCATTAAGGCTAGTAAGTGACGCTTTTACCCTGGTGTGTGCAGTGAGACTGAATTTACAACATTCTAAGACATGAAGCGTAATATTATGGTTACCGCTGTATGGGTGATAAATCTGTCCCATGCCATGACTACAAATGAAGCTTTTGTTTACTGCACCAATGGGGAAATTATGGGAAAGTGTTAAGATGGGAAAGTGTGCTGTTTGTATGGTAACTTTCAAAGAGGTCACAATGCTTATATAGAGTTCTGATTATATCCTAAAGTATTCTTATGATTTATATTGTTCAAATAGAGACACTGAAGCACATAGACTTTCTCACGATAATAGTGTCAGAGTCTATTCAGTTGAATTGACCTCATAGCCATATGCTATTAGATTATTGCTTCTGAACTTCTTTTGGTATGTTGATGTCTCAAATTGATTTTTGTTGACTCGGCAGCTCTGTATTTAGTACCCACTTCATGTAGGGCACTGTCCTAGGTGATATATTCCAAGGGGGATACAAAACAGTAGGATCTGTGGGCAGTCTGCTGCATAGAAATACATAAAACACTTTTAAGATTCAAGACCATGTTTCAGACCTGTTCTCAAGGATCTTGCCAGAAATGGATTTTCTTAACCTAGAACGTGACATTTAAAAAAAATTTTGATAACTCTTTCACTATACTTGATTTCCTTTGTAATCCTACGTATTTTGACTTACATATTTAAAAACACTATTCTGAGGAGGCCATGGTCTTCACCAGATTGCTAAAGGGGGTGCATGGCACAAAAAAGTTGAAAACAATGTATTAGAAAAAAGTGAACAAAAACCTTAGGCATTTACAACCTAGATTACCCATATAACATACAACAACTTGAACCAATTAGGATTCTAGATGACTGAATGGGTCACATTTTTCTGGGCCTTGTTTCCTCATCTGTAAAGTGAGGGAGGTTGGACAGTATGGTATCATCAGCCTCTTTCAGCCCTATCATTCTTATTCTTTGAAATGTAAAGAAAATACTACTTTATACTTTAACATATATGTTAAGATCAATTATTATTACACAATAAATTTTAGGATGCTAATTTTATGAAGGGTGGCGAGAGGTAAGATTGTATTTGCTGTTTATTCATCAACCATTTATTAAGTGCCTACTTTGCTATGAAGTACAAAGTTACTGAGATGCTAGTAGAGGTAGATAAGTCATTAAGGCACGATCCTTGCCCACAGGAAGCTTACAGGGTAGCAGACTTTTACCAATACATCATGCTACTTTAGTAGAGAGTTTTTGCCTTAGGTCCTGCTCCTGCGCAGTATTTGGAAAGCTGCCGTACTTATGCACGGCCCAGTTAGATATGAAGTTGACTATTCTTTTTCAGAGATAAAAGGTCAACAAATTCTATAGAGAAAAGTTTCATCTCATGCTGTTGTTGTATTTTAGTTGATACAGTTTTAACTACTCCACTTGATTATGAGAGAAAATAATAGGTGATGTATTTGATTGAAGGATTGCAATTAAGTGAAATGAAATGACTACTACAGTTGTAGGTATAACACTAATCCTATGTCTAGAGTTCAAATACGTGCTAAATAGCAATGGCGAATTAATAAAGTACAAATGTCATTGAGCTGCATAATAAACAAAAACAGGCAGTGAAGCAAGTCTAGTGTGGTAAGGAATTGCTTTCTTTTGGGTATAGGGGTAGCAGACAAATTGCATGCAATGAGAAATTAAGGATTGAACTTCTTTGGACTTTGCATTGGAATTTTAGGTTGTGTTATAAAGAATTTGAGTCATCTCTAAGTTAGAGGGCCTCATTTATGAAGAAAATATTAGCCAAATCACAAACAGTGCCTTAGATAAAATGGCCCAACTTGAATCTTGTTAGAATGCTGACTGTTGAGCTGAAAGGTGTACAAAAGTCCCATTTTAAGTGAGAATCCACACAAATGATCCATCTCCAGGGATAGAAATAGGGCTCCACCTTGTAGTATGATTGTAGCAGTGCACCTGAAAGGCCCAAAAGCTCCTTTAGCAATCTTCAGAACATTCTTGTTAGGTAATTATGTTTCCTTCTGTTTTTGGTTCTAGAGATAGAGGCCAGCATCCTAGAGTTATTTAAGATTAGGAAGTCTCTTGGAACAATTTAGTAGTATTTTTTTAAAATTAACAAGCATTTATTTTCTCCCCTCCTATCATTTCCTTGAAAAAAACAAACTCCAAAACCCTCATGTAATAAATATGCATAGTTAGTCAAAACATGTCTATATATTAGCCATGTCTAAAAATATATCTTATTTTGCTTACTGAATCCATCACCTCTGTCAGGAGGTAGATAACATTCTTCATTATTGGTACTCTGGAGTCACGGTTGGTTTTTGCATTGATCAGAGTTATTACATCCATCAAAGCTGAAGAAGTGCTACTCTTAGCAGTCACTGAAACCTTGTAAAGCAAGAAGGAATTTCTATATGAACACCCAGAAAAATGCATTGAACCTTTAATCATGCATAATACTGCATTGGGCACTATTCAAAGCAGGTTCTGTGTTTCATGTTATATATATACATATGTATGTGTATATTTACGTTTATGTATGTGTATAGGTACTATGTTTCATATACATATGAAGCATAGAACCTGCTTTGAATAGTGATATGTGCATAGTAATACCATTACAGCAAAATAAAAAGAGTAAAGCAAATGTGTAAACATGGACAGAGTCGTGTTTATATATAGGTCAAATTGAAATGGAAATCCAAATTTAATTTCAGTTCCAATTTAATTTCAGGTCTTGAATCTATGTCCCAGTTGCTTTTGTGGAATATAGATTGATCATTGAAGCTCTGGGAAAACTGCTATTATCTTTAACCCTATTTCCAGAGGTAACTGAGCCCTATTTAAGGTATTTTGAACAGATAGGGTTATTTTTTTTTCATAAAGAAATTACTGTCTACCAAGGGGGAACAAGACAAATATTTTTGCATTTAAAGGTATGGATTGATATTATGTTTACATCTGCCCCCTTTGCCAACTTGTCAAGGACATTTTACATTTAATGAGCTTGCTATAGCAGCACTTTCAGGGAAGACAGAAAGCATGTATTCTTGGTTCAAAATGAATGTGGTGGTCAAGCAAACATTTGCAGTTTCCATTGGTGACAGGTACTATAAATAATAACGTGGTTGTACGATGTGATTTTGACCAGTAATATATAAGATTAGCCAATTAATTTGATGATAGGGAATATAACACTAGGTACTAAGAAATTAAGCCTCATCAAAGTAGCTCAAAGCACTGAGGTATGAGATAATGATTATCTCATTTATTGTTACAACGTGCTGTGAGGGAGTGGGATCATAGGGATGAAGTATTATAATTCAATTTTATAGAAAGTGAAGGCTGGAGAGGTAAATATTAAACCCAGAACCCAGCTTTTAAAATTTCATTCTAGCACTTTTCCCACTAGGCTTTATTTCTCTTAGGTCATTGAATTCTGTTGCATCATCAATCTCTGAAGTTCCATGTTTGATACTATAACCCACTGGAGCATAGTTAATATTCATTTTAATGTAATCTTACTGATAGGCAATAGACAGTAACACAAAGAGTCATAGATCATAGACTTTGATCTACAAGGAACCTTTGAGGTCGTCTGGTCCAAAATCTTCACTTTATAGATGGGGAAACTGAGGCACAAAGAGGATAAGTGAATTGCCCAATACTAAAGACAGACTGATGGAAAATTTGGTCATTACTATGTGTTGAATAATCCTTTTGGCTTTCTAGATATTGTTATTATCCTTATTGGAGAAGGAAATGGTAAACCATTCCAGTATCTTTGCCAAGAAAACCCCAAATGGGCTCACAAAGAGTCAGACACAACTGAAAAACAAATAAACAACAACAATCCTTCCCCTTTACTTCACAGACCTTGATATTTAACCTGAGGTCTGCTGTCTTTTCACAAACCTCCATAATTGGACTTCTTAAATGAAGCCTTTATACTAGTCTACAGTTCTGCCCAGAAAACATTTTCAGAAACACAGTGTTCCCAAGTCAGAAGGGAGCCTTGCCAAATGCAGCCCAAACCAGATTAAAATATAATTAGCACATACTTAACAAAATAAAAATACAACAAAACATAGATATTAAAATTTAAAACTAAGTCAACATGGTGCCTGCAGGCTATGGTTTAGTGGCCCTGGTTTAAATTTGAGTTTGGTACCATTGCTTTGGAATTCTGCTTTTTGTTCTTGAACTACCTGCCAGGTTTATCTCCTGGGACCTGCAACTCTGTAAACTCAATGAAAACTTGCAGGTATAGGATAATAACCATGTAATAATGCACCAGTGTAATGAATGTTCAGCTGACTTCTAATGTGTTGCAGAGTCATCCAGTAGTAGTTACAGGCATACCCATACATTCTTCCCAAGTAGACTTGATGTATTTCATGTTACCTGGAAAACAGGAAATCTAGGTGAAGAAAGAGTCTAAAGTTCCATTTAAAGATGCCCTGATGATAGGTGAATGAATGCAGAACCTAAGTTCTCTTAATGCCCTATAATTGCCCTCGCTCTGCCCCCACACTCCATGGTGGCCAATGTGCCCAGCTGAGGGAAGGCTAGTTGGACATGTCCTATAGAATTCATGGGACTGGTTTATTGATGGGATCCATTTTTCAGAGAGATGATTATTGGTATTAGTGTAAGTTACACCTACTTGGCTGCTTTCAAATGAGCATTTCTTACCTCTCTCCTACCTTCCATTTGTTGATAAAGTGCCTGCTGGAAGAGAACCATGCCTCTGCTTTTAGTTTTTCTAGCTTTTGCTTAGAAAACCAGTCTCATTCTTTTTTACTCAAAGAAGCCCTTGGCAAAAAATAATAGATGATCTTTCTGTGAGGTTTTAAGGTTTGCACAGCCCTTTATATCTCACTGGTACCCTACTTCCATTTGGTTTTGAAACTGAAGAAGTAGAAATAAAATGACTTACCCACAATCACACATCTGGAGGCTGGATTTGAACTTAAGTCCTCTTCTCCAAGGTCAGCACTCTGTTTGAAACACTCCATATTGCCATTTCCTCCTCTGTTTCACATAACTTCTCTTCCAGTGCTGTTTCCATTGGGCTCTGAGGGGAGGTGGTGGTGGAGTAAGCCATTGTGGTTTGACAAGCCTGGCACCTGCCAGCTCCCTTCTCTGCCTCAGAGTGCCTTGCTGCTTCAGCTTGCTGCTGTAGTAGTACCTTAAGGAGTGAGTGACTTTTCCATCTGGCTTGCCCCTGAAACCTTTTGTTTCCCGCATTAGAATGTGAGCTTCAGGGCAGTAATCATCTTACTTTCTCTTTGTATCCCCAGCACTTAACACAGTGCTTTTCACAATAAATGATTAATAAATGACTTTTTTTTTTTCATTCATGCATGTTAACTCCCAGCCAAACTGGAATTAGTTATTAGGTTTTCCCTGTTCTCATCCTTCACTCTGCTGCCTCATATTCAAGCAGGGAAACCAGTCATCTCCTCATCCCTAGAACATACTCCTTTCTCTCTCCTGTTGAAATCCTCTCCTAAGTCAATCAATAAATTTGTATTAAGTGACTTCTGTGTGCCAAGCATTGTGTTCAGTGCTGAGGATACAAAGAAAGGTAGTATCTTCTGCCTTCAAGGAGCTCACAATCTAATGGATGGGAAAAATAACACTGAAGAAGCTGACAAAGGCAGGGGGAAGGGTACCTGGTATGTGTGTGTGGTGGGATGGTGGTGCTGATGGTGAGGAACATGATGAAATCTTGCAGCTGTGTATGAGTTACAGTACTGATTTCATGTTGCAGGAGGATGAGTTTCTGGAGATCATGAAGTCCAGGAAAGCAGCTGTTAGGAAATTGTAAGGTCAATGCCTTGTTTGTCCTCCTTAAATGGAGGATCTGGGAGGAATTCTCCAATCAATTTCTGCCTTCCAACTTCTCCAACCAGAAGGAGAGAGGAACTCTAAGGGCAGGAGATGCTGAGGAGGTGTGAGTTTCAAAGATGATTTCATTTTGCAGAATGACAATTTTCTGGAGACCATGAAGTCTAAGAGAACAGCCAGGTGAGAGACAGGAAAAAAATGGCACCAGTCACGGCCAAAATTGCTGACTTAGTTATTAGAGAGAAAGGTCCTAGAAAGGTCCTTTTTCTGTACTCTGGGAAGTTGTAAGACTATGAATCAATAATTTTCTTTCTATAGCTATGAGCTCCCAGTCAGGAAATTGCATAGTAAAATATACCAGAGTTGTAAAATCTGTTTCTCTTTTAGTCACTCTCCTATTGTCTCTCTCTCTGCTGCAGTTGCAGTGACACACAGTCTAGCAGTGCAATAGTTAAACCATGTTCATCATGATAACTACCATAAAATGCAAGCAAGCACAAGGGTGAATAAGCTTTTATGAAAGATGTAATTTTCAGGAAACATATGTATTTTTTCTTTTCTGGAAAGGAAAGGAGATGAAAAAAGAAGAAGATAAATTCAAGAGGGATCACCACTTATGGTCTATGGTCATAGAGAGGGCAATTTTCAGGGGCACATTTTCATCCTGATGCTTCTCATCCGTTTTCTTGCAAGCGTAGCTCCAATTCTAGAGTCCAGTACAGAGGAACTCAAACTGTTAATGTGCCCTCCACAGTTCCTGTGCTTTCAGTCTCCAGTGGTTTGTAGTTATGGAAGTTCACAGGCTGGTTTCTCCTCTACATACCTGGCTATTGGTTCAGGTGCTCTCAAGTCACCCATTTTTTTTTAATATATTCACTTTTATTTTATTTTCCAAACTCTCTCTGTCTTCCCCACTCTCCCCCACCTGTCAAGAAGGCAAGAAAAACAAAACCCATCACAAATTTGCATAGTCATGCAAAACAAATGTCCACATTAGCAATGTTCCCAAAAATAAAAAAAGAAAAGAAAAGAGATAGAAACATCTTTAAATTGCACTCTGAATTCATCTGCTCCCTCTCTCTAGAGGTGGATAGCAAGCTCCGTCATGAATCCTTTGGAAATGTGGTTTGTGTTATGTTGTTAAGAGTTACTAAGTCTTTCAAAGTTCACACTTTTGCCATTATTGTATAAATTGTTCTACTAGGTTCTACTCACTTAACTTTGAATCAGTTCATACAAATCTACAAATCTTCCCAGACTTTTTTGAAATCCTTTTCTTTCTCATTTCTTACACAACGACAATACTCCATCACATGCATGTGCTAAGATTTTTGCCCCAGTTTCTTGCTTTTCTTCTACTTTTAGCTGCATGGGTTTCGTTTGTGCAAAAACTTTTAAGTTTTATGTAATCAAAGTTGTCCATCTACCATCTGCGAACCTCTCTATTTCTTGTTTGGTCATAAACTCTTTCCCTGTCCATAAGTCTGACAGGTAATTTCTTCCATATTCCACTAATTTCTTTGTAGTGTATTTTATGTCTAAATCATGCATGTATTTGGAGTTTATCTTGGCATATAATGTGAGATGTTGGTCTATGCCTGGTTTCTGCCAGACTTTTCAAAATTTCCCAATAGTTTTTGTTGAATAGTGAGTGCTTGCCCCAATAGGTGGGATCTTTGGGTTTATCAATCACTAGGTTACTGTGCTCATTTATTTCTGAATATTGTGTGCCTAATCTGTTCCACTAATAAACCTCTCTGTTTCTTACTCAGTACCAAATTGTTTTGATGATTACAGCTTTGAATTACAATTTGTAGTACTGTTAGGCCCCCTGCCTTCCCATTTTTTTCATTGTTTTTTTTTTTATATTCTTGGCCTTTTATTTTTTCAGATGAATTTTGTTATTTTTTCCAGGTTTATAAAATAATTCTTTGGTAGTTTGATTAGTATGGCACTAAATAAGTAAGTTAACTTAGGTAGTATTATAATTTTAATTACATTGGTTGAGTCACCTATTCTTTCTTCTAATTAATTAATTAATTTTTAGCTTTCAACATTCACTTCCATAAGATTTTGAGTTCTAAATTTTCTCTCCCTCCTTTCCCTCTCCCCTCCCCAAGATGCTGTGCAATCTGATATAGGCTGTACATATACATCATATTAAACATTTTCACATTAGTCACATTGCAAAGAAGGATTAGAACCAATGAGAGGAACCACAAGAAAGAAGAAACAAATGAACAAAAAAAAAAAAAAGAGAGAGAGAGCCAATAGTATACTTCGATCTGCATTCAGACTCCATGGTTCTTTTTCTGGATGTGGACAGCATTTTCCATTATGAGGAGTTGTCTTAGATCATTACACTGCTGAAAAGAGCTAAGTCTATCAAAGCTGGTCGTTGCACAATGTTGCTGTTACTGCATACAATCCTCTATTTCAACTTACTTCACTCAGCATCAGTTCATGTAAGTCTTTCCAGGTTTTTCTGAAGTTCACCTGCTTGTCCTTTCTTACAGAACAATAGTATTCCATTACATTCACATGCCACAACTTGTTCAGCCATTCCTCAACTGATAGACATCCTGTCAATTTCCAATTCTTGGCCACCACAAAAATCAATAGCTGCTGCTATCAATATTTTTGTACATGTAGGTCATTTCCCCATTTTTATGATCTCTTTGGGATACAGATCTAGCAGTGGTATTACTGGATCAAAGGGTATGCACAATTTCATAGCCCTTTGGGCATAGTTCCAAATTGCTCTCCAGAATGGTTAGATCAGTTCATAACTCTCCCAACAATGCCTTAGTGTTCCAATTTTCCCACATCTTCTCCAACATTTATAATTTTCCTGTTTTGTCATGTTATGAACCAACTATTCTTACACAACTTCTATTCTCATACAGTTCATTGGAATGGGGAGGCTATCTTGTCAAAGTTGAACCCTTTTGGGCCAGGGCAATTCCCAGCTGGGTTGAGACTAGAAATGCTAGATGACTTGTACTCTCACCAGCAGGCATCCATTTCCAGACCTGATCTCTGACAAAACCAAGGGCCACTATTCATGTCCTGCTCATCCAATAGAAAGTTAAATTCTTGAGGGTGAGGATTGTTTTGGCTTTTGTCTTTGTATTTCCTACAGTTAGCATAGTACATTGTATGTGTGTATACATATATATACACACGTGTGTGTATATAGGCATACTTTGTCTTAATTGTGTTTTGCAGATATTGTATTTTTTACAAATTGAGAGTTTGTGTAACCCTGTGTCAAGCAGGTATATCACTGCCATTTTTCCAGAAGCAGGTACTCACATCATGTTTCAGTGTCACATTTTGGTAATTATGACAATAAAACTTTTTCATTATTAATTATATCTGTTATGTTGATCTGTGATCAGTGATCTTTGATTTTACTATTGTAATTGTTTTGGGTTGCCACAAACTGTTCCCATGTCAACTTAATTGACAAATGTTAACTGTTTTGGCTGCTGTGTTCCATATCTCTCTCTCTCCTTGGTCCTTCCTATTCCCTGAGATACAATTATATTGAAATTAGGCA
Organism: Vombatus ursinus; assembly: GCF_900497805.2. Lineage (NCBI taxonomy): Eukaryota > Metazoa > Chordata > Mammalia > Diprotodontia > Vombatidae > Vombatus > Vombatus ursinus. The sequence continues at coordinate 34,136,291 of NW_020954596.1, forward strand.
AATTAATAACCCTACAATGGCCTAAGAGTTTAAGAGAAAGGAGGAGCCAGTTGATGCAGCATACTTGATTATTGTCTTATTTTAAGAAATTGCTACAGCTTTACCAGCTTTCAAATTGGATCAGTCAACAACAGCCATCAACAGCAAGGCAAGACCCTCCATCAGCAAAACTATTATGACTCACTGAAGGCTCAGATGATGATTAGCATTTTTAGCAATAAAGTATTTCTTAGATTAAGGTATGTACATTGTTTTTTAAGACATAATACTACTGCATACTTAATAGACTATGATATAGTATAAACATAACTTTTATATGCACTGGGAAACCAAAAAATTCATGTGACTCACTTTATTACAATATTGGGTTTATTGCAGCTTTCTGAAACTGAACCTGCAATATCTCCAAGGTATGCCTGTATAGTAAGCATTTAATACATTTGCTATTGAAGAATAAATGTCCCTATGTTAGCTTCCACTTCTCCAAATCACCTCTTGAAAAATGATTAGCAAGGTGAACTAGTGACTGGATTTTGCAATTTAGTATATATTTACTACATTCTTACTAGGTGCATCAGCTTGGTTGATCTCTCTCTCTCTCTCTCTCTCTCTCTCTCTGTCTCTCTCTCTCTGTCTCTCTCTCTTTCTCTCTCTCTCTCTCCTGTCTGCCCATCAATAAATCTCCTGGCTTCTTCTAGCCAAAATAGGTCTAGAAAGTTTTGTTCTTGCTTGAATGTTATCAGTCCTGAAGTGTCAGAGGCTAAAGTTTCTCAGGTAGACAAGCCATTCAAGGAAGAGTTCAAGTGATAGCTTGCTCAGGAGGCAGCAGACACCTGCCTCTTTATCTGGCTTTTAACTAATTTTTATAGGACTTATAAGTACAGCTGTCCTTTGGGTTGAAAAGTGATACTGCTGGCAGCAATCATTATCTGTGTATTCAGGTGTGACCAAAAAGACCAGTGCAAGAACATAGTCCCTTCTATTGTGCTATAAGAAATGATGAACAGGCTGACTTCAGAAAAACCTGGAAAGACTTGTATGGTCTGATGCTGAGTGAAGTGAGCAGAACCAAGAGAATGTTGTACACAATAACAGCCATGTTGTGCGAGGACTAATATTGATAAACTTAACCCTTCCTGGCAATACAAGGATCTAAGACAGACCTTGTGATGGAAAATGCTGTCCATACCCAAAGAAAGAACTATGGAAGCTGAATTGCTAATTTTTTCTCTTCTGTTGAGTTTTGTTTCCTCTTTCTGATGGTTCCTCCTATTGGTTTTAATTTCTACTTACAACATCACTAATGTGAAAATATGTTTAATATGAATGTAAATGTATAGCTTGTATCAGATTATGCGCTGTCTTGGGGAGGGTGGTAGGGAGGAAGGGGGAGAAAAAATTTTAAACTCAAAAGCATATGGAAGTGATTATTGATAAATCAAAATAAATTAATTAAAAAAAAAAAAGAATCCAGACCAGCAAAAAAAAAAAAAAGAACCTAGTCCTTTCACGTACAGTCTGGTCATTGACTCCTGCTGGCACACCATTACTGATCCTTGCATGCTGAAACAGCTAGTCAGTTACTGCTTTCCTTTCCTTTTTTTTTTTTAAATGCTTTAGTGGTTTTTTTTCTTTCTTTCTTTCTTTTATTTACACCATTGTTACTTCCCAAACACTCCCTACTCCCCAGTAGATCTTACCTATAAGAAATATAGTCAAGCAAAACAAATCAAGACATTGGCCAGGTCTGGAAACGACGGCCTCATTCTGTACCATCTCTCTACCAAGAGAGATGCTTTAACACTATTCCTCTGAAGTTACCCGTACACAATGAATTGGCCAGAATTCTGCAGTGTTTCTACATTGTTTTCCTTCTACATTGTTATGGTCTTTGTGTAGATTGTTCTCCTGGGTCTACTTGTTTTGATATACACACATTCATTCATCTAAGTTTTCTCAAATGTCTGTGAAGTCTTCATATTTGTCATTTTTATGGCATAAAAATAGTCCATCAATTCATATACCACAATTTATTCAGCCATTCTCCAATCAATGGATGTCCATTTTCCTTCTAATCATTTGCTACTATAAAGTGTGGTTATAAATATTTTTGTACATGTGAGATCATTCCCTCTGTCTTTGACATTCTTAGAGTATATTTCTAGCGTAAGCTTCAAACACTTTTAAAATTATCCCCCACCTTTTCTTTTTTCCTTCTCTAACCTTTTTTTCTTTAAAATAATGCTTTATTTTTCCCCTAATTACATGTTAAAACATTCTCTAATTCTTTTTAAAAAATTATCTATGCAATATGTTCCATTCTCCTCCAATTTCCTTGTATATGGTGAGATTGCCACTTTGTATTTCTTTCTCTATATAGGGCCTCTTCATGCCAACTAGAGAAATCACTGTGCAATTATAGAACTAGATTCTCTATTCTCCTCCCCCAAACTCCACCTCCAAACTTATCCAAATTGCCACAAATTGATAGCAGGAACCTCAGGGAAGAAACTGAAATCTGGGAACTTTGGAGACAGGACAAGCAGGTCAGAGAAAGGAGGGAAGGATAAATACAGCTGGATTTGGAGTTAAAGGACCTGGGCTCAAATTTTGTTACTACCTGAGTGACCTTGGGCAAATTATCTCATCTCTTTGGGCCTCGGTTTCCTCATTAGAAAGTGAGGCATTTGTACTAGATTCCTTTTACTCTCCATTCCAGTTCTGAAACTTGTGAAATAAGTCCACTCATGGCATTTTTATATACTATCTTGTATTAGTAGGAAGGCAGCATGGTAGATTGCTGGCTTTGGAGCCATGAAGTCCTAGATTCAAGTCATACTTTTGACCCAAAATGACTGTGTGACATTGGGCTAAACATTTATTCTCTCAGTTCTCTAGACAACTTTCTAAAATTACAAAGAGCAAACTTGCATTGTTAGGAAAGAGTTTCCTCATAGGGCAGCCTTCTATACCAGTGAAATCAAAGATCTACTTCCTATCTCTAGCCTCTGTCTTTTTTTTCCCCAATTTTAAAATATTTTTATTTTGAGTTTTGAGTTCCAAATTCTATCCGTCCCTCTCTCCCTCTCCTCCCCCTTCCCTGAGATGGTAAGCAATCAGATATAGCTTATATATGTGCAATTATATAAAACATTTCCATATTAGTCATTTTTTACAAGAAGACTGAATAAAAGAAAAAAAATACAAAGTGAAAAATAGCATGCTTCAGTCTGTATTCAATTAATATCAGTTCTTTCTCTGGAGGTGGATAATATGCTTCATCATTAGTCCTTTGGGATTGTCTTGGGTCATTGTATTGCTGAGAATACCCAAGTCATTCACAGTTCTTCATCGAACAATATTGCTGTTAGTGTGTACAATGATATCCTGGTTCTGTTCATTTCACTGTGCATCAGTCCATATAAGTCATTCCAGGTTTTTCTGAAGCCATCCTGCTTGTCATTTCTTATAGCACAAAAATATTCCATTATAATCATATACCACAGCTTGTTTAGTCATTCCCCAATTGATGGGCATCCCTTTGATTTCCAATCTTAGCCACCACAAAAAGAGCTGCTATAAATATTTTTGTACAAATAGGTCCTTTCCCTCTTTTTTTGGATATCTTTGGGATATAGACCTAGCAGTGGTATTGCTGGATCAAAGGGTATGCACAGTTTTATAGCCCTTTGGGCATAGTTCCAAATTGCTCTCCAGAGTGCTTGGATTAGTTCACAGTTTTCTCACATCCCCTCCAATATCCAACATTTTCCTTTTTTGTCATTTTAGCTATACTGATAGGTGTGAGGTGGTTCTTTAGAGTTGTTTTAATTTGCATTTCTCTGATCAATAGTGATTTGGAACATTTTTTCATATGACTATAGATAGCTTTGATTTCTTTAAAAAGTGCCTGTTCATGTCCTTTGAACATTTATCACTTGGGGAATGACTTGTATTTTTATATATTTGACTCAGTTCTCTATCTATTTGAGAAATGAGGCATCTATCAGAGATGCTTGTTGCAAAATTTCCCCCTAGTTTTCTTCTTTTCATATAATTTTGGTTGCATTGTTTTTGTTTGTGCAAAAACTTTTTAATTTTATACAATCAAAATGATTTATTTTACATATCTTGGTATATGTGAGATGCTGGTCTATACCTAGTTTTTGCCATACTGTTTTCCAGTTTTTCCAGCAATTTTTGTCAAATAATGAGTTCTTGTTCCAAAAGCTTAGATCTTTGGGTTTTATTATATACTAGATTACTATGGTCATTTACTATAATGTAATCTGTACCTAATCTCTTCCACTGATCCACCACTCTCTTTCTTAGCCAGTATCAGATTGTTTTGGTAATTGCCATTTTATAATACAGTTTGTTATCTGGTATGGCTAGACAACCTTTTTTAATTTTTTCATTGATTCCCTTGATATCCTTGAGCTTTTGTTTTTCTAGATGAATTTTATTATTTTTTTCTAGCTCTTGCAAATAATTTTTGATAGTTTGATTGGTATGGCACTGAATAAATACATTAATTTAGGTAGAATTGTAATTTTTACTATATTGGCTCAGCGTAGCCTTGAGCAATTAACAGTTTTCTAATTTTTTAGGTCTGATTTTATTTGTGAGAAGTGTTTTATAGTTATGTTCATATAGTGCCTGGGTTTGTCTTAATAGGTAGACTCCAAAGTATCTTATATTGTCTACAGTTATTTTAAATGGAATTTCTCTTTCTATCTCTTGCTGCTGGACTTTGTTGGTAATATATAGAAATGCTGATGATTTATGTGGGTTTATTTTGTATCCTGCAACTTTGCTAAAGTTGTTAATAATTTCAAATAGTTTTTTAGTTAATTCTTTAGGATTTTCTAAGTTTAACATTTTAGCCTGTATCTTGTATTATATTCTTTTTGTGAACTTGACTTTTTCCTCCGTGTGGATTTTAAGCATTTTGATATGAAGGAAGGAAGTATTTCTTAAGTTCCTACTTTATGCCAGACACTGTGCCACAAACATTGTGTTATAGTGTTCTGTCCTCCACAGTGTCTTGCACATAGCAGGTGTTCAATAAGCATTCTTCAAATTAATAACATGGAAGTACATGTTTGGGTTAGTTTTTTCTTAAACTTTAGTTTAAGTTACTATGGGATTGAAGAGTGCTGGTCAAAGATTTTGGTGGATTTATAATGCCTGAAGTGATTTGTTGAGTTATAATTTATGTCTGTTTAGGTTTAAGTGTGACTACAGGATCCCTGTCATTTCTTGCAACTCTGAGCTTCTGGGAGTTCATGATCATTTTCCTATCTGATCATCACTGCTCTGCTGATTATCTGTTGAATCTGTTGAAGCGTTCTTCCACAGTCTGGCCGCAATTGACTTACCAGCCTTATTTCCAGGTATTCTCAGTTGCTCTTTTGACATTCTCTCTAGTGTACTATTCTATTCACAGTTTTCCAATCTCTTCTTGCCATCTCTCGTTCCCAAGCCTTTGTGTATAGCACCCAACATGTATCATCTCCTAGTCAGTAGAACCTGAGTTCAAATTTGGCTGCAGACACATCTTAGCTATGTGACCCTGGGCAAGTCACTTAGCGCAATGCCTGGCACATAATAGGCATTATGTGAATATGCTTGTCCTCTCCCTTCATACTTGGAATAATAATAATAACAAAAATAATAATGATGGCTAGCATTTGCTTAGTATTTTAAAGATTACACAATTTTTGCATACATTTTTATCTTCACAACAACCTACCCTGTGAAGTAGATGCTATAATCATCCCCACTTTATAGATAGGAAACTGAGGCTGAGAGTTTCAGTCACTTGTCCAGCCACACTAGCAAGTACATGAGACAAGATTTATACTCAGGCTTTCCTCAGTCCAAGTCCAGCGATCTATTACTATGCCAGCTGGGGAGGATGATTTTTCTCCTCTCCACCTGCTACTCCCCTTCTGCTCACTCCCTGTCAAAACTCCATCTCCCCCTTGAACCATCCTATCTCTTTTCCACAGCTTCTCAGATGAAGGTGATTTATCCTTTTGTGCATCAATCAGGCCACTCTACTTGGACTTACTCATTTTCTAACTTGTATTATAGTTATATGAGCACTCCTTTTACTCCCCATCCTGAATGAAAAGTTCCTTGCTAGAAAAGGATTATATTGTTTTTCCTCATTGTATCCCCAGCACTTACCCTAGTTCCTTGCAGATAGGAGGTTCATAATAAATGTTGATCGAATTGAATTGAGTCAGCTTGTTGCTGTCCCACCTACAGATTAGTCCTATTCACTTGCCCCCTTTCCAAAGGAACGGCTTAAAAGCCTCACTTGTTGCTCTTAATTTTTTCAGAAAGGAATGCCAACATGATGGTGTGGGGCACAGGCACTATAACTTGAAAAATGATCTATTTAATTTTGGAGGCTCCGATAGGGCAAAAAAAAAGAAGAGGAAGACGACAAAGAAGGTTGAACAGTCGACTTCAGCAATCCAATTTACTGATAGTAATGTTGCCAACCTCTAAGGGGAAATCCAACTTATGCAATTTTGAGATGATAAGAAAGCACTATCTCCATTTTTCTTGGGAAGGAGTGTGTATAATGGAGATGATCCAGGGAATTTCCAAAGCAAAGGGCCCAACCCTTCTAGTTAACTTGGTCTGACCCAAAGCCCAAACCTGCACCATCTAATTACATTTCTCTGTGGAGCTATGGCCTACATGATGATGATTTAGGCTGATCCTGGCTTGCCAACTAAGCATATTTTAAGCCTAGGAAACTTTTCGAGTAGCTGGTGATGATTTCTGCCTCCAGCTTGTCAAAGTCCCAGCAGCACCTCCTGCCTTGAGGTCCAAGGGAAAATGCCTGGGGATCGGGAGCTACTTAGACTTCCTGACACATTAGCAAATCATGGTATTTAGAGCTAGAATTGACCTAGTTCAATTTTTTCATTTTACAGATGAGAAAACTGAGGCCCAGAAAATCAGCATGACTTATTCAAGGTCACCCAGGTTGTAAATATCACACCAGATTTTTGAACCCAGGTCTTCTGATTTTGGATCCAGGTATATTTTCCCAGTAGAGTATGTGCAGACAAGGCTCAGCTGTTGCCTAGAAATGTAGCTCTTGTAAATCTAAATGACTTTTTATACATTTATACCAACCATTCTTTAAGGCTTCCGGTTTTAAAAACTTGTTATACGTGACTCTTCCTTTCTTTTAAATCCCTTCATTTCAGGCTGACTTCAAGTTCCATCATTTATTCCTTTGAAATGCTCTCAGATTCACTTTTTCTATCCATTCATTTTCTCTGAAAGCAATTTTTTCATCACTTTATGCTTAGCTTACTGAAACAGCTTCCAGTAGGTCTCCAAGGGAGACTTCTTTCAGTGTTTCCCTTCTCTGGTCCACTCTACATGTATGCTATAATCAGATTCATCACTCTAAAACATCACTTTTGTCATATTACTTCCCTGCTCATGTTGCATCAAATATTTATCTTCCTGGCTTTTAAGTCCTTACCCTTGCCTAGCTAGTATTTAATTAATACTACTTCCCAACACAGAGAAACAGTGCAGCCCAGTGGGGTGAAAGCTTCATTTGTAGGGTCAGGAGAACCTAGTTTCAAATCCTACTGTGTAATTTGCTATGTGACCATGGCCAAGTCATATAAGAGACTCAGGCAGCTCTGTAAGACTCCTTGCCTTAATGATTTCCCAATATATTCTCTGCTCTAGCTTGATATTATTGTCCCCACAGACTCCTTTACATAGCTTGGACTAAGGTTGAACATAGTGTTTCCAATGGGGAAATCCAATTGCAAGCTTGTTGTTTGCCATGCCCAACAAGCTCAAATGAGATTGCTCTCTGGGTGATTATAGAGATGGTACTATCCTTGCCTATATGGACTGAGTATCTTTCTGAAAATGAAGGATAGTTCTTTGGCTCATAAGAATGACCTGACTAATTAATTAACTAGGCAACTGTGATTTCAGTGGAAATAGCACTTGACTTTGAAGTGAGAAACCAAGTTCCTGTCTTGGCTTTGCCAATTATTAACAGTGTGACTGGTTAAATCACAGTGAGTCTAGTTATTGTGTGAAAATTAGGATCATAACATTAGTACCATCTACCTCACAGGGTTCTTAGGAGGACAAAGTGAGATAATGTATGTAAAATGCTTCATAAAACTTAGAGGGCTACAGTGATATCAGCTATAATTTTTATTGAGCACCTAATCTGTGTCCAACATACGTCTGTCATACTCCCTACCCTTAAGAATCTTGTAATCTAACTGAGAAGATAAGACAAGGACCCATGAGCCAGTTAATTCAATTTTAAAACCAGAAGGGAACTTAGAGAGGTCTAGGCCAAGCCTTTCATTTTACAAGTAAGGAAACTGAAGCATAGAGAAGGTAAAATAACTTTTTAAGATTGCATTAGCATCCAGATCTCCTGACAATTGTTCTTTATTTTCCCTACCCTACCCCGTATTTCATCAAATCTGAACTATGTGATATTTACTTTAAAGGCAAAAAGAGTTCATTAATGGGAGATACCTGTGGGCAGCAGTAGTTACAGGTGTTTTCAGGGAGTTAGACCCTGAATTAAGGCTTGCAGGCTGAGTGGGATTTAGATAAGTGAAAGGAGGAAGGATGGATACTATATAGAGACGGAATATCTTGAGTAAAGCATTTATTGCAAGGGAGATAGGAAAGGTCTGAGAATCCTGTCTGCTAGGAACAGTCCATCTCTAGAGAAAAAGATCTTAGTGGAAGTTCTCAAAAATAGAAAAACTCTCTCTTGATGAGAGTAGTAGATCAGAGGTCCTGTTGGAGAAAGAGGAATTGTTCAAGAACTTTCAAAGCTGTTCCAACCTTGGCTTTCTGTGAACACCATTGTTGGGCACTTATGAGCCTTGATGTATCAGTAAAGGGTTATTACATGATTTTTCCAGACATTCTCCAGTAGATGGACACCCCCTTAGTTTCCAGCTCTTTAATAAAAAGGGCTGTTATAGGACAGCTAGGTGACGCAATGAATAGAGCACTGACCCTGGAGTCAGGAGGACCTGAGTTCAAATCTGGCCTGAGACACACAACACTCACTAGCTGTGTGACTCTGGGCAAGTCACTTAACCCCAATTCCCTCACAATTCTCATATAACAATGGCGCTGTTATAAATGTTTTTGCACAGGTGGGTTGATCTTTTAGGGGTAGACATCTAATAGTGGCATCTATGGAGCAAAAGGTATTTGCACAGTTTAGTGACTTTGGGAGCATAGTTCGAAATTGTGAAATGTGATTCTAACAGTGTCTTCTGAGGATACCTTTTAGCTAACTTCTGCTCTCTCTAATTTGGCACTTGAAATCTCAAAATTTTGCCATTTGTCACAATACTCTTGTCCTGTCCAAAGCTTTAGGATGGTTTTATCAGGTAAAATCCCAAATTTGGAAATGCAGATATTTTCTGAGTTTCCTCATCTGTAAAATGGAGGTGATAATGGCTATCTCATGCTATGAGAACCAAATGAGATAGATGACTCATGAGCTCTTGTCTTACCTCCCCAGCTAGATTACAAGATCCTGAAGGCATGTATCTCTTTTTTTTTTATTAATTGATTTTGATTTATTAGCAATCATTTCCATAAACTTTTGAGTTTTAAATTTTTCTCCCTCTTCCCTCCCCCCCCAAGACAGCTCGCAATCTCATATAGGCTATACATATACATTCCTAAGCATATTTTTGCATTAGTGATATTGTAAGGAAGAATTAGAGCCAATAGGAAGAACCAGCAGAAAGAGGAAACAAAAGAAAACAGAAGGAAAAAATAGCAAATAGTATGCTTCGATTTGCATTCAAACTCCATAGTTCTTTCTTTGGATGTGGATAGCATTTTCCATCATGAGACCTTTGGAGATGTCTTAGATCCTTGCATTGCTGAATAGGGCTAAGTCTAACAGTTTAGTTATTGCACAATGTGACTGTTCCTGTGTACAACATTCTTCTGGTTCTGCTCACTTCACTCAGCGTCAGTCCATACAAGTCTTTCCAGGTTTTTCTGAAGTCTGCCTGCTCATCATTTCTTTTAGCACAATAGTATTCCATTACATTCATATACCACAACTTGTTCAACCATTTCCCAATTGATGGGCATTCCCTCAATTTCTAATTCTTTCAGGCATGTATCTCTTAAAGTACATAGTGTTAGACACAGAGTTAACACATGCAAATATAAGGTGATTTCACAATAAAAAGTAAAACCCAAATGTAGAGTTAAGATATCCTCTGATGAACAGGTCAAAATAAGCAGGGGGAATGGTATGAGAAATGTATGATCAGAAAACAAGATGGACCAGTTATGTAGTGAGAGTGAGGGGTAACCCTAGCATACTCTTAGTACCTTATTGTTATCACCAAATTGCTGTTTATCTATCTGGCAAATTTGTGGGAGGACATGAATGAAAGCTATGAATGAAAGGGAGGTGGCATAGTTGGGTTATGATAAGCAGCACTGGAGCAAAGACCCGCACTGAATATTGGGGTATTAGCCTATTAGTGTTTGACATATGCTGTGGACTAGTGTGGGAAGAGGGAGTATTAGTGGTAGGAACTCTCATGGGGTGACGGGGGGAGCAATACTGACAAAGAGAAAAGTGGTAAGAAAGTAGTCCAGGCAGATTTATGAGAGACTTCAATTGATGCTGACTGGAGAATCCACCAAAAAAAAAAAAAGAGAGAGAGAGAGAGACAGAGAGACAGAAAGAGGAAAAAAAGAGAAATTTACATGATAATTTTGTTGTGTATTTGAAAGGAACAACAAGTTGTGCTTAGTAGATTTGCAGTTTCATGTGCAATCATCTTTTTTATTGTACTGTGTTATGGAAATGCTTATTTTATTCAATAAATATGTATTAATGTAATAAAAAATAAAGGGGAAAAAATTAAAAAAAGATAATCACTGTGGAAGAACAGAAGATGTAAAGAAGATACGGAAATCTTTGTTTTTGTGGCTACATTCCTCAGACATCATCTTTCTTAACCTTTCTGTAACCTGGACACTGTTGATCACCGTCACCTCCTGGATATTCTTTGGTCTCTGGGTTTTCATGGTCTTGATCTCTCCTGGTTCTCTTCCTATATATCTCCTTCTCAGTCTCCTTTGCTGATTGTTTTGTTGTTGTTCAGTAGTTTCAGTTGTGTCCACCTCTACTCCATTTTCTTGGCAAAGATACTGGAGTGGTTTGCCATTTCCTTTTCCAGCTCATTTTATAGATGAGGAAACTGAGTCAAACGGGGTTAAGTAACTTGCCCAGGGTCACACAGCTAATAAGTAATCTGAGGCCAGATTTGGACTCAGGAGGTTGAGTCTTCCTTACTGCAGGCCCAGCACTCTATCCATTGAGCCACTAGCTGCCACCTTCATCTAAATCATAACTGTGAGTAACCCCCAAGACTGTTCTTTTCCTTCTAGTCCAGGGGTTCATAACCTTTTTTGAAAAAATAAGTTTTTATTGCTGTCTTTGGTTTTTTACATCATTCATAGTTTTCACAGTATCATTCTTCATTACCTCTCCCAGAGAGCCATCCCATTTAACAAATAATATATATTTTTTAAGATGAGAAAAAAATCATAAATGATCAATACATTTAAAAAGTCTGAAAATGTGCACTGTGTAATATTTGTGGACCTCTGATCTCCAGTTAGGGGGGCTGAGAAGAATGTCATCTCATTTCTCTTCTTTTGAGCCGTGTAGCCATACTTGTTTTTCGTGATTTTTCAGCATTCACTTTCCTTCTGTTTACATTGGTTTTTTTTTTTGTTTACACGGTTGCAGTCATTGTGTACGTTGTTTTTCGTTTTCTTCAGGCTGCTCTCTTCAATCAGCATCAGTTCATACAGATCTTTCCATGCTGCTCTGTGTGTATCACATCTGTATTTTCTTAGATCACAGTAATATTGTCTTATTTCATGTACCATAATTGATTTAGCATTCCTTGATCAGTGGAATCTACTTTGTTTCCAATTTTTTGTTATCACTTATAGTGCTACAACAAATATTTTGGTGAATATGTGTACTTTCTCCTTATCAATACCTCCTAGGTGTATAAGCCTAATAGTGGAATCCCTGTGTGAAAGGGTATGAACATTTTAGTCTATGTTTGCATCATTCTAGTTTGCTTTCCAGTGATTCTACAGATTCACAGCTCTACCAATAATGCATTAATGTTCCTATCTTCCCACAACTCCTCCAACAATGACTATTCCCATCTTTTTTTTTTCTCTTGCTCTTAGTGATTTGGAGCATTCTTTCATATGGTTGTTTATAGTTGGTAATTCTTTTGAGAACTGTTTTCATAACCTTAGACCACTTTATCTATCTATTGTTTATATATCTTGGACACCAAATGTTTATCAGAGAAATTTGATGCAAAGATTTTTTCCTATTTGACTCATCACTTCCATTCTTATCCTAGTTACTTTACTGTTATTTGTGCAGGAGTTTTTCAATTTCATGTAATCAAAATTATCTACTTTGTCTTTTGTAACTGCCTTTATCTCTTGTTTAGGTAAGAATACATCTCCTATCCCATAGCTGTGGAAGGTGTTTGATATTTAGCTTCTATTTTTTAGGTATGATCTTTAAAATTAAAGTCTCGTATCCATTTAGAATGGCATAAGGTGATGGTCTAAACCTAATTTCTGCCAAACTGTTTTCCAGTTTCCCTCATGGTTTGTTTTTTTTTTTTCAAACGGGGAGCTCTTTTTTTGTTTTCTGATTTATTGAACAATGGGTTATTGAGTTCCAGGGCTTCTAGTTCTTCCCTGCTTAGGAGAAGTAGAATTGTCCCATTATCTACTTCTCTATTTTATAACTAATGCCAAATCATTTTGATGTCTACTGCTTTTATAATATAGTTCAAGGTCTGGAAGTGTTATTTCTCCACCTCTAGCAGACTTTGATCTCCTTCCCTCTGGGGGGAGAAATTTGGGAGCCCTTTTGGAGCACCATAACCTATATCCCATGGACACTTCTTGAAGCCTCCAATGGTTATAAAGGTGTTCTTTTGCTGCAGGAACCTACTGAGAGAACCTGCCTGGTTCCTGGAGCCCACCAGGTAAGCATGGCAGTTCTGGATGGGTTGGTAACCCGTACTACTGGCACTGTCCTAAGGGTTGAAAGTGACTGGGAGGTCACCGAATCCCTATTAGAAGAAGAGGTTAGAAGTAGCTCCCTGCCTCTGGCACTCAGCAGCCTAGAGAAAAAGAGCCTCTTTCTCACTTCAGCCTTGCTCATCTTCACCTCCCCTTTATTGTTATTGTTCAAGTCTAGTCTCAGATCACAGACTTGACATTTACTAGCTGTGTGACCCAGGGCAAGTCACTTAACCCCAATTGCCTCGCTAAAAAGAAAAAATAATACATATATATTTATTTACCTCTGTTTTGCTTTAATAAAGTCAACTTGAAAAGTTTTTAAATAACTTTGCTTATCAGCAGAGTAAACATAAACTGAAGCAAAGATGGATCCAGTGGAAAATTAATAGTGTGTTTTTTGATTTTTGTTTCAAAAAGTTTTAATTTTTTTATTTTAATTTTTAAAATTGTTTTTAAGTAATTTTAAATGTTCTACAGATAAAAATCCTCCATTCAATCCTCAGTCTTCTCCATGCCTTATCTCTCCCCACCCCACTGTATGTATCTTGTATTAACACAATTATTTGCATATTATCTCTGCCATTAAAACATAGGTTCTTTAAGATCTGGAACTGTTTCTGCCTTTCTTTGTATCTTCAGTATTCCTGAAATATAGTAAATGCTTAATAAATACTTGTTGAGTAATTGCGTGATAGGTTGAATAAGGCCGAAGAGGTCACTGGCAAAATAGTTTATAGTAGTTTATAGTAGTACATGCACAGACTAGCAGGAGCTTTTAATTAGGGTCATCAGTAAAGAGTCATGATAATTAGGTTCCAAGAAGGATGAATCTTGCAGGGTCTGACCTGCATATGTATAATAACATACATATGAAAATAAAATCATAACCCCACCTCCATTGGAGACCACCTCTCCTTCCCTTCTAATAATTCCTCAAGGGATACATAGGGGATGCCAGGTCATTGGGTAAGGACAAATGAAAAGCTAAATGTGAACCATATTGACCTGATGCCATACTTTTGTATCCAGTCACAGTATACAGAATTCTAGAGCTGGAAAAGTAACCATACGGATCATCTAGTCCAAGTGTCTCAGTTCAACATCATAGTAGCCTGATAAGAGAGTACAAAACTTACTTGGGATTTACTCCCTCTACACAAGAGACAAGAGGCAAAGCTGAGCTAGAACAATACATCTTCACTCTTTCTAAGCTACATACTAGCTCCTCTAGTATTCAGGATCTTGGGGCATCATCAAATAGTAGGAGTTTGCAAAGCCATGGAAGAAGAGGTGAGCTGGTACCTCTTTTTTTTTTCTTTTTGTCTAGTATAATGTGATTTTATCAGAAAAAAAATGCTGATTTAGAATTCCCTTCTATGAAGGCAGATCTGCAACCTGTTAGAGAGTTGCCTGGACTTTTTACAGGTTAAGTTAATTGCGCATAGAACCTATATATTTCACTGGTGGAACTTGAACTCCAGGTTGTTGGGTTTTTTTAAACTTAGTTAATTTAATTTAATTTTACTCTGTGGCTAGTTCTCTATCCATTACTCCATTGCTGCCTCTCTCTAATAAACTTTAGGAACAGGATTATGACTTTATGGAAGGACTATGCATACCTTCCTGGCCTGGAGGGAACTGTGTATCTCTTTGTGGGTTGGCTTTCTTTCTGACTTTCTTTGTGCAGAGTGTCAGGACTTTGAAGCCAAGGAGACATCTGTGTGATGTTTCAAATTTCCAATGACATAAACGATTTACTGGTTTTTAAATTTTTTTTATCTTAGAGGAGGAAAATGGGGTGACCTGGTTGGGAGACAGGAAGACAGAAGAGAATAGGAAAGGCCTTCTGGTGAAGGAAAATGAGGATTTTTTTCTTCCTGTCTTATCACAAGGCCAAGCTGCCTTTTTTTTTTTTAATGCTCTTTATAGTATCAATTCCTGGAAACTGTGGTGGAGATTGCTTTTTGCACCCTTGTGCAATTCTTGAAACTTCACAATTGGTTTCTGCTTTGAGCTATAGCCAGAGGCAACTCTAGAAAATTTGTTCTGTACTTGGATAAATGAAGACTCGTGTGGGATAACAATTTCCTCAGAACAAAGTATCTCAGGCATTCTTGGCAGAGCAAGATCAAGGGAAATCCTTTATATTTCAACTAAATTGACCTCACTGCCCCGCACTCTTCTTGGTAATACTTTGGTACTTGTCTCTCTCTCCTGAAAATCTCTTCACTTGGAAAGGGAATGTTTTAGTCATATTTTAATGCTTATAACAGCACTAGTGCATTAATTCCATAACATTTCTGTAGAATGGATTGTGTCAACAATTTTTAAGAGAAATTGAAGAATTGCCAGTTAGCAGGAGCTGAATCTGAGTATTCTTGATAAAAAACATGTGCTGGGGAAAATGGGGAAGAGAAAGAGACTATATCATTTACTGTCACAGGGGCTGAGGGAAGTGTTTGGGGTTAAAGGAATATATAATTTAGTAAAAAGAAAATTTGTGAGATTATACCTTAGAGTCCCAGAATGATTTTGTAACATTTTAGAGTGTGGAAGGATCATCTAGTCCACCTCTCTGATTCCACCAATAAGGAAACTGAGATCCAGAGACTTGAAAGAATTTTTCTGAATTCACTCAGTGACTGTTAGTGGTAAAGCCAGGACTGAATCCCACAGGAAGGAAGCCACCAGGAGAGTGAAAGGGTTTCCTAGGAAAACTAGAGCAGACAAAAGGTTTCCATTAGTTATTGCTCTCTGTACAATAGCAGCCTGGGGTCAAAGCACTAACTGACATATAGATATCTATTAAAGTAGATTTGTAGCATGGTCCAGTATTCCTAATAAAGAAATATCATATACTACTTGAGAGTTTTCTCATGAGTCCAGGTATCTTGTAACTTGGCAGATATTTGGGATAATCCATATGTTTCCATGCAAGAGGCAGAAGAAGCTTTTACAGTGTTCTTGCCTTTTACTCTCAGTGTCTTTCTGCCCCCTTCTTTACATTTTTCTCCTTTCCCCCTACAGGCAGCTGGTACTACAATATAACACAGCTCGATAATAGGAAAGTGTTCTAAGGTTCTTGGTGCAGTCATCTTTCACTAACATTCATGGAATGCTTACTCTAGGTGCTGGCATACCAGGTGGGTGTTCACTATGTGATATGGACATTTACCCTCATGGGTCCTCCTGCTCCAACTTTTGCTTGAGAGTTGTTATTCTGTTGCTATCAATCAGATTCTTGTGTCTTTCAGTGGTCAGGTGGCTGTAACTTTTCCTGGATAGTAAGTGTTTAGATTGTCCTGGGCTATTTTCATTTTTGAACGTCATTCTTTTCTGTTTTTCTCTCTTTTTAAAAGTAGCTGATTGTCCCTCTAGGGTGTTTTTGGCCATTGTGTCATTTCCAAAGTAAAAACTGATTTAAACATCTGTGCAGGAAGTGTCACTGCTCCCATTTTTTCTTTTATGAGATTCATTCAGCTCTTCTTGCTTTGAGCTAGAGAGAGAGGAACTGATGAGCAGCTTAATTGTGCGCTGGTCAGAGACAGCTGGTGGAAAACCAGGGGCCTTGTTGACTGCTTCCTACCCAGCAGCTCATTCCTGGTGTTAAATTGAATGTTTCTTAGGAAATGGTACAATGATGTCTTAGCAGTTCACCCAGCCCAGTCTGTGGCCAGCACCAGTTGGGATGAAACTGCCTTTGGCTTGTTTCCTGGTTCAACTTTTTAATTAAATGAGCAAAGAGATTCTGGCTTTAAAACACTGCACAACATGTTAGCTTGATGCCGTGTGCTTGTGGGTGTATTAGTGGTGAGGTGTCAGATCCGAAACTTCTGCTTACAGTGAATCATGTCAACAAATCAGCATCAGGGACCTAGCGTGTGCAAGGAACCAGAAGCTCTAGAGGACATGAAAAAATAGGAGATGCCTCACTGACCTTCCTGAGGTCAGCTCCTAATCATCAGGGGCATGACCCCACTGACAGTTACAAATGATTACAAAACCATGGAAATATCCTGTTTGGGGGACCACATGTCTTCCATAAGAGGACCAGCTTTCTGATTTTTAGCTCCTGAATAAGATACTCAGGAACAGTGAAAGTGGGAAACGTAGTCTCCATCAACCCCTTTATTTAAGAGATAAATCCCAGGGACTTGTCTGAGGTATATAAAGTTTAAGTGACTTGCTCAAAGTCACCAGGTAGTAAGTGTCAGAAACAAGATTTTAACTCATCTTACTACAAGTCTATTCACTATGCTGGGCTGCCTGTATTTCTCACAATAATTTCAAGTAATAATAATAATAATTATTAGCTCATTAGATTATGAGCTCCAAAAAGACAGGGGCTGTCTTTTGGCATTCTTTGGATCCCAGTGCTTAGCACAATGCCTGGAACGTGGTAGGTCCTTAATAAATGCTTATTGACTGACATTGTCCCTCTGCTACATATTAGTCATGCAACTATGGGCAAGCCACTTAAACTCCTAGTGTCCTCTAGACAAATCTCTCACATTATAAATTATAAGTGTAAAAGAAACCTATGTAGCTACATATTTTATTTTTTCAGTTTTTTAACATTTTTATTTACAGTTTTGAGTTCCCTATTCTATCCCTCAATCCTCTCCCCCCTCCCTGAGATGGTGAGCAATCAGATCTAGCTTATATAAACATGTGCAATTATGTAAAACATTTTCATATTAGTAATTTTGTACAAGAACACTCGAATAAAAGAAAAAAATGAAAGAAAGGAAAAACAGCAAGATCAGTCTGCATTCAATCAATATCAGTGCTTTCTCTGGAGGTGGATAGTACGATTCATCATTATCCCTTTGGGATTATCTTGGATCAGGGATGGAGAACCTGCAGTCTCGAGGCCATATGTGGCCTTCTACGTCCTCAGGTGTGGCTTTTTTGACTGAGTCCAAGTTTTACAGAATAAATCTTTTTATTAAGGGGATTTGTTCTGTGAAGTTTGGATTCAGTCAAAGGGCCACACTTGAGGACCTAGAAAGCCACATGTGGCCTTGCGGCTGTAGGTTCCCCACTCCTGTCTTAGATCATTGTATTGCTGAGAATAACTAAGTTATTCAGAGTTGATCATCATACAGTATTGCTGTTGCTGTGTACAACATTCTCCTGGTTCTGTTCACTTCACTATGCATCAGTTCATGTAAGTCTTTCTAGGTTTTTTCTGAAATCATCCTAATTGTCATTTCTTATAGCACAATAATATTCCATTATGATCATATACCACAGCTTACTTAACCATTCCCCCGTTGATGGTCATCCCATTGGTTTCCACTTCTTAGCCACAGCAAAAAAAGCTGCTAGAAATATTTTTTGTACAAATAGGTCCTTTTCCTTTTTTTTTTTTTTTTTGCATGTCTTTGGGATATAGATCTAGCAGTGGTATTGCCGAAACAAAGAGTATGCACAATTTTATAGCCCTTTGGGCATATTTTCAATGCTTTCCAGAATGGTTGGACCAGTTCACAACTCCACCAACAGTGCATTAGTGTCCCCTCCACCATCTAACATTTTCTTTTTTTGTCATATTAGCCATTCTGACAGGTGTGAGATGGTACTTCAGAGTTATTTTAATTTGCATTTCTCTTATCCATAGTAATTTAGAGCACTTTTGTATGACTTATAGGTAACTTTGATTTCTTTGTCTGAAAACTGCCTGTTCATATCCTTTGACCACTTATCATTTGGGGAATGACTTGTATTTTTATGTATTTGACTCAGTTCTCTATATTGAGAAATGAGGCCTCTATCAGAAATACTTGTTGCAAAAAAATTTTTTTCCCCAGTTTTCTGCTTTCCTTATAATTTTGGTTGCATTGGTTTTGTTTGTACAAAAACTTCTAAATTTTTAAAAATCAAAATTATCAAAAAAATACAAAACACATTTTGTATTACTCTATATCTTCTTTGGTCCTAAATACTTCCCTTATCCATAAATCTGACAAACTATTCCATGCTCTCTTAATTTGCTTATGGTATCACCCTTTATGTGTAAATCATGTACCCATTTTGACCTTATCTTGGTATATGGTGTGAGATATTGGTCTACACCTAGTTTTTGCCATATTGTTTTTCAGTTTCTCCAGCAGTTTTTGTCAAATCATAAGTTTTTGTTCTAAAAATTTGGATCTATGGGTTTTTCATATACTAGATTATTATTGTCACTTATCTGTACCTAATCTATTCCACTGATCCACCACTCTTTTTCTTAGTACCAGATTGTTTTGATAATTGCCTCTTTATAATACAGTTTGAGATATGGTATGGCTAGATCACCTTCTTTTGCTTTTTTTTTTCATTGATTCCCTTGATATCCTTGAGCTTTTGTTTTTCCAGATGAATTTTGTTATTATTTTTTCTAGTTCTATCAAATAATTTTTGATAGTTTGGTTGGTATGGCACTGAATAAATAGATTAATTTAGGTAGAATTGTCATTTTTATTATATTGGTTCAGCCTACCCGTGAGCAATTAATAGTTTTCCAATTGTTTTGTGTGAAAAGTGCTTTATAATTGTGTTCATATAATTCCTGGGTTTGTTTTGGCAGGTAGACTCCCAAACATTTTATGTTGTCTACAGTTGCTTTAAGTGGAATTTCTCTTTCTGTCTTTTGCTGCTGGACTTTGTTGGTAATATATAGAAATGCCAATGATTTCTGTGGATTTATTTTGTATCCTGCAACTTCGCTGAAGTTGTTAATAATTTTCTTTTTTCTTTTTTTTAGGCAGTTGGGGTTAAGTGAATTGCCCAGGGTCACACAGCTAGTAAGTGTCAAGTGTTTGGCCTGAGGCTGGATTTGAACTCAGGTACTCCTGACTTCAGGGCCAGTGCTCTATCCACTGTGCCACCTAGCTGCCCTGCAGTTGTTAATAATTTCAAGTAGCTTTTAGTTAATTTTCTAGGATTTTCTAAGTATAACATCATATCATCTGCAAAAAATGATAGTTTTGTTTCCTCATTGCCTATTCTAATTCCTTTAATTTGTTTTTCTTTTCTTATTGCTATAGCTAACATTTCTAGTACAAAATTAAATAATAGAGGTGATAATGGGCATCCTTACTTTACCCTTGATTGTATTGGGAAGGCTTTTAATTATCCCCATTACAGATAATGCTTGCTGATGGTTTTAGATATATATTACTTATCATTTTAAGGTAAGTTCTATTTATTCCTATATTCTCTAGTGTTTTTAATAGAAATAGGTGCTGTATTTTGTCAAAGGCTTTTTCTGTATCTATTGATATAATCATATGATTTCTGTTGGTTATTTATGTGGTCAGTTATGTTGGTAGTTTTCCTAATATTGAAACAGCCCTGCATCCCTGGTATAAATCCCACCTGGTCATAGTATATAATCTTTGTGTTATATTGCTGTAATCTGTCTGCTAGTATTTCATTTAAAAATTTTGTATCAATATTCATTAGGGAAATTGGTCTATAATTTTCTTTCCTGTTTTGGCTCTTCCTGTTTTGGGTATCAGCACCATATTTGTGTTATAAAAGGAATTTGGTAGGAGTCCTTTACATATTTTTCCCAAGAGTTTATATAGATTGAGATTAATTGTTCTTTAAATGTTTGGCAGAATTTGCTTGTAAATCCATCTGGTCCTGGGTATATATTTCTTAGGAAGTTCATTGATGTTTTGTTCAATTTCTTTTTCTAAGACTGGGTTATATAAGTATTATTTTTCTTCTTCTGTTTATCTGGGTAATTTATATTTTCATAAATATTCATTCATTTCCTTTAGATTGTCAAATTTATTATCCCATATAATTGGGCAAAGTAGCTCCTAACTTTTATCTTAATTTCCTCTTCATTGGTGGTAAATTCACCCCTTTCATTTTTAATGCAAGTAATTTGGTTTTCTTTTTTTCTTTTTTAAATCAAATTAACCAATGGTTTATCTATTTTATTGGTTTATTTTCAGAAAACCAACTTCTAGTTTATTAATTCAGTAGTTTTCTTACTCTCAGTTTTATTAATCTCTCTTTTAATTTTCAGGATTTCCAATTTGGTTTTTAATTGAAGATTTTTAATTTGTTCTTTTTCTAGTTTTTTTTTTAGTTGCATGCCCAGTCTATCAATATGCTTTTTCTCTATTTTATTGATATAAGCAATTAGAGATGTAAAATTTCCCCTAAGTACCACTTTGGCTTCATCCCATGAATTTTGGTATGTTGTCTCATTGTTGTCATTTTCTTTAATGAAATCATTGATTGTTTCTATGATTTTTTTTCCTTGATCCACTTGTTTTTTTAGGATTAGACTATTCAATTTCCAATTAATTTTTAGTCTCTCTTTCCGTTGTCCATTATTGAATATAATTTTTATTGCATTATGATCTGAAAAGGATGCATTTATTCTTTCTGCTTTTCTGCATTTGGTTGTGAGGTTTTTATGTCCTAATACATGGTCAAATTTGTGTAGATGCCATGTACTACTGAGAAAAAGGTTTGTTCCTTTCTATTCCCATTCAGTTTTCTCTAGAGATCTATCATATCTAACTTTTTCAGAATTTTATTCACTTCCTGAACTTCTTTCTTGCTTATTTTTTGGTTAGATTTATCTAAGATCTCAGACGGGAAAGTTGAGGTCCCCCACTAGTATAGTTTTATTATCCATTTCCTCTTGTAATTCATTCAATTTTTCCTTCAAAAATTTCGATGCTATACCATTTGGTGGATATATGTTTAATATTGATAGGACTTCATTGTCTATGGTACCTTTCAGCAGGATATTGTTTCCTACTTTATCTCTTTTAATTAGATTTATTTTTGCTTTTGCTTTGTCTGAGATCATGATTGCTACCCCTGCTTTCTTTGCTTCAGCTAAAGCACAATAGATTCTGTTCCACTCCCTTACCTTTATCTGTGTTTATCTCTCAGCTTCAAGTGTGTTTCTCATAAACAATATATTGTAGGATTCTGGTTTTTAATCCATTCTGCTATCCACTTCCATTTTATGGATGAGTTCACCCCATTCATATTTATAGTTATAATAATTAACTGTGTATTTCCCTCTATGCTATTTGTCACTTGTTTATCCTCCCCTCTCTCTTACACCCCATCCTTTCCTTCCTCACAAGTGTTTTACTTCTGATCACCACCTTCCCCAATATACCTTCCCTTTTATCAGTCCTCCCTCCTCCTTCTATTATTGCTGTCCCTTTTTACTTCCTTATAGGGTAAGATAGATTTCTATATCTAACTGAGTGTGTATGTTATTCCCTCTTTGAGCCAATTTTGATGAGAGTAAGCTTTGCCCACCAACCCCCTACCTTCTCCTCCATTATAATAACCCTTTCATGCATTTTTATGTGGGATAATTTACTCCATTTAATCTCGCCCCCTTCTTCCAGTGTAATTTAATTTCTCACCCCTTTATTTTGTTTTTTTGGGGGTATCCTTCCATCAAATTCACCTTATATCCACACTCTCTATCTACATATACTCCCAATTACCCTTATTGTAATAAAGTTGTTAAGAGTTACAAATATTATCTTGCATATAGAAATGTAAAAAGTTTACCTTATTGAATTTCCGTTTTCTCTTTCTTGTTCCATTTTTACCTTTTTATTTTCCCTTGAGTCTTGTATTTGGAGGTCACTTTTTTTTATTCAGCTCTGGTCTTTTAATTAGAAATGCTTGAAAGTCCTCTATTTCATCAAATGTCAATTTTCCCCTGAAAGATTATGTTCAGTTTTGCTGAGTAGGTGATTCTTGGTTATACTCCAAACTCCTTTGTCTTCCAGTATATCATAGTCCAAGTCCTCTGGTTCTTTAATGTGCAAGCTTCCAAATCCTGTGTAATCCTGACTGTAGTTCCATGATATTTGAATTGTTTCTTTTTGGCTGCTTTCAATATTCTCTTCTTGACTTGGGAGCTCTGGAATTTGGCTATGATGTTCCTGGGAGTTTTCAGGTGGTAATCAGTAGATTTTTTCGATTTCTATTTTACCCTCTAGTTCTAATATATCAGGGCAGTTTTCTTTAATAATTATTTGAAAGATGTTGTCTAGGCTTTTTTTTTTTATCATGGCTTTCAGGTGGTCCAATAATTCTTATATTATCTCTCCTGGATTTATTTTCTAGGTCAGTTGTTTTTTCCAATGAGAAATTTCAAATTTTCTTTTTCTTCTTCTATTTTTTTTTTTACTTTTTAAATTTTGTTTCATCGTATCTTGATGTCTCATAGAGCCATTATTTTCCACTTGTTCAATTCTAATTTTTAAGGAATTGTTTTCTACAGTGAGCTTTTGTACTTCCTTTTCCATTTGGCCAATTCTATTTTTTAGGGAGTTATTTTCCTCAGTAAGTTTTTTATATATTTTCCCATGCTGGTGACTCTTTTTTCATGATTCTCTTGCATTATTCTCATTTCTTTTCATAATTTTTCTTCTACTTCTCTAATTTACTTTTTTAAAAATCCTTTTTAAGCTCTTCTAAGAATTCTTTTTGGGCCTGAGACCAAATTACACTTTTCTTTGAGGCTTCACATGTAGCCATTTTAACACTATTGTCCTCTTCTAAGTTTATGCCTTGCTCCTCCATATCACCATAGTAACTTTCTATAGTCAAGCTCTTTTTTTCCTCATTTTTTTTTCTGCCTTTTTTGTGACTTGGTGTTTTTATGTGAGAGCTGGGCTCTAAGCTTTTTGTGATAGGTCTTACTGCTGGCTTTCACTGGCTTTCAGAAGCTTCAGGGCTTAGCTGCTTGCTTTTCTAGAGAGTAGTCTTCCCTTCTAGCTACATATTTTAAACACCAGATTTCAGGAAACAATTTTTGTTAAATTTGTCATTCATCTAAATTCAAGCATTGTCTAGATTAAGAGAGAAGTGTCAAAATTAACTAAGTCCTCTCATGCTGTCAGACTTGTCTTTCACATGATACATTTTGAAGTAACATTTATAGGAATCTCAAGCAAGGAAAATTTCACAATGTAATAAAATATAGTTATTCAGCTCAAGGTTAATATTTTCCTTCATCCAATAGAATAATACTTAATCTTTTGGGAGCACTCTTGGAGAATCATTTTCCTAAAATCACCCCATCCCTCCCTTTTTTGACCACTTACTCTCCTCAAGGGCTCTTTCCACAACTGAAGTAATCTAGAAGCCTCTCTCTTCCTTTGTTATTGAGTCATTTTTTCAGTCATATCTGACTCTCCATGACTCTATTTGTGACTTTCTTGGAAGAAATACTAGAGTGGTTTGCCATATCCTTCTCTAGCTCATTTTATAGATGAGGAAACAGGCAAACAGAGTTAAATGATTTGCCCAGGGTCTTACAGCTAGTAAGAATCTGAAGCCAGATTTGAACTCAGGACAATGAGTCTTCCTCACTCCAGGCCCAGTTCTCTATCCACTGCATCAGGAAGGGAGAAAGCAATGATCCTAAAGAGACGTGAGGTATAATTTATATGTACCTCATCATTTGCTTGTTGAGGGCAGTGTCTGTGTTTTGTCGTTCTGTGTATCACCAATGCTTAGTACCGTGCCTGGCATAGAATAAATACTTAATACATGCTTTGTTGACTGACTTGTTGACATCCAGGACCTTAGCTTTCTTTCTTGACCCTTTTTATATACTTTCCTCAAAGAAAGGGGTTAGGCCTAGGGATGGGGAGGATTTTAGTGGAAAACATTGAGTTCTGAGAAATTTAATGAAGTATTGATTAGGTTTTCTTCCAAAGGAAGGTCTGGAAAGAACTTTAAAATGGAGAAATATTTAATTCTGAATATTTTCTGCTGAATTAAAAATGAGATTCTAATATGCTTTCATATGGGTGAGCTGTATGAGTTCCCTCCATGAGGGTTTGAGCAAAATAATAGTGATAGTGAGCTATAATCTGCATTGATGGAAGGAGTTTTGATGAGGAAAGTTCCCTACACAAAAGTTTGGGCAAAATAACAATGACATTAATAGTAACATCTGATGTTTAGATAGCTAGTACTTTATGTACATTATCTCATTCGAGGCTTAAAACAAGCTCATGCAGTAGACAAGCTAATACATGTATAGCACTTTGCAAACCTTAAAGCCCTAAATAAACATTTTTATTGTTATTTTTCAGTCGTTTAAGCTGTGTCTGACTCTATATGACTCCATTTGGGGTTTCTTTTGCAGAGATACCGAAGTGGTTTGCTATTTTCTTCTCCAGCTCATTTTACAGATGAGGAAACTGAGGCAAACAGTTAAGTGACTTGCCCAGGGTCACACAGCTGGTAAGTGTCTGAGGCTGGATTTGAACTCATGTCTTCCTGATGCCAGGCCCAGCACTCCATCCCCTGCACCACCCACCTTCCCAGTATGAATGTTAGGTTTCAGTATCATTATTGTTATCATATATCCTAACTTGGCAAAGAAGGAAACTGAAATAGAGAGATTAAGTCTGTTCTTTGCTTAGGAGAGCTTTGTGGAGAATGGAATGTCTATAGATAAACAATCCTCATTCATTAATATTCAATCAGTCAATAAGCATTTATTGAACACCCTCTATGTACCAAGCACTATGCTAAGCACTTTATAATTATCTCATTTTACCTTCACAACAACTCTAGGTGCTATTAGGTGTATTCCCATTTTGCAGTTGAGAAAATGGAGACAAAGAAGGTAAGTGATTTTCCCAGGGTCACACAGCTAGTAAATGTCTGAAGCTGGATTGGAACTCAGGTCTTCCTGATTCCAAGTCCAGGGGCTCTAGCTATACAGGAATTATTTGCTGAAGAGACCTGGTCTCCTAACCCCTAAGCTGTTCCCTCTCATGGGCTTGGCTGGAATTGCTTTCTCTTCTCAACTGACCAGACTTCCTAAACACCACACTGGTTTACTATATATAGAATTCCACAAGGCAGGACTGAGTCTCATCAGCTAATCCCTATATGTTTCCTGTGGATCATTATTTAATTTTATTCACTGTCTGGAAGCATTCTATTCCTTTCCAACTTGATTAACCCTTCTCTTTTTGCTGTATACTATCTCAGTGATCTCATTAGCTCCCACGGATTCAATTATTATCTTTATATAGATGAAAGAAGGAAGGAAATAAGCATTTATTAAGCACCTACTGTGTGTTGGATGCCACAAGACCTGAGCCCTTGACAAATATTACTTCATTTGATCCTCACAACAACCCTGGGAGGTAGGTGTTTTTATTACCCCCATTTTACAGATGAGGAAACTGAGGCAGACAGTGACTTGCCCAGGGTCACACCAGAAGTGTCTGAGGCCAGATTTGAATTTAGATCTTCCAGACTCCACTGCAATAAATCTCTGATATTTATTTTGACTTTAACAAGCTTTGCAAAATGGTATGTATATATTATTTCATTGGATCCTCAACCCTACCTTCTGAAGTAGGTATTTTAGGTATCCCCATTTTGCTGATGAGACATCTGAGCATCAGAAGGTTTAAGTCACTTGTTCTAGGTTATACTAAGCTAGTAAGGGTGAAAGGGAGCATTTGAAACCAGGTTTCTTTTAATGGTTAAGTCTAGTTTTCATTCACTCTGGTCGGAGACAGTATGCCTAATGGAAAGTTCTGGACCTGGGATCAGTCACTTTAATCTCTCTAGGCCTCAGTTTCCTCATCTATAAAATAAGGAGGTTGAATTAGATCAGGGGTTTTTAAATTTTTTGTGTGTCATGTACTTTTTCGACAGTCTACTATGGACCCCTTCTCAGAATAATCTTTTTAATTGCATAAAATAAAATACATAGGATAACAAAGGAAACCAATTATATTGAAATAAAAGTTATCAAAATATTTGAAAAGACAAGTTCCCAGACCCCAGTTTAAGAACCCCAGGATTAGATAATCGCTAAGGTCTTTTCTACCTCTGACAAGCAATGTTATCTATGAATCCTGGCTCAGTTACTGATCTCACCTTATCTGAGCTATCTGAGCAAGTCATTTTACTTCTCTAAGGCTCAAGTTCTTCTGAACTCAGTAGAGCTGAGCTAGAATATAATTTCTAAGATCACTTCCATATCTACAGTTCTCTGAGTTTACATTATAGCGATACTTAATATTTCTACAATATTTATATCATGGGTCTCCCTCCTGCTGTCAAGGGCAAACATATTCTTTGGGGGACTTCTTTGGTTGAAATTGTGTCCATCCAGATAATCTGGGACTTTTATCTGACATTTTCTTCCACTCCCAAATTAGTTCCCCTTATAAGCACATGGGTTCATAAGGCTCAAAATACAAACAGGTTTATCTAATGATTAAGGGAAACAAGTAGAATTCTTATCAGAGCCCATTAGAAATATTATCTATCATGGAGCAAGCCCCTTTTCCAGAGGTCATAACTTCAGTCACTTTCAGCCCCTGATGGGTGCTGAATATATTTTTCTTGCCAGGGTTCTGTTAGTCTCTTTTCTGCCTAGGTACCATATTCCCTGCCTTTCTTTCTATAGATAACAGCTTCCAACAGATGGTACCCAATGGCTTCTCCATCTCAGCTTCTCCTGGTAGAACTCTTACTACTGTTCTCTACTATAGGTGTCCCAGTTCACTTGTCCTAGAGGCCCTGCTATCCCTCAAAGGCATGTGGGTGGGAATGTGCCCCACGCTGTTTGGTCTGGTCTAGGATTCCAGGACTGCCTTTCTCTTTGCATCTAGCTCAGATGCATTGTTCTTCAGAATTCCATTCCATGATCCTCTCATGAGCTACAGTTCCATTGTCTTCTTTATTGGAATGTAAGGAATAAATCTGACTTTGAGTAATACTCCATCAGGAGCTCTCCTCTTTCCTCCAAGATGGACTTTTCTTATATTACCAAATAAATATAAGAATCTCTCCTGCTTCTTCTCTTGCCTTTCTTTATATTACCAGTGTTAGCACAGGACCTGGCACATAGTAAGTGCCTATTGCCTGACTGATTGATCTCTTCCCCTTTCTCCTTGTCAATAAAATCCCCTACAGCTTCTTCACAGTCTTCTGTAAGTGGGGATGGGTGGGGAAAGCTTCTCCAAGATCCACCTACACGTGTGTAATATTTTATACTCCTCAAGTGTATTCCACCCTTGTTATTGATATGTCTTAGAGGAACAGGACAGGCTTGTTTGTGAAGGACCTTATCTAAATGTTTGGTGTGGGATGCTCTGGTCTTAGTCAGGTAATAGGAAACAATGCTAACTTTCCTTTTTTAAGATCTAGAGGACAAGCTGTTGGTTATTTTCAGTGGCTACATTCATCATCTCTCCAGGCAGCTAGCTAACAGCTAAGCCTGGACTTAGCTGATAAAACAGGGAATCCAGCTACTGTCCTAAGGTCTTGGGATGGAATTGTTTTTCTGAGAATGTGGGTGTTTTCTTTTTCAATGTTTGGCGAGGGAAGACAAGGATAATACCTCCCACCTGCAAAGAAGTGGAGTCTAGGAGGATGTAGGTCAGCCTCGGGGTATATTTATCTGGCAGAAAGTTGGCAAGTGCAAATGAGTTTTAGCTGTAGTGAAAATTCTCTACAGAATTGAGATGGAGATCATAGGGCAAGTGATGGGCATATTCTCCACCAGTGCAATCATCTAGACCTCAAAAGCAGACCTCAACAACCCTATTTTGATTCCTGTGTTAAGTGGGGAGGGGTAAGTCTGGCCTCCTCTTGCTGACAGTCACAGTGGCTCCTGTTACTCCTTCTTACTGTTTTATTTAGCTGTTTACCCTTGCATCAGCATGTGACTCAGAAGGTGTCTTTAAGGGAGGGATTCCCTCTTTGTTGCAAGGTAAGGCCTGGTTAGTCCTGTGCGTATTTCACTGAGCCATTACTACCTTCCTGGCATTGTGCTGGGACTGAAGAAATGTCTGCCAGGTCCCTGCCCTTAAGGACAATACAATCTGAAACAATTAGAGAGGTAATCCTTTGGCAGTTGTTGGGAAAGAAGACTCCAAAGCCCAGACAGTAGAACAGGGTTGTAAAGACTTGAGGGCGCAGTTGCCCCACTGGAAGATACTCAGGTTCCTCCCAACCTCCAGTTACATTTATACATCTACAGATAGATCTGTCACCCCATTATAGTACTTCAGACTTCCTGTCTAAAGCTCTGATAAGAGCATTAATCAATCAGTAAGCATTTATTAAGCATTTCTTTATGTGCCAATCCCTGTGCTGAGCCCTAGGTTACAAATGAAAAAGTGAGACACTCCCATGCTTATAGGAGCTAACAAGCTAGCTAGGGGAGACAAAAGACAAGTATCTACAAGATATATATAATGGTGGTTTTTTTGTTATTGTTTTCCAATGACAAAACTGAGGTGATATTGGGAGACTTCATGTAGAAGATGGCATTTAAGATGAAGCCTCCACAGATGAAAGGATTGTAGATTTAAAGGTGGAAGATGACCTTTGAGGTCATCCAGTCCAACCCTCCCCCTAAAATGATCAAGTGATTTGCCCAAAGTCACATAGCTGATAAGTAGCTGACTCAAAATGCAGTGATTTTTCCAGAAATGGAGGTGAAAAGGGAGTGTATTCCAGGCATGGGGGACTGCTTAATACAAAGGTATAGATACTGGAAATAAGGTTCCACGCATGAGGAGTAGTAAGCTGGATCATGGTATTCATGAAGAAGACCTCTTGTTTGTCCTTTGTTTTCAAAGAGGACCATGACATCAGGAAGGTGATGCTATGACTTATAAGGGAATTGGATTTAAGTGGGGGGGGGGGGGGCCGTGCAAAATCACAAGCCTCATTTTCTCATCCAGAGCCATCTGGGCCCAGTGGCAAGATACAGATCAGGACCAGTGGAGATGGTCCTGGATGCAGTGGGAGCCCTTGGCCTTTTTAAGCTAAGGTCTTTCCCAGGTCTCACTTTGACTGAGGCAACGCCTAGTTTCTGGCCAAAACAGAAATGGAAACACCTATTTACATTCACTCAGAGCCATCAGGGCCCAAACAGTGACCAGGTAGAGCCAGAGTGATTTGGGCTTAAGGCATGGTCCTTAAGAAAGAAACCTAATCCATGAAGTGAAAGATATCTTATGGGTTTCAGTGATCAAAATTTACATTCCTTTGGGCAGAGCACCAGCAGGTAAGGTTATTATACCCTATGGGGACAGAACTAGGGAAGGGAAGGGAAGGAAAGGGAAGGGGAGGGGAGGGGGGGGAGAGGGGGAGGGAAGAAAGAAGGAACTGTGTTACCCAACTGGAACTGGCCAGTTGAGTCCTCACTGGGGCAGCTCATACTACTCACAGGTTGTTGTTTGTCTTTCATTCTTGAAGAAGACTTTGACATCCGGAAGGTGATGCCATGACTTGAAAGTGAATTGGATTTAAGTGAGGGAGAACTGTACAAAGAAGACTAATGTGTTATAAGGTCAGAAAAATTGATTGCACTCAGGTTGTGATGCACTTTAAAAACCAAACAAAGGAATTTGTATTTGTTCCTAGAGGTAACAGGGAGTCTCTGAAGTTTTTTGAGTAGGGGAATGACATGGTCAGATTTGTATTTTAGAAAAAATAACTTTGTAAAAAACAGTTTAAATTGTTTTTCCATATAATTGGGAAAAAATAAAATACTTTTTTTTTTTTTAAAAAAGGAAAATCACTTTGGAAGCTATGGGGAGGATGGTTTGGAGTTAGAAGAGAATTGAAAGGAGATCAATTAGCAGACTAATGCAGCAGCCCAGGTGAGAGATGATGATGACCTGAACCAGGATGGTGGCTGTGTGAGTGGAGAAAGGGAGACAGGTATGACAGATGTTATAGAGGCAGAAATGACAAGATTTGGCAACTAATTAGATAGGTGGGATGAGAAAGAATGAGGAGTCAAGGGTGACAATGAGATTGCAAATCTAGGTAATTGGTACTAGGAAGAAATATAGAAGTTTGAAGAAGGAATGAGTTTGGGGGGAAAGATAATGAATTCTATTTTGGACATGGTGATTTTGAAAGATCTCTGGGACATCCAGTTTGAAATGTCCAGCTCACTTTGCTGCTTCTCACACAGCGTAGTATTTCTCCTGGACAGGTAGAGCTTGCTCCCTGATGGGCAGTAGTAGTCTTCACATCTCCTCCTTCAGGTTTAGCTATTATCTTAAAGTGTATCATAAATGTGCTCTTTCAGAAAAGAGACAGAAAAATCCCTTAGCCTGGAACTGGTAGAGAAGCCTTTCCAATTCTGTTCCCTCTGGGTCTCTGCTCTGAGCCTTGTCATCTCTTTAGCAAGAAGTGGGAGAAAAGAGATGTATCACTTCCTTTCAGCAGTCTCAAGGCTTGTACTCTTGATAGAAGACCTCATTCTAAGTTAGGGTAACTATCTAATACATTTGTCAAACATTCACTTTTATAGGCAAGGCCACAAACAGGAAATGGGTATTCACCTAGATTTTTAAAGCTCTAAGGCAGGGGTCTGGTAAACTATGACCTCTAGGTCAAATCCTCCTGCTGGTTTTTCTTTCTTTCTTTCTTTCTTTCTTTTTTTTTTGGTGGCAAAAGCTAAGAACTGGTTTTACATTTTAAAATAGAGTTTTATTACATTAAGAAAATGCAAAAATCAATCTTAACTTTGGTCTATAGCCCTTGGCAATAATTTGTTAATTCCTGTTTTAAGGTGTTCCTATTGATCTATGCAAATGAGTAGTTGGGGAAAAGATACAAAAGTAATCTATGGCTGGCCTTTTCACATACACATGAGCCCACTCAAAGTTTTACACCTTTTACAAAGTATAGAATGATCCACGCACATATGAAAGGAATGCAGTCTAAGAGGATATTTATTCCATCTCAAGGCCACTGTAATTTTTCCCTTTTGAGCTGCAAATTTACTGAAATCTGAAAAAGTAGCATACACTTACACTTCTACAGAAAGTAGCATAGATTTAGAGCTATAAAGGACCTTAAAGGCAATCTTGTTCAGCCCCTTTATCTTACAAATGAGGAAACTTAAAGCCAGAGAAGTACGTCAATTTGCCAGAGGTCATACAGATAATTATTACTAGAGCCAAGATTTGAACATTGGTTATCTGTCTATCAGCTTAGCACTCTTTCCAATTTACCAAGCTGTTCTAATTTTGCTGACTTTTTGGTCTGATCCACTGACTGATGTCAAATGTGGTTTGGTTATTGTGTATTTATAGCAATCTCTCTGGGCTACCCCCAAATTGGCACTCGAAGTTTGCAGGGCATAGACCAACTCATACAATATACCAAAATGGGGTCAAAATGGATAAATGATTTAGACATAAAGGGTGGTGTCATAAGTAAATTAGGGGAGCATGGAGAAATGAACTTGTCAGATATATTGATAAGGGAAGAAGAGGTTATGGCCCAGCAAGAGATAGAGAGGTCACAGGAATTTAAGGGGATAATTTTGATTACATGAAATTAAGGTTTTGCACAAACAAAACCAATGCAGCCAAAAGGGAAGGAAAATGGGAAGCTATGGGGAAAAATTACAGTAAGTTTTTCTGGTAAAGGTGAAAGGTCTCATTTCTCAAATATATAGTGAACTGAGCTAAATTTATAAAAATCAAAGCCATTCCCCAATTGATAAATGGTCAATGGATATGAATAGGCAGTTTTCAGAAGATATCAAAGCTATCAATAAGCACATGCAAAAAATGCTCTAAATCACTAGTGATTAGAGAAATGCAAATTAAAACAACTCTGAGATATCACCTCACACCAAACCCTTTGACCCAGTAATACCACTACTAGGTCTGTATTCCAAAAAAATCAAAGAAAAGGGGAAAGGACCTATTTATTTGTACAAAAATATTCACAGCAGTTCTTTTTATGGTGGCAAAGAATTGGAAATTGAGGAGATGCCCATCAATTGGAGAATGGCTCAACAAGGGGGTGTATGATTGTGATGGAATACTATTGTGCTATAAAAAATGGTGAGTGGTGGTTTCAAAAAAAAATGAGGGGTGGTTTCAAAAAGACTTGGAAAGATTTATATGAACTGATGATGCAAAGGGAAGTGAACAGAACCGGTAGAACATTGTACACAGTAAGAGCAGTATTACAATAATGATCAATTGTAAAAGACTTAGCTGCTCTGATCAAGGCAGTGATCTGAGACAATTCCAAAGGACCTATGATGAAAAATGCTATCCACCTCCAGAAAGAGAACTGATTGAACTCTGAGTGCAGATTGAAGCATACTTTTGTGTTTGTGTGTGTGTGTGTATGTATGTATGTATGTGTGTGTTTTCCTTTGCAACATGGCTAATATGGACATATGTTTTATATGACATCACATGTATAATCAATATCATATTGCTTGCCTTCTCAAGAGGTAGGAAAGGGCCAGGCAGGAAGGAGAGAATTTAGAACTCAAGATTTAAAAAAAAAATGTTAAAAATTTTTTACATGTAATTAGGAAATATTTAACAAAGCAAATAAAAAATATTTTTTTCCCTTTTGGCTAGGAGTTGGGGTTAAGTGACTTGCCTAAAGTCACACAGCTACTGTCAAGTGTCTGAGGCCTAATTTGAACTCAGGTCCTCCTGACTCCAAGGTCGGTACCCTATCCACTACACCACCTAGCTGCCCCTAAAAAATATTTTTTTTAAAAGTATGTAGGTTGGGTCCCTGGGAAGGAGACTAATTCTCAAGGTTTAAGATCATCTATTGGTTTGTAGTCCTACAGCTGCAGTCTCTAAGCCCCTACCAGTGCATTTACCTTTAATAGTTAGCCAGTTGACACAATTACCTCAAAGCAGACATGTTTATCAAGAGATGGTAAAAACAGTAGCTACAAGATATTACCTCCATTAAAATAGGGAAAACTTTGTTATCTCTGTCATCACCCTTTTAGTGATTTTACCAACTGAAATGGAGGAGACACTAACTGATCAAGGGTGTTCTGATGAACCTCTCCCCCCATCCCCCCATTAATGACTACAATGAAGGAAGATATGATGTGAGATATGCCTGTACTTGGGCCTGTGGTCCCCAGCTTGGTCATTTTCATCAAGACATATTTATTGAGAAGATAAGGTTATATGGCACCATAGGTCACATTCCCAAGTATTGCTGCAAAGCCCTGCCTTTCAGGAGTTTGTTAGGTTGAAAAAAATCAAGAGGGAAGATGTATATCTATACTAATATTGTTTTCCAATGGCATTTATTGATCAAATGCTTGATTGCATATGGTGCTGCACATATAAAATGAACTTCATTGCCATAGAAGCTACTTTCTAAGGAACTTAAAATCTAAGACAAAATCCTTTAACATCAAGAGCTTGGCAAAAGTGATAAGGAGGTGAAGTTTGTCTTCAGAGCCACCAGTTGGCCTGTTTCAGGGCCTTTTTCCCATCTTCCATAGTATTAATTGAAGGCTACTGATCAGTGTTATTCTTGGCTCAAAGAGGAAGCTTTGAATTATAATGATGAAATATTAAGGAGTGGTTCATAAGCTTAGTTAATTTTCCCAATATGTTTGCCTTTTAATTTACAGAACAAGGTAGCTCCCCTCCAGATAAAGATACCTGTCGTGGAAGTGGAAGGAAGTAGAAGAAAGCAGAATTGGAACCTTTCTCTCACCATAGGAATGATAAAAGGTACTGTGAAGATAGGTTTTGGTAACCAGAGGGGATCTTTTGTTTCTAAGAAGGAGTGTGTTTGCTCACTAAGACCAATTCTCTCTGAGTAGCCTTGGGGCTTAGTTGTGGTGGAAGAGAGAATCAAAGAGGATAAAGTTGGAACTCTCTAAGACCTTACCAAATCAAAGTGTAAACAACTCAGGAAATACTTTCTTTAACATCCTGTAACATTCCCACAAGATGAGGCCCTCAGGATAGAAGGAAATATGAAAATGGCAGTTGGAGTAGAGTAATAGGTAGGGGATGCTAAGCTGTATGTATGGAAAAGTACAGGGCCTTTATATAGGTATGACTTGTATTCAGTCAACAATCACTCAGTAGGCATTTTTAAATGTTTTTTTTTGTATGTAGAATACTATGTTAAGCATTGGAAGCAATACAAAGTTTAGAAATATATATGTGTGTGTTGCTGTTTGTCCTTTTTTGTTGTTGTTGTTGAAGAGGACCAATGACATCATGGGTGATGTCTTGATTTGCTTGTGAATTGGATATAAGTGAGGCAGAGTTGCACAAAGTTGTCAACCTTACTCTCTCTTCCACAGTCATTGAAGTCCAGTAGCATAACAAAAGTCAAGATAATTGGCAATGGCATGGGATGCAGTGCATGACCTTCAGTGTCTGACCAAGCTTTAAATGCTCCACAGCACCTGCTTCAGCTGCCGTCATTCATGACTGTTGGAACAAATTGTTCTCATCTGCCTCTTCTGCTGGAGGAAGTCTTCACATACTTGGGGTAGACATCTGCCTAACTCACTGCCGGATCTGAGGCCTGTCCATTACCTTCAACCTGGCCTCTTTGCTGAGACAGTTTTACTGGGGTGTGGCTGCTGCCACACATGCTACAGCTTCTTGGAACCACAGGTGAGAGTTGGGTGACCTGTTAGATACCAAATGGATGAGCAATCTCTGTAAAGGGCTCAGTAAGCCCTCAAACCAGAGGTTCTAATCTTCCCTTAATACCCCATACATACATATGAATATATTTCTCTCTCTCTTTCTCTGTATCTCTCTGTCTCCCTCTGTCTGTCTTGCTGTCTCTCTCTCTGTCTGTCTCTCTCTGTCTCTCTCTCTCTCTGTCTCTCTCTCGTCTCCTGTCTTTCATGACACAGCATGTTACTTAATAAGAAAATTAGGGGGTGACAAAGCACATTAAGTGAGATAGTTACCAGCTGTAGGGATCAAGGAAGGCTTTCTGGAGGAAATAATGTTTGAGTTTGGTTTTAAAAATTAGGTGAGACCTGGTTAACAGGTGAAAGTAATGAGAGAGGCCATTCTAAGCATAGCAAAACGTCAGGGAAAAGGCATGGAGATAAGTGTGAGAGTGTAGTGGATGTTGAAGGGAATAATTAGTACAATTTGCTTGAAAGACAGAATGTACAAGGGAAATGGGGTATTAGGAGGAAAAACTGGAAAGGTTGGGAGCTTTGAGTGTCAGTAACCAAAGGAACCTGAACTTTACTCAGGAGGTAATAGGGAAACACTCAATGTTTTCTCTTTTGCTTTTTAAGAAAAGTAGTGACATGACTAGGCTTTTGCTTCTCTTATCCAAGGGATTAAATGTGTTTTCTTTTCTCCCAGAGGGCAGAACTATGAGTGATGGATGGAAGTTGTAAACAGTGGTAGTTCTGACAAAGTGCTAAGAAGCACATTGATAAGCAGGAGGATATCCAGAGGACAGGCATAGTAGAGAAGGGTCCATTTCACATGAGAATTTGTTGAAGGAACTGGGCATATTTAGCTTGGAGAAAAGTCAGGGAGGACATGAAAGGACAGCCTTCAAATATTCAAAAGGTTGTCACATAGAAGAAAGACTAGACTTAGTCCTAGAGGACTAAAACAGTGGCAATGGGTAAATGTTGCAAAAGAAGTAAATTTAAGCTTCCTATCAGGAAAAACTTCCTAACAATTGTTGTTGTTCAGTTGTGTCTGATTCTTCGTGGCCCTAGTGAGGTCTAGAGGTTTGGGAGTACTCGGACCCCAAGATTTCGATGCGGGCCCTGCCTGAATGAATTCAACCCAAATCTTCTTCCAGCCAGAGAAAAAGTTTATTAGAGATAAATCATATAGGCCAGAATCTTAAGGAATCCGAACATTAGTAACGCCCCGTAGGGACAAGCGGGCATGAGAAAGTCTCAGCCTTTTGAGCATGAGAAAATCTCAGCATTTGAATGGGGGCCAGGGTGGATCTTATATACACTGAAGCAACTTTGGGTGGCCAGAGGAGGGGGCTGGGAAGAGGGTCTAGGTAAGAATTCCAATTGGAAGGTCTGAGGGATTGAATAGACAATGGGAATAGATAATGAAGAGAACTGGAAGGAAGAAGCTTGAAAGGCATCTGCATAAGATCAAAAGGTGGGGCTGGGGCTTTCAAAGGGAGATAAGGGGAGTCAATAAGGAACCTAAAAGTTTAAGGTTTTTCTGGGGCCTGTAGACATATGGGAGCCAAATTCCTTTTGGTGAAAAGGGGCAAAAGTCTCGGCTTCTGAAACTGAATGATGGGCCCATACCCCATTAACCCCATTTGGGATTTTCTTTTCAAAGATATTGAGGAGGCTTGTTATTTCTTCAGCTCATTTGACAGATGAGGAAACTGAGGCAAACAAAGCTGTGACTTGCCTAGGTTCATACAGCTAGTAAGTCCAGCTAATAAGTGTCTGAGGCAGGATTTGAACTCAGGTCCTCTTGCCTCTACAGCCAGCACTCTATCCAGTGTGCCCTGAAGCTGCTCCACAATTAGTGCTGTCTAAAAGTGGAATAGGTTGCTTAGAGAAGTGGTGGGCTTCCCCTCTTTGGAAGTCTTTAAGCAGAGGCTGGATGATGGCTTGTCAGGTATGTTATAATGGAGATTCTTTTTGTCTATGGCCTTCTAAGGAAGGCGAGAAGAAGCAAGAAGTGCAGGGAAGGAGGGAGGGAAAGAGGAAAGTAAAGAAAAAAGAAAGAGAAAAGTAAAAAACAAATGAAAGAAAATTTAATTCATAACAAGTCTGTTATGACTTGTTTTTTTTTTTCTTTTTTAAAGTAACCCATGTGCCTCTTAATAATAGATTCTAGAAGTCTTCAGGTAATCAACATCAAAGCAAGTAGCCTGTAGTTTAAAGGATCTCTTCCCCTTTTGAAAACTGGGTTAACAACATTAAACTGTCTGCAATCCCATGCTGCCTTTTCCATTTGTGAATCCTCAAAGGTTGCTGACTGTTTCAGCAACCACATCTGCCATTTCTTTCAGTAATGTGAGAATTAATTCATCAGGTCTAGGTGCCTTGAACTTATCAAGAGTCAGATCTATTACTATTCCTCTTACATAATATTACTTTTAAGTGTAGCATCAATAATGACCATTTTGCCTTCTTGCTTGCTTTGAGGGCCTCATATGAAAAATGATTCAAATTCTCAAATGGGGATGAATTAGGGATATTTTCTGAGCCCATAGGATTGGTTTTTCTTAAAATGGAAAGGAAAATCGATTAAGTTCTCCTGCCCATTTTAATACCTGCATTTTCTGGTGGCAAATGCTTTTGCAAATAAGTGATTTTTGTGGTAAATTAGCATCCACTCGAGGGAAGGGA
Source organism: Vombatus ursinus (assembly GCF_900497805.2). Lineage (NCBI taxonomy): Eukaryota > Metazoa > Chordata > Mammalia > Diprotodontia > Vombatidae > Vombatus > Vombatus ursinus. Next base: position 34,174,596 of record NW_020954596.1, read on the forward strand.
GAGAGTTCATGAACAAATAGAAAATATATATCTGAATGAGATTTATTGGAGGATATTCGTCACAGCCAGCTGAGGCATCAGGAGGGCTAGAGACTGGAATGCTGCAAATCTTCAAGTCTGTATCAGATCAATTCTTGGTGGGGGTGGTGCTGAGGGGGTGGTTAGGGTTTGGGTTGGTTAGCAGCATCAAATATGGCTGCCTAATCCTTTTTATACAGAAAAAGTCTTATCTCTGGTATCAGGCAGTGTTTCTCACTTCTTACAGTGTCTAAGGAAGTGATTCATGGGGAAGCAAGGGGTTACCTGTTAACTCTACTCAAATGGTATTCCTTTAGAAAGTTCCTTTGGGAACTTTGAGCATTTTAATTTGTTGAGGCAGTTAAGGAAGGGGAAGAGGAAGAGAGGATGGAGATGAAGAAGGGGTAGAAGAGAGTTTGATGCACCCCACAGCTCATTTGGCAAATTTATTGGTCTGTTCTCCTAGAAATAGGGCCTATTTTCATGGCCTTAGCTGGACTCTGTGAAATATTCCCAGAACTCAGGGGCTCATCTGTCAAACAGACATCCATTAAGTTCATAATGGGCTTAATGATAAAGCAAAGAAGCAGAGGGGCCATTAAGTTCTTCATGCTCTGAATTTCTGATTTAACTCTTCACTCCCCCTGAGACAGTCTTCAGACTCTAAAACATGCTAGAGGTGCATGAAAAGGTTAATGCTCATTGAGAACGTTTTGTTCAGCACTTTTTATATTGGCTTATCTTGCATCCATGAGATAGGCTTCTAAGCAATTATTAATATATATGCATGCATACATACATATTCTAGTAAAAAACATCAATTCATTTGCATTTACAGAAGGATGGCTCTTGCATTTATAAAAAATCCTAAATAAATGTTCTTATACATATTATGAGAAAGGTCATAGCTGCCCCAAACCAGATATTGCAGTAGGAATTGTGTAAGTCATTGCTGGCCCTGCCACAATAGCTTCTGTGTGAGTATTCTCTCCTGTGACACAGATTGTAATCCATATATACCTGCTGCCCATCCTGTCCAGCTCTTGGAAAACTAGTGTGCGAATCCCACCTCAGACACTTTCTAGCTGTGTTACTTTAGGCAAGTCACTTAACCTCTCTCAGCCTCAGTTTCCTCATTTATATGATGGGGATAATAATATCACCTATCTCACAGGAGTGTTGTGAGGATCAAGTGAGATAATATACATGCATAACTCTTTGTAAAACTTAATGTCCATAAATTCTTGCTATTATTTCATATCCTCCTCTGAGTTTGCTGCAAGTTTCATTTTAGGTGGTAAGAACCTTTCTCAAGTTCTTTTGACATCCTGAGGGTGCCAGTGGAGCACATAAGCCATCCATCAGTCATCTCTTGCCATGTAACCAAGTCATCTTTTTAAATTGAATTTTTCTTTGGTGGATCCTTTTTCACTGATGCTCCTTTGTAATTCCAATTTTTTTGGGGGGGCTTGTTGTTCCCCCACAGTGGAATGTAAGCTCCCTTAGAGCAGGGACTATTTTGTGGGTTGTTTTTTTTTTTTTTTTGGCTTTGCATCTAGGTGCTTGAAAAGAAGAAGGCAGCATAAAGACAGTGGATAGAGAGAGCTTGCCTTTGAGTCAGAAAGATCTGGGTTCAAGTTCTGTCTCTGCCCCATACTTGCTGTGTGACCCCAGGGAAAGTCTAGCTGCTTAAGAAATTCTTGGAGAATTATTGAGTAGAGTCTCAAAAGATCAAATGAAGGGAGTATGTGAGTGTGTGTGTGTGAGTGTGTGTGTGTGTGTGTGTGTGTATGTGTGTATGTGTGTATGTGTGTGTGTAGAATGCCTGCTTGGTCTTGGCAGAGTCTAATGGGATTTGAGAACTCATCATATATCAATAAGCCTCAGCTCTTTTCTAGCAAAACTTGGTAGAGCATCCAAAAATGTGTCAATCATTTTTTCATCTCTTTACCTTCTAGTGTTTTTGAAATCCTTTATAACATCTAGGGTTGATGTGAGAGTCTTCCTAGGTCACTGCCTTGCATTGGTACCCTTCAACTTCTGGGCCCTGGGATTGACAATGATATCCTAATACTGAAGAAGATAGAGCCATCAGGTTTTTCGTTTTCATGAGACAATATCTACATTTTTAAGCCAATGGCATTTCTATTGGCAAAGCCCTCAAGTTTATGGGACCCAAGTGGGAAGAATGCTTAATTTGCAGTTAGAGGACCTAGGTTCAAATCTTTGCTGGGAAGCTAGAAGAAGAAGGACGAGGAGAAAAAGGAGGAGTTAGGAGGCAGAAGAGGAAAAAGAAGTAGCATCAGCTAGGATAGGTCTATTCTGGCTGGTATTTGTATTGTGGACCTTGACTCTCCTCTTCAGTTGACTAGTGTTAGCTTCAAAATGCTCTGGACCCCAGGAACCTTAATTAATTTCCTCTCTGTTCTGATTGCAGAATTGAGCAGTCAGATGTCCCATTTTAATCAGTTTTGAAGGACCCAGGCCATCTAAAAGTACCTGTTCTGCATTTGGTAGAAGGGGGATGGATAAGGAGGAGCTCAGGTCCCGCAATGCTGCCAAATCACCTACTGCTGTCTCCCCCTCACTGGGTGCCTTATTTTCCTACTGCCAAATGATTGATATCTCGACCCCAAGTATGTACTACTAGTCCAAAGGGACTGGGGATAGAAAATGCCATTTAATCAGAAGAGCAGAGGGTACTAATGAAGTATGAGTACCAAGGCTGATTGGATCTTGTAGGATGATTAGATTTCCCAAGGATGAGGTTCCTGGAGGCACGATGGAGAAAAGTCTAAAGAATTCCAAAAACATTTCAGAGCCAGATGGAAAATGAAGCAAGAAGAGAAATGGAAGGAAGAAGATTGTTTGCCTCACCTTGTGACTGATTAATATATTTATTGGTCCTGTGCTTATCAAGACAAGGGCCTTCTCCCTTGGCCTCGGAAGAACTCTGAGAATCTTTTCTAAAATTCAGGAGCTCATTTCTATGCCCAGGTAGCCTGAGGCTTCAGGGAAAAAAAACCTAAAAGTTTCATTAAGTTCTTCCATTTTCTGAATTTCTGATTCGACTCAAGTTTCCTGAGGTATTCTCTAGACTCAAAAGTGTGTTCTAGTTGCATTCATTTAGGACTTTTTGTTCAGTGTTTCACATACTGGGGTGTTTTGCGTTGACTTTGATTAACAAGCAATTACCAGAAGCTAGAATAGACCCTCCAACAGTGATTATAATAATAATAGCTACCATTCTTGTAGCCCTTTTAGGTTTTCAAAACCCTTTATAAGTATGATATCATTTGATGAGCGTCGTTGTTCCTCATTTTACAGATGGGGAAACTGAGATTAAGAGGTTAAGTGACTTGCCCAAGGTTGCATCACTAGTGTCTAAAACACTTAGGACTTCCTGACTGCAAGTTCAGCTGTTCCTCTTATCACACACTGGGCAATGATAGGGTCAGGATATGTGAAAATAATATGAACACTTGAGTATAAGTCCTCAGCCCCACAGTAAGCTTCATTAATCCTTTAGATTTCTAGACTATTTATTGAAGATCAAAGTTACATAGGAAATAATGGCAAAGTTAATGAGAATTTAGGTAGCTAACATTTTCCTCTTTTCACAGTTTTCTCAGTTTCTCAGAAATGTCACCTAAAGTACCAGATTGAATTAGGATGCTTGTGTTTATGTTTTAAGACAAAAAAATGTGAGAATGAGAAAGTTAATTTGTGAAATGATTCAATGATCATTTTTTACACTTAATATTTCCTTTTGAACATAACATTCATTCCTCCCTGCAACATGGTATCTATAATGTTCCTATACTTTGCTTAAAGAGATGGGACCCCTTGCAATAGCTTTGCAGCCCCAGTGGATTTTTAGCTCACGGGTTAGAAATCACCTTTTTGTAGCTTGAGATGTGAACTTTACAGGCCTTTCATTTCAGAATTAAAGAAGTATGCTGATAAATTTTTAAACAACCTGCTCCCAGGAAAAAAAAATGTACATGACACCCTTTTAAGTTTAATCTGCCTCGTTGAAATTTTCTCTATAACTTTCCATAGTTAATAAAACAATAAATCAAGGGCTGATTTGGAGGGTTTCCTGACGTCCTATGTGTAAACGCTCACTCTCGTGAGCTGATATGAGCTGGCTCTAGTATAGCCCTGAAGTCTAGGCAACAGCTTCAGTCCCCATCACATGACTAGATTCTCCCCACAGAGGTGAATTTGCATTGGGGTTCCCCCAAACACTCCCAGCTCAGGATGGATAGGAGAAGAACAAAGATCAAAAGGGAAGGGAATGAGGGACCGCTGGCTGCCCATAGAGGAATAAGCTCTTGGCTACTAATCCCAACCCTGGAGTAACAAACCAGCAACTGTTCCTCCTATTATTAACCTTTTGTCTGCTTTAACAGGGAAAAATAAATTTATGCTTAGAGAAAAGTCCCTGTTAGCAGCAAGCTACTGTTTCAAATAGTGAGAAAAAATACTAGTGGGGAAGAAGGATGATTTTTGTGTAGGGAACATTTTTTCTTAATTTTTTTTTTCTCAAAATACATATGTGTGAAGGGAGTGTTGGGAGAGGAAGAAACAAAAAACAGTAATAATTCACATTGTTTGGTAAGAACATTTTAGTATTTACCTCTCACAATAATCGTACTTTCAATCAATTAATCAACAAATATTCTTTTTGATAGTACTATTTTTAAAAACTTCAACATTCATTTTTTTTCTTTTTAAAAAAGTTTTTATTGATATTTTGTTTCTTACATTACCATACTTATCCCCCTCTTCCTCCCAGAGAGCCATCCCATATGACAAACAGTATTTTTTAGACAGGAAAAAAAGTCAGCACAACTGATTGATATGTTGGAAAAGCCTGAAAACATGTGCAATGTGTAACACCAGTGGACCTTCCCCCTCTGTGAAGGGGTAGTGTGGGGGTGTCTTCTCATCTATCTTCATTTGAGTCCTGCTTGATCTTATTACAGTTACTTTTATTTCATTTTATTCTATTTTATTTTTTGGTGTAGGGTTCTTTCCATTGACATTGTTGTAGTCACTGTATATTATTTTCTTGGTTCTTCTTACTTTACATCAGTTCATGTAGACCTTTCCATGCATCTCTGTATTTATCAGTCAGTTGTTGTTGTTGTTTGTTGTTTGTCCTTTGTTCTTGAAAAGAGCCAATGATATTAGGAAGGTGATATCTTGACTGGCAAGTGAATTGAAGTGAGTGCAAAGTCACCAGCCTCACTCTCTCCTCAAGAACCACCTGGGTCCAGTAGCAAGATATAGATGAGGATGACTGGAGATGGCCCTGGATGGGCCCTGGGAGATCTTGGCCTTTTTAAGCTAAGGTCTTTCCCAGATCTCAGTTTCAACATTCATTTTTTGTAAGATTTTGAGTTTCAAATTTTTCTCCTTCTCTCCTTCCTCCCTAACACAGTAAGCAATCTGATATAGGTTATACATATACAATCATGCAAAACATATTTCCCCATTAACAAAAGGAAAAACACACACACACAAAACAAAGAAAGTGAAAATAGTATGCTTCTATCTGCATTCAGATTCCATAGTTCTTTCTCTGGATGTGGACAGCATTTTCCATCATGAGCCTTTTGGAATTGTCTTGGATTATTGTATTGCTGAGAAGAGCTAAGTCAATTGTAGTTGATCATCACACAATTCAACAAGTATTTATAAAGTGCTTACTATGAGTCATAGAAAGTTGGACGTGACTGAAAGGACTCAATAGCAACAACAACAATAAGCCAGCTACTGGGCCAGGTTCTAGGGGTACAAGCACAGAGTGAAACAATCCCTATTTGCTTATAGGGAATTTTGGAGCTTGAAGGGACCTTAAAGATCACCTGGTCCAACCTATTTATTTTACAGGGGAGGCAATTGAGGCACATAGAAATGAAATGACTTGCCTCAAGTCGCGTGGCTGGAGAGTAGCAGGACTGGGAATGTAATTCAGGGCATCTGAGAACAATTACTCAAGAATATTTTGCTTTCGGTTCTTTTCCAGGTTACCTGTAATGTTCTTTTGCATGTGGGCATGATAAGGCAAGTGTGGAAATAAGCAATCATTTTACTGAGTGTAATTTCTTACTCTCTCCATCAGACAGGAAAAACAAAAGGTACTTTCTTCCTTGGCTTATGAGTTTCTCTAAGACTTATAATTATCAGTGACTGTCTCACCTTCTAATCCCATAAGGGCAGGGCCTTTGGTGCCAAGAAGCATGCCTCTGTTGGTTACCCATGGCAGGAAGAAAAACAGAGCTGGGTTGAACCCATTTTGAATTTATCTGTTAGAGCTTTGAAGAAGACTAGTCCCAGCTTTCCTGTTTGACAAGTCTGGCCTGTTTTCCTCTACTTCTTTTCTACCTCATGCCTTTGGTTCTCTTTCTCTTTTCCTGTTCTATGGGTGTACTCATCTCCTAATCCCCACCTACCTGTAAGAGATCAGCTCAAGTGCCAGCTCCTCAGAGAGACTTTTCCTTATCTCCCAGTTAAGTGCTTCCTCTCTCTGAAATTATTTTTGGGGTAACTTTCATGAGCTACCCTCATGAAACCTAAAATCCTGTCATGTATTTGCTCATATTGAATAGAGGTGAAAATTAGCTATGTGAGTGATGTTTCTCTATTCAGGCTTATTTTCAGCTCCTGATTTTTGCTCATGCTGTCCACCTTCCTGGCCTGCCTCCTGTCCTCCCATCTTTCTATCTCTAACTATCCAAATCAGTGTTATAGTGGAAGGAATGTTGGATTTGGCATCAGAAGTTTTGAGGTTGAACCCTAGATCGGTTACTTTGGATACATCACTTCTCCTCTCAGGGCACCTTGCTTTCCTTATAAAATGAGAGTATTAGACTAAATGACCTCTAAGGTCCCTTCCATTCTAAGTTCATGATGTCCTGTATTCTCTATAAGAACTTCCCAACTTTTCCAGCTCATAAGTATATTTCTCTTTTTCAAATTTCCATAAAATTTCCAGTCTGTATTACTAATTGTAGCACTTTATTTACTCAAAGTAATAGATTATTACATGTTTCATAGGGAAAGAGCTCTGGATTTAGGGTCAGAGGAAATGGATTTGAATTCAGCCCTGTTACTTGCTATTTTTGCAAGCTTGGGCAAGTCACATAATCTTTCTGAGCTTCAATTTCTTCATTTGGAAAGTAAGGGAGTTGAACTGCGTAATCTCTGAAGTTCTTTGCTCTAAATCATTCATTCATTCATTCTATACTCACTTGTTGCAAGGCACTGGACTAGACTCTTGATGAAATGGAGTAGGAGGGACTAGAAATATGGATATAACTTTGTCCCTTTCCTTCTTGAAGCTTAACATCTATTAGGGGAGGTACAAGGTGCCTTGTCTCCCCATCTAACCTTCTGGAAGACAGAGACTTTGTCTCATAATTCCTTTATATCCCCTCTCAGTATTTCTGTGATGTCTGGCACATAGTAGGTCCTCAGTAAATTCTTGTTGAATAAATGAATGGAAGAGTAGTGTACTAATGTTTTTCCAGATTAAAAGTGTGTAAGGGCCACATTGAAAAACTAAGCCCTCATATGTATCATGTCATGAATTTGCAAAGCCACGAACTCATTTATTAAATGTTTTTTTTTGGTCTGACTTTCCCTTTCTTTTTTTCTGTTTTCCATCTGTGACTTTATGAATGGTGGCTCTTGACCAAAGCAACACCTTTTGCAATATCTGAATAGGAATGAAAACTTTCCACACCCTTCTTTTCTTTCCACACACTTCTGCCTCTCTCTCAACTGGCATGCAAGATGGTTGGTTCATATTGGTGACTGTAGTTCTTAGGCCTCATTTGGAGCAGTTCTCTGAATTTAACGAGCTGGTACAAGCCAAAAGAGTGCCTTGGCAAGCAAAAGGGGAAAATATAATAATAGTAACAACAATGCAGCTTCTCAGTCCGGTCATTCAGGCAGTTTCAGGGTAATCTCTTTTCCCCACAAAGATGCTCATTATTTCATTTTTAATAGCTTAAAAAATCAGAGCCTACTGAATACCCACACTTTTTAACTTATAAGCAGAATACCTCCAGGTCATAGCCACATCACTATTGCATGGAACACAGGGCAAACTGGTGGGCCATGTGAGTTCTATGAGGTTTTGTGGTACCTTTAATAATAACTGACTCCTTGTACTGTGGGCCATTTCATTACTACTGAAAGCAGTTTGATTAAATATATACCTATGTGTGTATATTTATATATACACCCATATATAGCACATTATACATAAAATAATAATACCAATATAATAGCATATTCATACATATTAAACATGCATAGTGTATAGTAAATATATGTGATACAATATATACGTTATGTATGTGTATATATTTAAAAGCTTCTTAGTAGACATTTATTTTGGAAGTTTTGTGGATTGTCACACATACTAGTTATCACAAAAGGTGGCATTTCTACACAAAGATATTCATTTCTTTGCTCTATAAACAGTGGTCAGGGCAAGTTAAAGACAGAGCTGAGTGACTATTTGGCATGCTAACTGGTTCCACATGGTTATTTTTCAGGTTAGAGCCGTACCTGGCTAATTCCTTGCTCCTGCTGCAGACCTCAAGTGCCCAAGTTTCATCCTAAGTAACTTTGAGGTAACTCATCCCAGAGCTTAGCACCAGGCAAGCATATGGCCCAAAGGGATGACTAGATTATTCTTTTCATTGGAACTGGCAATCATCTTAATCATGCATGATGATGGTTCTGCTTTAGTGTGCTGGTATCTGAAAACAGATGACCCTGGTTCTTTCTATCTCACTTCCCCACTCACCAACTGCTACTGCTTCTGATCTAGGGTCAAGATAAAGAGTGGATGTCTCTCTACTAAGTCAGCTACTCTTTGCCCCATAGGCACTGAGAATTGTTGGCATCACAACTGGCTGGATGAGTGTGATCAGGTAGCTCCAGTCTTCTCAGACCTTTGTGCCAATGAAATGGTGGGGGAGGGGGGAGTACTGAACACACCACCACCACCACAAAGAATCTACCCAAATGGATTGCCCCTGAAAAAGAGAATCAGACAATGTAGAAATACAACATATAGAATCTCTGTGTGGGAAAGGGTCTTAGAGAACATTGAATCCAACCCATCCCTGAGCAAGAATCCTCTTTACCATATATCTAGGAAGGTAGCTCGCAGGTTGTGCTTGTGAGGAGTTGTCCAGCTCAGAGGCAGCTCATTTCCGGTTTGGATATATTTCTCCAATTTTTAGGAAGCTTTTCCTGACATGAAGCAAAAAACTCTTTGCAACATGCATCTAGTCTTCCTAGTTCTGCCTTTCTAGGCTATATACAACAAGGGTAATCCCCTCTCCATGTGAAAGCCCTTCAAATACTGGAAGACAGCTATCCTCTAGCCCTCCAAGACTTTTCTTCTCCAGGATGAATATCCTCATTTCCTTCATTCATTCTTCATATGATGTGATCTTGAGGCCCTTCACCACCTTGGTCACCCTCCTTTGGATGCTCTCTAGTTTATCAAGGTCCTTTCTAAAACGTGGTACCCAGAACAGAGCACAATATTCCAAATGTGGTCTGATTAGCATAGGGTACAGTGAAACCTCTTAATGCAGGCTAAGATCATAGGAGCTTTTTAGGTTTTCATATTGTAACTCGTATTAAACCTGAAGCTTGCTAAAATCCCTATTTTTGCTACCAGACAAGTTCCTATCTATTTAAATCTCCTCCGTCATCCAACTTGGGAAGTTGACTTTTTGAACCTAAGTGTAAGACTCTATATTTGTATCTGTTAAATTTAGACTTAGCTTAGACCCAATGTTTAGCCCACAAAGATTTTTTTTGGATTGTGAATTTGTTATAACTCCTTATATTTCTATAGCATTTTGAGGTTTACAAATCACTTCACCACTATAATCTCAATGAAGCAGATAGTACAGTGCTATAATACTTTTTTACTATGATTCTGGAATTCTCTTGTAGCTTTATCTACTATCAGCATTGAAAATCTTGCCTTGAACTTCCTTCTGGGATACCTTAGCAACATCCCTTCCCAATAGCCAGTTCTTGGCTTCCCTAGAAAACTGCACCTTACCTCATACTTCCATTAGATTTACAACTATGCAAAGAACTTTCCTTTATCACCTTCCAGGAGAAATTGGGCTCTTCTCTCCCTTCTTTCCTCTCTGAATGTTTCTAATAGGTTGTGGCTCCAAAGTGGATATGATTGGCAAAGTAGCCACTGTTTATTTGAGCTGTGTTCTGCAAACAAAAGACCCATGCTTACTGCTCTGAAAGACAGAAAACTAAGATAACCAGTATTTCTTATCAGATGAATGCTCCTTCTCCAGTCTTGACCTATTTTTTTCTGGGAGTAAATCTCCCTTTGAATGACTGAAGGGATAAATGAATGAACGAAAAAAGCAGTTCTATGTGCCAAACATTAGAATTACAGCTACAAAAGGGAAGACGGTGTTGGCCCTGTAAGAGCTTATATTGTCATTGTTGTTCAGTTGTTTTGTTTCTGACTCTTTGTGACCCCGTTTTCTTGACAAAGATACCAGAGTGTTTTGCCATTTCCTTTTGCAGCTCATTTTACAGATTAGGAACTGAGGTAAATAGGGTGAAGTGACTTGCCTAGGGGTCACACAAGTAGTAAGTATCTGAGGCCAGATTTGAATTTAGGAAGATGAGTTTTCCTGACCGCAAACCAGGTACTTTGTCCCTGCTCCACTTAGCTGCCCCAGAAACTAACATTATAATGGAAGAAGTAATAACATAAGGGAATGGTGGCAAGGGGGGCAGCCTAGATCCAGAAATTTACTGGGATCCTAAGTAGGGCCACAGGGCAATATTTTGACCACCCACTCCAGGAATACTGGCAGAGCTGATCTGACCATGGTTCTTTCTTCCAGAACTGGAGAGGAGTGATGGGAAGGAAAGGGTATACTGTATGGGTAGGCAGTATGGAAAAGTGACTACAGATGAGATGGGGGAAAGAATAGGGAACAAAAATTTCTTCTAAAAGTTACTAGAAGTCTTTTTGTACTAAATCATTGGGTAGAAGACCCTGGGAAAATCTGATCATATGAATAAAACAAACTGGGATAGCTTTGGCTTCTGCTTTTGAGGGAAAAGAATACTCACATCTCAACAATATGGTCTGCATATTTCGGTCTATTTAATCTTGTGGCATATATCATTGAATCCTTAAGTCTTGAGAGTTGGAAGCAACCTTAGAAGCCATCTGGTCCAACCCATAGCTTAGTAAGAATCCTTTGTACAATACTGAGGGCAAGTAGTCACCCATCTTCCAAAAGAAAGCCTCCAGTGAAAGGGAGAACATCACTGCCTGAGTCAGTTCTTTCCACATTTTGCCAGTTCTAATTATTAGGAAATTTTTTTTCCAGGAAATTTTTTTTTCATGAAGCTAAAATCTGCCTCTTTGCAATGTCCAGCCATTGCTCCTAATTTTGCCCTCTGGGAGCAAAGGTCCTCTTGCATATGACAGCCCTTCAAATATTTTAAGACAGCTATCATGTCCCACTTCTCTCCCCAAGACTTCTTTTCCCCAAAGCATGGCCAATTCCTTTCATTAGGTAGACAGGAATCACATCTTTGTCCATCTAATGTGTGATTATGTAATATGTGGTACAAAAGCTAGACACTGTTTGAGAATGAGAATGTTTAATAAATGTTTTTTTTGTTCAATATGAAGATGATCAACAGAAATTTTGTGATTTTCCCCAGAAGATACAATCCTTATGGATAGTGTATTTGATTCTCATGTAGAATATTGTTCCAGGAAGACATGTTTGGAGCGTTTCCTCAGAGGAAAAAAAAAAATACCTTCTGAAAGGCAAACAGGAAAAGAAATATAGGATCTGGAACTAAAAGGCGTTTTGAAACCATCAGCCAATGAGTCAGTCAACCAGTGAGAATTTATTAAGTGCCAACTGTGACAGTCACTATGCTAAGTGCTTAGGATGCAAAGATAAAAAACATGAGCTACCTGCCTTCAGGTAGCTTACATTCTGTTGTAAGAAAACAACATTTACGCATACATGTAAGGTATGTGTGTGCCCTTGTAGGTTATGTGTCTACATGGGTCATCTAAATCCAGCTCACGAGGAAGGATAGATAGATATAATCCGAGGTCCACCTAGCCTTGGAGAAGAGGAGGAGAGCCAACACAAGGGAGGAGGGGCAGACAAGCTTGTACTTTGGTCTTCAGTCTCTGAGATGGCTACTGTACTAGAATTAGAACTCTCTGCCTCCCTAAAATATTGCTGGTTTAAGGATACAATAGTGTCAAAACAAAGGTCCTACTTCCTCGCTGAAGACTCTTAAAGGGGAAGAGTAGTCCTTAACTTACATTTGCTATTTTGTTTCCTTCCTAGCCAATGCTAGTTACATGAAAGACCATCGCAAATAATGAATAGCAAGTAAATCAAGCAAATAGAAAATTGAAATCGTTATCCAGATCAACATATTACAGAAAACAATGTAACAAATGAGATCTCTCACTGAGAGTGAGAGATCTCAACTCAAACTAAGAGAGGCCCCAATCTTACTCATGGGAAAACCCCCCAGAGTCTCTAGGGGGCATAAGTAGGTAGACAAGCATGCAAAATTTCTAGGATACAAATAAAGACAAGTATGTCTTTAGCTTCCAATGCTTTTTTCTCTCCCTCTACATGTCTGGCATTGGTCTCAGAAAGAATCTATAACCATGTGTGTCCAAGAAGAAAAAGAAGAATGGTTTTCCTTTACACGCCTCTGGCATCAGTTCCTTCCTTCATGTAGACATACAGCATTGAGGCAGCATTCTCCATACTAATTAGGATTCATGCAAAATGTTTCAGGCTTTGCCGGAAATCTGGGTTATAAGTATGCAAAATATGTACACAGTAACTATAATTCGGGGGTGGGATTGGGGGGTGGAGTGGAGGCACTGGTACTAAGTGGAATCAGGAAGTTCCTCTGGTAGCAGGTGATACTTGAGCTTTCAATAACCCAAGTGAGTGAGCAGCCTCCTCAGCCCCCAGCACAGTTCTAGGACTATCTACCAAAGGGGTTATGGTAGGGAACCTTTAATTTGATGAAGCTATGAGGGAGAGTGTTCTTAGCTTAAACTCCAGTGAGAGCCTGGCTCCTGCCTAAACTGGATGAGATCTGTAATTTTGAGGTGAGAAGTTGGAACTTACTTCCATTCAGTCTAATTTTTCCCACTCTCAGGTTTCTTTTAACTTGTTAGGTGTATTTACTTTTTTCCCATGGCAAAAGTTTATTTATTTGTTTTTAGACAAAGAATCTCAGGTTTCTTCCAGATAAATCAATGGTTTTTATATGGCAAATTCAATCTATTTTTCTAATACATGTGCATACACATATGTGTATGTATATATATAAACATATCTATAAGACATATCCTTAAAATAAGTTTTTTGAAAGAATGTATATATAAATACATGTATATTTATGTATGTATTTATACATATGTATATTTATAAATGTATATTTGTATACATATTTTTTCAAAGAAAGCTTATTTTAAGGGTATAACTTATTTAGGGGGGTAATGAATACTCAGGTATAGAGTAGGATGGTGTATATCTCACAAATACTTGCTGAGAGATAGAGTGATTGATATGTGTTTTTTCTTGCTCTCTTGTATGAATTAGTTTTGCTTCTCATTTAATTGTATAATGATAGAATTCTGCTCATGAAGGCATAAGCCATCTAAACAGTCCTAGATCTTTGGGACTGTAATATTTGTGAATATATACCTAAATTGGATAATGCCATCTTTCCTTAGAGGAACACTTGAAAACAAATGGTTTAGCCCACCAAGGAACACCTTAAAGCTTCAACATATTTTTATTTAGTCCATGCCAGGCTCACCTTTGTATGAGACTGCTTCCTGTTTGGGGAGAGGATGTCGTCAAGGTCATTAGTACTCAGAAGAGATAAGGGTCTTGCACAGGTTAGCAAAATATTCAAGATGTGCTTTTTATGCCCTTAAAAAAAAACCCTCAAACAGAGGAGGCTTTGAGGGACTCTAGTGAAGTATCAGTCAACTGTTTGCAGCAAATTTGGTGGGGAAAATGTGAAATATATTAACTTGATTTACTGATCTTATTCAGCAAACATGTATTAAATACTCACTGCATCATTTTGCATCTTTTTTCAGGGCCAAGTTTAGTTATTCTAATTAGACAAGGAGGGTTCAGTTTCATTTTGTCATTGTTGTACAACTGATTAAACTCAAGGCCATAGCACCATGGCAGGGAATGGAAGAGATACAAAGTTTAAAGTCACAGCTGACCGAAGAAGAATGTGTAGAGAGAGGAAAAGGAGGAAAAGTGAAGAATGTCCACTGTTAGAAGGCAGAATAAAGAAGAGCCGGCAAAGTAGAAAGAGAAGACACAATAAGAGAGATAGAAGGGAAAGCATGAAGATCCAGTATCATGGAATCCAATAGAGAGAGGTACTTCCTTCATTGAAGTTATAATCTAGGAGCAGATAAGGCACAAACATAGCTTGTTTTAGTTAAAGAGCTAGATTTGAATTTTGCCTCAGACACTAGCTGTGTGATTTTTGAGTGAGTCACCTAAACTGCTGACAGGCTTAGTTTCTCCACTTCTAAAATGGGGACAATAATAGCACTGACCTCAAAGGGTTATTGTGGAGATCAAATTGGAAGATGTATAAAAATCACTTTCTAAACGTTGAAGTAGTATATGAAAAAGAGCTATCATGAATACCATATTACATTAGAAGTGCATTAAGAAGGTACAAAACAAAAGTGCTATATGAGGTTTGAGGGGAATGGAAAAGAAATGGCAAATTGGGGACAAAAATTGATACTGTAGGCATAGAACCTTGGATATATTGGTATTGCTCATCTCTGTTCCTCCACTCTTGGGTCCCCACTGCCATCAACTCCCACAGGCATTCCTTTGAAGCAAATTTAATGTGTTTATATGTTCTATACAGGGAACAGCAAAGCACCTTATACACAAAGGCCACCAATAAACGTAAGATAAGAATGCTGGCATTGTCTTGTTTTGAGCTTTGGCCTCTTTGAAGCTGGTGTTTTGGTCTAGTACCACTGGGCCTGAGGCATTTTCTTAGAAGTCACCTGAGGCATAATCACTCTCATTGTCTTAGAGGTGGCATTGAGCCAGTTCATCAGTTTCCTCTTGGGACTGGTAAACAAGGACTATGGTAACCTGTTCTGACAAGATTCGTTCCACAGGTGAAATGCATGGTTGTGTTGGGCACTAAAAAGGATAAAGAAGAAACAAAACATGGGACCCCTGCCCACCCTTATGCCTCAATTCCTTGCCATTTGAGCTATACTCTACTGACACTCCTCTTTCCAAGTTGAATGGTCTTTTCTCATTCCTTCCCCTCCTCCACTTCTCTGTATCATTTAAAACTGTGGAGCATCACAATCTAGTAAAAAAAAAATGTCCTATTGGATTCCAGAATACTGGATCTTCATGCTTTCCCTTCTTTCTCTTTTATTGTGTCTTCTCTTTCTACTTTGCTGGCTCTTCTTTATTCTGCCTTCTAACAGTGGACATTCTTCACTTTTCCTCCTTTTCCTCTCTCTACACATTCTTCTTTGGTCAGTTGATCCTGTCTCATGGCGTTAGTCTCCGATTCCAATCCAAGAAACATTTTATAAATGCCTACTATGTATAGAAGGATTTTTTTAAAAAAATGAACCAGTGATCTCACTGGTGTAGGAAACATTAAAGGGACTTCCTCTACCATTGCAGATCAACACCTGCTGTATAGCTTAGAGCCTTAAAGAATAGCCTGCAGTGGTGAGAGGTTGTGATTTGTCCAGGGTTGCCCAGCCAGTAGGTGTCAGCCTGTCATGCATTGCCAAACCCCAACCTTGGATGACTCCCGCCATCCACTGGCCTTTGCTACTATTCATGGACTGCTGAACAGAGTGGAGAAAGTCATGAAACTGACTAGACCCACCACAAATGGATGTTACATAATCTCAACTGGGCCCTCACACAGCCAGGCAATCTTTTAATACCTCTCTAATCAACTTACTTGGAGCAGCTAGGTGGCATAGTGGATAGAGTGCCAGACCTGGACTCAGGAAGACCTGAGTTCAAATTTGGTCTCAGACATTTACTAGCTGTGTGACCCTGGGCAAGTTGCTTAACCCTGTTTGTCTGGGTTTCCTCATCGGTAAAAAGAGCTGGAGAAGGAAATGGCAAACCACTCCAATATCTTTGCTAAGAAAACCTCCCAAAAGGGGTCACAGAGAGTCAGACATGACTGAAAAATGACTGAACTGTTCATTCTTTCACTCAGAATAGCAGATATTCCAGACCTTTTCATCCTCTTCCTGCCTTCCATGTAATCCCTGCCCCAACGTTTCTCAGTTGAGGACCATACTTCACTGAAAAAATTGAGGGCATTTACTGAGAGTTCCCTTTTCTCCCCTTCTTATGTCACATCCTTCACTGCCTCTTCCTTCACCTCTGTTTCATGAGAAGAGGTGGTATTTTTCCTTGCTAAAACAAGGCCTTCTACAAGCACTCTGAATCCCATCTCATCCCATGTCCTGTAGCCAGTTATGCCCACAAGCATCCCCACTTTTTCTCTTATCTTCAGTCTCTTCCATGTATTGGCTCCTTCTCTGATGGCTACAAACACTCCCATGTCTGCATGCTAAAAAAAAAATTCTCACTTGATCCAACCATCCCCTCTAGCTACGTCTTTCTTCCCTTTCTTGGCTAATCTTGAAGAATCTATCTGTGTTCTGCTCCTTTACTTCTTCTCCTTTTACTCAATTCTAAACCTTTTGCAGGCTGTCTTTCAGTTTCATCATTCAACTGAAACTGCTCTCTTCAAATTTACCAGTGATGTCTTAATTGCCAAATGGAATGGCCTTTTCTCAGTCCTCACCCTTCTTGACCTCTTTTTTAGTCTCCTTTGCTGAATCTTCTTCCAGATCACAATCTGCTCAGTATGTATGTCCCTCAAGGCTCGGCCCTTTTCTCTCTATATACTGTTTTGCTTTGTGATTTCATCAGTTTCCATTCAATTATCTAGATTGTGCGTATGATTCTCAGATACATTTGTCCAGCCCTGATGACTCTCTTGACCTATACTCTCTCTTCTTCAACTACCTGTTGGATATTTTGAATTGGATGTCTTGTGGAGACTCTTTGTCTAGATTTGCAGTGCTTGACTTGGAAATGCTAGTTTTCATGTTTCTCTCCCCTTGCTTTCTACATTCCCAATGTCCTAAATTAAACTTTTTAAATTCCTAAGGCTCACAAAATGCTTTCTTTCCCCATAATAACCCTGTGAGGTCAGTAGGACAAATACTGTTGTTATCTTCATTGTCCAGATGTGGAAACTGAAACTCATAGAAGTGACTTGTCTGTGGTCACAAGGCTACTGTACAAAGTGCTAGTACTTACTGGTAAGGTGCAACAAGGTGGATAGATAGCAGTGGATAAAGTGCTGGGCCTGGAGTCAGGAAAACCTGAGTTCAAATCTAAGCACCTGCTTCCCTACTTCTGTCAAACATATTGGTCATATCCCTGATTTTCTATCTTCTTTCCATATTATTTTCTTACCCCTGCACTACTTTTTTTTTTTAAAGTTTTAATGCTGATCAAAAATTGACTGGCTTCCTTTCCTCTTCCGCATATAATTCTGACTTTTTTATATTTTAACATTAAATCTCTTCCAAGTCCACCAGGAGCAGCTTTTCAGATTTAACTTTCTTTCATTGTTTCAAATCATCTCATCTGATTGCTTTTTTCCAGGTGCACTATTTCACCCTTTTTATGTAGCAACATGAATGTGTTTCATAAAAGTGAAACCAACTCTTTTATCACCTTCAAATCCATTCTTAACACCCACTATCTTCATTAATTCTTCATGTAGCAAATATACAAATATGCTCTCTTCTTTTTCTTTCTAGTTGAGCATAGAATTTTCTAGTACCTTTTATTATGAGTGGTAAACTACCCTGGTTTGTTAAAGATAAAATGAATTACTAATATGAAGAGTATTATTGTGTGGTTGATTGGTTAAAAATATTTTAAGGCCAGAGGATTTTGGAGTTGAAAGAGATGTTAGGGATCATCTAGTTAGATCCCCTCACTTTATATATTTAAAAAATGTAATGATTTTTTTTTGAGTCCCACCAGGGGTATCTTGATAAACATTTAACAACAATCTTTCTGAGGAATAAAAGGACTGACACACTTTTGAGTTAAATCTGTATTATTAACACTTTCTTAAATCTAGACAACAAAACAATAAATCAAGCTAATTTATAATGTTTGATGATTTCAGGGGCGTAGATACTCACAATAAAAATTTAATAATCAGGTCTCCAGAGAGTTTGTTAGCATTGGCTCCAGCAAACTCCTAGGTCTCATATTTTAGGAGAAACACTGTCAATATGAAGCACATCTAAAAGAGAGTGATCAGGATAGGGATGGGTCCTCAATCCTCTTTTTAGAGATTCTTTAGGGATTGTCATTTTAGGATCAGTTGAAAGAATTGAAGACGTTGGAGAAGAGTACCATGGAAAGATGTGGTAACTATTTTCAAGTATCTGCAATATTATAACATGGCTTTGGTAGTTTATCAAATGGGTGCAAATGGACAGAAGTTACAAAAAAAGGAATTTTTGATTCTCTATAATTAAGAGCTTTGTATAACAGGACTAACCAATAATCAGTAGGCTGCTTCATACATAAGCATTACATCATCATCTTTCAACTTTCTCCATCCACACTACAACCAATCCTAGTTCTAAGCCTCGTTTCCTCCTAGAGTAGCAATAGCCTGCTAGTCTCAAGTCTCTTCCAACTCCAATCCATCCTGCATGGGGTTGTCAAAGTGATATTTCTAAAGTACAGGGCTCCCCACACTATGCTTCTGCACAGGCTTTCTCCCAATCCTATACCTTTGCCTCTTGAACATCCTAATTTCTTTCATGGCTCAGTTTTAGGGTCACTCCTCTCCCCTCCTCTGCTCCCCCAGAATGTAAGTTCTTTGAGGGTAGAGACTGATTTAGTTTTTGTCTTTGCATCACCCAATCTTAGCATTATCATTGACACACAATAGTAGGCCCTTAATAAATAATTTGCTGAATTGAATAAGCAAAATTTAAAGAGACTATTTATCAATTGGGGAATGACTTGTATTTTTTTTCATAAGTTGGCATTTATTTTTTTAAGTTGAAGAACGGGTTATGAAACGGGTTGGGGGCACATTCATAACAAAGTCCAAGGTGGAGCTCTAGGGGAGAGGGAAGAAGGGAGGAGGCAGGGAGACAGGGAGACGGAGCCTTTCCTCTGGGTCTGCTCCAGATGGGGTTGATCCTGATTTCCGAGCCTTGGTCCAGGGCACACAATGAAGCACACGATAAGGTGAGGTTCCAGGCGCCAGTAAACACCAACGAGTCACCAAAGTTACACATCCAACCAGAGGTGGGGCTGGGATTTTCCTTGGATCAGCAGCACCCTGTCCTTTTAGGAACTGAAGCATAGTGGTAAGTTCTATCCCACTTATTTCAGCCCTTATGAAACATTTCTTGTAGTTAAAGTCTTTGTGCTAATGAATTCTTTCATCGCCTCCCTAACTTCTTGTACTTTGCTTCTAGTTTCTTTGAATATGCATCCAACTTGTAAGCTGCCTGCTGAAGAGCTGCTACTTGTTCCTCAGTTAAAGTGATCTGATCCAGATAAGGCTGAAGTGCTGCAGATTTCTGGTTTGAGTCCTTTAGGTTTCTACTTATGTTTACTGCAGTATCTTTCATTTCTGGATACTTCAAGCTAGTCAGTTTGTTCATATTTTCCAGGAGTTTATAGTCTTCACTGGTGGCTGTCAGCTTACCTGTTAGGTATGTGGCCATTTTGGAGAACATGTCCTGGCACAGCCCCGTGACGTCCACCTTGGTGGGCTCTGTGGCTTCCTTGGCTGTCTCCACCATGGCATCGTTTTGTCCCAGACCCTCCTGCTGGGCTGCAGGTATGCCCTTGGCCATGGCCACCATGCCCGAGCCTTCTTAGGCCCGCAAGCAGAATGACTTGTATTTTTATAAATTTGACTCAGTTCTCTATATATTTGAGAAATGAGGCCTCTGTCAGAGATACAATGGATCATTGTCTTTTGGTGTTGTTATGGAGAAGATTCTAGCACTTGAGTGGGTGGACTTGATAACACATAATGTTCATCTTCCTTCTTATGAGTCTAAGGGTGATTTATACGTAGTAGGTGCCTAATAAGTGTTTGTGGATTAATGAAATTCTTTGATAATTAGTATTAGTGCTGATTTACATTAAAAAATTTAAACATATTTATTTAAAGTTTTGAGTTCCAAATTCTATTTTTTTCCTCCCTCCCCACCCCCCTTCCTGAGATGACAGAAAGTGAAAAATAGTATGCTTCAGTCTGTATTCAGTCAATATCAGTTCTTTCTCTGGAGGCAGACAGTATGCTTCATCATTAGCTCTTTGGGATTGTCTTGGATCATTGTGTTGCTGAGAATAGCTAAATTATTCAGAGTTCTTTTTCAAGCAGTATTGCTGTTACTGTGTATAAAGTTCTCCTGGTTCTGTTCACTTCACTATGCATCCATTCATGTAAGTCTTTCCAGGTTTTTCTGAAATCATCCTGCTTGTCATTTCTTATAGAATAATAATATTCCATTACAATCATATACCACAGCTTATTTAGCCATTTCCCAGTTGATGGGCATCTCTTTGGTTTTCAATCTTAGCCACCACAAAAAGAGCTGCTATAAATATTTTTGTACAAGTAGGTCTTTTCCCTCTTTTTTTGGATGTCTTTGGGATATTGACCTAGCAGTGGTATTGCTGGATCAAAGGGAATCCATAGTTTTATAGCCCTTCGGACATAGTTTCAAATTGCTCTTCAGAATGGCTGGATCAGTTCACAACTCCACCAGCAGTGTGTTAGTGTCCCATTTTTCCCACATCCCCTCCACTATCTAACATTTTCCTTTTTTGTCATATTAGCCACTCTGATAGGTGTGAGGTGGTACCTTAGTTGTTTTAATTTGCATTTCTTTGATCCATAGTGATTTAGAGCATTTTTATATGACTTATAGATAGCTTTGATTTCTTGTCTGAAAACTGCCTGTTCATATCCTTTGACCATTTATTAATTGGGGAATGACTTGTATTTTTATAAATTTGACTCAGTTCTCTATATATTTGAGAAATGAGCCCTCTATCAAAGATATTTATTGCAAAAAAAAATTCCCCATTTTTCTGCTTTCCTTATAATATTGGTTTCATTGTTTTTGTGCAAAGACTTTTTAATTTTATATAATCAAAATTATCTGTTTTACATTTTGTAATTCTCTCCATATCTTCTTTGGTCCAAAATTCTTCCCTTATCCATGAATCTTACAGATAAATTATTCCATAGTGCTGATTTAAATTAAGCCAGATAAACAAACCTCTTCTTCTGGGTGAACTATATAACTGACTTTCAAAGTTCTCAAAGCAAAAATGTCATATTATTTTCCTTAGGTAAAGTCGGAAATTACTTTACTCATAATTCTCTTTCAAAGTATATTACACTTTGGTTTGTTTTCCAAGGTCCTAAATGGTGTTTGGAATCTGAGCAGATCCCATCTATTCAGGTTTCCCTTAGGAACAATAACACTAGGACATTTTAGTAAGAAGCGGGGAAGGCAGAGGGCATTTTGAGATGCCTTGTTTAAATTATTTTCTTAATAAGGGTTCACAGTTGTATTGTGCTTTATAATTTGTATAGTTCTACCCTTGTAACAATACTGTGAGGTAGATAATATAAATTTGGTATCAGTGCTATAACTAGTAATTTCTGTGCCCAGGGCAAGCAGCACCAATTGGGGAAAATAACAGCAAATGTACCTACAAATCAATTTTGGAATTCATAATGTGAAAATAATATGAGAAGTAATTAATGTAAATTCAGTTTAATGAGAGAGAAAATCCCTTACTTAGGGAATATATTGAATGTCAGTGTTGGAAAGAACCTTGGAAGTCATTTACTGTCCCATGCTCATTCTTCTGCACCAGAGACACCCAAGTGAGGCTCCTTCTTTTAGGTGGGAAGGTAACAGTAGGCTTATTACTTGGCTTCACTAGAGGAGAAGTATCTTTGTAAAGGGGAGATAGGTAGGAGGAAGGTGAGTCTCCCTGCAAAGGAGAAGCCTGGGGGAGTGAATGGGGTATGAGTTGATTGAGCTTTCTTTGTGGATTGGGAGAGTGAGGCCAAAGGCTATGTGCTAAGAAACATGTGAAGACTTTCCCCAGGGGAATGTGTAGAGGAGAACAATTTGTTCCAACAGCCATGAAAGTGGCTGAAGCAGGCACTGTGGAGGGCTTAGAGCTTGGTCAGTCCTCGAAGATGCCAAGGTCATCCACTGCATCCCAGGCCATCAACAGTCTTCTTGACTTTTGTCCTGTCACTGGACTGCAATGACTCAGGAAGAGAGAACGAGATGGATGGCTTTGCCACAATTCCGCCTCACTTAAATCCAATTCACAGGCAAGTCAAGACATTACCCATGATGTCATTGGTCCTTGTGGAAAATGAAGGATAAACAACAACAGCTACAAAAAGATAGAGAAAAAAGGAAAGAGAGCAAATGTTGCAAAACCTGAACCTCATCTTCTCTTTAATACCATCTGAGAGGGTTTAAATTCTGATCCCCTACTCCCCTAACTCTGTCTACTTTGCAAAGTATCGAATTTTTAATGTTCAATTCATTTGGACTGAAGCATTAAAGGTTTGTGCTCTTTAAGTTTCTTCCAGTGGGATAAAACTACAGTGGCACCACACTAGTTCAATCAATTAATAGTGTTTATTGATTGATTAAACATTTATTAAGTACTTACTATGTGCCTGACACTATGCTAAGTGCTGGGAATACAAAAAGAAGCAAAAGATACTTCCTGTCTTCAAGGAGCTTACAATCTAATGGGGGAGTGTGCCAGCCACGCCGTGCACTCTCCTCCTATAAGGAGCAGGCTGCCAGAGTCATACTACTTATCAGTCTTTGGAGCCTACCCGGATAAACACACAGAGACGAGCCTACCAGGAGGTGCCAACACCCGAGCTTTATTCAGAGGCCATCACAGCAAGGCCAAACAGGAAGGCCATAGCAAGAGAGCAGGAGCAAAGACAGAGCATGCTCCGACCCCCGACCCCGTTCCTTAAGTACCTACTTAGCCCCTCCTCCTCAGCCCGCCTACTAGTCAATGATTGTAGGGTCAGATACCGGAAGGGGATGTCTGAGTTTAGCGCACCAAGGGAGAGGAAGTGACGCAGGAGGCTAGGACCGGATACAGGAAGGAGGCGTCTGGGATTAGTGCATAGACAAAGAGAGAGCACGTGACCTAGGAAGTCAGGCCCAGATACCGGGAGGAGGCGTCTGGGGTCAGTGCTACACAAAGGGAAGGTACATGACCCAGGAAGTCAGGAAGGACACAGGAAGGAGGCGTCTGGGGTTGACGTTGCATTTAGGGAGGGGACCAAGCAAAGGGAACTCGTCCTCTGCCGTCCCACTCCCACGTGGCACAGCCCCCTGCCTCAGGAGCACGTGCTCTGGATACTTCCTTGTATTCTGTTCCTTCCCCAGCTATCACAGCTCCAATAGCACTGCCCACTGCCTCAGGAGTGTGAGCTCCGGTTACTTCCTAATATCTTGTTCTTACCCCATCTTGCCACAACTGTCACTTGGCAGTAGCCAACATCAGACAGTCCCTCACAGGGGAGAAAGCATACAAACAAATATACACAAAGCAAGCTATATTCAGGATAAATAGGAAATAATTAACAGAGGGAAGGCTCTGGAACTGAAGGGTTGAGGAAGGCTTCCTGTAGTGACTTTTATTAGTATTCCCATTTTACAGGTAACGAAACAGAGGTTCAGAGAAGTTGTGACTTGCCCAAGGTATCAGAGCTAGTAAGTGTTAGGGTTCAAACCAGGTGTTTTGACACCTTGTCCAGCTTGCACTATATATCTCAATGCCTTCTTCCCCCGGAGAGGTTTGTACTTAGGTTTGCTGTACAGGTCTGTTGATTGAAAATCCTTAAAGCGCTATTGTCTTGTTGAGAGCTTCTTGCCCAAAGAAACAAATAGAAAATGGTTCTGACAGTGGTGACCCCTCTCTGCCCTGACTGAGGTTCCTTATTTGGTTCTGCCACAGGTTCAGTGTTTAATTTGTTAAAGGCACTCGAAAGGTTATCAGCTCTTGTGAGGGAGGGAGCTTTCTGAGAGTCTTTAGTGGTGAGAAGAAAAGGTCAGAGGGACATTTTCTATAGGTGTTAGAAAAACAAACAACTTTTCGTTTTGAAGCCAGGCTCACCCCTACTTGCCTTGTTTTTCCCCTGTAGGGATGGCTCGACTGTCACAACCCTGCAACCCATGACTATCCAAATTCTTTGTGGTTCTGGCTTATTATGCCAGGTGGAAGCACATCCTTCAAAACTTGGTTGCTGTTGAATCTTTTTTCGGTCTTTGTTGTGTCGTGACTTTTTTCGACCCCTTTTGGGTTTTTTTGGACAAAGAGTGCTTTGCCATTTCCTTCTTCACCTCATTTTATAGTTGAAGAAATGGAGGCAAACAGCGTTAAGTGACTTGCCCAGGGTCACATAGCTAGTAAGTGTCTGATTTTAGATTTATTTATTTTATTATATTTTATTTTTTGCTAGGCAATGGGGTTAAGTGACTTGCCCAGGGTTACACAGCTAGTAAGTGTTATGTGTCTGAGGTGGGATTTGAACTCTGGTCCTCCTGATTCCAGGGCCAGTACTCTATCCACTGCACCACCAAAGGTTAGATTTAAACTCAAGAAGAGGAGTCTTCTTGACTCCAAGCTCAGCATTCTCGCCACTGCACAACCTGGCTATCCAGGTACAGTTCCGTTTAGCTTCCCTGGACTATTCCAGCCCACAGAAATCTCTTCCTTCTCTGTTTGCCTTTTAGGCTTAAGATATTTACCCTTCAGTTAAGTGCTTTACATTCTGTAAGTGCATTACATTTACATTAGAGTCTGTCTTTAATTGTAACAGCCAATTAGCACTTTACTTTGTTGGTACATAATGAAGATATAGAATACTGTCTTATTTCTTAATCATTCTAGGTATGTCTACCTCTTTGAATTGTAAATTCCTCATGGGCAATGACTCTTACTTTCTGGTATTCCAAGATACCAAGAACTAGGCTAGACACATAATACATGCTCAATAAATATTTATTGCTTAAGGTAATAGAGCCCTGAGAAGTTGACTTTTTCTTTCTTTTTTTCCATTTTCCATGGATAACTTTTTAACTATCACTGCCATTTTCTCACATATTGTCCCCTCACTCTACTGAAACTACTCCCTTAGAATAGAGAAACAATTAAGTAGATTAAGTGGAAAAGTAAGCAAGTCTGCCAGTGGATATGTCATGTTCTGCACCTATAGTTCCCCACCTGTCTGACAGGATATGTGTTTCATCCTCTATTGTCTGAAACCAATATTATTCATTTCAACTAATTCAAGCTGACTTGTAGTGATTTACATCATCATAGTCTTTGTGTGTGTTGTTCTCTTCAGTCTGCCTTTCTCACTTTGTATCATAGAAGACGTTTAAATTTTATTTTATTTTTATTCTGAATTTAATAAACTCCAAAAGGATGAACATTTCCACTTAAAAATTATAAAGGAAAAGAGGATTATTGTGAAACTTCAAATATGTATTACAAAAACTTTCTTTAGAAAAAAAGTATATAATAAATTCAACATAGTATTTTTAAAGCTGCCCTGCTTCTCTGTTTCCTTTGGAAATTCTTTCTATTCTCTTCTGTGCATTTTAAAATGATTCAATGACTCTTTCTTTCTTTCTTTCCTTCCTTCCTTCTTTTCCCAACCATCACTATCTCCCTTTTGCCCTACTAAAATTCCCCACCCATGAAAAAAAGAAAAACACAATCCTCATGATAAGTAAGTGTAATCAAACAAAACAAAAATCACATTCTTTTTTAAAATCACATTTATTTCTAAAAAATCCCTTCCCCTATCCTATAAGCCTTCCCTAGTAACAAAGATTTTTTAAAAATATTTCAGCCAAATTGATCAATACAACCACATCTGACAGTAAGCAATGTTCTATCTATATCCATAGTCTCACTTTTAGGATTATAGGATTTAGACCTACAAGGACCTCTAGAAGCCATTTAGCCCAACTCCCTCATTTTTCAGATGAAGAAACCAAGTGCTGAGGAGTTTAAGTAACTTGTTCAAGTTTACATAGTAGGAGAAACAGGCTTTGAACCCACATCTTTTGACTACAGTGATTACATCTTTTTTTTTTCATTCATTTTCAGTTCCAAATTCTCTTCTCAACCCATTTAGATGAGGAGAAACAAAACCATTACAAATAAGTATAGTTATGTAAATTTTCTTATTAGTTCTGTTAAAAAAAAAAGCCAAAAAAAAAGAAAGAAAAAAATATGCTTCAAAATGCACACTCAGTCCATCATTTTCTATCTGGAGGGAGTGAGCATGTTTCATCATGAGTCCTTTGGAATTATAATGTAAATGCAGACATTTTCAATGCCCAGAAATGTATGCCTTTTTTCTGAATCTTGAGTCCATCATCCTCTATCAGGAGGTGACTGGTATGCTTCATTATCCATCTTCTGGATTCATGGTTGGTTACTACATTTGCAATGTGACACATTGATCAAAATTCTTAAGTCTTTTAAAGTTATTTTTCCTTACAATGTTGTTATTATACTATAAATTGTTCTCTTGGTTCTGTTCACTTTACTCTGCATCAGTTCATATCATTCTTCCCAGATTTCTCTTAAATAGCCCATTTTATCATTTCCTAAAAGTACAATAATATTCTATTCTATTTATATCCCATAATTTATTCAGCCATTTCCTAATTGATGGGTACTTCCTTTCTTCCCTCTCCCTAGTTATTTGCTGACAAAAGAGCTGCTATAAATATTTTTGTACATTTGAGTTCTTTTTCTTTTTGTTTGATCTCTTTGGGATATAGACTTCATAACTGGTTTAGTGACATTTTGGGTATAGTTCAAAATGGCTCTTCAGAATGACTAGACCAATTCACAGATCCAACAATAACATACTTATTTTCCTATATCCCTTCCAACAACTGTCATTTTTCTTTTTGTCTTCTTTGCCAATATGATAAATGTTGGTCCTCAGGTTTTAATTTCCATTTCTTGAATTATTAGTGATTTGGGTCATATTTCATATGACTCTTAATAGTTGGGATTTCTTCTTTCACTTCCTTCACCATTTATCTATTACCAAAT
Organism: Vombatus ursinus; assembly: GCF_900497805.2. Taxonomy (NCBI): domain Eukaryota; kingdom Metazoa; phylum Chordata; class Mammalia; order Diprotodontia; family Vombatidae; genus Vombatus; species Vombatus ursinus. Next base: position 34,201,991 of record NW_020954596.1, read on the forward strand.
GAATCTCATTCTTATATATTTGAATTAGTTCCTTATATAGCTTGAATATCAGACCTTTATTGAAGGAATTTGATGTAAAGTTCCCCTCTCCACTGTTATATTTCCTTTCTAATTTTAATGGAATTGTTTTGATTGTGTAAAAACTTTTCAATTTAATTAATCAAAATTATCATTTTATCTTCCATGATGATGGATGTCTCCATCTGGTCATGACCCCTTTCCCCTCTCTCTTGTTACAGACATTTTCTTCCTTGATCTTTTAATTTCTTTATGATATGACCTTTTATATCTACGTCAGCTTCTCAGTTTTCCCAATAGTTTTTGTTGAGTTGCTATTTTGGAGTTTATTGAATAAACTGTCTGTATTACTCCTGTGTGTTGTATACCTAATCTGTTCCACTGGTTGAATTTTTTTTAGATTTAATGAGTTACTAGATAGTTTTAATAATTATTGCTTTGTAGATTTGATAATGCTAAGCCTCTCCTTCTCAGTTACTTTTCATTATTTCCCTTGAGAATATTGACATTTTGTTCCTACAGATGAATTTTGTTATTTTTTCTAGTTTATAATGTAATCTTTTGGTAGTTAATTGGCATGACATTGAATAAACAATCAATTAAGTAATGTCATTTTGATTATAGTGGCATGGTCCAACCATGAGTAATCAGTATCTTTCCACTTAGGTCTGTATTTCTGTAGAGTATTTTGTAGTTTTAGTCATATAATTTCTCTGTGTATCATGGTAGATGCACTTCTAAATATTTTATATATTCTATAGTTATTTTAAATTAAATTTTTCTTTCTATATCTTCCTGCTGGACTTTGTTAATAATATAAATTCTAATGATTTAGGTGGCTTTATTTTATACCCTGAAACTTTGCTGAAGTTATCATTTCAATTAATTTTTAGTGACTCAGCAGAGGTCTCTAAGTAAACCATCATATCATTTGTCTCTGTCTATGCTTATTGCCTCAATTTCTTTTTATGCTTTTATTGTTATAGCTAGCATTTTCTAGCACTGTATCAAATAGTAGTTGTGACAACAGACATCTCTGTTTTATCTCTAAACCTTTTAGAAAAGCTGTAGTTTATTTTCATTGGAAATAATGCTGGTTCTGGATTTTAGATAGTAGTGTGTGTGTGTGTGTGTGTGTGTGTGTGTGTGTGTGTGTGTTTTAGGAGATAAAAGTTTAATTAATGTCAGCTGATGGAAAGTAGTTGCCAGTTGACTAGCAACTAGGCAGAACAAAGAGGGATACACACAGACATATAGGATTTTATACAGACTGAAGACAGGCAGAGAAATGAACCTATCAGGTGAGGCTGCTCAGCCACTTTCCTTATTTGAGAAGTTGAGAAATAGGGACAGGATGTCAGGTGATTTAGGGGGAGAATGTCTTAACCTTGGGTTGTAACTTGTTAATCTTGGTGTCTGGGTTTGTACTTGTTAACCGTAGTGTTACAAAGATCAGGTCTGTTCCGGTAGTGAAGTTACCTTGTAGTTACTCTCATCAGACCATTTTGGTGGAGCAGGAGGTCTCTAGTTAATTTCATCAGATTGTCTAGGTGGGACCCAGGGTTGGAGAGGATGGAGGCCTCCCTTAGTGGGTTTTTTTTTCCCCAAAGAAATGGGTGTTATGTTCTATTGGAAGTCTTTTCTGCTTTTATTAATTTCGTGATTTTTAGTGCTCTTTTTAACTAATATGGTCTATTTTGTTGACAGTTTTATTAATGTTGAGAGTTTTCTTAATATTGTAATATAATTCTTAATGTTGCATTCTTGGTATAAGGCCTATTTAGTCATAGTATACAATATTTTGAGGATATGTTGCTGTAGTCTCCACTAATATTTCATTAAAATTTTTGTATTAATTAGGGACATTGGTCTATAGTGTATTTTGTTTTGTCTTTTCCTGGTTTAAGTATCACAACCATAATTACAGAAAGAATTTGGTAAGATCCCCTTTTATCTATGCAAGTATTTCCTATATTTATATTATTTATATAATATTGGATTTCATTATTCTTTGAATATTTGATAGAATTCATTTGAAAATCCATCTGGACCTAGATTTTTTTTTTCCTTTGGGAGTTTATAGCTTGTTTAATATATTTTTCTGAGCTTGGATTATTTTAAGTCTGTATTTCTTATTTTGTTCATTTGGATATCATATATGCATATATATATTTCTTTTTTCTTTTATATATATTTAACACATTTATCTATTCAATTTAAATTGCCAATTTTGTTGGGCAAAATAATTTTTTAAAATTTCCTTTTTTTTACCTCATTTGTTGTAAATTCTCCTTTTTTCATTTTTATACTGGCAATTTGGCTTTTCTCTCTTTAAAAAGCTATGCTAGCTAATTGTTTATTTTGTTTTTTAAAAACAACTTCTACATTAACCTCAATTCAGTGTGTGTGTGTATGTGTGTGTGTGTATGTGTGTGTGTGTGTGTGTGTGTGTGTGTGTGTGTGTGTTTGCTTTCAATTTAGTGACTTCTTTGATTTTTGGAATTTTTATTTTGATGTATAGTTGAAATTTTAAAATTTGTTGGTTTTTTTCCTAGCTTCATGCCCACTTAATTGAACTGTTTTTTCTCCTTTTTATTGATAAAAGTGTTTAATGGAGATATTACTTTTCTTCTCAAGACTCCTTTAATTGCATTCCTCCAGTTTTTGTATGGCATTGTCATACAATGCCATACATTGGCATGAATGGATGAAATTCACCATTGTTTCTATGATTTGTTCTTTGACCTACCATTTCTTTAATTGGAAACCATTAGTTTCCAATTAATTTTTAATTATTTTTTCAAAGGTCTTTCATTGAATGTAATTTTTATTCCATTGTGCTTGGTAAAGTATGTGTTTAATATTTTTGTGTCTTTGCACCTGTTTGTGAAGTTTTTATGCCCTAGAACATGATCAGTTTTTGTTAAGGTGCCATGCACAGCTAAGACTATGTGTACCTTTTTTTGCTCTCTTCAGTAATTGCCAGAGATCTTAATCTCCAGCTTTTCTGAAATTCTCTTTAGTCCTTACCTTCTTTCTTGTTTTGTTTTATTTTTTGTTTTGTTAGATTTGTCCAGGTCTGAGGGAGATATACTGAGATTCTCCACTATTTTATTTTCTATATCTTCTTGTACATTGACTAATTTTTCCTCTAAGTATTCAGCTGTTATTTCATTTGGTACATTTATATTAAGTATTAAGATTAATTAAGTATTAAGATTAATTCATGTCTATAATTTCCCTGTTTATCTCTATTAACCAAGTCTATTTTTCCTGTTGTCTGAAATCATATAACTACTCCTGTTTTTCTGAGATCACCTGAGCATAATAGATTTTCCTCCAGACCCTTATTTTAAATCTTTTTGTTTCAGGTGTGTTTCTTGTAAACAATATATAGTGAATTTTGCTTTCCAATCCATTCTGCTACTCTCCTCCATATTATGGGTAAGTTCATCCCATTCACATTCGCACTTATAATTCTTAATTATGTATTTAGTTACATCTCACCCTGTTATACCTTTCCCTCCCTTTCATCCAAACTGTGACTCCTTGATACTTGAAATTTTTAATTTTATGCTCCAATGTGCCAGGTGTAATTGATAATACTGTAATTACAATATCATTCTTTAAGTCTTGCTCAATTTTTTCTCAGGAATTCCAGTAGTGCTTGTGGTAAATCTGTCATTTTCTTTGAGGCTTTTTCTTGTAGATGATGTGTAGTTTATTCTCTTTTCTGGGTATTCCTAGCTCCGTAATATTTCTTTATCATCAGTGTTTTCTTCTGTTTACTCCTTTCCCCAGGTTTATTTCATGAAATATGAATTTGTGTCAGGATTTTTGTGAACTTCTGAATAGAATGGATGGGATCTTCTCTGCTGCTCTTCTGTATTACCTGAGGTTTGAGTAACGGGCCCTGTGTTTTCTAAGGATCAGCCTCCCCGGCAGGGTGTGCAGGTGCTGGAGCCGTCCGATCCATGGCATGTCTTTCCAGTCTTAGCCTTCTAGGCTCTGGCCAGAGTTACGGTTGGGATCTGAGCAGCACGGCTGCAGGCTCCAGGAATCCCTAACTAGACTCCAGTTTGGGGTCCTCTCTTCTGTCCTTCAGTACACAGCTACAGGCTTTGGACTTCCCTGTTGTTGCTGTTGCTGTTGTTGAGTTGTTTTCAGTTGTGTCTGACTCCTCATAACCCTATTTGGGATTTTCTTGGCAAAGATTACTGGAGTGGTTTGCTGGACTGTGTCCTTGGATGTTGCCTTTCACCTTTCTGAGACACAGTTTCCAAATCCATAAAGAAAAAGAGTTTGACACTACGATCTCTAAGGTCCTTCCAGCTTTGACCTTTTATGATTCCCATTTTGCAGTTCCCTGATGACACAGAGGTTAGGTTTGATGGCCTTAGATGCCCCTTCCAACTCAGATTCTGTGGTTCCTGGGGGAGGGGCTCATGGCTGATTAATTTAACTATGTCATGGTGCAGTATTTTGTGGCATTAAATAAAATGATTGATTAAAGGTGCATGTTCAGAGAGGGTGGGGTCAATAATGAAGAGTATTTGTGGAATAATGGGTTGGACACTTCAGATCAGATTTACAACTTTTTTCCATCTCTACCATTGAAAAACAATAAAATCATGCTCTTCAGATATCTGCAGATATAACTCAGTTTCCGTCTTAGTGTTAAAGCTGATTGCATTGACCAGCAAACTCCTGTGACTGTAATTGCTAGTCAAGGTTCCCCTTCAGATCATTTACAATCAATTAAGTTTATTGTTCCAATAGGTAGCTTTATATTGGAGAAGTTATTCTGTCTTCTCTGGATCTTGATCAAAAGTGAACTCTGCCCCAAATTCAGGAATTAGGAGTGGCCAGCCTCTGCACAAGTGGAGCTGGACTGCCCGTTGATGAAGGTACCAGGTGGAAGCCTGTGTCCAAGGCCAGGCTTTTCTCCTCTGTAATATTCTTCTGTACATGCTTCTTTTATTCAGATGAAAGCCATTTCTATTTCCGAGGGGCAAGATATTAAATGGATAAATGAAAATGGGCAGCTTAGTGTAGTAGATAGGCTAGATTTGGCATCAGTAAGATAGAAGTTCAAGTCATTTCTTGGCAGCATACTGCCTTTGTAATCAGAGGCTACTCAGTTAACCTCTGACTACTCAGTAGTCCTCCAGGCTACTGTCTAACACTATAAATGACAGAGGATGCTGCCTGTGCCCTGGGAGGGAGGAAATTTCCATACCAGGAATTCGTCACAGGTGAGAAGAAAAAAAGGAAAAGAAAAAAGGAAGAAAACAGGTACTCCATGCCCTTTATCTGCTAGGGAACTATATGCGTTGGACAATTGACACAGCTTAGAGGTACTTGGCACCTAATAGGATATAATAATAAATGTTTATTGACTGAGCTTGAGCTGAGAAACCACGGAAATGTCACTACTCCTAGGGATGCTATATAACAGTAGTGTCATGTATAATGATATTATGATATATAAAATAATAGTATGTAAAATATAAATATAATCTATAACATAAATAAATTATGAATATATTTATATAACATAAATATACTTATATAATATATAATAGAAATATTTCTATTATAGAAATAAATATAATATAAATATAAAATATTTATGTAAAATATAATAGTATATAAATATAAAAGTAGCATAATGCTGTTATCTTCTTTTTTTTTTTTTTTTTAAGGCAATTTGGGTTAAGTGACTTGCCCATGGTCACACAGCTAGTAAGTGTGAAGTGTTTGGTCTAAGGGCAGATTTGAGCTCAGGTCCTCCTAATTTCAGGGCTGGTGCTCTATCCATTGTGCCGCCTAGCTGCCCCAATGGTATTATCTTCTAATGCCAATAATGACGATGGCTATATTCATATGATACTTTACAGCTGACGAAATCTTTTTCCATAGCCTTTCTCACTGATTCTCATGATTATCAGATAGTGTAATTATTATTATTTCTGATTTGCAGATGGGAAAATTGTAGTTCATTGTGTTGGGATATATGATTTCTGAGGAAACCAGGACATAATCCAATGGATGTCATCATTATTCATTAGTACAGAACTTTATGCTTCTCAAATGCTGTAATAATTGTAAATTTGTCCATATAGCAGCCCTGTAATGTAGTTTATTAATATTGTTCTCCCCTGGAACCAAAAAGGTAAATTGGAACAGTCAAGGAAGAAGTGTTAGGACTGGAAGTAGAACCCAGGCTTTTGGACTGCCAGTGGATCGCAGTGTTCCCTTCCTCCAAATACACACATGAAATTCCTTTCATCGAAGGAATTCAGAGATCTTTGCAAATATTCATGACTCCCAACATCTTCCTTTTGCCCTGGGGGAGTTTAAATATAATTAAAATTTCTGAGTGGCACTTGCAAGAAGGGTTTCTACTTCTTACTAATCTGATTAAAATTTCTTCAGCTAAATTTCTTAATATTTTTAGGGGCCAGGGGGGAACTTTCTGAACTTCGTTTTTACTGGGTCCAGGAATTAAGGAGGAAGTTTCCTTTGAAAGCCTCTCACATTGAATGTATTACCTCAGCTACTTGCATGGTCCATCAGGCAGTCAATCAACAACATTTATGTCCTTACTACCAGCAGGTCATATAATATGGGAAAAGCAGAAGTAATTTTCTCTCCTGCTGATCCAATGTTCATTAAGATGTTTGAAACAGTAGAGGCTTTGTTAACAGCAGGTTTCATCTAATACAGGAGCTTCCTAGAAAGATTAATGTTCTCTTAAACAGGGGGAAAAATCCCTTCCAGTGATAAAACCAGAAGAACCATGGATAATTTTTTTTTCCTTTAGTTTCTGCCAATGTGTCTGAAGATGAGAATTTCTAGTTCTTACCTGAACCTTGTGCTCGCTGGGTAACCTGAGGGCACATAGGACAGTATTAGAGTTGCTTCCTGAACTCTTTTTGAAGTAACCAGGTTAGACATCCAACAGACCATAAATGAGGAGTCTAAATTCTGCTGTTCAGTTGGACTAGGTGCTGAGCAGCTGTGACAGATCCTAAGGGGTCTAATCAAAGAAGCAGAAGGGTAGTCCCTGTCTGAAATGAATTAACTAATCTAGTTGGGAGGAAAGGTAACCTTATTAAATACTTAAATGACAGAGTAAAGACAGATTGTGAGGAAATGTCAAAATGAGTGGTAAGAATCATTGTTGAAGGGCTTCAGAAGAAGGAGAGGTCAATGTGGACTGGAGTGGTCCTCAGAACTACATGGAGGAGGCAGGATTTGAGCTGAGGTGAGGATGATGATGAAGGCTTTGGATTAGAAAAGAGGAGGATGAATGAGGATTGGAGGTGAGTGTAAAGGATTATTGGAGGACAGTAAGGGGACTGGTCAAGCTGAAGTCATGTTCAGAGTGGGAAGAAGATTGTAGAATTAGAGCTGGAAGGATATCTGATCCAAACTCCGTACTTTACCAGTAAGGTAGCCAAGGCCTAGAGAGGGAATGTGATTGAAGTCCCAAAGGCTACCAGTAGCAAAATAGGATTCCAGCTCAGGTCATCTTTCCTGCAGAAAGGTGCTTCTATCCAGTGGATAGAACAAGAAGATGAGTTTGGATAGCTAGGGTAAAGTCAGATTGTTTAAGTACCTTTTTTATGTATCCTTTTTTAATTGTGGCTTTCGTGCTTAGCTCCAGATTCTGCTTTGTCATGCCATGTCCTGTCTGCTGGTACAAGTATGTCTGGTGTAATCTAAATTATGTAAATCTGTATCAAAATCTATAGCTGGATAGATGGGCGAGTGTTAGAATATCCCTTTTATAGGTCATCTAGTCTAATGACTCATTTCATAGAAGAGTTGAGACTGTTATACTTGCCCAGGGTCAAACAGGTGGTACAGCTGGGATTTAGAAAAGAGCCTGGGATAAAGTCTTTTGTGAAGTGAATACTCCATGATGTCATCGATTTGAAAGTAAAGTGAATAGCTACCAGCAAATACTCAAGTCAGTCATTTTTCAGTTGTGTCTGACTATGACCCCATTTGGGGTTTTCTTGGCAAAGGTACTGGAGTGATTGTCATTTTCTTCTCCAGTTCATTTTACAGATGGGGAAACCAAGGCCAACAGGGTTAAGTGACTTACCCAGAGTCACACAGCTACTAAGTTTCTGAGGCCAGATTTGAACTTATGAAGATGAGTCTTTCTGATTCCAAGTCCAGTGTTCTTTCCACTGTGCCACGTAGCTGTCTGGAACTAGCAAATATACCTGTTTAGTAATACCCTATTTTCCATAGATTGGCCTTTACTTCAAGTAGGCTATACCCTGAGTAATGGGCCTCACAGACCCCCAAAGAAAGGCTTCTGGCAATAGAGGGTGCTATGCCACTTTTGGTCACAAAGTCAGACGCCTTCTTGGATGATGTTCTGTGCTGGGCCTGACTCGCACCAATGTGCTGGTAGTGTAGGTTTGATATTGGAACAAGGGAGATGTATAGACCATTATCAGTTGACAAAAGGAGACTGTCTTAGCCATAGCAGGAGAAAGATACTCAACGAGGATTAGCATCAACGACACCCTGAATTGATTCTAATGAGCAAAGATCCCTTGACTGAGTGGTCCAGCATTTTCAACCAGCCAAGGATCAGGAAGTGAGACTTAAAAACTCCTTGTGTTTAAGTTTTGTACTCAGATTGTTTGTACTCAGGCAATGACAAAGTGATGTCAATACTGAACCAAGTCTTTTTTTTTTTTTGGTCATGGTCATGAAGACACAATACAACTTTATTAAAGGATTTAACCATCAAATGTACAATTTACACAGATGCTCCACATCTGACAACAAAGTTGGAGCTTGTCCTCCCAGCTGGGTCTATTTGTAAGGTGTTGAAGGTGGGACCCATTCCTGAATCTTCTTCCCAGTCATAGAAAATGGAACATACTGTTCCGGGGTGCCACTCAGGTTGAATTTGTGGTTCTTCCAGATGAACTTACGAGCGGTAGGTGGGACAGTTGTGGGGGGGTCGTCAGTCATGCAGTCCTGGAGCCAACGGTGCCGTTCAGGGGGCATCATGCTTCCATTCACATCCCACAACGTATTTTTGCCATTCATTTCAGTAGTATAGATAACCCATCGATGTCGACCAAAAAACTGTTTGTTGTCTTCGTAATATTTGTTTCCATATTTGTCTTCTCCCACTAATGTGCCAGCCTTCACGTCATTTACCCCGAAGAGCTGACACAGGTAGCCGAAGACGCTTCCGTGCCCCCTCACCTGGGGGAACCCCCGGTCCAGCACCCGCAGGTACTCCATGTAGCCCCCACTGTCGCCTGCTCCTCACTGGAAGCCCCAGGGCACTCGGCCTGAACCAAGTCTTAAGAACCTCAATATCTTTTAAGGAGCCTAACTTGAATGGAGGCAGAGATTGGTATAGTACTGCTACCACAGATGCCCTACCCTGGCCAAGCAACCGTGAGGCTTTTTCCTATCCTGGTTGGGTGTTGTACATACTGCTACACCATTAGCTCCTACCCTGCATCAGCTCCCCATCCTTCATCAGCTATAGAGCCCTTGCACTATAACTCTGACTTGAGTAAGTGGGGCCTAATGGGATTTTACTGAAGAGAAATGGTTAGATGCACAAAGATTCTTTGCTCCTCTACCTCTCAGCTGTACCCCTTCCCCCAACTCAGAGGTCAGATGCATCTCTTCCAAAAGAAAACAAATGGTGTTGTCTGCGAAGCCGGGCCTCACTGGTGCTTCTCCAGTTCTTGGCCTCATCAGGGAAGTAATAGAGACAAATAGAAGGATGCAGGCGCCGGGACAAGGTCATATCGGGAAACCTTCTATGGCACGGTAGCGCTGGGGCAGAATAAGATCTTTCTTCAAAGCCTCATTGTGGTGAGACTGCTTTTCAAAGGCTCATTCCTTAACCTCTTTGCCAGAAAATCAATTGTTAAATTATTCATTGGGTCAGATGGGCTCATTCTGAAAGCAGTCTTCATTGCCAGCAATGTTTCATCAGAGTCGACATTATTCCAGTTATCAGAACAGATTAGGTTTATAATTTAATACTTGATCTGCCCTCTGAATACTGTGATGAAGTAGATGTGGCTGCCACCCTTGGGTTTCCAGGGAATTGAAGATCTTCTTGGTTCTTATTCCCTCTTTAACTTATCAAGTGAATAAAACATGAAAGTAATAAAAGACTCATAAAAATGATGCTCATTTTGGTTTACAGTTCTAATTCCTTAATTATCTCTGGCTCAGTTGCTGCCCCAAATTTGTCTTTCCTATTTTATTTTAAACCACATCATATAGTCCTAGAGTTTTATACCCAGAAAGCACATTAGAGATCTTTTAGTCCAACCCACTCATTTTACAGATGAGGAAACTGAGATTTAGTGGAGTGAAATAAGTATCTTGCTCAAACTAATTGTAGAACTGGAAACCAGATATCCTGACTCTTCCTCTCACCCCCTCCCCCAAAAGCCCAGTCAGTGCACTTGAAACATCATCTTCAGCCCTATCTATACTCCCATAAAACATTTATTTCCCATTTAAATCATACCTGTAGAAGAAATCTGGCCCTTTCTAGAAAAGCTTTTAGACTTTTCTCTCTGTGGTAAGAATCACATCTTTGTCCCTGAGTTATCCTGACAATGGTGGCTAGGAGTGTCTTTCCCAACATGGAAAACCTGAAGAGTTCTAAAATGAGATGGGATAATAACTGACATTTATATATTACGTTAAAATTGACCAGTCTCTTTGCATATATTAACTCTTTTGAGACTCACAAAAAACTGCTGTGAAGTAGGTACTTCAGGGATTATTTGACCCTATTTTATGAGTGAATAAACTGAGGATCAGAAAAGTTGAGTGATTTGCCCAGAGGCACACAACTAGTAAGCTTCAGAGGCAGGACTTGAACCCAAGTTTTTCTTGATTCCACATCAAATGTGTTTTTCACTACAGCACAATGCTAGGTTAACTAGTCTAACCAGTACCTGATCTGGAATTCCTTCTTTTGTTGGGGGTGGGGGGGCGGTCAATTAGTCATGTCCAACTGTGACCCGTTGGGGTCTTTTTTGGCAAAGATACTGAAGTGGTTTCCCATTTCCTTCTCTAACTCATTTTACAGATGAGAAAACTGAGGCAAACAGTATTAAGGGACTTGCCCAGGTTCACACAGCTAATAAGTGTCTGAGGCCAGATTTGAATTCATGTCTTCCTGACTCCAGGTTTAACAATCTATTCACTGTACCACCTGCTGCCCTGGAATCCCCTCGACAAGTCAGGCATTCCATCCACTGTGCCATGTTGTCTTTTTTTAAAAATTAATTAATATATTTTTAATTTTCAACAATCACTTCCATAAGATTTTGAATTTTAAATTTTCTCCCCCTCCATCCCCACCTCCCCAAGATGGCATGCAATCTGATATTGGTTCCACATACACATTCCTATTAAACATATTTTCACATTAATCATGTTGTAAAGAAGAATTAGAACCAATAGGATGAACCACAAGAAAGAAGAAACAAAACAAGAAAAAAAAGAGCAAATAGTATGCTTCGATCTGCATTCAAACTCCATAATTCTTTCCCTGGATGTGGATAACATTTTCCAACATGAGACTTTTGGAGATGTCTTAGATCACTGCGTTGCTGAGAAGAGATAAGTCTATCAAAGTTAGTCATTGCACAGTGTGGCTGGTACTGTGTACAACGTTCGCCTGGTTCTGCTCACTTCACTCAGCATCAGTCCATACAAGTCTTTCCAGGTTTTTCTGAAGTCTGCTTGCTCTTCATTTCTTATAGCACAATAGCATTCCACTACATTCATATACCACAACTTGTTCAGCCATTCCCCAATTGATGAGCATCCTCTCAATTTCCAATTGTTTGTCACCAACAAAGAGCTGTTATAAATATTTTTGTACATGTGGGTCCTTTTCCCATTTTTATGATCTCTTTGGGATATAGACCTAGTAGTGCTGTTGCTGGGTCAAAGGGCATGCACAATTTTAAAGCCCTTTGGGCATAGTTCCAAATTGCTCTTCAAAATGGTTGGATCAGTTCACAACTTCACCAACAGTGCAGTAATGTTCCAATTTTCCTACACCTTCTCCAACATTTATCATTTTCCTATTTTGTAATGTTTGCCAATCTGATAAGTGTTGGTATCTCAGAGTTGTTTTGATTTGCATTTCTCTAATCAATAGTGATTTAGAGCGTTTTTTTCATGTGACTATAGATAGCTTTAATTTCTTCATCTGAAAACTACCTATTTATATCTTTTGACCATTTATTGATTGGGGAATGACTTGTATTCTTATAAATTTGACTCAGTTCTCTATATATTTTAGAAATGAGGGCCTTATCAGAGACACTGTGCCACATTATCTTGCACAGATATTTTCTGGGATTATTTTCTTCAGTTAGAATGCTGCCTACTTTTCTTAAGAACTTGTTTTTTGAGGTAGTTAGGTGATACCGTGGATAGAGCACTGGGTCCTGGAGTCAGGAGAACCTGAGTTCAAATCTAGATACATTTACTAGCTCTGTAACCTTGGGCAAGTCATTTAACCCCAGTTGCTATAAAAAAAAAAGTACTGGTTTCTCTTTATACTGTCCTCATTACTCTTTACACCATTCATCTGGACTATAGCAGGAATATTTCACCTGTCACCCATTATAGGAGGAATCTTATGGTGTGTGTGTGTGTGTGTGTGTTTGTGTGTGTGTGTGTGAACACATCTATGAACTTTTCTTTATTCTTTTTGTTGCCTTAGGAATTTTCCTTGCTAACTTTGGGGTGGTGGTTGGCAGGCCCATTCTGGTGAGCTATAAGATAGGGAATCCAGTTAACATAGAACCTGTCCTGTCCCACATCTCACCTTTAATTTGGACAGTTAGAGGAGATGAGAGAAAATTTGTGACTGTAAGAAAGCTAATTAAAGCGAAATGGGAAAAGATTTAATGACCTGCAGTAATTCTGTGCTCTGTGGGCAGAGCTAAGTCTCAAATAGCTCACCTTCCCTTGACTGAAGCACCATTTACCAACTTCCTGTACTTTTGTAATAGGTTTTTGGCTGAAGTTGAAGCTCTTGGTGAAATAGTGACCAAGTTCATTTAGTCCTTTATACAGAGAATTCTTTCTGGTGCTTACTTTCATGAATAAGAAGTCTAGGAGTTCTTAGTCTTCCATGTTAACCCTGCCAGTGGAGCAAGGTAGAATTCTCAGTGCAGTTGTGATTAGTGACTAGACTCGCAGGTTCCCCACCCCTGGATTAGAGTGACTTCTAGTGAAGGGAGTATGGAATTTGGAGTCAAGAAGACCCTGGTTCAAATCAGGCAACCTCTTTGAGCTTCTGTTTTCTCCTCTGTGAATGATGATTATATAATACCTTTTGTACCTAATCCACAGGGATGTTGTATGGTTCAAATGAGGTCTATGTAAAGTGCTTTGTCAACTGGGAAGGACAACATAAATGCCAGTTAGGATAATGAGGATGTAGTAAAACTGAAATGGCCAGGAGGCCAGCTGCTACCCCCTTGAATCCTCCCCACTCTCAGCTGAAAGGAAAGCCTCTCTCCTCAAGTTTCTCATAGTTCTTTACTACAACTTCTAAACTCTTGAGGACAGGAACTGTTTCATTTTTGTCTTTGAATCTCTAGTGCTGGCACTAAGTAGGCATCAAAGAAATGACTGTTAGTTCCTTAGTTATGTCACTCTTTCTTGTATCTTAGTTATTTGTACATGTCTTCTCCATCTCTTCCCTTTCCCTTCGTTATTAGAGTGTAAACTCCACAAGGTCAGTAGCATAATGTATCCCTAATGATTAGCACACCACTGTATTGCTCACTGATTTAATAAATGTTTTGTTGAGTGAATGAATGAACTGACTAAGACCCTGAAGAATTTTGAGCAAACAAGGGCAAATCAAGGATTAAGGGTGTTTTTTTTTTTAAATCACTACCTTTCCCCCAACAACTTCCAGGTTATATCCTGAGGTCTGTACAAATTCAGTCCAATCTCCTACCATGAAGCCCTATATAATCATAAGTTATTACAGGCTGTTCCAAAAATGATAGCATAGCTTAAGGCCATTAAAACTTATTTTGTAACTAGACTAAGACTTTTGGGATCCCCTGGGGAGTGGGGAGGGATAATTGCATTTTAAATTTTAGAAAATCTTTTCTTCTGAAATACCCAAGGAAGAGAATGCAAGTATTATTATTCCCATTTTACAAATGAAGAAACTGGTGCTCATTGAGGTAACATGACTTGTCCATGTTTGATAGTTGGAGCTAAAAATTGATGCTTAAAATGACAACTTCTGGGCTTGCAAGATACTGAATCATTAATAAAAAATAATCCAGTTTTCAGTTCTGTTTAATAAATAAGCTGAACTTATTAAAGGGAGGAAAGTGCACTAATACATTTTAGAACAATTTTCAACAACAAGGATAGAAACAAAGAGTATGGCATAGCAGAAGACATCTTGGATTCAGAGTCAGAAGACTTGGGTCTGAAGTTTATGATCTGTATGAAGATGGACAACTCGTTTAACCTCTGTGAGCCTCAGTTAGTGGAGAAAATAATAGATGTGGTCAATGTCAGACAGGGTTATTGGGAAATCCAAATAAGCTAATTTATAGAAATGTTTTACAAACTTTGAAACACTATATATACCAGTCAGTCAGCAAGCATTTTTAAGTGTATACTGGAGATACAAAGAAAGGCAAAAATAAAGCCCGTAATTTCGTGGTTTTTTTTTTTTAAGGCAATTGGGGTTAAGTGACTTGTCCAGGGTCACACAGCTAGTACGTGTCAAGTGTTTGGTCTGAGGCCAGATTTGAACTCAGGTCTGGTGCTCTATCCACTTAGCCACCTAGTTGCCTCTAAAGCCCCTAATTTCAAGGAGCTAACATTATATGGAGGAGACAACATTTAGGATTTTTTTATTTAGTATTTTATTTTTCCCCCAGTTACATATAAAAACAATTTTTAACATTTGTTTTTAAAACTTTGAGTTCCAAATTATCTTCCTTCTTCCCACCCCCCCCATTGAGAAGGTAAGCAATTCAATAAAGGTTATACATGTGTAGTCATGCAAAACATATCCATAATAGTCATGTTGTGAAAGAAAACATAGGCAAAAAAAAAAAACTCAAGAAAAGTAAAGAAAGTTTTAAAAAAAGTATGCTTCAATCTGTATTCAGACATCATCAATTCTTTCTCTGGGGATGGATAGCATTTTTCATCGTAAGTCCTTCAGAGTAAGAAGACAACATTTAAAGAGCTATGGAGAGTCAATGGACATATAGATTTATAGAGCAGATGGACATCATCTCAGAAAGAAGACACTAGCAGGAAGGAGAAAGATTAGAAGAGGATCTCTGTAGAAAGTGGGATTTGAGCTGAGTCTTGAAGAAAGCTAAAGAAGTCAGGAGACCAAGGTGAAAATGGGAGAGCATTCTAGGCATGGGGTGGGGGGCAGCTAATGCAATGGCATGGAGTCGGTAGATGTAGCTTGTGTGTGAAGAATAGCAAATAGGCCAGAGTAGCTGGATCACTGAGAATGTGGAGGGGAATCAAGTGTAAGAATATTGAAAAGATAGGAAGGGTTCCAGTTGTGAAGAGTTTTAAATGCTAGTCAGAGGACTTTATATTTGATCCTGGAAGTAATAGGAAACCACTGGATTTTATAGAGTTGTAGGGGAAAGGTATGTGGCTAGACTCGTGCTTTAGAGAAATCACTTTGTTAATCTGAATAGAGGCTAGAAATGGATGTTACTACTTAAAAAAAAACAAGGAGAGTTTGAAGGTTATTGTGCTACATTTGCCATTATCTTTCTAGTGTCCCAGCTGGCAGAAATTTCTATTTATAAGCAGCTACCATTATTGGAGTCCAGCATTGTAAGGTTCCCATCCTCCATTCTCTACCTCTGACATCAATGATGCCTTTCCTCTCATCACTTTGGGGGTTTTCCCCTTTTAAAAAATGTATTTATTTATTTATTTTTTGTTTTCAACATTCACTTTTATAAGATTTTGAGTTCTCAATTCACCCCCCTTCCCCAAGACTGTGTGCAATCTAATACAGGCAATACATGTGTATTTCCACATTAGTCATGTTGTGAAAGAAGAATCAGAGCAAAAAGGAAAAACCACAAGAAAGAAAAAAAAGAGAGAAAATAGGATGCTTTGATCTGCATTCAGACTCCATAGTTCTTTCTCTGGATGTGGATAGCATTTTTTTCATCATGAGTCTTTCGGAGTTGTCATAGATCATTGCATCCATCGCTTTGTTTTTTAAGGCAATAGCTAGCCCCTACCCTGTAGTGTGAATGCCATGGTCCTTGGCCTGATAGGGAGAAAATCTTTGTACACAGAGGACTGGACTTTCAATATCTCAAAAGATATATGATTTCACTGATGTAAGTACTGTATCCAAACTCTCAGCACCTTAGTGGATAGTCTTCATGACTTAGCATCTTCCCCTGAGATCATCTCTAATTTATCCTGTATATATCTTGTTGTACATAGTTTGCTATGATTTCTTCCCCATTAGGTTGTGGCTCCTTGAGGACAGGGACTTTTTTCTTTTTTTTTTTTTACCTTTCTTTGCATTCCCTAGTGTATAGCAGAATACCTGGCACATAGGCACTTAATAAATGCTCTCTGACTTTACTTGACGGCCAGCATTCTGGTGAAGGCACTTCTACACTTCATCAGGCTGATTCTTAGATGATGGGCCTAAAGTCTGTTTTCAGTGTTGGTAGGACTTGAACAGTTTTATCTCTGTTGCCATAGCCTTTTAGACCCCAGGGTCACTTCCATGCCACAGTGAGGCATTGGAGTAGGACTTTCGTAGCGTACAGAGGACTCTGATTGTTGTTTTTTCCTTAATATCATTGAGTACCACCCTTATGCCACACTTTAAGGAGTAGAAAGCACTTAATATGCAATATTCTATTTGATCTTCAAAACAATCTTGTAAGATAAGGGTTACCAGTATTGCTATCCCCATTGTACAGATGAGGAAATTGAAACTTAGGGAAGCCATGTGACTTGCCGACAGTCACACTATCAGTAAGTATCAGAGGTGGGATTGAAATCCTCTCTCTCTTGAGTCCAATTGTAGTTATCTTCCCACAATGCAATACTTTTTCTCTATTGCTCCCAAGCCAGTTTCTGTCTTCAAGCTCCTTAGGTTTTAAAATGGTATGTACTTAACTACTACCTAAATTGGCACACGCTAGGATATGCTAATGACAACTGTGGCTAAATTTGATTCATGATTTGCTTCCTATTTTTTGGTTTGGATTTTTCTCGGCTAATAAAGTCAAATATTAAATTCAGAAGTTCCTGGGGACATGAAAATCTGTTCTTATCCCAATAAATTCTAGAATCTCCTGCTCTGAAATTGATTTCATCTGTGCAAGTGATTGAAAGAAATAGAGTTCCCATTATATGCATTTCTTTTATGAGATGCCTTGCAAAATAAAGAGAAAACACAATCTATTCATATAAGTAATATTTGAGATCTAGTTGACGTAAGATACATGTACACATAAATTAAAACACAACAAAGGTACAGCCAACTCTAGGTTTTCTGACCATAAATTTTCATTCCCAGGCTGAAGTCACTCAGCCATCTAGTATATTCTTTGGCATCCTCTCCCTATCCTCAGCTGATGTGTACTCAGAAAAAACAGCGTATTGGAAAGAATACTCGATTCCAAATCGAGAGACTTAGGTTCTAGCTCTGTTACTAATTGCCTATTACTAATTAATAATTGGCCTTCATTTTCTTTTGTAAAATAAAGAGGGGGTTAGATTGAAGGATCTCTAAGGTTCCTTCTCGCTCTAAAATGATATGATTTTAAATTAAGTGAACCTAAGCATTTCATAATAGTTTACATGTCCATAGCATCTTATAGTTGCAAGGTGCTTTTTATATGTTATCTTATTTAATCACCTAAAAAACCTTTGAGATAGAGAGAATAAGTATAATTTTCTTGACTTCACAGAGGAAGAAAGTGAGTCTCAGAGGTGTGTGCCCAAAGGCACACAGTAAATGATGGAACCCATGACTTGAACCCAGGTCCTGATTCCCAATTCTAAGATCTTTATACCTGTCAAGCAAAGTAGCCTTAGGAAGGAGAATCTGGTGCAATAAAAAATACTATGAATTTCAAAGCCCAATGTAAATGATTTTTAAAATTATCTATGCTATTAGTGCAAATGATTTGGAAATGGTGGGCTCTAGTACATAGAAGTAAAGAAATTGGGTTTTTGTTTTGTTTTGTTTTGTTTTGTTTTTGTAAATTCACCTGAATTTACAAAGCCAAATATAGTTGCTCTTCAAAGAAGTCCCCTTGGAAGGCCATATATTTATTTGAGTGTTGCTGTCATGACTCAAAACATTTTTGTATCTCCATTTTTTAGGAATTGTCTTTATAGATGTCATTCTTTTAAGTAATCTCAATAGTGACAAGTCTTTTTCCTTTGACAATGTCTAACCAGATAATGTAATTTGGGGTTCAAAATGAGCTGTGCCTATAAAATCAAGAGACTGGGTTTCTTGGATGGTTGTTGACTTTGTTCTGAAATCAATTCAAAAAGATAAGGTCCAGCCTTGTTTTTAATTAAATTATTGAAAGCAACATATAGTCTCCGGCAGAGTGGATAGAGTGATGGAAGACCTGTTCTGCCTCAAAACCTGCCTCTCTCATTTACTAGCTCTGTGACTACGGCAAGCCACTTAGCCTTTCTGAAAGTCGATCTCTTCCTCTGTAAAATGGGAATGATAATGCCCTCAAAGGATTGTTGTGGGGTTTAAATGAGAAAATATACATAAATTGCTTTGCAACCCTTAAAACACTATTTAAATATCAGCTGTAAATGTATATGAAGTTTATAAAAGTATATAAAGGGTCAGATATTATTATTATTATTGCTTGAAAGAATAGCACATATTTGTATGAAATTCATTCTCCTTATTTTAGAGTGATTCCCTTTATACCCAAATAAGTAGACATATTTGTATTTGGCTTTGATCTCTTAAGAGGACCTCAACCTTGAGGTCCTCTTAATAACTAATTAAACTAATTAAGCAAGTAATTGCTCTGCTGTGGGGGACTTCAAAGCAATTAGTTGAACTTCTACTTTCTGGGCCTAGGTCTCCTCATTTCTGAGTTTACAGAATCTCAGAGTTAGAAAGGATCTCAGATGCCCTCTATCCAACTTATGCCTGTACAATGGTCTATAATGGTATCCCTGAGATGTGGTCATCCAGCCTTGACTAGTGATGAAATGACTTGCCCAAGAGAGTTAGTGATAAAGATAGGAGAAGGATTAATAGGGTTGTGTACTGGGTAGGACAGGACCTGAGTTATGCTGGTCAGCTCCAAGATGTGGGCAGTAGTCAGACAAAGTACTGAGCTCCCGTATTACACAAGCATCTCTTCTAATGCTGTTGTCATTTTTTTTATGAACCAAAGGAAAATCATAAAGTGATGGCTTTTATGTTATAGCTGGAAAGGACTCCAGGATGAACTTTGAGGCAGAGACCAAATTAGGAACTCTGGCACTCAAAGATCAAACCACAGAATATGCTCTGAGTAGGCAAGTAATAATACAGGGGGTTGGAGAAAGCTTATAGAGAAACTTCAGGCCTTGGGGCCCAAAGACCTGTTGGCAGAGAGACACTACTGTACTCCTTTGTGATGGGAAGAAAGGGAGACCAGGGTGCTGGTCCAAGAGGTAAAACTGGGTGGGCTGGACTGAGGGGGAACTGTGACCACCAGAGAGAGGAAACATATTAGCAGCAAATCAGACTACCACCACCACCACCACCACTTCCCTTCAGGAGACAGCCTAGGACCCTGAGCCTCCAAGCCATGAGAATAGCAATGATCCCTAGACCATGGGCAGGCCTTGCTTCCAGCCCAGCCCTTGTAGCCATCATCCAAACCCTTGTAAAGATATAACCTGAAAACTGTCTCCTCAGTAGCCACAGCTACTGAAGACCCTGGAAAGAAAGCTCTCAGCACTAAAGTCCTCAATCCAAAAGTCCAAAGTCCTCAACATAGTTGATCATTATTACAATTTTGTCAACATTTGTACAAATTTTGTGTGCCATATTTGGGCAGCTAGGTGGCAGTTGATAGAGTGCTGGGCCTAGAGTCAGACAGACTCATCTTCTTGAGTTCAAATCTGGCTTCAGACACTTACTAGCTATGTGACCTGCGCAAATCACTTAAGCATGTCAACCTCAGTTTCCTCATCTGTAAAATGAGCTCGAGAAGGAAATGGCAAATCACTCTAGTATTTTTGCCAAGAAAACCCCAAATGGGGTCACGAAGAGTTGGACATGACTAAAATAACTGAACATTTTTTCATAATTATATACCACAAGTTGTTCAGCCACTCTCTAATTGATGGGCATCCCCTCAATTTCCAATTCTTTGCCACCATAAAAAGAGTTTCTAGAAATATTTTTATTTCATAAAAATTCTTTTCCCTTTTCTTTGATCTCTTTGGCATATAGACCTAGTAATATTATTGATGGGTTGGAGGGTATGCAGTTTTATAGACCTTTGGGCATAGTTTCAATTTTTTCTCCAGAATGGTTGTATCAGTTCACAACTCCACCAGCAGTGCATTAGTGTCTCAGTTTTTTCACATCCCCTTCAGTGTTTGTTATTTTCCTTTTCTGTCTGTTGGCTAATTTGATAAGTGTGAGGTAGTATCTCAGTTATTTTAATTTGCATTTCTCTAATCAATAGTGATTTAGTTGCTTATCATTTCTTATAGCACAATGGTATTCCATCACAGTCATATACCATAACTTGTTCAGCCATCTCCCAATTGATGGGCATCCCCTCAATTTCCAATTCTTTGCCACCACAAAAAGAGCTGCTATAAATATTCTTATACATAAAGGTCCTTTTCTTTTTCCTTTTCAAAAAAAAATCTCTTTGGGATACAGACATAGTAGTGGTATTGCTGGATCAAAGGTTATGCATAGTTTTATAGCCTTTCTGAGGCTGGATTTGAACACAGGTCTTATGGATTCCAGGCCTGGCACTCTATCCACTATACTACCAACTCATTTGGAGTGAGGAGATGTAGGTTCAAATTTTACCTCAGAATCTTACTTTTGAAGGAAAAATATGAATACTGCACTCTGTGTTTTAGGTACAGGTCTACCAGAAATGTTGGTGAGTCATTTTTCAGTCCCCTCTGACTCTTTGTGACCCCATTTAGGGTTTTCTTAGAAAAGATACTAGAGTGGTTTGCTATTTCTGGTAAACTGAGGCAAACAGGATTATGTGACTTGCCTAGGGTCACACAGCTAGCGTGAGGCTAGATTTGAATTCTGGAAAATGAGTCTTCCTGACTTCAGGGCTTGGGCTCTCTGCCACCTAGCTGACCCAGAAATAGTTTTTTCCTGCCAGAAATAGTAAACATTAATCTAATCTCCAAACATTTTTAGCTTGGAGAGATTTTGAAACTAGCGTAGTATTTTCATGCATCTGACATGACATGTCTCTGTACCCCAGATGATAAGAATATATATGCATAAGAATATAAGAACATAAGAATAATGAACAAGGAAAAGATCACTATGTTAAAATACAATGTTGGGTTAATATTCCAAAACAATAGCTCTTCCTCAGTTCCTTCTTGGATCGGTCAATAAACATTTCTTAAACACCTACTATGGTCCAGCACTGTGCTGAGTACCAGTGATAGAAGAAAAATAAAGCCTTCAAGGAACTTAAAATATAACACAGAACACAGAAGGAAGCTGTAAAGGGGATGGAGGTGGAGTGGGGAAGTAAGGTACCAGTTGGGAGAGGGAGGAAGCTAGAGTGCAGTCCAAAGGGTACAGCTAGTAAGAAATGAAAGGTTGACTGGCCTGAGAGCCCTCTTTAAATGGAAGCTTTGGGAAGAGTTCTTTGCATTGACTTCCAGCTCTCCAATCAGAGGGACAGAGGGTACTGATGAGGTGTGAGTATCAAAGCTGGTTCTCCCCTCAAATGTTCTCCTGCAATAAACAAAGGAACCTCCTCCCTTCAATCACCATCTTAATCCTGAGCATCCACTACTGGGAAGATAAGCAGTTGGTTCACAAATGAGACAATACCCAAGCTAAGCCTAGAAGGAAAATAAAGATTTCAGAGGGGAGGGAGGAAGGAATTTTGTGAAGAATGGCAACCTTCCCAGCATTGAAGACAGCCTGTGTGAAAGAGATGGAAGCTAAGTTCAGGGAAAAACCAGTAGTCTGGTTTGACTGGAATATGGGAGAGTACTATGACATGTCTAGAAAGTTAGCTTGGGGTCAGATTGTAGAGAACTTTAAATGGCAGGCTGAGGAGTTTGTATTTTATTCTAGGGATGCTGAGTATTTCTATACAGTGGAGTAAGATAGCCAGATCTGTACCTTAGGAAGGCTATTTTTGTGGCTTGTAGAGGTTGGATTAGAGAAAAAAGAGACTGGATATAAGGAAAACAATTAGGAAGCTCTTACAAGAGTTTAGGCAGGAGATGATGAACGTTTGGTATAGAAGGAAGATGGAAAAGTGAGATATTGTGTGTTTGATCTTCATGTTTGGGTATTACTCAGGACAATCCAATGTTTATGTTTGATACCGAAATGAGACATTCAAATGAGAAGCTTAAACAGTTAACAAAAGGAGATTTACTTAGCCATAGCAAGAGAAGGATATTTAACAAAGATATGCCTGAGGAGTTGATTCAACATAAGGATGCTCCCTTCCTGGGGTTGCCATCCTGATCCATGAGCCAAGCTTCAGAGAGAACCTGGAGTTCCTTCCACAGTTTCACACTCAAGTGACCAGAAAGTGGTCTTAGTGTTTAGTTCTCCTAGCCTAGTCTTTTCTTTTTCTTTCATCTTCTTTTTTTTTGTTTGTTTTTTTGTTTGTTTTTTGTTTTTGTTTTTTTTTTTTGGTGGGACAATTGGGATTAAGGCAGAATCACATGGCTAGTGAGTGTTATGTATCTGAGACCGGATTTGAACTCAGGTCCTCCTGACTCCAGGGCCGGTGCTCTATCCACTGTGCCACCTAGCTGCCCCATCTCCTAGCCTAGTCTTAATAAGGATAGTTTAAATATCTTTAAAGGAAAACTAGTTTGACTTGCAGGGGGAAAGGGTAGGCTATTGCTCCCACCACAGGGTAGAATTAACAAGATTTGGCAATTAATTGGATAGGAAGTATGAAGGAAAGGGAAGAGATTCAGAGGCTACAACCTTGGATAGAGGGTGACTCAACAGAATTATCGAAGTTTGGATAATGGACAGATTTGAAAGGGGATGGGGAAGATAATGAATCGTGTTTTTGACATGTTAGATTTAGGCAATAAGGAGTAATTTTAATTAAAATAAAAATTAAATTTAATCAAAATAATAATTTTGCCAATAAGGAGTCCAAGTAGAGATATCCAGCATGCTATTGGCTAAGTTAAATGTGGGAGATGATGACATTTATAAGAAAGAAAGTAGAGAGAGAATGTAGAAAAGAAAATTCAGGACTGAACCTTTATGGGAGCACCCATCCTTAGGAGGTGGGAGATGAATGATGATCCAGCAAAAAAGGCTAAGAAGGATCAAGGTAGGTAGGAAGGAACTAGGTATTATGAAAGTCAGAGGAAGAAGTTACCCAATAGAAGGAGGTGGCCAACATCATGAAACGTTTCAGAGAGGTCAAGGAGAAGGAAAACTGAGAAAAGCTGCAATGTGTAAATTGCCAAATATGGCACCTAGTCAGAACAATGTCCTTTGTAGTAGCAGGCTGACTGACCTGGTAAAGATGTGGCAAAGTCTCATTTTATTCAAAGACAATTTCTTCTCCTTGGTTTTTGCCTGCTTCACACTTTTTCTAAAACTTTCTACTCATCTTTATATTGGCTTTTAAATTCTCCATTCCTCACTTCAAAGAGAAATCACCTTGTTTAAGCTGTGACTGAGAGTGAGATGAGTTACCTTTCTACCCAGGTAGGAAATGTACTGGGGGAAAGTGAAGTTTGAATTCTGTCAAGGGGGATGGGAAGGATGAAGTCAACGGAGAAGATTTAAACAAATAAAAAAAAATCTTCCTGACTCCAAGACCAACTCTCTATGCGTTATGTCAGGCTGCCTTCCAATGCCACTAACACATTTTAAAATTACCTTCACCATAATTTTATGAAAACCAGCAACCTTGTAATTTGTCCATTTACCAGAGATCAATCTAGTTTTGCTCACTTTCTTCTTGCTGCATCCCATCCTACCTTCTCGCCTGGGCTACCCCAAGTGCTTTGTGTTTCTAGCAACCTAGCATTCCTTACATACTCCACTTACACTCCTAGCTACTTCTACTCCCCATCCCTGCCCTGTCTGTCATTGCTTTCCTGTAGCTTCTGTGCCTATATCTTCAATAGCCACTTTGTATTCTTTACCACCCTCCTGTCCTCTTGGTGCCTAGAATTGTTCTGCCTTGCCTCAATGCCTCTGGCTGCCCAATCCTCAGTTCCAACAGTTTCAGCTTAATACCTTCCCTAAGATTCTCCAGGGCTTAGAGCTACTCTAGACCCTCTACCCAAGTATCTGATGACTTTTTTTTTCTTCTCTCTTCTACTTCTCAGGAACACAACTCCCATTTATAACATTATATAACATTTGCAATTTTTCTATTCATATACATATATATATATATATGTAATGTCTCTAAGTTGTGTTATTGCTGATACTGTTATTTATTTAAGGTAATCAAGAGTGCTAGAAAATGTGGGGCAGCTAGGAGCTAGGTGGTGCAGTGGATAGAGCAGTGGCCCTGGAGTCAAGAGGACCTGAGTTCAAAGCAGACCTCAGACACTTGCTAGCTATGTGACCCTGGGGAAGTCATTTAACCCTGATTAATTTGAGAGAGAGAGAGAGAGAGTGCTTTGAAATCAAAGAGTTCTAGGTTCAAGTCCTACGTCTGATGCAAACTGACTATATGACTGTGGGCAAATCACAACCTATCAGTGTCCTGCGAAGCTCTCTAAGAACAAAGTTGCAGAGCAAATCTTGATCCACATTGGTTGAGGGAGTTTCCTCAATGACAGTTCCCTAAACCAATGGTCTCCAAAGTGGGGCCTGTACATGCTGCCAAAGTGATTTTCCTAATAGGTCTCACCAAGTCACTCCCCTACTCAGTAAACTCTGGTGGCTCCCTGTTGTCTTTACAATCAAGTATTATTTCCTCTTTAAATCTTATCCTTTTAAAATATCTTTTTGTTTAAGTTCTCTAATGTATGCAATTATGAGTATAGTTGTATCCATACATATTTTTATTAACAAATACATAAACACATGCTCAAAACATTTTTACTGATGGAGATATACAATGAAAAAAGTTTGAAGACCACTATCCTCAACTAATGAAATCGTAATTCTTATCTGAAAGAAAGGGTTTTTGCACTTTGCATGTAATATTTTATTTGATTCTTACAACAGCTTTGTGAAGTGAGTACCCTTATCCCTGATGCCTGTCACATAGTAGCATTTATTAAATGCATGTTGATTTTTATTCCTATCTTATAGATGAGGAAATGGGACCTTTTTTTTTTTGGCAATTGAGGTTAAGTGACTTGCCCAGGGTCACACAGCTTAGTAAGTGTCAAGGCTTGGTCTGAGACTGGATTTGAACTCAAGTCCTCCTGACTTCAGGGTCCGTGCTCTATCCACTGTTCCACCTAGCTGCCCCTGGAAACTGAATCTTTTAAAAATATTTTTAATTTATAGAATAAAACAAGCATTTTTATAATGCAGTATAATAAAAAAAGATTATTGCACATGAAACTGAAACTACTTATATTCTTTGACCCAGAAACTGAGTCTTAGAGAGGTGAAATGACTTGCTCAGAGTTATACAGATAATAAGTGACCAAGGCAGAATTTGAACCCAGGTCCTCCTGACTCTAAATTCAAAGTTTTAGACACCTGAGACCCTGCCTCTCAGACAGGTTAAGAGTGGAAAATGAGAAAGGTCGAGGCTAAAATGAGATGGATGGAAAAATTTGATTTTATAGAAATGTTTTTTAAAAAATGATCAACAAAATGTCTCCTATCATTTGACTTGGGCAATTTCTAGTGCTCATTCAACCCTAGAGCTTATTTTATGTGTTCTAGAAGGAGTCAGATTAATGGTTCTGAACAAAACTTGTTCACTTCCCTAATTTGTCCTTGGTGAAATCTCTTCAATAGCTTAATAGCCAGTGGGTGAGTTCCTCCTTTCAATAGTACTTTGCTTGTATTCTGACCCTTTTTCTGCCCAATTCTTACTATGGCCCTGAGATTGATTGACCTTGAGGCTGAGTTCACAGTTTGCTTCTGACATATAATCCTCAGTAACCTTTATGACCCAGCCCATAAGCCCACGTTAAGCTTTTCTTAGACTTTGCCAGCAATAGTTTCATTTTTTTTGTTTTTTTTTTTTTAAATCAATAGGAACTTTGGACTCCAGCTGATGACTTCTCCAAACATTTCTAAATTTCCTTTTCCTCTTGAATAATCATTGAACCTCTTTGAAATACAAGACAACACTGAAGAATTCGAAACAACCCTTTAGCAAGGCATTTGCAAGCTAGAATAGGCATCATAAGGGATTAAGTGTAGGTTAGATAGACACATAAAATTATATTCCAGTTACTTGTAATAGCTACGGTACTTTTCTTTCAAGCTCACTAATTTTTTAAAAATGTATTAAACATTCATTGGAAAAAACATTTGTTAAGTGCTTACTATGTTCCATGCACTGTGCTAGGCACAGAGGATACAAAGACAAAACGAACAGAGTCTGCCCTCAAAGAGCTTACATTGTCTGGTGAGTCAGGAGGAAAAGTACATAGAAAGGAGAAAACAAGAAATATATACAAAGTATATATATATAAAAATATTTACAAAGTG
Source organism: Vombatus ursinus (assembly GCF_900497805.2). Taxonomy (NCBI): domain Eukaryota; kingdom Metazoa; phylum Chordata; class Mammalia; order Diprotodontia; family Vombatidae; genus Vombatus; species Vombatus ursinus. The sequence goes on from NW_020954596.1 coordinate 34,228,950, forward strand.
TATGGATAGTAGGAGGGTGCTAACAACCGAGGGAATCAAGATAGGCGGCACTGAAGGAAGCCAGTGTAGCACATGTAGCATCTTTCCCTCCTTCCACTTGTTCTGTGAGTCAGATCCCTCAAGGGTAACTGTTAATAATAATAATGGTAATGATAGCTAATATTTATATAGCGCTTCGGTCAAGGGGGTGTTTTGAGACCCTCTCTGCAAGAGGAAATTTTTCTTCGTTAATATGTATTCACAGATCCTGGTTGCCAGAGGGCTTTTTCTCCCTGAGGTGGGATATTCGTGAAGTTCCCCTTTGGCATGATATAGCTTCTCTGTTGGGCTCCTTGTAGACTCTAGAAGCTGCCTTTCCTTAGCATGTCTACTTTGTCCTTGGCTTCCAATGCACACACTGTGTCAGCTGTTCCAGGGACTCTGCTGGACTAGGGCACTGAGAGCAAGTCCCAAATCCTCCACTTGTCCAAAGTTCACAAGGGTTTGGAGGAAGGGTGATGTCGAGGGGAGAAGAGGACACCCCAAGCTAAGACTTTCTCTTCCCCTGCCTCCAAGTGATTCCTTTTTAGGGGCTCTAAATGGAATAATTCTTTTCTGTGTTGACAGGTACTTGAATCTTGATTCCAAACTAATTGATGGTTTTATACAAACCCCACAGGGCATGACCTAATGGTCCAAATAGATTTCTTGTTATAGCTAATTGAAATACCTTTGATAGATTCAGTATAGATGTTCTGATTTGATAAAGGTATTAAAGCTGGGTGATTTATTGACTTAGTAGACCCTCATCAGTACAGTAGGAATGTTATGTTTTTGGGGGCAATCAAGGTTAAGTGACTTGCCCAGGGTCACACAGCTAGTAAGTGTCTGAGGCCGGATTTGAACTCAGGTCTTCCTCATTCCAGGGCCAGTGCTGTATCCACTGAGCCACCTAGCTGCCCCAGAAGGGATTTTATGAGCAAAGGTAAAAAGGGAGTACTGATTCCAGGCATGAGGACAGGTAGGCAGTTAGGTGATATAATGGATAGAATGATGGACTTTGAGATAGAAAAACCTGAGTTCAATCCTGCCTCAGAAATTTACTGTGTGGGGCCTGGAAAAAGTAACTTGACTTTGTATGCCTCAGTTTCCTCATCTATAAAATGGAGAAATAATAGCACTCACACCCCAGGGTTGTTGGGAAGGTCAATGAGATGACTTATATGCTATGCTTTCCAAACCTTAACGTGCTTTATAGATGATAAGTAAGAAACAGCCTTTGTGGGGAATACCAACCTGACTAGTTTGGTTGGACAGAGAGTTTGTCAAGACAGATGACGTGCAATAAATCTAGAAAAGCAGACAGGAGCAAAAGTGTGCAGAAACCCCTCCAAGGCGGCTTCTTTTGTAAAGAAAATAAAGGAGCTGGATCATTGGCTTCAAAAATCCCTTGCAGCTCCACAGTACTTTAGGATTCCGTGAAATTCAGATGTTTCTGTTTTTTTCATTTAAGTTCATTTCCTTCAGTATTTTCTTCATGAACCAAAAAGTTCCAGAGTTTTAGAGGGATTTTGGAAGAATGAGGAAGAGAATACAAGAGCAGATCAAAGTATACTTGACTTACCAGTTAAAATGCCAAAGCTTCCCTCCAACACGAAATGGGCTCTATTTTTACTTCTATACTATTCTTTGCAAGGAGGAAGCTCTGTGATCTTCAAGAAAGGTGGCCTCTTATCAGGGGAAATTGGAACCTTTGAAAGGTCTACTTGGCTCTTTCCTTGCATGCAGAATTTTAAGAGCAGGTGGTGTCATATTATTCTGTCATCCATACCCCTTTATATAGATAGCAATCAACCTCACTTAGTCGTCTATGATTAAGTGAGCTCAAAACATGAGCTATGTGGAGTTTGCGTGAGTGGATCTGGTGAGATTAATTTCCCATTGACTGATTTATCCCTAGATTAAATCTATAGCAAAAGCAATAATAACAGCTAACTTTGCACAGTTTTTTTTAAGGTTTGCAAAGCTCTTTACATATATTATCTCATCTGATCCTCGTAACAGCCCTAGAAAGTAGGTGTTATCATTATCCTCATTTTACAGATGAGGAGACTGAGACTGACTAAGTGGCTTGCCTAGGGCCACATAACTAGTAAGTGTCTGAGCAGGATTCCAACTCAGGTCTTCTGATGCCAATTCCAACGACGTATATAAAATGACACCTAGTTCTGTCTAAGAGATGTGAAAAGATACCAACCCCATCTCCCTCCTTTATAAAGATGTGACGTCCATGGGCTGTATATGTTACAGATTTTATTTTTATATATTGATCAGTTTTGCTGATTGCCTTTTCTCTTTTTTGATTCTTTATTATATAGGATGATACTCAAGGAAGGAAAGAGGAGAGATACAGGAGGAAATTTAGGCAATGTAAAAATAAAAAATGTCAATATAATTTGTCTTTGAAAAACATTTTTGTATGTTATATCGCTTCATACTGTAGTGCTTCTCCATACCCATGCTATAACCAAGAGATTTTTAGTTTCAGCAGCAAATGATCATAACACACTTGGTTAATGCCTATGTTCATAATGTGTTAAGATGAGATGAATAGGCATGGTGAAAATTAAATAGCAATAATAAATGGTAGTAATAATATACCATGTTTATATGACCTGTTTCTGGTAGAGAGATAGAAGGATTGTAGAGACATTATTTTTAGCAGTTCTCTCAATGTGTTGGTGAGGTAGCCAGTTGGTGAGTACAAATATTAGTTCTTTGAATGCATGATCTCACTGATGCTTATTGGTATGAATGTGCCCTTCACTGACACAAAAAAACCCCATTCATTCTTTCTTAGTCTGTGTGATTCGTGCTCCTTTCTTCCTACAAGTCCTTTGTCAAGGTTCTACCCAAAAAACTAAGAGGCCTTCTTCTAGATCTTTAAATATTTTAGATAAGCTTTTGCAATACTTGGGCTGTCCCTCCATTATCCCTATTTCTAATTGTGGACCTGACTCCTCTCCTTTCACAGATATTCATACCTTTTATGGTGTTTTGTTTGTTTGTTTTTTTTGCATATAAATTGTTGCTGGTAATAAACTGCGGCTTTTGTCTCCAAAATCTCCAAAATGGTGGTGATGGTGGGAGAGAGACTGATCTCTTAAAAGTCTTATGGGGAAAAGATAGATTGGAATATTGCCTCTGGACTAAAATATAAAGACTCCTGCTTAGCTTTTGAAACCCTCCACAACGTAACTATCTTTCCAGTTTATTGAGTATTATTACCCCTCCTGAAGATGTGATCCAGCCAAACTGGCCTTCTCTCTTACACCTGGTACTCTATCACTTTTCTCCATCTTCATCTTTGTACCTTTGCACAGGCTGTTCCTTATACCTGGAATGTACTTTCTCCTTAACTCTTTCTCAGAGAGTCTCTTTTTACCTTTAAGATGAAGCTCAAGCATCATCTTTTAATTAAAGCCTTACCTGATCTTCCACCCCAACTGCTAGAGTCCTCCCTCCAAAACTCTATATAACTATTTTGTATGTATTTGTATTTATTAACTTTACATTTATGCTATATATATTTACATATATACTTATTGTCTTAAAATGTGAGCTCATTACAAGCAGGGACTGTATCATTCTTTGTACTTGTATCCCTAGCACCTAGCACAGTACTAGAATAGGTACAAAACAGACAATTAATAAATACTTGTTCATCAGTTGGATGAGAAGGTGTGAAGAGGTTGCAGTCACTATTGTTAGAAGAATACCCACATGGTGAAGCAACAGACATTATAATGGAGAGAACACTGAGTCTGTAGTTATTAGTCTTGGGTTCAAATCCTGCTACTGCAACTTATTCCACATATTATTTGAATGTTTCACTTCACTCTGGGTCTCAGTTTTCTAATCTCTAAATTTAAGGGATTAGAATAATCTCTAAAGTCCATCCTATATAAATGCTATGAAATACTATAGTGCAGAACTCTTATCAACATAATGGCCAACTGGGATTCCAGGGTACTAATGCTGAAATGTGCCACCTACCTCGTGATAGAGAAGTGAAGGTACCAGAATGCAGAATGAGACTTTCTTTTTAATACTGTCAGTGTGGAAATTGACAATGTGGCAGCTAGGTGGCACAGTGGACAGAACACCAGGATTGGAATCAGGAAGACACATCTTCCGGAGTTCAAATCTGGCCTTAGATACTTATTAGCTGTTTGACCCTGAGCAAGTCACTTGATCCTATTTGCCTCAGTTTATTCATTTTTAAAATGAGTTAGAGAAGGATGGCAAACTACTCCAGTATCTTTGCCAAGAAAACCCCAAGTGGGGTCACAAAGAGTCAGACACAACTGAAAATGACTGAACAACCAATGTGAAAATTTGTTTTAATTGTATGTTTGTAACAGGTTTTATTTTTCTTATGCTTTTAATTTGGGGGGTAGGATTTGGGGTTCAAGTGAGAGAAGGTAGATCTTGACTGATTTAAAGAAATGTAAAATTTTAAAAAAATAAAGTTCCTCCTAGCTTTTTATTCTATGAAGCTGTGACCTTTTAAAATATCAAAACACAATGTGCCCAGCTCTAAGCTAGGAGCTATAAGGAATTCAAAAGCATTATATAGTCTCTGGTTTTGTGGATCCAAAAGGAACATATAGATTTCTCCATTGCCTGCATCCATGGGTCAGTTGTCTCACTGAGCTTAATAGTTTGAATACATGGCATATTGGACAGAGTGTTGGTCTTGGAGGCAGGAAGACCTGAATTTGAATCTTGGCTCAAACACTTACTAGCTGTTTTACATTGGGCAAGTCAATTAACCTCTCTTAGCTTCAGTTATATCTGTAAAATGAAGATAATAGTAGCACCGTCATGGGGTTGTTATGAGGAACAAATGAGATAATATAGGTAAAACATTTTGTCAACCTTAAAATGCTATATAAATATTAACTATTATAACTAAGTTTCCATATTGAAGAGTCCTATGAGGTCCCTCATGATTCAGGTCAGAGGGTTCCAGGGCAAAGGTTGTTATAGGATATTGAGTAAGAGTCAAGGAAGAGCTAATAGAATCATAAGATTGGAAGGGACCTGAAAGGTCATCTAGTTCAAACTGTGCTTGAACAAGAGTCCTGTTGATCCCATGTCTGACAAGTATTTTCCAGCTCCCACCTAAAGCCTGCTAGTGCTGAAGTCCAAGCTAGTTAGTGGTAGAGTAGGGACAAGAAAGAAATCATATCTGTGGAGTTGAGCTCAAGATGGAACTATGGCTATCCTCATGTGGTACTGCCTATAATGTCTCCTACTTATTTAGCCCTTAAATTATTTAGGATCTCTTGGTAAATCTGAAAAAAAGTGATTGGAGCTTTCCAAAATCTGGGTCTAACCTTCTCTCTTTTTATCCTTATTGTACATGGCTCCGTTTAGGTATGCTATGCTCCAGTCAAACTGGATGGTTTCCTGGTTTTGTCCTGCCAACTTTCACCTTTGGGCATTGATACAGGCCATCCTTCATGCCTGGAATTCACTTTCTCATCTTTTGTACCTGTTGGAATTGTTTTTTCCCCTTTAAAGGCCCATCTTGGAAGTGCTTCCTCCTCTACCAAGTCTCTGATTTTCCCCAGTTAAAAGTCTCTCCAACCTCAAATTTTCTTAGAGCACTTTGTCTAAATGTCTCCTTTGCCTCATCACAATTCTATTTTGTATTGTACTATTTCTAGACCATATTGTGTTCCTATAGTAGACTGCCAATTCCTTGAGGGCATGGATTTTGTCCCTAACATCACATTGCCTTAGGCATCGTAGGTACTTTATTTTTTTAAATTTTTAAACATTTTTATGTAAAGTTTTGAGTTCAAAATTCTATCCCTCATTTCCTCCCTTCCTTTCCTCCTCCCTCCCTGAGATGGTAAGCAATCAGATATAGGTTATGCATGAGTAATTATGTAAAATATTTCCATATTAGTCATTTTGTATAAGAAGACTCAAATAAAAGAAAAAAATGAGAGAAAGAAAGTGAAAAATAGCATGCTTCCGTCTGTATTCAATCAATATCAGTTATTTCTCTGGAGGTGGATAGTATGCTTCATCATTAGTCCTTTGGGATTACTTTGGATCATTGTATTGCTGAGAATGGCTAAATCATTCAAAATTCTTCATTGAATATTATAGCTGTTACTGTGTACAACATTCTCTGGTTCTGTTCACTTTGCTGTGCATCAGTTCATTTCTAGGTTTACCTAAAATCATCCTGCTTGTCATTTCTTATAGCACAATAATATTCCATTGCAATCATATACCACAGCTTGTTTAGCCATTCCCCAATTGATGAGCATCCCTTTGATTTCCAATTCTTAGTCACCACAAAAAGAGCTGCTATAAATATTTTTGTACAAATAGGTCCTTCCCCCCCTTTTTTGGATGTCTTTGGGATATAATAGTAGGTACTTTAAAATGACCTTCTGAAGGTACCCTGAGTCTGGTCCAAATTCGAAGGTGGTAAAGATGAGTACAAGGGCCAGGCTTATCTCTTGAAGGATACTAAATCTTTGAAAGAGAATATGTATGACACCTGATCATACATATATAGTACATTTGTTACACAGAGGTGTATAATGAATGTTTTTTAAATTGAATATGTTGCTTCAAAAGCTGGATGATAGGCAGAAATTAAGCTGCCAGGACCTACTGAGAAGGTGGTAAGTTGTGGACTTTAGTACTGACTAAGTTCTTAGGTAGAAAGGGCTATTACTAGGCAGAGTGGTAGTTGGGGGATTAAGGAGGTTAGGGGGGTTTCTAAGGAATAAAGCCTTACCAAAGGTAGAAGGATACTTAAATTCACTCTTATTTGGGAGGGGGGAGGGTTGATAGGAGGAAATATAAAGAAGCAATGGAAAAGGAAGAGGGAAGAGAGACAGGGAATAGGTTTTAGGGACCCGGAGAGGGTGTGATGGAGAGTGTGGATTTACAGTGTGGGAGTTAATAAGAGAGAGAATGAACACAGTGCTAGTTACAGGCACTCAATAAATACTTGTTTATTGATTAAATGGCTTTTCCCCAAGGGCACGCAGAAAGTTAGTAGCAGAGTTATAAATTAAACCATGAATGCTTGACTACTGGGTCTCCTTTGGGAAGAAAGAAGGAGCTTGGGGACTAGTGTGCATTGACACTGGGAGGAAGGCAACCAGAGGTTTCAGGACTTGGAGCAGGTCACACTGTTAATACTGACTGAGATAGACATTGGACTTAGGATCTCACTGGCACAGGATCCTCTCAGCTAAGAAAACTCATTCTTACCAATTCAGGTCAGAAGCTTCTCTGTAACTCACCTTTCTAGAGAGTTGCCTAGAATCCCTAGAAGTGAAATCACTTGCCCAAGGTCAAATAGCCAGTATGTGTCAGAAGCAGAATTTGAACCCAGGTTTTCTTGCACTATTTGGCTTCTCTAGCAACAGCCGACACTTTTGTATGTTTTCAGACTACTTTAGGAACATTATTAATTTGAACCAACAACAACCCCATGAGGCAGGGACTAGAGGCATTACTTATCATCATTATCCCCATTTTACAGATGAAGAAACTGAGGCTTAGAATGATTGTGTGACTGACTTAGTTGAGTGTAAGAGGTAGGATTCAAATCCTGTTCTTTTTTACTCTAAACCTAGAACTCCATCCACTATGCCATACTTCAGATGAGTCTCTCTGAGCATGATTTTTTTCTCATTTATAATAATGATAGCTATTGGGGCAGCTAGGTGGCGCAGTGGATAGAGCACTGGCCCTGAAGTCAGGAGGACTTGAGTTCAGATCCGACCTCAGACCAAACACTTGACACTTACTAGCTGTGTGACCTTGGCCAAGTCACTTAACCCCGATTGCCTCACTAAAAAAAAATAATAATAGCTATCATTCAGATAGTGCTTTACAAATATTATTTCATTTTGTCCCCGCAATAACCCTGGGAGATAGGTGGTGTTATTATTATCCCATTTTACATTTGGGAAAACTGAGGCAGACAGAATGACTTGCCCAGGGTCATACAGCTAGTAAGTGTCTGATTCTATGTCTGAACTCTGGTCTTCCGTACTCCTGATCCAAAATTCTATCCACTGTACCAACTAGTTGCCTATAATACTTGATAGTCACAGCCCACTATCAAGGAAATGTCTTCACTGAGGCAGTTTTCTGTTCCAAACTTCCAGGCTCTTCTGAGGCTCCTGTTGACGTGAATCAATGCTAGTGTAGTTTGCCCAGGACCTTACAAGACAGGAGTAAGCCATTGGAAACACCTGGTCAGGTGGGGAGTGTGTGAGTAGGCAGAAGAACTGCCCCAGAATCCTGATAGTAAGTCACACCTGTGGTACTTTGCCCCACATTGTCCCGTGTTACCTTTAGAGCACGGGTTCTTAAAGTGAAGTATTTTTAAAATATTTTGATCACTGTATTTCAATATAATCCTATATATTTTTTGCATATAAGAACGTTGTTCAGAGAAGGGATTGTTAGGCTCCACCAGACTGCCAAAGGAGTGCATGACACACATTCAAAAGATTAAGAATCCCTGGTTTAGAGAACTAGTAAAGACCCAGGCTGCAAGCCTTAGCATAGAGTGATTTACTTGCTGGTATTTTTTTCCCTTTCTAAATGAAATGGAAGCTGCACTGTGGTTTGGTGAGGTTGCGTACTTGAGGAATGGGAATTCTAGTTTCTGATGGCAAATCTACTGAGGGAAAATTATTTGTTTCTAAAGAGTACTTACAAGTTTAGAACTGAAAGGGACCACAGTCCATCTGGTCCAACTTCCTAATTTTAGAGATGAGGAAACTGAGGCTCATAGTGAGAAACTCTCTGTAAAGGTAGTGACTCTTTTAGAATAATAACAAGAAGCCACATTTATGTAGGCTTCTGCACTTTCTTCAGAAAACCCCTTTGAGATAGGTAGTTTAAGGATTTGGGGTAGAGGGTGGCGCAGTGGATAGAATGCCAGGCTGGGAATCAGGAAGACTCCTCTTCATGAACTCAAATCTGCCCTCAGGCATTTATTAGCTGTGGGACTCTGGGTAAGTCACTTAACCCCTTTGCCTCAGTTTTTTCATCTGAAAAATGAGCTGGAGAAGGAAATGGCAAACCATTCCAGGATCTCTGCCAAGAAAACCCCAAATGGGGTCATGAAGAGTTAAACATGACTAAAAAAAATGACTGAATACCACCATCAAAAATGCATACATGGCTAGGTGGAAACATCAAATCTTAGAAGGAACTTACCTTTTGGGCAATTAGAAAGCCAGGCCTGGAGTCAGGAAAACCTGAATTCAAATCTGGCCTCAGACACTTAACTGTGTGACCCTGGGCAAGTCACTTAACCCTGTTTGCCTCAGTTTCCTCATCTGTAAAATGATCTGGAGAAGGAAATGGCAAACCACTCCAGTATCTTTGCCAAGAAAACCCCATGAGTCAGACATGACTGAACAACAACAAAGTGTGAGGATTACAACAATGTGAGGAGTAGCATGTACACAGATGAGCAAATACAAAGTTTATACAAAAATAATGTAAGGAGAAATCACAACAACTGGAAGAACCAAGAAAGACAACCATTTTTTTTTCTTGGCTAGGCAATGGGGTTAAATGACTTGCCCAGGGTCATACAGTTAATAAGTGTCAAGTGTAACAAATGCTTTTTTGTGTGTGTGGGGGGGGGCTTTTTGGTGAGGTAATCAGGGTTAAATAACTTGCCCAGGGTCACACAGCTAGTTTGAGGTAAGATTTGAACTCTGGTCCTCATGACTCCAGAGCTGGTGCTCTATCCACTGTACCACCTAGCTGCTCCTGTTTAGATTTAGGCACAGAGAATAAATGGCTGAACCAGGGTCCTGACTGCAGGTCAGGAGTCAGCTGAGTGGAGGCTCAGTGCCGTGATGTTTATAAAGTTACAGAGATATAGTTTCTGGGTAATGAATCATTTTATTAACAATGCCAGCATTTTATTAATAAAAGGAACAGTCATTTGGCCACCTCTCGCTTGGACCAAAGACAAGTCATGGGGGTGGACTCACAGTTAATATGCCTTTGGAAGAGGGGGTATTGCTGAGGGTGGCAATCAACTCTGATTGATTAACAGTGAGAAAATGAATATTATAATGAGATGGCTCATTCTGATGAGGGTCTTGAGATTATGTGAATTGATCACCCAAGTCTTGGTCAAAGAGACTTATCAATATCCATATCAAAGAGAGAATCCCCTTCTACCCCAGACACAGTGAATAGGAATTCACCAATTCGGGGGCAGCTAGGTGGTACAGTGGATACAGCACTGGCCCTGGATTCAGGAGGACCCAAGTTCAAATGCGGCCTCAGACACGTAACACTTCCTAGCTGTGTGACCCAAGGCAAGTCACTTAACCCCATTGCCTAGCCAAAAAAAAAAAAGAAAAAGAAATTCACCAATTCTCTCAGCCTGGTTTGGGCAAGTTTTTCTCCAGATTTCCTATAATGGTTGATGTCTGGATAAGGAAGTGGAAAAGCCTTTAATCCTAATTCAATAATTGGTTATTAATATAAGAAAGAAAGAATTATTTCTCTCAGTGCCCTGGACCTAGAGTCAGGAAAATCTGAATTTAAATGCAGCCTCAGTCATTTAACTACTTGTGTAAACCTGGGTAAGTCACTTCTCTGTCTCAGTTTCCTCATCTGTAAAATGAGGTATAATAATAGTATTTACGTTCCAGGGTTGCTATGTGACTCAAATCACACTATAACTATAAAATGCTTTGTAAACCTTAAAATTATATAGATACTAGCTATTATTACCATCCAACTACACTCTTTATATGCCAAAGATCTGTAAATAAAGCTGTGCTCCAGTTAAAGAAAAAACAACAAGCAAATAAAAAACTTTTCAGTTTTATAATCAGCCCCGAGTACAAGTCTGAATTGTGAATAGCAAATAAGATTTTTTTATGGCAAGAAACTCAAAGACCTTGGCAAAGTTTCTTTCTTATTATCATCAAGATTTTTATCCTTCCGAGTCTTGAGAACTTCATATGTTTCAAGACCTTGTTTAAAGGCTAAATTAGTTACTCATTAGTCAATATTTCAAAAGCAGGCATAGCTAGCACACCCAAGTAGCACTAATTTCCTCCACTAAAGAGCCAGAATCAATAGCTTAAGGGAGCGTTGACCTCCTTCCTCGGAAGGCGGAAAAAGTCAAGTCTAAACTTCTTACCAGTTGAGTGATCTAAAAATTTTCAAGGGCCAGAGGAGCAATTATGGCAGTTCAGCTGGTGGGCATCCTGTCATTAGGGAAACAGGTGTTGTCCTCTCAAGTGTCTTTCTCCCCTTTTCTCTTGCTTTTCAAACAGATATTTTTCATTTCTCTCTTTTGAAAGTGTAGAGTAAGCTGGAAAGTTGCATTCAAGTCACCTATCATTTAGGGCTTGGGGAGATGCTCTCTGCTTTCCCTATTGTGTTAATGTGACTTAGTGGAAAGTGACCTGTGTAACTCTAGGCAGGCTACTTCCTTCTCTTAGGCTGTTTTCCTCATCTATAAAATGAGGGGATTGAACCAGGTGATTTCTAAATTCACTTGTCCTATATGAACTACCTTTGTTGTTCAGTCGTTTTTCAGTTATGTCCGACTCTTTGTGATACTATTGGGGGTTTTCTTGGCAAAGATACTGGAATTGTTTGCCATTTCCTTCTCCAGAGCATTGTACAGATGAGGAAACTGAGACAAACAGGGTGAAGTGACTTGCCCAGGGTCACACAGCTAGTAAGTGTAACTCATGAGGATGTCTTCTTGTTTCCAAGCCCAGTGCTCTATCTACTTCACCACCAAGCTGCCTTATGAACTACTTAGTCATTAATTTAAAGAACTATTCCAGCCTCAAAGTTGGAATTAGATTTCCCAGTCAGTTAACAAGTATTTACTATTGCTAGATGAGACCATTCCTTTTTTAGCTTGACTGAGTAGATATGTCCTTCAGACTCAGGTCACTCATTCACCAAATATTTATGGTGTCTTTTACGTGCAAGTCTCTATGCTAGGCATCGTAGGGAATGCAAAGAAGAGTAAGACAGTTTCGGTCCTCATGGAGCTTACGGTCCAGTCTGTTAATTGATACCCTGCAATACAAAGGCTTTACTAGTCAAATAAACTTAGTTGTAAAACAGTAAAAGAATGTTTTCAAGCTTTCTGAAGTGTCCTGGTAAATATTTATTCATTCATTTCCTCCCTGGCTGTGGGTGGAGTGGTCACAGCCCTCCCGCAGAGAGATCACGGCTCTCCCACACTGCTTGCCTTAGAGGCAAAGGAACTGCATGTAACCTTCCCAGGGTTGTAATGAGGATCAAATGAGAGGATATTTGTGCACTTAGTGTAGTACCTGGGCACCTAGTAGGCACTATATAAATGCTTATTCCCTCCACTCCTTCCCGCAGTAGAGTGGAAAGATTTGGAATTAGGAGAGATCTGGTTTTAAATCTCATCTTTGTCATTTATCCAATATCATGGGGATTATCTGAACCTCAAGTGGTAAAGTAGGTAGAATGCCTGACCTGGTGTCAGGAAGACTGGTTCAAATCTGGCCTCAGACACTTAATAGCTGTGTGACCCTGGGCAAGTCATTTAACCATTTGCCTCAGTTTCCTGTAAAATGAGCTGGAGAAGGAAATGGCAAACCACCCCAGTATCTTGGCTAAGAAAACCCCAAATGGGGTCAGGAAGAGTGGGACACAACTGAATGAACTCAACAACAACAGCAACAACAAATGACACTAATACCAATGGCAGAGTTTTGTTTTTGTTTTTTTGTTTTGTTTTTCTGTTTTTGTTTTTTAAATTAAATAACGCATGTAAAGTGCTTTGTAAACCTTCAAGTGTTATCTAGTTATTTATCTTTTTGGTCCATACCTGTGATTTCTTTGGTATGGAGAGCAGCAACTCAGCAGTACCTTACAGGCCTAGATTGTTGCCTGGGGCATTGAGAAATTAGGTGACTTGTCCAAGGTCACACAGCTAATATGTATGAAAGGCAGCACTTGAACCCAAGTCTTACCAACTCCAACACCAGTTCTCTATCCACTATGCCATGGTATTCTTTTCTTTATGTAAATGCTATATAAATTCTTTATATAAATGCTATATAAATTTAGCTGTTAGGCACACTGTTTCCCTGCCCAAATCTACAACTCACATTTTTCCTCATCTGGAAAATGGGCATTATACTTCTACAGACTACAGTTGTTGTGAGGGGAAAACCACCTTGCAAATCTTAAAGTTTTAGGGAGAAGGGAAATGTGAGTTGCCATTATGATTATGTTCTTTACTAATTCAGACTGCTTTTACTTCTAGCTTACCTAAAGCAATGAGTTTTAGTTGTTCCATCATCCTTGTTTGCTTTATCTATTTTGTGGATTATTCAACAAGTGATTAATCTCCCACTACTACTGGGCAAACCTTCCTTAACATGCCTTCCAGGGATTGCAGACTCTTTTATAATTAGCTATAAGCCATCCACCCTGGGATCCAGGTCAAATTTATTTAATGCATTTTTAATATATGCAAATTTATTTGAGTGGATGTAACTAAATGTATCTTTGACCAGGAGTGGCCCTAAACAACAATGTTAAGTCTGCAAAGTTGTCTTCAGAAATGCTTCCTCTTTACTCGTCTCCTCTGACCCCTTACTTTTTAGAACTGTCACCTAGGACTATTCTTTCTGGATTTGTGTCCCCTGTCCTTTTCCGACCATCCTGGATTTGTTCATTTAAGGGCCTTTCAAATCTATTAGGACTATTAGCTCTGACTTGACCTAAACATACTAAGTAAGCACTTTTTCATTATAGTGATAGTCATCCCTTCTTTCTCCTTCTACCCCCTGTCAATTTTCAAAGTAAACAAAACAAATAGGACAGTTGTAGGCACTTAGCTATAAGAAATGGTCTTGTCCTTAAAGACTTTAGGAGAATATCAGTTCACATTTAAGGTTTACAAAGCACTTTGCATATATTATCTCATTTCATCCTCAAAACAAACCTGGGAGGTAGGTATTATTATTCCCATCTTAGAGATGATAAGCCTGAAATTCAGAGAGTTTTAGTAATCTATTCAACATGACATGTTGATTTATGAGTGGTTCGAAAGGAGTTTAGAGGAGAGAGAGATTATATGGCTTTGCTATTTACCTTGTCATTCTTTCTGCTGACTTGGTAATGAAGGAAGGATATTGGAAAGACTGCTATCTGGGCATGAGAGAGACTAGATCACCTCTGAAGTTCCTTTCGTATCAGACATTCTATGATTGTCAGACTGTGCAGTACTGTGTTTTCAATATAGTATTTTATTTATTGATGATTTTGTTAGTTTTGTTTGAAAGTTCTGATTTTCTATTAAATATGTAATGCAAAAGTTTTTTTAAGTGTGATTTTTTTTCCTCTGTGGGCTGATTTCAGGACAAAGTTTTTTCCTAAAGGAACACAGACCTAAAATTGTAGTGTAAATTAAGGGGAAAACAAAATTCAATTTCTGAAAATATAAATTATGTACACTCTTTTGCAACATTTAATACCTCCCTACCCCTCACTTACTCCCCTTGCCCCATTGTAAATGACTGTGCCCTATGAGATAAAGTCATCTTCCGTATGGAATAATCAGGAAAATTAACCCATGATAGATTAGGGTAAGTCATCTGAAGCTTTTTGGTACTTGAGTTACCTTATGTTACCTTATATTTGACAATATTCGTGTAACCTCAGAACCACTTTCTTAAACCATGTTTTGGGCACCACAGGGGGAAATGTGAAAGAGAAACCAGTTTTTTGGTTTTTTGGGGTTTTTTAAAATCACATTTTTCAGTCATGGACAGCAGGTGGTGCTATCAGGGAGAAAGAGGGACTGCTTCAGAAAGGAGCCTTCTCCACGGGCACCAGGGCAGCCAGGGCTTGGATTGTCAATCTCCCTCTAGCAGGGGTGTGCTGGAGCCAGCCCTACCAAGTCAGCTAATTGTTAAATTTTTAGTGTGAGCATTTGCACCTTGCAAATCCACAAACACTGGGAATCAGAGCTTGACTTTTGTCTCTAGGGGCAAGGAACCTGCAGCCTTGAGGCCAGATGTGGCCATCTGTGTCCTCAAGTGCAGCCCTTTGACTGAAGGGGCCCCATGTGGCCTCAAGGCCACAGGTTCACCACCCCTGCCTCTAGACTAAAGAAAATAGAGCAAATATTAATAATTCAGATTAAGCTTAGAAGTGTGTCTTGTGTAGAATTTTTTTTCCTGGAGAACCAATTGTTAAACATATACCAGCACACCATTGTAGGGAACTAGTAACTATCTCCAAAATAAACATTAGCAGGAGAAAGAACTCTTGTTGTTCCTATTGATTGAAGGTGGCATTCTTCTGGTTTTCCAAAGGGAGTTATTAATTGCTTTTGTGTGTCAGAAAGTATAACAGTCACTTGGACCTGTAGACCCAGAAAATTGCTATTAATGACAAATTTTCTTTAGATTTCCTTCTTATTTTTCTTTTTGTTTTAGTTCCTTGTTACTCCTTGAGAGTCTCTACAGCCAGGCAGTCCTCAGGACACTCAGGAAAGAATGGTTACTTCTGGGAGAGAATCATTTCAGTTTATCTGTGGGTTTCAGAGGTGGATGGTACCAGGAAAGAAGAAGCAGAGCCTGTGGTGTCCAATTATTCTCTGAGTCTTTCTTTGCGTCTGTTTGAAATAGTAAATGGCTTTCAAATAGGTTTGGTCATTTAAAAACTGGCCTGTGTATGGTAAGGGTTGGAGAAGAGATTGGGAATATGCATTGTGGTAGAGTAAGCTTGAAGTGTTTGTCTGGTCCAGTGGGGTTTGGTAGACGGAGTGAATGACTGGATGAATTAGAATAAGACAACAGTATTGTGAGGGGGTTTAGTGGGAGAGGAATTCAGTGTGTAAAGTGAAGCCATGCTTAAGGGACCTTGGAAGGAGTGAGTGCAAAGTGAAGTCAGATGAGAGGACTTAGTTAGTGTACAGGAGAACAAGAACGTGGATTACTGGAGTCAGGAATGTGTGGGGTACCTTATCATTGAATCGGAGTCTCAGAGATATTAGCTAAAAGAAAAATTCATTTATTAGCTTTCTCGA